>NC_048566.1:31680347-32280347 GCF_013265735.2 Oncorhynchus mykiss
TCCAAAAACGTTAAAAAAACAATGTTCTCCTGTGGGAATTTCAGTACTTTCTTACAGGTTTCCTCATGGTTCTATTTAAAGCAGGGCAACTTTAAATGGGCAACTTTGATGGAGGTGGGGGCCACAATAAAAATGGAACTCATCATGAGGGGCCGTAGTGACTTGTGAGTCTGCGTACATGAATGCCTGGGGACATGAAACTGAAACAGAAACATGATACCTGGGGAAGGAACCAAAGGGAGTGACATATACAGGGAAGGTAATCAGAGAAAGGATGAGTCCAGGTGAGTCTGATGGCGCGCAGGTGCGAGTAATGATGGTGACAGTTGTGTGCCATAATGAGCAGCCTGGTGACCTAGAGGCCGGAGAGGGAGTACACGTGACAAAGGAAATAAAACTGTCCTTCTTTAGACTAGTTGAGTATCTGGAGCATCAGCATTTGTGGGTTTGATTACAGGCTCAAAATGGCCAGAAACAAATAACTTTCTTCTGAAACTCATCAGTCTATTCTTGTTCTGAGAAATGAAGGCTATTCCATGTGAGAAATTGCCAAGAAACTGACAATCTTGTACGACGTTGTGTACTACTCCCTTCACAGAACAGCGCAAACTGGCCCTAACCAGAATAGAAAGAGGAGTGGGAGGCCCCGGTGCACAACTGAGCAAGAGGACAAGTACATGAGAGTGTTTAGCTTGAGAAACAGACACCTCACAAGTCCTCAACTGGCAGCTTCATTAAATAGCAAAACACCAGTCTCAATGTCAACAATGAAGAGACGACTCTGGGACTATTTAATTAACTATTTAATGAAGGTGCCAGTTGAGGACTTGTTAGGCGTCTGCTCAGTTGTGAAATTTCTAAGTAACCCCAAACTTCTGAACGGTAGTGTACATTCAGTTCTCAGCATCGACAACACTTTCTCCATCCTCCCTCATGTTAAGTGTGCTCATGTTTGCCGCACCCACTAATTGGCCACACCTGATCTTAATGAATGCTTGATTCCTTTGAAATGGGGTCTGTTTAAATAGACTAAAATGAACAACTTTGTATGCGTAAAAAACATGGTATGCTAGCTCCATCCCGGTGGTGATGTGAACTAATTCCATGGATAGAAAACAAAAGATTTTAGGTTTAAATCTCACTGATGCCGTTTCAAAATATTAAAAAAATGATGTGTTTGCATGATTAATGTTCTATCTGTGCTTGGAGTTCAAAAGGTTTACCCAAAGATTTGCTAGAAGTGTTATTAAAAGTGTTCTAGAAACATTCAGTGAATGTTTTAAAGACGTTATTAAGAAACCTCTAAATAGCCTAAAATGTCCGTTCTCAGAACGTTGATAAAACCTCCCAGGAAAGCATTGAAGGAACCAGAGTAAAATGTTCTCAGTACCTCCCTGCAACCTACAAATAAACGATCCCAGATGAGGTAACATTTTCACTTCTGTTCTCAGAATATAAAAAAATACATTCAGTTTCGCCGGTTAGGAAACATATGGCTTCGTTCCCACAACCAATATGAAACCAAAAACATACGTTCCCACAACTTCCAAGGAAACACATGTGCTGGGACATGTTCAACTTCATAAAAAACACGTTTTCCCATCTCAAGGGGTTAAATTAAAAAAATACTTTACCAAGTACCTATTAAGAGCCAAATAAATTACCAAGGTTTACAATTTCATCTTAAATCAGCCATAAATTCCCTCAGGACAAGGGATAATGAAGGTTGTTGTGTGCAACAGGGCGTGGCAATTGAATGTAGATTTCACCATTTATTTGTATTGCTAAAACATTTCTAGCCTGTCTATCTATGGATAACAGGGATGATGTGTTATTCTAGCCTGTCTATCTATGGATAACAGGGATGATGTGTTATTCTAGCCTGTCTATCTATGGATAACAGGGATGATGTGTTATTCTAGCCTGTCTATCTATGGATAACAGGGATGATGTGTTATTCTAGCCTGTCTATCTATGGATAACAGGGATGATGTGTTATTCTAGACTGTCTATCTATGGATAACAGGGATGATGTGTTATTCTAGCCTGTCTATCTATGGATAACAGGGATGATGTGTTATTCTAGCCTGTCTATCTATGGATAACAGGGATGATGTGCTATGCTTGCCCTGCTCAGTTTTCCACCACAAAACACCAGAAAAATTGCAAAAAAGACTGAAACCAGCTCACCTGCTTTTACACTATGATTTGGCGATTAGATGTTCAATGTTTCTTTTGAAAGCAATATTTAAAAAGGAATAGTTTCACCATATCAAAATGAGAGTTCAGTACATGTAACACGTATGTCTGTTCCTCATTCTATCCTCATTCTACATTTGATATAGAATGAGGGACAGACAAATGGATCACTGATCACATTAAATAAATAACAATCTTCAGAATTACTTTAGCGATTACACAAGCCTTTAATGATATTCAAAATCAGATTTATTGAATTCTTTATGTGGTCTGTATTAAAAGGCACTTGACATTCAATATTAGTGAACAATTTCTACTTAAAATATCGAAGGGACTCAACAGGCAGTGTTTTGGTGGAGCGGCCCCTTTACCATCACTCAAGATAGATAACCAATCTACCCATCGCGATTCTACGCTGCTGAGGGGAGGGGCCTCTCTGTTTTGGTAAATCAAACAGTCACATTTAAATCCCTCTACATGATTCTATGTTCTCAGACAGGGAGAATTACGCCAATTTACTTAAGCACTGAGAATTAGCCACAGACACAGGGCAGAGTAGCCGTCCACTGACCAATAGACACAATGGCCAAAAACCCTTAAGCCGGTCAAATTAGTCTGAAAGAGGGCTCTTTCTGTCTGAACTGAGCACACACACACACCCACACATACGAACACGCTTACACAAACACACGCACACAACACACGGCACACACGACACACACACAGACAGACACATTGTAGTATGGAAGTCAGTGAGGAAGAGAGAGAGAAAGGAGGGAGGTTGAAAGAGAGAGAGAGACAGGGGGATTTGAAGGGTGTGTGTGATAGAATCTCTATTTCGGCCAGCAGTAGGACTGGAGGGGGGCTAATTAGAGGTCTGATGAGGTTCCCAATGGAGCATGCAGGGTCACACACAGTCAGGCACACACACAGTAGGACACACACACACATACACACACACACACACAGTAGGACACATACACACACACACACACACACGCACACACACGCACACACACATACACACACACACACACACATACACACACACACACGCACATACATGCACACGCACACGCACACACACACACACACACACGCACACGCACACGCACATGCACACACACACACACACACACACACACACACACACACCCCTCCAGGCCTTGGCTGCTGTCCTGCTGTGTCCTGTAGACACAACCCCACTAGGAGGACTGCGGTACACAATGGGGCCCAGAATGGCAGGGGGCTTGGGGAGGCCTCTGTGTGCTCAGTGGTCCCCGTTAGCATGAGAAAGAGCCGTAATGGAGGACACCACACCCTGGCCCTCAGCCACATACCCCCATTAAGATAAGAGTGGGGACTCACAAAACACCCATGCATGCACACACACATACACGCAAATATGAACACACGCGCAGAAACAGATATAAAAACACACACACTCGCAAGTCAATCTGATGGCTGTTTACCAATGTGTAAACTGTGGATTTAGTCATTACTCTTTACCTGTGTCTCCAGGTGTGCAGATACTCCGTACTTCGTTCTAAATGGTACGTTACTGGTGAGAAAGCCTTCATGAACCCAGGTTGAACCTTTTGAGTGTGTTTATTTTTATGTGACTGTGTTTGAGCGTCCCCAGGAAATGATTCACTTTTCGTTTCTCCAGAGAAGAGAGGAGAGTGCCCATCCTTGGGCCACGGACTATCTACACGCAGAGGCCGATACACACTTGCCCCCCCAGTACACACCCTCTTGAGGACCTCTCTGTCCAGCTCCCGTGCATTAACCCCGCTCTCTCCTGTCATTATGTTGTTTGGACAGTTCCCTCTATCCTTCTCTCCCCTTCCCTGACCCTCACCAACAGGTAGTGTGTGTGTGTGTGTGTGTGTGTGTGTGTGTGTGTGTGTGTGTGTGTGTGTGTGTGTGTGTGTGTGTGTGTGTGTGTGTGTGTGTGTGTGTGTGTGTGTGTGTACTTGAGCTGGGCTTCTTTCCACCTCCGAGGTGATCGGAGTCAAAAAGAGGTGGAAGTTGAGATCGATGATTCCATGTAGCTTCAGACAGGTGTGACCTCTTCAACTATCCCCCTTGTCCTCCTTGACTGATCAAACAGACGTCACTAATCATGGCCATGGGAAAGGGTGACACTTCACTTAATGGAATGTGGCTGGTGAATATGGCAGGGCACCACACACTTAAACATATGTAATATTGTTATTACACACGCACACACACACACACGCACGCACACACGCACTCACACACACACACACACACACACACACACACACACACACACACACACACACACACACACACACACACACAGTGGTAAGTGCATCAGGAGTTGTCAGGGCCTTGTTTGTTAAAAGGGAGGGGGATAACAAGGGGAAGGAGAAATGGAGTGGCTTCTGTCTCCCTTCTCACTCCAGGCAAACACATAATAGTTAGAGTGACAGACAATCAGATAACCATCAACTGAGCTGCCAAGGATCTCACCTCTAGAAAGGCCCCCTGAACACACACACACACATACACACACGTCCATCCTTAACAGTTACATTCATGAGCCTCTAACAATGGGGTGCTAAACTCTTGAAAAAACACACACAACACCAGTCTCTAGGATTAACCCTTCAAACCGGTTAGATGGACACCTACACACCATAAGACACAGGTAACGGGAACACTCCTTCTAAGGTTACCAACGGTACTGGAATTTTCAATCATTTTGATAATTAGCAGGTCAGTTTTGGCAATATATGGAAACTGGTAATTAATCGTTGAATAACTTAACAAAAAAATATGAATAGAAAATATCTATTTGCAATTAACTCAAACTATTCCATCTATTTATTTTTTTCACAACTGCCACCAGTTTGGCCATAAAGGATTACATAGATATAACATTATTGATATAGTTAAATGAGCCACCATATTAAACACCAATGGTATAGACTAAGTTGATGGGTTATATTTTGGATAATGTTCTACAGATTTGTCATTCCAGTTTTCATATTTAAAACTTCTTATTTTATTATTTTATATATTTTACATGTTATGAAAAGTTCTGGTCGTTTACTGGTAAATTTCAAAAGTTATAACATTCCCTCCTTTTGCAAAACTATAGATATTTAATTTGTGACTCATTTGAAACAGAATTTGGCCAGTTCCATTTCATTTCAATTCAACCATGTACCTGATCTACAGTTACCATGTACAGCTGAGTAATTACTGTACATTACCTTTGAAATAAACCTTTTGCAACACAGATTCCGAGCACTCGACAATGCATTCCGATACACACACACACTCACTCTGTCTCTCTCTCTTTTTTAAAAACCTTTATTTAACTAGGCAAGTCTGTTAAGAACAAATTCTTATTTTCAATGACAGCCCAGGAACACTGGGTTAACTGCCATATTCAGGGGCTGAACGACAGATTTTTACCTCGTC
Source organism: Oncorhynchus mykiss (assembly GCF_013265735.2). Lineage (NCBI taxonomy): Eukaryota > Metazoa > Chordata > Actinopteri > Salmoniformes > Salmonidae > Oncorhynchus > Oncorhynchus mykiss. The sequence continues at coordinate 31,686,003 of NC_048566.1, forward strand.
AGCTCGGGGATTTGATCTTGCAGCCTTCCGGTTACTAGTCTAACCACTAGGCTACCACTATGCCCCCCCCTCCCTCCCCCTCTCTCTCTCTCTGTCTCCACACCCACACACCCACAAACACACATAGAGTCACTTCAAAGTAGCCCCCTCAGCCCCAGGCCTAAAGCCCCAGTATTCAATCCCAGATGGGAAGAAGGAAAGAAAGAAAAGAGGAAAGAAAGGAAGGTAGAAATACCTTCGGGGGGTCAAACCAGGTGAAATATAATGGAGCCTTTCCCTTTCATACCACTGAGGGTCACACACACACACACACACACACACACACACACACACACACACACACACACACACACACACACACACACACACACACACACACACACACACACACACACACACACACACACACACACACACACACACACATAGAAACACACACTCACATCCATACATAAACATATGTGGAAGAAGATGTTTGAAGAGAGAGCAGTTCGGTCTCCTGGGCTTCTCTGTCTTCACCTCCCACTCACACTGCCCCTCCAGGAAGGGGGGTACACAGGTGATTCCTCCCCCAGTTTCAGAGGCCTTCTCTGGTGTGCTGACAGCTCTGTGGAGTATCCTCTGTCCTTTCCTTTCCTGGGTCACCCACAACCTAACCCTTGGGATGACCATAATGTGTGTGTATTTGTGTGTGTGAGAAAGTGTGCCTTTCATTGGGTCATGTGAAGGGGTACTGTGACGGGCTGTGTATTTGTGTGTGTGTATGAGGGGGTCAATGACAGGAGGGGGCGAGGGGTCACACGCATGCAAACTCACACACACACACACACACACACACACACACACACAAAACTCACATTGTACCCCCCCTCTCTGGAGCGACAACAAAGGAAAGGAGAGAATAAACTTTTTACCTGAACCACCGCTCTGTAAAGCTAGAGGCTGAACACCCCCTTCTGTTAGTGCCACCCTTCATCCCCCGTCCCTCCCTCCCTCCACATCCCTGATCACTCCTTTGTCGGGGAGGACAAAAGGAAGGAGAGAGGGAGAGGCGAACGAGGAGACTCACCTGATAAGAGAATGAATGATTCCGTCCACTGTGGTATGTGCAAGAGAAAAGAGGAGGAGGGCGGGAGGAAGATTTTATAGTGAGGGCTATAGGTTATGCTCAATTATCTTAAAGACATGCTCTCGAACTTCGGCGACCAGTAAGTATTTCTCTAAACCTCCCTCTTTGGGTTGGATGTGTCATACATGCATAATTAATGAACAGAATTACTATTTTACCTCAATTAGCCACAAAATCCCTAATTTGAAAGCAACACTTTCCCCCAGATGGGCCAGCCCACTAGCAATTCAAATGGTTCAGCCCCTCACCATTTGAGTGACATCTAGCAAGATGCACACACAGCATTTAAGTTTATCTGGGCAAGTCAGTTAAAAACAAATTCTTATTTACAATGACAGCCTACCAGGGAACAGTGGGTTAACTGCCTTGTTCAGGGGCAGAACAACAGATTTTTACCTTGTCAGCTCAGGGATTCAGTCCAGCAACTTTTCGGTTACTGGCCCAACGCTCTAACCATTAGGCTACCTGCCGCATATGTGACATGGTATGGACTTTTTGTGAGCTCTACTTACAGAACTACTGGCTAAAATGTGCACAAAAGTATCGGAGAATCTATTTAAATGTTTTATTGTTTGTTTGCTTTGGCTTGTGGCTAGTAGTGAGTGGTCAAGCTATGGGGCCTCAGGTGGCGGGAAGCTGTGTCATGCTTCAGGAACTCTTGGGACTTTTATCCAATGAAAAGTAGAGACTAAAGTTTTGAGAATGAACCATACAATTATAATTTATTCAAATTAATTGATCAAGTCCTTTGTAAGTAAATAAATATAAACTCCAAAGTATTTTTGAAAATGTATTTAAAGCATGCAGGCAGAAGTTGTTATCGTGGGCAGCTATTTGACTTCAACCACAAAACAAACTCTTTCTGGAAATCATTCTGTTTTACTGGAACCCTTATTTGCATGAAACTGTGAATACGTTCTGGAGGAGAAATAAATCAGATGAGAATGGTTTTCCAAGTTTCCGTGCTTTTCTTACCAAATGGCTGTCCTCGAATATTAAACCGAACTTGCATAAAGCAATGTGGAGAATTAAATGTAAGTTGGATGAAAGTGATAAATTGACATATTAAATAATTATTATTTGAGAGATAGTTTATATTGTTGTCAAATCTGAACATTTACATAAAGCTAACAGAACTTGGCACTGTAGAGGACACACAAATTGCATATAATTCTCTTCCTTAATTTGTATATTCAAGCTTTTGTGTGTGTGTGTGTGTGTGTGTGTGTGTGTGTGTGTGTGTGTGTGTGTGTGTGTGTGTGTGCTCCCTGTAGTTTCACCATAGGGATTGTTGACACAGGGCATAGTAACAAACATAGGCAACACCATACAAACCACAATCCACGCTTTGGGTGTGTTTACATTGGTCACAATGGCAGTGAATGGGGCACAGTTAGCATGCTCTAAATTGCATTACCTTAAGTCACCTCAAAGTAACTTCAAACCAAGCCATTTTACACATTCCACACAATCACAGGCAGAGGTGTTGATATTCAAAATGTATATTTTTTCCCCACCATTTCTCAGTATAGACACGTAGACATATGGAAGAAATTGATAGAAAAAAGCAAAGGCAAATACATGACTCTTTCATGAAACTCACGACAAATTTTCAAAGGGATGAATGTCAACGTAGAGCATGCTAACAGAAACCCATTCACTCCCATTGTTATTTGGTCATTAATGCTAATGTTAGCAGCTGGTGGCAGCCCAAACAAGCACATCCAAAGTGTGCACTATAAATATTTCCTGGCCCATAGACTATTCAAGGTAAGGCATAATTTAACTAATGCTATCTCTTTGGCTATCCATTTGAAATTCTGTGTTTATCCCTCATGAAATCCCCTTCTATTTTCACAAATGTGTCTGTTTGCTTTCTAAGTTAAGCAACAGTGAACTCCTCGAAACTCTCCTCCGGCCTTGCCTTCACCTCGGCACGAGAAAACTAACATTGTGACATAAGGGAGGCCCATAAAAACCACTAGACAGAAAGAAAGAGAGAAAAAGAAAGAGGGACAGAGAGCGAGGGAGAGAAAGGAAAAGCCAGAGAGACAGGTCCCTTCCCGCTTGTGTTTTACGAGCTCACCTCTCGGCGCTGTTTACATGTAAAAGCCCTTTAATAAGAGGCTACAGGGGAACAGACGACAAGCTGGAACCTTTCATCTCAACCTGTCCTGTCACACACTGGAGAGAGGGGCGTTATTTATGGGCGCACCAGCGACGCTGAGTACACAGGGGCACTTACAGTAAGGCAGACACAGGGCTCCAGGACACCAGTCAGAGTTTAGAGTTGGAGGATAAGAGTCCCACCACTCGCCACGCCCCCAGATGAAGTCTAGAATAAAGTTAAGCTCATAAATGACATGATTCTGAAGGTTTTCTGCACTTGGATTCAAAGCTAAGTATAATTGGATTGACTGAATGAAAGCTCTGTCACCAAGGTGTACTTCCTTGTCTAACATACTAAGACAGTCAAGTCATAGTTGACCCCATATTTCTGATTGGTCCACTGGAATAGACATCTCACCTCTAATTGGGCCACAACAGTTGAACTCTCATCTCTGATTGGCTAAGAGCAATAGCCCCATATCCTTCTTATTGTATCACTTATTGGACCCAATCTACTCAGAAGTGAACATTCATTAAACAATATAAAGTTAACTCCTTTGCAAATAACGTTTTTTGGGAGGGATATGATAGAATAAAAATCAAATCAAATCCAATTTTATTTGTCACATGCGCCGAATACAGCAGGTGTAGTAGACCTTACAGTAAAATGCTAATTTACAAGCCCTTAACCAACGATGCAGTTTTAACAAAAATATCTGAAAATAAAATGTGCGGGGGCACTGGTTATTCGAGGTAATTGAGGTAACATGTACATTTAGGTAGAGTTATTAAAGTGACTATGCATAGATAGTAAACAGAGATTAGCAGCAGCGTAAAAGAGGGATGGGGGGGGGGGGGGGGGGGGGGGGCAATGCAAATTAGATTAGAGATTAGATGTTCAGGAGTCTTATGGGTTGGGGGTAGAAGCTGTTTAGGAGCCTCTTGGACATAGACTTGGTGCTCTGGTACCGCTTGCCATGCGGTAGCAGAGAGAACAGTCTATGACTAGGGTGGCTGAAGTCTTTGACAATTTTTAGGGCCTTCCTCTGACACCGCCTGGTATAGAGGTCCTGGAGGGCAGGAAGCTTGGCCCCAGTGATGTACTGGGTCATATGCACTACCCTCTGTAGTTCCTTGCGGTCGGAGGCAGAGCAGTTGCCATACCAGGCAGTGATGCAACCAGTCAGGTTGCTCTCGATGGTGCAGCTGTAGAACCTTTTGTGGATCTCAGGACCCATGCCAAATCTTTTCAGTCTCCTGAGGGGGAATAGGTTTTGTCATGCCCTCTTCCCGACTGCCTTGTTGTGCTTGGATGATGTTAGATTGTTGATTGATGTGGACACCAAGGAACATGAATCTCTTAACTTGCTCCACTACAGCCCTGTCGATGAGAATGGGGGCGGGCTCGGTCCTCCTGTTCCTGTAGTCTACAATCCTCTCCTTTGCCTTGATCACGTTGAGGGAGAGGTTGTTGTCCTGTCACCACATGGCCAGGTCTCTGACCTCCTCCCTATAGGCTGTCTCGTCGTTGTCGGTGATCAAGCCTATACTGTTGTGTCATCGGCAAATTTAATGATGGTGTTGGAGTCGTGCCTGGCCATGCAGTCATGAGGGAACAGCGAGTACAAGATGGGACTTGGCACGCACCCCAGAGGGGCCCCCGTGTCGAGGATCACCATGGCGGATGTGTTGTTACCTACCCTTACCACCTGGGGGCGGCCCTTCAGGAAGTCCAGGATCCAGTTGCAGAGGGAGGTGTTTAGGCCCAGGGTCCTTAGCTTAGTGATGAGCTTTGAGGGCACTACTGTGTTGAACACTGAACTGTAGTCAATGAATAGCATTCTCACATAGGTGTTCCTTTTGTCCAGGTGTGAAAGGCCAGTGTGGAGTGTAATAGAGATTGCATCATCTGTGGATATGTTGGGGCGGTATGCAAATTGGAGTGGGTCTAGAGATTCTGGGATAATGGTGTTGATGTCAGCCATGACCAACCTTTCAAAGCACTTCATGGTTACAGACGTGAGTGCTTGTGAATGTTGACCTGTTTAAAAGTCTTACTCACATTGGCTACGGAGAGCGTGATCACACAGTCGTCCAGAACAGCTGATGCTCTCATGCATGCTTCAGTGTTACTTGCCTCTAAGTGATCATAGAAGTAATTTAGCTCATCTGGTAGGCTTGTGTCACTGGGCAGCTCGCGGTTGTGCTTCCCTTTGTAGTCTGTAATAGTTTGCAAGTCCTGCCACATCCGACAAGCGTGGAAGCCGGTGTAGTATGATTCAATCTTAGTCCTGTATTGATGCTTTTCCTGTTTGATGGTTCGTCGGAGGGCATAGCGGGATTTCTATAAGCTTCCGGGTTAAAGTCCCTCTCCTTGAAAGCAGCAAGCTCCATGGCTTCTGCTTGGGTTATGTACAGTACGTGATCGTAGTTCGTCTATTTTATTATCGATTGATTGTACTTTGGCTAATAGGACCGATGGTAAAGGTAGATTACCCTCTTGGCAACAAATCCTAACAAGGCACTTTGTCCGCTATACCTCTGTCTATTTCTCCTGCGAATTACGGGATGAGGGCATTGTCGGGCGTCTGAAGTAAATCGTTCCCGTCCGACTCGTTGTAGAAAAAGTATTCCTTCAGTATGGGGTGAGTAATCGCTGTCCTGATATCAAGAAGCTCTTTCCGGTCATACGACATGGTGGCAGAAACATTATGTACAAGAGAGTTAAGACCATTATTTTACAGATAGAACCTTTCATGTGGTTATAGTTACATGTGTTAGATGTTCTATAATACATTCCTGCTCGTTGCTGAAGTACAGTCAGTTCCAAGGTTAGTATAATCTCCTGGGCTCTGCCCTGGGCTAACTTTCCCTTTTGTGGAGTGAACTCTGACTCATTCACCTCACTGTGTTTCAGAAGGCCAGACACACCCGCTCCCACCCGCCGCCTCCAGTCCTCCAGGGGAAAACCTCAACTAAATCTGCCCCGATTGCACACACCTCGGACACACACACACACACACATTATAAAAAGTGTTATGTCCAAAAGCTAGGTGTGAGGACCTTGAGGTGCAAATCCTCCCACAAAATGGCCGATAGTACATTCTTAGATGTTTGTCTCAAATTGTCATTGGACTGGAATACTGTAAAAAAACATACAATAAGCAGTCAGTTTCAGATACGAGTCTTTGATAATAAGTTATCCTTCAAACCAGTAACTTTTCAAGGAAGATGTTCTTATATGGGTACTTTCTCCATTTAGAAGTGCTAATCACGGAACATCCACAAAACGACACCCCGATTTAACACCCAGGAAAGCCCACCATCAGGGTACAAAAGAGTCCTTACCTCACACCTCTCCTCCTTCTTTCCCCCCTCCCTCTTTTTCTTTACCTCCACCTCCTCCCTAAAATAAACAACAGGCCCCGGTGGAACAACTGTGGTTGAGGCCAGAGTGATTGTCAAGGTCAGAGGCCTCGCGGGGTGGCTTGGCTGGCATTCCAAACAACGTAGAGACATTGTGGGGATGTGACAGCAGCGTCCCCTGTCTAAACACACAGTGACCCTGCCAGCGCTCTCCCTGCTGGCCCCGCTGTCACACCTGGGACCTTCCGAGGTCTCAGGTCCTTATAGAGGCAGGAGAATGAGGGGACTTTCTACACACACAGAGACAGAGATGGACACACCCCTTAAAATAACCACCCTGCCGTCCCTGCTCCAGTGTGGCTGTGTTATGACAGGGCGTGTGTCTGAGAGACGAGCACACAGAGACAGACGGACACACAGACAGGTAACACATACACACACACAATACAGGTTAATGCAAACTTACACACTAGCTCACAGAAACACACCCATACAAAGAGAACCCTCCCACAATGCACCCACACTTAATACACACACACACACACTCTTACACGGCTTCCTCGGCTCCTAATCCCCCCACGGGCTGGGCCTTGGGCCCTGAATAAGCACAGAGAGGGCAAACGTTAAGCAAACGCTGCAGGAATGTTAGAATGACACTACAGTAGCACTGCGGGCAACCTGAGCTTACAGGCATTGTCTTGTAATGGTGACTGGAGACTAACAGCTGCTTGAGGAAGGATGAGATGGGGAAAGAGAGAGAGGAAGAAAGAGCGAGGGAGAGACAGAGGAGTGAAACAGGAGATCATGGTCGGGGTCAATTCATTCCAGTTCCAAATCATTTAGGAAATTAATTCTCAACACATCTCTTTATGGAAACTCTTCATGGAAAACTGTCAGTTCTTAACTTGAATGAGTGGAATTGCAATGGAATCCAGCACTCTCAACACAGGTTGGGGCTCCCGAGTGGCACAGCGGTCTAAGGCACTGCATCTCAGTGCAAGAGCCGTCACTGCAGTCCCTGGTTTGAATCCAGGCTGCATCACATCCGGCCGTGATTTGGAATCCCTTAGGGCGGCGCACAATTGGCCCAGCATCGTCCGGGGTAGGCTGTCATTGTAAATAAGAATTTGACTTGCCTGGTTAAATAAAAAATATTTTAAAAAGAACACAGAAAGAGAGAGAGGGAAAGAAAGTGAAAGAGTAGAAGATGAAATGGAGGGTTTAGGAAAGATAAGTGGGAGAGAGAGATGGATTTCTTACCAGGAGCTAGGTCAGGGTGTGAATATTTCATGGTGGGGCTTTCTCTTGTTTCTCTCTGGCTAGTTCACCCATATTCTTGATAATTTCTCCTACCCTTTTTGATTCCTTAATAATTGACAATACCATGGCACTCTGGCAAATAAAACACAGACGTTTGCATATGCAAACACACAGACACAAATACACATATTGAAACTTTTGCTTCCACTCTCTCCCCATTCTAACTCAATCACACACACACATCAACCCCCCTTCCAAATGCTAAATGGCATCATTGTGATGACACTCTGTATATCTCATGTGAAATCAAGAGTGGGGTACACCCTTTCCCCATCAAATCACTCCTCACTCAATGGGTCAGTGAAGTCTGAGGCATGCCACTTTGAAGTCCGCCGCTCCCCACACACAGGTGCACGCACGCACGCACGCACGCACACACACACACACACACACACACACACACACACACACACACACACACACACACACACACACACACACACACACACACAAAAACACAAAAACACAAACACAAACACACACACAGACAGAGACTGTGAATGGCAGTTTACTCTCAGTGAGTTTGTGTGAGTGAATCTCCAGTTCCTCATGTTACACTTGAGCCTTTCATCTCTGACCCCTCATATTAGAGAGAGAGAGGGAGAGAGAGAGAGAGAGAGATTAATAGAGAGATAAATAGAACGAGAGGACCATGACAAAAAGAGAAGGAGTAATTGTATGTGTTCCTTCTCTATGTAACGTTAGAGCTCCACTCCATCATCTCACACCACCTCACCCCACCATGAAAAATTCACACCTATTGCTTTCAGTTAACAGACCACCAAATCGCTTTCTCCTGTAGAAAGTCTACACCACCTTGAACCTTTTCCACATTATGTTGCGTTACAAAGTGGGATTGAACTAGATTTAATCATCGTATCTACACAAAATATTCTATAATGTCAAAATGAAAATTCAATTCGACAAATATTTGCAAATGAATTCAAATGAGATAACAAAAATATAAACGTTGCATAAGTAATCACCCCTTTGTTTACGCCAAGCCTAAATGAGTTCAGAAGTACAATTTGGCTTAACAAATCACATAATAAGTCAAATGGACTCACTCTGTGTAAAATAATTATGGTTGACATGATTTTTGAATGACTCCTTCCTCTGTCTCCCATATATACGACAAGGTCCCTCAGTCAAGTATTGCACTTCAAGACCAGATTGATTCAACTACAAAGACCAGGTGGATTTGAAAGCTTCATTAAGAAGGGCAGTGATTGGTAGATGGGTAACAATAACAAATCAGACGTTGAATATGTCTTTAGGCATGGTCAAGTTAATAATTATTTTGGGGATGATGTATTAAACCACCCAGACACATAAAATATGCAGTCGTCCTTCTGAACTGAATTGAGCTGCAGGACAGGAAGGAAACTGGAAACTGTTGAGGGATATCACCCTGAGGAAATTGGGAATTTTAAAACAGCGACAGAGTTCAATGGCTGTGATGGGAGAAAACTGAGGATGGATCAACAACATTGTAGTGACTGCACAATAATGACCTAAATGACAGAGGGAAAAGAAGAATAGAAATATACAGAATAAAAATGGCATTAAAGTAATACTGAGAAAAAAAAGCAGCAAAGGAATACATTGTTTGGTCTAAATGAAAAGTCTTATCTTTGGGGCAAATCCAACACAACACATCGCTAAGTAACTGCATCCTTATTTTCAAGCATGGTGGTGGCTGCATCATCATTGAGTACAGTGTGTTCGGGAAGTATTCAGACCCCTTCACTTTTTCCACATTTTGTTACGTTATAGCCTTATTTTAAAATGGATAAAATATCTACACACAATACCCCATAATGACAAAGCGAAAACAGGTTTTAAGACATTTTTGCCAATTCATAAAAATAAAAAAAAACAGAAATACCTTATTTACATAAGTATTCAGACCCTTTGCTATGAGACTTGAAACTGAGCTCAGGTGCATCCTGTTTCTACCGATCATCCTTGAGATGTTTCCTCAACTTGATTGGGGTCCACCTGTGGTAAATTCCATTCATTGGACATGATTTGGAAAGGCACAAACCTGTCTATATAAGGTCCCACAGTTGACAGTGCATGTCAGAGCAAAAACCACGCAATGAGGTTGAAGGAATTGTCTGTAGAGCTCCGAGACAGGATTGTGTTGAGGCACAGATCTGGGGAAGGGTACCAAAAAAATTCTGCAGCATTGAAGGTCCCCAAGAACACAGTGGCCTCCATCATTCTTAAATGGAAAAAGTTTTGAACCACCAAGACTCTTCCTAGAGCTGGCCACCCAGTCAAACTGAGCAATCAGGGGGAAGGGGAGGTGACCAAGAATCCAATGGTCACTCTGACAGAGCTCCAGAGTTCCTCTGTGGAGATGGGAGAACCTTCCCGAAGGACAACCACCTGTGCAGAACTCCACCAATCAGGCTTTTATGGTAGAGTGGCTAGACAGAAGCCACTCCTCAGTAAAAGGCACATGACTTGGAGTTTGCCAAAATGCCCCTAAAGGACTCTCAGACCATGGGAAACATGATTCTCTGGTGTGATGAAACCAAGATTTAACTTGGCCTAAATGAGAAGCGTCACATCTGCAGGAAACCTGGCACCAGCCCTACGGTGAAAAGTGTTGGTGGCAGCATCATGCTGTGGGGATGTTTTTCAAAGGCAGGGACTGGGAGACTAGTCAGGATCGAGGGAAAGATGAATGGAGTAAAGTACAGAGAGATCCTTGGTGAAAACCTGCTCCAGAGCACTCAGGACCTCAGACTGGGGTGAAGGTTCAACTTCCAACAGGACAATGAGCCTTAGCACACAGCCAAGACAATGCAGGAGTGGCTTCAGGACAAGTCTTTGAATGTCCTTGAGTGGCCCAGCCAGAGCCCGAACTTGAACCCGATCGAACATCTCTGGAGAGACCTGAAAATAGCTGTGCAGCAACGCTTCCCATCCAACCTGACAGAGCTTGAAAGCATCTGCCAAGAAGATTGGGAGAAACTCCCCAAATACAGGTGTACCAAGATTGTAGCGTTATACCCAAGAAAGCTGTAATCCCTGCCAAAGGTGCTTCAACAAAATATTGAGTAAAGGGTCTGAATACTTAAGTAAATGTGATATTTCATGTAAAAAATGATTTTTATTTGCAACCTTATAAAAACATGTTTTTTGCCTTGTCATTATGGGGTATTGTGTGTAGATTGATGAGGAAAATAAAAAATTGAATCAATTTTAGAATAAGGCTGTAACGTTAAAAAAAGTGGAAAAAGTCAAGGGGTCTGAATACTTTCCAGATGCACTGTATGCTTGACATTGGCAAAGACGGGGGAGTTTTTTCTATAAACTGGATGGCGCTAAGCTCAGTCCTAGACGAAAACCTGCTTCAGTCTGATTTACACCAGACACTGGGAGAGGAATTCACCTTTCAGCAGGACAATAACCTATTGTATGTCACAAAGCCAAATCTACACTGGAGTTGCTAACCACAAAGACAGTGAATGTTCCTGAGTGACCAAGTTTTTTACTATAATCTGCTTGAAAATCTATGGCAAGACTTGCTATCTAGCCATTATTTACCCAGGCAAAAAATCCTAAAGGACTGGTTCCAAAATCTGATAGGATTTTTCTACTAGGGATCTACCAGAAATCATGAAAAACGGGGTTGACTTTCATATAAGGCATATATATTTAGCTATAACAAATAAGAAAAACATTTCTCATCTGCTATAACAATACAGTGACATAAATTACATACAAATGGCATCAACCTAGCTAGCTAGCAAGCTAGTCAGCTGACAGACAAAATGTGGCTGACAGTAGTTTCTTAGCTTGCATTAAAATAAGTGGATAAAATGGGGTACCTTGACAAAAATCGGACTAAAACATTGACAACTTTGTCAGAAAGCATTAACAAAATACTGTTCTTACAGATCTTGCATTCATGCACAGTTAAAGAATATAAAACAGTTGAAATAATAACGTTACAAAACAGAACAGTCTCTGCACACACAGGTGGCTAATTAGCACTGCAAGCTCATGCTAGCTGTGACATCATCAGTCACTCTTAAAAGGACAGGCTTTCTTACAGGTGAGTCAAACAGAAATGAATATAGCACTGCTGTTTCCGATCAACGAAAGTGTTGTAGTTAATGTTGTTGTATTGTACTGGAACTAATGACAACAAACTAGCATTTCATGAGTTCAATTAATAAAAAAAAAGGATAGGATTCTGATTGGGGTGACAAAATCCTAGACTTTTAGGTTGAATGTACTTTTAATCCGTCTGTCTGCATATTTCAAGACATGGCACCACCCAATGTGTTGAATGATACTTTTCTCGTCAATTATCTTGAAAGAAATGTATACTTAACTTAAATCAAACAATCCTCCATCATTAACACATCGGAAAGGTCAAATGCTTTATTATCTAAATGTTGAAATTGCGTGGGTGATGGAGAGAAACAAAATGGTGCAGTTTGAAGCCATGTGACAGAGAGTGGTACGGTGAGAAGGTGGGTCTGGGCAGGGGTGGTTTTGTGGATGTTTGTGTGTGTCTGTATGTTGTTGTTTGTATGTGTATGTTTTGTATTGTTAAAAATATCTTAAATGAAACATTACATTTTTTTTAAATGAATAAACCTATAGGATCCAATCTGATTACTTTTGATTTCCAGAAGGATTCCAATAGGATTCTGACACAGGTGACACAAAATCCTACAGGACTGTAAGAATCCTATAGGATCCAATATGATTAATTTTTATTTCCAATAGGGAATAATGTGATAGAGGTGACACAAAATCCTATAGGATCGTGAGATTCCTATAGGATTCTATTGGAAAAATCACTAATCCTATAGGATTTTCTAACTAGCACCCCAACACCTTGACAGAGCATGAAGAATTTTGAAAAGAATAATGGTCCAATATTGCACAATACAGGTGTGCAAAGCTCTTATGAGACTTACTCAAGAAGACTCACAGCTGTAATCACTGCCAAAGGTGTTTCTACCATCTATTGACTCGGGGATGAATACTTGTCTAATCAAGGTGTATAAACGTTTTATTTTTCATGAATCTTTAAAAATGTTAGATTTTTTCTTCCACTTTGAGTATTTTGTGTAGATCGTTGACCCCAAAAAATTGCAATTGAATCCATTTGAATCCCACTTTGTAACACAATAAAACGTGAAGAAATCCAAAGAGGATGTAGACTTTCTATAGGCACTATAAATAGGTGGTCTTTTTTATGTATTTATTTTCATTTATTTGACCTTTGTTTAACTGGGAAAGTCGGTTAAGAACAAATTCTTATTTACAATGACGGCCTACACCGGCCATACCCTACCCCGGCCATACCCTAGCCTGGCCATACCCTACCCCGGCCATACCCTAGCCCGGCCATACCCTAGCCTGGCCATACCCTACCCCGGCCATACCCTAGCCCGGCCATACCCTAGCCCGGCCATACCCTACCCTGGCCATACCCTACCCCGGCCATACCCTACCCCGGCCATACCCTAGCCCGGACAACGTTGGGCCAATTGTGTGCCGCCCTTTGAGACACCCAATCACGGACAGTTGTGATACAGCCTGTTGTCCTACATTGCCCACACTGTCCAGCATGGTCTAGTGTGCCATGCCGTGTAGGGACTAGGGACTCAGAGGGAGACAGCAGGAGCTTTCATCTGTACTCTCTCACTGTCATTATGACTCAGGACTTCATTAGGCCTCACCCACCCATAAAGGGGAATTCTGGTGTAATTCTATAGCTTACTGTAGTTCCATGGACAATTCTCAATGGGACACTCATCAACAGTCACACACGCATACAAAAATGCCCGGATACACGCACACACACGCACACGCGCACACGCACACGCACACACACACACACACACACACACACACACACACACACACACACACACACACACACACACACACACACACACACACACACACACACACACACACACACACACACACACACACACACACTCTTAACTCCTATTGTCTCCAGCATATCCACTTGTGTTTACATGATCAATGCATGTCTCTATGTTAGGGCTTGTGTGAGTAGTATTCACACCCCTTGACTTTTTCCACATTTTCAGTAGGTTTATTTGGAAAGGAATCATAGAGCCCCACCCCCACCATCATCTATGTGTCAATGTTTGTCTTGTATTCACTATTACTTTGTAGTCATCTGAAAATATAACCTCGCAAAACAGTAACTAAGTCTATAGCATCATTAGGAGCATTGAGCACCACAGTACATGTGGGATGGCATGACATCTAAACATGCCCTCTGACATGCGTACACATACTGAAACTTAAACACGCATACTGTACACACCTCTGATTGGATAAACACACTGCATAAACATCCAGATACATTAGAAATGTCGAATGACAGAAATACTGTTCATCATCACTCAATGGACATATGTTACAACATTGTCTGAATTTCCTGTGCATGTGTTTGTAATTTCTACCTACAGTGTGTACGTGTGTGGATGACCCGTTTACTGGAAGATGTGTACTTGTGTGCTTTCCATGTATGCGGCTCTCTCTCTGAGCATGTGTGTGTACGGTGTGTGTGTGTGTGTGTCGTGTCCAAGAGTCTAAGATCAATAATCTTGATTAGATTTTCTCCCATTCTCTCCTGCTGCTTTTGACAGTGACATAAAGTCTCAAACACATCAGGTTTGATCAAAAGCTTGCTCCCATACTTTCAGTTCCCTCCATGCTGTCTCAAACACAAACACCCACACACTGACACACACACTCACACACACACTCACACGTTGAGAAACAGCTGATTGACCACGTCCACGTCCAAAACCTTCAGTGATTTCTCAACCCCATTTCTCACCAAGCCGCATGCTTGTTTCACACCGGACCACCTCTTCTGTCTGCGCGTCTGTGTGATACTAAATGGTACGATGAATAATCACATTTTGAACAAGTGTGTCCTTCCGACGTCAATGGGAAAAGGTGGTTTCCAGCTTGACCTTATTCACAGATATAAAATGTGTTTATTTAGTCACAGTGTTTGGAACTGTTGGTCTGTTTCCGGTCTGGTCAACAGATATCACATTGCAAAATGAAATGACAGCAAGATGTTTACTTCATGTGTATTATGTGCCATTATTGTTTAAATGTGCAGCGATCCTGATCTCTGCTTTTACAGAAATGGGCCGTCAGCGCAATGACATTGACCCCCTTGTCCTTGGTGTCATACTGAAAATGTTGTGAGAGTGTGGAGATGTACCAGGGATTGAAAGGGTGACATACTGAATGGCTTGTCTTTCAGGAGGACGATGAGGTGGCACGATGACATGAGAGAATGATTGCTGGAGTGTGCCAGTGGAAAGAGGGGTTAACTTCCACCCAACCTTCCTTTTCATGTTTCTGTCTCTTCTCTGCACAGGATAACATGAACCGCAACAGATGGGACCCCCATAACCCCCTGTCCCACGTCCCCCTGTCTCGTCACACACACACGCCGCCCCCTCCTAACTAAGCCAAGCACATGGTCTCCTTTTTCTTGAGAGGGGTTTAGGCCCCGTTGCCATAGCCAATTAGTCTGGCTGACTGCATCCTGGACTAATCAGCTCTGCTGTCCACACACACACACACACACACACACACACACACACACACACACACACACACACACACACACACACACACACACACACACACACACACACACACACACACACACACACACACACACTCTTAACTCCTATTGTCTCCAGCATATCCACTTGTGTTTACATGATCAATGCATGTCTCTATGTTAGGGCTTGTGTGAGTAGTATTCACACCCCTTGACGTTTTCCACATTTTCTTCTGTTACAAAGTGGTAATAATTTAAATGGATTTAATTGTCATTTTTTATCAACGATCTAAACAAAATACTTGAATGTCAAAGTGGAAGAAAATGTTGAACATTTGTAAAAAACAAACAAACAAATAAAACAAATATATATTGATTTGACAGGTATTCATCATCCTGAGTTGCCATAGCAATAGATTTTCAAGCAGATTTAAGTCGAAACTGTAACTCGGATACTCAGGGACATTCACTGTCTTCTTGGTAAGCAACTCCAGTGTATATTTGTTCTTGTTTTAGGTTGTTGTCCTGCTGAAAGGTGAATTCATCTCCCAGTGTCTGGTGGAAAGCAGATTGAACCAGATTTTTCTCTAGGATTTTACCTGTGCTTAGCTCCATTCCATTTATTTTTTATCCTGAAATGCTCCCTAGGCCTTAACAACTACAAGCATACCCATGATATGAGGCAGCCACCACAATGCTTGAAAATATGGAGAGTGGTACTCAGTAATGTTTTGCATTGGATTTGCCCTAAACATAACACTTTGTATTCAGGACAAAATGTTAACTGCTTTGCCACATTTTTTATGCATTACTTTAGATCCTTGTTGCAAACAGGGTGCATGTTTTGGTTTATTTTATTCTGAACAGGCTTCCTTCTTTTCATCGATTTTCTCCTGTCGCAGCCTTTAAACTCTGTAACTGTTTTAAAGTCACCATTGGCCTCATGGTGAAATCCCTGAGCGGTTTCCTTCCTCTCCGGCAACTGAGTTACGAAGGATACCTGTATCTTTGTAGTGACTGGACGTATTGATACACCACCCAAAGTGTAATTAATAACTTCACCATCCTCAAAGAGATTTTCAATGTCTGATTTTTTTATTTATTCACCCATCAACCAATAGGTGCCCTTCTTGGCGAGGCATTGGAAAACCTCCTTGGTCTTTGTGGTTGAATTTGGGTTTGAAATTCACTGCTCGACTGAGGGGCCTTAAAGATAATTGTGTGTGTGGGGTACAAAGATGAAGTAGTCATTCAAAAATCATGTTAAAATAAATGATGTTAAACACTATTAAAGTCACTACTATGTCCATGCAACATAGTGACTTGTTAAGCAAATGTTGGGGGGTATTGTGTGTTGGCCAGTGACCAAACAATCTAAACTTAATCCATTTTAAATTCAGGCTGTAACACAACAAAACATTTATTCAAAGAGTGTGAATACTTTCTGAAGGCACTGAGGAGTTACACTTTAGCAGATTTTCTTATCCTGAGAAACTAGGATTAAGTGCCTTGCTCAAGGGCACAATGGCATATTTCCACCTTGGCTACTCAGGGATTTGAACCAGCGACCTTTCAGGTACAGGCCCAGGCCCAACACTCTTATCCACTAAGCCACCTGCTGATCTGTGTGCCTTGCCTATGTGTGTAAGGTGATTTTGTGAATAATCATGTATCAAATCAAATCAAAATTAAATCGAATAAAATCAAATGTTATTGGTCACATACACGTGTTTAGCAGATGTTACTGCGGGTGTAGTGAAATGCTTGTGTTTCTAGCTCTGACAGTGCAGTAATATCTAACAACTAATATCTAACAATTTCACAACATATATCCAATACACACCAATCTGAGTAAAGGAATGATGAACTAAGAATATATAAATATATGGATGAACAATGTCAGAGCGGCATAGACTAAGATACAGTAGAATAGACTACAGTATATACATATGAGATGAGTAATGCAAGATATGTAAACATTATAAACATGATTTTATAGCAAGTACAGTGTATGTTTGTGTGTGTGTGTGACACACATGTACAGACGTACATGCGTTCACATACGTGCTCGTTATGGATACTCCTCAGTTCGAGCCACTCCTTGGTAAACATTCAGAACATATGAAGGAAGTCAAATTATGGAACAAAACTGAAATACACAGATGAAAAACTATACGAAAATGGATAGAAATAGTTATGCCTCGTAAAAATATCCTTTGAAGGCACGACAAATGCTAACGTGCAGTTTTTCTGAAAGTGACTAACTCAGACAGAGGGTATAAATAAATGTGTGACAATCCATGTGGTCTATAACGAAGGAACAATTGACTACCTCGCTCACACCAGAAATGTGTGGCACCAAGTGACAAAGATGGAGAGGAAGAAAGATGCAAAGTTAAGAACTGCAATGGAAGCATGTTTGTTTTTGTAATCCAGGAATCTATCTAGATTTTCTGGAGATTGAATAGTTGTATATGTTTTTTCACTAGTGCTTTCTCTCTCTCTCTCTTTTTCTCGTTCTCTCTCTTTCTGTATATTTCTGCTTTACTAAATCAGTCCTCCTCTTGAATGTTTCTCACTGTACGTGGTTTTGGTTGAGTACATTAATTTACAGTATGTGCACATTGTTTCAGCTTTACAATATAAACACACAAAAGACAACACACTCAACAACACACTCAACACACAAAGTGAAAGGGCTCAGTCAGCACTAGAGCCACACACAGCCATTCTGGCTTCCTCAACTGCAGGCTACGGTCTCAATTAGTTTCTTCTGTGCCGAGTGGTCTGGGCAAAAGCATTCACTTTCACACACTTTCACTTCACTTTACTTCATACCAACGAGGCTCTGTGTTCGCATGGGCAAGTGTGTATGTGTGTTTAAAAGTGTGCGTGGTGCGTGTGTGTGTGTGTGTGTGTGTATGTGTGGATGCGTGCGTGCGTGCATGAGTGTGGATGGGTTTGGTTAGATACTTTGAGTGAAAACATAGAGATTTAGTAACAGGGGAAGTGATAAAATGATTTGGAAACATGGGAAAGTGTTGGATTGCAATACTTGACATAGAAAGACGGGCAGAGAGAGTGGCAGAGAGAGTGGCAGAGAGAGTGGCAGAGAGAGTACTGAGCGTACTGTGCTGCACGGGTGTATTCTGAACATGGTGTGAAATCCAACACATGCTGTGTAACAGTTTTAATACACAATAAATGCAGGCAGGCCAGGATTCGACGTCCATCCATGTTTGAGTACGTCGGGAGATGACGTGTAAACCGGCCACTAGGGGCAACAGCGAGCACTGTTACCTTCAAATAGGTTTCAGTTGTGAATGTGGATGGTGGATGGGTGTAAGCATCTGCCTCTGACACCAAAGGTTACATGTTTTTTTGATAGATATGTTTTAAGCCTATGCCAATCCTTAACCCTTACCTTAACCATTCGGAGTTAATGCCTAACCGTAACCTTAAACACTTCGGAATGTAACGTTTGGGAAACACGGATGAATTCTGATTTGGGATTGTGAGAGCTTGTAGATAAATGACCACCTTTGTGCTAAAACACACACACACACACACACACACACACACACACACACACACACACACACACACACACACACACACACACACACACACACACACACGCACACACACACACACACACACACACACACACACACACACACACACACACACACACACACACCCGCACAAACCTTGCCACCATCCATTGCGCTGCTAAGGCCTGTGAACAGTCGCTACTACACACCCTTGACTTCCTGTGAGACAGGAAATAGGTCAGAGTGGACATTTGCGTGAGAAAAAGGGGGAACTATGTAGATTTTACTGACATCACATTCACACAGTCTCTTGAAATAACCAGGGTTGTGTTTTTCTCTCTCACACTCTCCAATCTCAGAAGTCGCAAAAGCAGAAACCCTTCTCGTCATTGTCTGGTCTTTGTATATTTTTTTCATAGTATATCAGTCTATATTTCTCTGTTTTATAGAGGGAGATGTGACACATTATGTATTAGGAAACATGCATATTCCCTTTAAGAACGATAAAGAATCATTAGGATAGCAGATTAAGCTAAGTGCTAATTGCTAAACGAATGCAAATTTCTCAGAAGTGAAGATATGACTCATTGTGGTGCTTCGTAGAATCTCCATGAGAGGAGATTTGGACAACGTAGGCAGCTTGCACCATGAGTCTTTATGGCCAGGGATTGAGAAATAATCACCACAATCAGATTACATATGTGTTTGTGCTCACTGAATATGAGTCATTTAAACTGGTAATAAGCTACGGCTTTGTGCACAAGGACACTTGGCGTAACATGTTAGGCTATGGGAAACAACACCTTCAATGTTTCTCATATCATTCTTTCGACATGGGTTACTACTTTTGTAGAGTATTGATTCATTTCCATGGAAAGTTTGGTTGTAGTTAGCCTAGGCCTATTGTAGGGTATTCAAATCTTACCCTACAAGGTCCGGAGTACTGCTGCTTTTCTGTTCTACCTAATTAGTAAATGCACCTGTAAAGGACGTCACAATGCTTGCTTAGCGAGTACCACTTCCTCCTGATTCGGTTCACACCCAGGCTAGAACCCAGGAACTCTGCCTTGCTACGACACGTCACCGCCCTCCTGAAGCGTCTTACCAGTTTGGAGCCACGCAAAAAGCTAGCTATTCGCTGGAGCAAGTGGGGACACTTCAGACTGAGGAGTAAGTGCTCCATACCCACCTGGTGTCCCAGGTCTAAATCAGTCCCTGATTAGAGGGGAAGATTTTGGCTCAAATTAGCCGAAATCTGGGGAAAACACTGCAGACCCCTAAACCTCACAGACACAGACATGCCAATCGTCAGGTTTGGGGAGTAACTGATTACATGTAATCTGATTACAAAAAACAGAACTGTAACTGCGTTACGAGCAAAAATATTGTAATCATATTACAGATACTTTTTGAAAAAATAGATGATTACTTCTTTGATTACTTTTGAATTCAGAAAGAATGCGGAAAAAAATGACAAAATACAAAAATACTTTCTGTTTCCTTGTTGACATTCAATTCTGCATTGAAAAAAGGTGCAAGTTTAAATGTATTCCACCTGAGCAAGTCCGACCTAAAGTCAGAAACCACTATGATGACACACCAAATGCGTTTGATGGATCCTTTTTGTCTTTTTCTAATGTTTCTGAAGGGGAAAGTAATCCAAAAGTTACTGAAAGTGATCAGATTACGTTACAGATTACAATTGTGGACATGTAACTGATTACAGGTAACTGATTTAGAAAGTAGTCTACCTAACCCTGCCAATCATCCCATCTCTCCAACAATGCTCTGTTTCCTTCCTTTGGGGTGCTCTGGGCTACTCTTTGGCTGCGGTTGCCAGATCTGAGGGAAAAGCCCCCTTAAACTCATGCTATTGATGCCAAAATGGGTGCCAGACCAGGGAAAGGAAGAGCAGGGGAAACGGCACTCTTTGATGAGGAGCTCAGTCTGCCTGTGTCTATGTGTGTGTGAGTGTGTGTGTATCTCCTTGTACCGCCTGTGTGTGACCGCTGTGTATACACACGGGACTAGGCTTGTGGGGGGCACAAAGTGGAGGGAGAGGGGGATAGTGGGTGAGGGTTTGGTGGTTAACCCCAAACATTAGAGGGAGAAATGCTCCTGTCTCATGTGCCTGGTGTGTGGGTGCTTTACGGCCTTCCTAGGCAGGAACCAGAGAGGAAGCTGGGGGGGAAGGAAGTCCTGTAACTACCCCCAGAACACCCTCACACCACTGGAGAGTAGAGAGGAGGACAGACCACCCAGAGAGAGAGAGAGAGAGGCAGACAGACAGACAGACAGACAGACAGACAGACAGACAGACAGACAGACAGACAGACAGACAGACAGACAGACAGACAGACAGACAGAGGACACACACTAGTATTTATAACAATAATTTATGAATCCCTTTCAGACTGTACCTTGCAGGCACCAAACATTCATTCAATCTTCTACTATACAATGAACCCAAAAATTCCACATAATCCACGAACTAATGGGAATCAGAGTATATTCTATCAAAACAGTATGGGAATTGCCACAGGAAATAAGCCCAACTGCAGAGGGTTAATTCAGGTTAATTGAGGACAAAGATCCATTGGTTCATAGAAAATGAATTCATAGATACATACATACATAAAGTCACTTGGTGTGTAATGCTAGAGAGGGCGACACACAGGCGAGGTTAAACACAGCTGATTAAAAAGCAGTTGGTAACTGCAGAAACCATACACTCACTGCCTTTAGTGATGTGGGAAACAGAGAGCGCTGTCGGAGCTCTCTCATCTCTACCCACAGCAGTGTGTAGGCGCGCACACACACGCGCACACACACACACACACACACACACACACACACACACACACACACACACACACACACACACACACACACACACACACACACACACACACACACACACACACACACACACACACACACACACAGACAGAATTTACACACTTTCACGATTTACTGATTTAATAGTCTATTCACATGCTGAAGCATTGGGCTATGTCGTTGTGCTACCGTTTCTACCATGGGTTGGTAAACACACTCACTCTCCCAGCTCCTGGGTTAGGCAGTGCCAGACATTAGGGGGGTAACTAATCAGGCCTGTGTCTTTGGATGGCTGCCATTTTGGCTCTAACTAGAAACACTGGCATCAGTTCCAGGAATGCCACCTGCACTTGATTCTAATCACGGTGCTCAGTTTCCGGATGATGGTTTACATACATACGTTCTCTTCATTGGCTTCCTATTCTGACCTCTGTTCCTTTATGATCACTGGGCAATAAAATGACTGAGTGACTTTCCACAATATGTTTTTCATCCATCCTTGAAGTCTTAATAGATCAGTGGCCGTGTATAAAGCTGACTATGGCAAATGGTGTTGTTGGAGGTGGTTGAGGAGAGAGGGAGAGGAGGAGAGGAGGAGAGAGGTTGAGAAGGAGAGAGGGAGAGGAGGAGAGGAGGAGAGAGGTTGAGAAGGAGAGAGGGAGAGGAAGAGAGAGGGAGAGGAGGAGAGAGGTAAATGAGAGACGGGGAGAAGGCGAGAGGGAGAGGAGAAAGGGGGAGAGAAGGAAAGAATGAGAGAGGGAGAGAGGGAGAGAGGGAGAGAGGGAGAGAAGGAGAGAGGGAGAAGGCAAGAGGGAGAGGAGAAGGGAGAGGAGAGAGGGATAGAAGGTGATTGGGAGAGTAGGAGAGAGGTAAAGGAGAGAGGCAGAGATGGCGAGATGGAGAGGAGGAGGGGGAGAAGAGAGAGAAGGTGAGTGGGAGAGGAAAACAGAAGAAGAGTGAGTTATTAGGAGATTGATGGAAAGTCCCTTAGTCTCTGGCCAAGTCAGTAAGTTCCACTGACTGGGCTGTGACTCACTGTGGCATCATGGTGCTGAGACACAGTCAGGCGACGCAGACGGAGAGGGCCACTAACGCTAAGACCAGACTACATGCACAAGAGCACCGATACAATTCTAGTCAATTCACACCAGGCACCCAGGCAGCATGGTAACAGTTATTAAAACTCTAGTCCAGTACAACTACCTAAACCTCTAACCACACCCGCGTCCATGTAACTATTAGCAGAGTGTGAATTCAGTTTGGATACAGTGAAAGAATGTCGGAACACAGAGAACATTCAGTTTGGATACAGTTAAAGATTGGTGTAACACAGAGAACATTCAGTTTGGATACAGTTAAAGAATGGTGTAACACAGAGAACATTCAGTTTGGATACAGTGAAAGAATGTCGGAACACAGAGAACATTCAGTTTGGATACAGTTAAAGAATGGTGGAACACAGCAAACATTCAGTTTGGATACAGTTAAAGAATGGTGTAACACGGAGAACATTCAGTTTGGATACAGTTAAAGAATGGTGTAACACAGAGAACATTCAGTTTGGATGCAGTTAAAGAATGGTGTAACACAGTGAACATTCAGTTTGGATACAGTTAAAGAATGGTGTAACACAGTGAACATTCAGTTTGGATACAGTTAAAGAATGGTGTAACACAGAGAACACTCAGTTTGGATACAGTTAAAGAATGGTGTAACACAGAGAACATTCCATTTGGATACAGTTAAAGAATGGTGTAACACAGAGAACATTCCGTTTGGATACAGTTAAAGAATGGTGTAACACAGAGAACATTCAGTTTGGATACAGTTAAAGAATGGTGTAACACAGTGAACATTCAGTTTGGATACAGTTAAATAATGGTGTAACACAGTGAACATTCAGTTTGGATACAGTTAAAGAATGGTGTAACACAGAGAACATTCAGTTTGGATACAGTTAAAGAATGGTGGAACACAGCAAATATTCAGTTTGGATACATTTAAAGAATGGTGGAACACAGCGAATATTCAGTTTGGATACAGTTAAAGAATGGTGTAACACAGAGAACATTCAGTTTGGATACAGTTAAAGAATGGTGGAACACAGCAAACATTCAGTTTGGATACCAAGCAAGTCTCTGGTAGACCCTGTTTTACTGACTTTAGCCATTTCATGTCAATCCGTTCCCTCTGCTGAAATGAACACGGGTCATTTTGAAACTTCTTGTTTCATCACACCCTCTCCATGTTCCTCATGTGTAGGTGTTTACTTTGTGCATGTGAACATGTGTGGACGTGTTAACTGTTGTTTTTCTGTGGTTCGCCTGACTGTGTGGGCCTAGCTAATTCAAGTCATCTTCACATGATCCACGACAGCATCTTCATGAGGTTATTGACCAAACTCTTTCGTCTAGCTCCTCGTCTTTCTATCGTTCTCCTCTCCTCCAGGTTCCTCCTCCCTAATTTCTTGTCCCTCCTTTCTCTCAGTCCTTGTCCCTCCTTTCTCTCAGTCCTTGTCCCTCCTTTCTCTCAGTCCTTGTCCCTCCTTTCTCTCAGTCCTTGTCCCTCCTTTCTCTCAGTCCTTGTCCCTCCTTTCTCTCAGTCCTTGTCCCTCCTTTCTCTCAGTCCTTGTCCCTCCTTTCTCTCAGCCCTTGTCCCTCTGGCTCCACCGGTCTGCAGCAACATCAACGGTACAGAAAGCATCCACAACTACTACAACCATTAACTCAATACGTTGTCTTGGTCAAAAAAAAAGTACACCACCACACACGCGCTCACTCCACCACACACATACACACAGCCATTTTGTTGCTGTTGCTCAGGATCCAAGCAAATGTTGCATAGTGGGAGTGTCTTTGATCTGTGCTGTGTTGAGATGTTTATGTGCGCTCAGTCGTTTAGTGGTCCTCAGAAGACTTAATTAATAGTGAGGGGTTGTGAGGAGGCTGTTTACCTCTCCACATAGTCTTTATAGAGATGCAGTAGATTGACCGGTGAAACTCGACTGATATTGATTCATCTGTTGAATCAATCTGTCTTGTGTGTGTGTGTGTTTCTGTGTGTGTGTGTGTGTGTGTGTATGCGCGTCCGTGTGTCTGTGTGTGTGGGTATGTTTATTTATTTAACCCTTATTGTACCAGGTAAGTTGACTGAGAACACATTCTCTGTTGGTCGAGGGGGATGGGGAGCAACCCCATTCCCGATTTGACATCTCACTCCTGTGTATGTGTGTGTGGGTGTTTGTCTGTGTGCTTGAAAGCAGAACCTTACATTTGAATCCCGTTGCTTTCGATTGTGTATTATTTGGAGTGACTCATGCTGTAGTTGTGAAACCATAGCGGTATTATTGCTGACTAATGGCCCTGCATTAAGTAAGATTACAGCCATTGTCACTGGGTTGAGTAACGTACATGGGTTTGATACTGAAGGAGAAACGCATGCTGAGACAGACAAAAGGATAATGACTCTTGGGGTGGTCGATACTCTGAAGTGGCTTCCCCTCCTCGCCCCCCTGTCCTTCATCTGAACTGATCTGACAAGGCACCTGCTCCAGTAACAAGTTTCAAGGCATCATCCTCTAGTAGGGATAGTTCAAAAACACACTCTATCAGCCTGATGGAGATTCTTATGGACTAGAGGGCTCTTGGCAGGCTTCCATAATGATCCCTCTTGGGAGGTTTTCTCACAATGCCACCATAGACGTTTTCAAGTAGGAGTTTTTTCCACAGAGCACCAGATACGGGAGGACTGGGAGGACTGATGTCACAGAGGGAATTCTATACAAACTGACGTAAACAATGATAGTTGTGTTTGTTTCCCCTTGAGACTGGATTAGCTGACTGGTATTGCCTTGTCCACACCCTAACAACCCTTGTTTATGATGTGTGTGTGAGAGTGTGTGAGACGGTGTGTGTGAGAATGTGTTGTCTTTGTGTATTAATCCATTAATCTGGTTCTTTGTTTTCTGATCTTTGTTGTTCTCCATGCTGTCTGGGTTTGTGTTTTGAGTGTGAATGTGTGTGTGTTTGTGTGTCATGCCGCCAGTACGTTTACATCCAATATGCTGGTATAGCTTGTGTGCATATTGTGTGTTTACATGTATGTGTACGTGAATCCATATGTATGCATGTCTATGTGTTCTGGTGGGGTATGTCCGTGTGGATTGCAGCCAAACTGGCTCGTGCCGGGGGACTTCCTCTCTCAACCTGTTGTGGTTAGAAAGAGGAGCACCTTGAACAAAAAACTTCTCTCCCTTTTCTTTCTTGGTTTGTTGTGTCTCGTCTCTGAAGTATAGTTAGAGAGACTCTTCTTTCATCCTGCGAGTAGGAGGAGCAGTGTGGTGTTTGAAGCTGGCGTCTTTCCCAAAAACACCGGGCACACCTGTAGTCTAAATTGCCAGTCTTGTCCCCTATCCCCCTCTTCTGTACTAACCAACCCCCCTTTAGCCTCAAAACACTTCCGTCCACACTTCAAAGCACCCTCAATCAAAAGCACGTCTCTCGCTATTTTGACAATAGGGCCCAGGAGACAAAGTCAACAAGCTCTCACGGTCTAAGTGCAGAATTAGATATTTATCCACATTTCTCCAAATGTCAAATTTAGAAGGTTAGGTTTAAGGTTTTGGATAGTGTTAAAACATTACGTTTAGGCATTCATTCATTCATACATTTAAAAACATTTATTAATTAAAGTGTCCACCGCTGGGATCAAAACACAACCTTCTGATCTCATCTCATGACTGGATCAGAAAGTTGGCTGTTTGATCCCAGTGGTCAACCTGGACTCAGGGGTAAATGTAACATAGTAAATGTAAATTAGAATGATATGAATGTTTCATATGGTATGTATTCATTTGTGGATGTCCATCGTTCATTTCATATGATATGTTATGAATTGCAATTCATACAATAGGTTTCGAATTAGCAAAACATTACAAATTCATTTTTTTTTGTGGCTAACATTAGCTAGGTGGCTTAGGTTCGTTAGGCTCAAGGTTAGTGTTAAGGTTAGGGTTAAAGTTAGGGGTAAGGTTAGGAGTTAGGTTAAAGGGGTAAGGTTAGGGTTAGGGGAAGGGTTAGCTAACAAGCTAAGTAGTTTCAAAGTAGCTAAAAAAGTAGTAAGTAGTTGCAAAGTTGCTAAAGTTGTCCTTGATGAGATTCAAACAAGCAACATTTGGGTTGCTAGACGTTCACGTCGTACGCCCACCCATCCACCCCGATTAACCACTGTGCTTTTGTTTTTGCCTTATGCAATATTCTGTTTCATGTAACCACACCAAATGTAACATATCATACTAATTTGAGTGTCCAGGATTTACATTTATTATATTACGTCTAGTCTATGAGACCAGGCTGCAGAGGGGAACACTTGTTTAAACATTTTTTTTACCCTATCCCAATCCTTAACCCTTACCTTAGCCATTCAGAATGATGTCTAAACTTAATGTTTTAACCCTATACAAAACCTTAACCTTAACCTTCTAAATTGTACTTTTGGAACAACTTCAAAATGTGATTTTTGGAGAAATGGAATGATACTGAGCAGGAGACATGTGGTAGTAGAGTAGTGGCCTGAAGGCACACACTAAATGTGTTATGAAAAGTGTTATGAAATATAATGTAATGTAATATTTGTAATTGTATATGACTGCCTTAATGTTGCTGGACCCCAGGAAGAGTAGCTGCTGCCTTGGTAGGAACTAATGGCGATCCATAATAATTACAAATACAAAACACACACACACACACACGCACACACGCACACACACACACACACAATAGATTGACAACTACTGGACTATGAATTCTTACCAACCCTGAGACCTGACCAGGAACAAAACCAGGCCCAACAGTCATTACATGATTCATTCCATACTTACAGCTATAACACAGACACAACTAATGATTGTAGATCTGTGTACCTATATGATATAACAATAAGGTTAGGTCAGTGGTATATATAGCTCATAATTACCTGTCCATTATTCAGTCCATACAGCTATCAACTAGACACTGCATGTGACTCAACACGGATGTTTGTATGGTTACAATGACACATTGGCCACTGTGAGTGCTTTGAAAATAGTGGTCTGGGCTTTTTAATACTTATGGTTGAATTCAACCACTACCAAGTAGTCAATACTAATACAAAAATACATACTTGGTGCCACATAGTACTTTGAATAAGGAAATTCACTAGGCAGGAACCACTGTGACCAGATCATAGATTATTATTCCTGATGTGTGTGTACACCTGGCTCTGTGTCACTTAAAATGTACTGGGGGTTCACTTTAATTGTTTGGGGTCAGGGGTCATTCAGAAGGTGTGGGCACTGTGTGTTCTCATTTATACGGGTCAGCAAGGCCCCTCAGGTTACCTGCATATGTGTTTATCTATTTGTGTGTGTTTGTGTTTCCATGTGTGTTTGTGAGTGGTGTGTGAGTGTTTGTGTGTCTGTGAGTGTGTGTGTGTGTCACCAGGGGTTGTATCTCTGCATCCCAGTGCCCCAATGTAGTGTTTTCCTACTCATTCCTCAAACATGAATATCAGCATTTAGTGTTGTTGCAACGGGATGTTTGTGTCTGTCTGTCAGATGTTCTTCCTGTGTGTTACGTCACACACACACACACACACACACACACACACACACACACACACACACACACACACACACACACACACACACACACACACACACACACACACACACACACACACTAACACACACGCACACTAACAGACACGCACACACTAACACACTCACACACACAGACACAGACACAGACACACACAGACACACACAGACACACACACACACACACACACACACACACACACACACGCACACACACACACACACACACACACACACACACACACACACACACACACACACACACAGCTGTGTTTCATTAGGTGGAGGAAGAGGTTGAGCCACATTGTTGTTTTGTCAACATGTCAATGATCTGCAACCTAATTTTAATACAAGTGTGTCATACGAACCTGTTTCTACATGCATTGATGCACACAACCTCACCCACGCACACACACACACACACACACACATTAAACACCAGTGTTTCTTCTTGTGCTTTTGGTCACCAATTGTTTCAGGAAAACAAGGTTTGAGCCAAATAAGTGGGTGATGACATGTGGCCTCAGATCCAGGTAATAAACGTCATGTCAAAGTGCCCAGCGAAGTGTCTTCAAGCATCAGTGTCTCTCTTCTTTTCCCCTTTATTTGTCTCTGTTTAATCTTTCAGGGGTTTTGTTCTTTAAAAGCACATTTATGACCCTGAATGTTCTAGTTGGGAGTGAATCATTCGTCGTCGGGGACGACGGGGTGGTTGCTGGGTGCCACCGAGTCTAGCCTGGTCTCGTGTGTCACTCTGAGCTGTCGCCTGTCGATCACAATGTTCCTGTCCCCACGGCTGCACCTCTCCTGTCATTAACCTGTGTGTGTGTATGTGTGTGTGTGTGTTTGTGTCATAGTTTTTAAGGGACAGTCTCATCTTCAAATTATAGGGCCCTGGAACCAATCTAACTATCTTTGAGTTTTTGTCTCTCTATCTCTCTCTCGCTATCTCTCTTTCCCGTCTCTCTGTCTCTTTCCCTCTCTCTCTGTCTCTTTCTCCCTCTCTCTGTCTCTTTCTCCCTCTCTGTCTCTTTCCCTGTCTCTCGGTCTCTTTCCTGTCTCTCTGTCTCTTTCCCTGTCTCTCTGTCTCTTTCCCCCTCTCTCTGTCTCTTTCCCTCTCTCTGTCTCTTTCCCTGTCTCTGTCTCTTTCCCTGTCTCTCGGTCTCTTTCCCGTCTCTGTGTCTTTCCCTCTCTCTGTCTCTTTCCCTGTCTCTCTGTCTCTTTCCCTGTCTCTCGGTCTCTTTCCCGTCTCTCTGTGTCTTTCCCTCTCTCTGTCTCTTTCCCTGTCTCTCTGTCTCTTTCCCTGTCTCTCTGTCTCTTTCCCATCTCTCTCTGTCTCTTTCCCTCTCTCTGTCTCTTTCTCTCTCTCGTCTCTCTGTCTCTTTTCCATCTCTCTGTCTCTTTCCCTCTCTCTGTCTCTTTTCCTGTCTCTGTCTCTTTCCCTGTCTCTGTCTCTTTCCCATCTCTCTCTGTCTCTTTCCCTCTCTCTGTCTGTCTCTCTCTCGTCTCTCTGTCTCTTTCCCGTCTCTCTGTCTCTTTCCCTGTCTCTCGGTCTCTTTCCCGTCTCTCTGTGTCTTTCACTCTCTCTGTCTCTTTCCCTGTCTCTCTGTCTCTTTCCCGTCTCTCTGTCTCTTTCCCTCTCTCTCTGTCTCTTTCCCGTCTCTCTGTCTCTTTCTCTCTCTCGTCTCTCTGTCTCTTTCCCGTCTCTCTGTCTCTTTCCCTGTCTCTGTCTCTTTCCCATCTCTCTCTGTCTCTTTCCCTCTCTCTGTCTCTGTCTCTCTCTCGTCTCTCTGTCTCTTTCCCGTCTCTCTGTGTCTTTCCCTCTCTCTGTCTCTTTCCCTGTCTCTCTGTCTCTTTCCCGTCTCTCTGTCTCTTTCCCTCTCTCTCTGTCTCTTTCCCGTCTCTCTGTCTCTTTCTCTCTCTCGTCTCTCTGTCTCTTTCCCGTCTCTCTGTCTCTTTCCCGTCTCTCTGTCTCTTTCCCTCTCTCTGTCTCTTTCCCTCTCTCTCGGTCTCTTTCCCGTCTCTCTGTCTCTTTCTCTCTCTCGTCTCTCGGTCTCTTTCCCGTCTCTCTGTGTCTTTCCCTCTCTCTGTCTCTTTCCCTCTCTCTCTCTGTCTCTTTCCCTGTCTCTCTCTGTCTCTTTCCCTGTCTCTGTCTCTTTCCCTGTCTCTCTGTCTCTTTCCCTGTCTCTCTGTCTCTTTCCCGTCTCTCTGTCTCTTTCCCGTCTCTCTGTCTCTTTCCCTCTCTCTCTGTCTCTTTCCCGTCTCTCTGTCTCTTTCTCTCTCTCGTCTCTCTGTCTCTTTCCCGTCTCTCTGTCTCTTTCCCGTCTCTCTGTCTCTTTCCCTCTCTCTTTGTCTCTTTCTCTCTCTCTGTCTCTTTCCCTGCCTCTGTCTCTTTCCCTCTCTCTGTCTCTTTCTCTCTCTCTGTCTCTTTCCCGTCTCTCTGTCTCTTTCCCGTCTCTCTGTCTCTTTCTCTCTCTGTCTCTTTCCCGTCTCTCTGTCTCTTTCCCTCTCTCTCTGTCTCTTTCTCTCTCTCTCTGTCTCTTTCCCGTCTCTCTGTCTCTTTCCCGTCTCTCTGTCTCTTTCTCTCTCTCTCTGTCTCTTTCCCGTCTCTCTGTCTCTTTTCCTCTCTCTGTCTCTTTCCCGTCTCTCTGTCTCTTTCTCTCTCTCTCTGTCTCTTTCCCTCTCTCTCTCTCTCTTTCCCGTCTCTCTGTCTCTTTCCCTCTCTCTCTGTCTCTTTCCCGTCTCTGTCTCTCTCTCATCTCTCTGTCTCTTTCCCTCTCTCTCTGTCTCTTTCCCATCTCTCTGTCTCTTTCCCGTCTCTCTGTCTCTTTCCCGTCTCTCTGTCTCTTTCTCTCTCTCTCTGTCTCTTTCCCGTCTCTCTGTCTCTTTCTTTCTCTCTCTCTCTGTCTCTTTCCCGTCTCTCTGTCTCTTTCCCTCTCTCTCTGTCTCTTTCCCTCTCTATCTGTCTCTTTCCCCCTCTCTCTGTGTCACTTTCCCTCTCTGTCTCTTTTCCGTCTCTCTCTGTCTTGTGAAAACACACACACCTACAACCAGACAGGCGCGTGTCTTGAAATTCTTGTTTGCCACTTTAAAGCCATGACGCTAGCAGACTGAACTGTAAGATATTGTACTGTAAACATTTATATTCTATCCTATTATGTTCTATTCTATTCTATTCACACTCTTACTCAAGAAGTAAGCGGGGGCCTTTAACTGAGATTAGTTTTGTTTTGCTGAAGCTAGTCCCACACTCTTTCTATGGAACAAGCTGTGGAGAGTTGGTGGAGTTTCTCTCCGCCTCGTTTTTTTCACTTTTCCATCAATCTTCTCTGCTTTGACTCTCTGTGTCTTAACAGGGATTAGTTCTCAGTGTTGAAACTGTTCCAGTCTGTCAGCTTCAGTTTCTGTTTGGGCTAATTACATTACTGTACCACAGTGCTGGAAAGTGTTTGTGTATGTGTGTGTGCGTGCGAGTGTGTTTAAGTGTGTGTGTCTAGGCAGATTGAGCTGTGTCGGTGAGCTCGTTGGGAGTGGAGAGTTATGTTCGTCCCAGCGTTGGCTTGTGTCACATTGTCCTTGGTGGGAGATGAGTTGTTGAAAAGGAGGGATTTTGACCCAATCCTCCTTATGAGTGGCTATCCCTAAATCACTCTCATGTTCAGTCCTCTGCCCTGAGGGTCATGGCAAAGCCAGACAACTGAAGTCTCACTCTCTCGTGTAAATAATCCACGCAATGTGGATTATAAGGAATGGACATTTTTGTACGGGTTGATACATTTTTCAAAAATGTTTAAACCTCAAGTACACCACAACAGGGTGATCAAATTAAAATCCTACATTTGTACAAGACCCATAAGACCCAAAATGGGGAGAGAGAGGGGAAAAGATGGTGAAAGAGAGGGAGGATAATATGTGAGAGAGATAGACGATCAGAGAGAAACAGAAAAAGAAAGATGGTGAGACAGGCAAGGGAAAGACCGATAAGACTGATAATTAAGCAGAGGGCCAGGGACCGGCTTGAGTGAAGATGCAGAAGTCACTCAAGCACACGCACGCGCTTGCGCACTAAGTGCAGACAAACACCCAGCGGCCTCTGCGTGTCCCTGCTCTCTGTCACGTCCCCGGGGCTCCTTGATTAACAGGAAAAACATCTGATGTCAGCACATTTACAGAGACACCAGGCACACTGGACACATCCTAGAACCTTTACCCCTGTTTCTATCTCTCTATCTATCATCTATCGCTTTGTTTACCTACATTGCCATAACAAGATAATAACAGACCAAATAATACAAAAGTAATATATCTTTCTCTCACAGCCACAGCTTAAAACAAACGGGAGCAGATTTTTTAGGCAGGGGAGTTGTGTGGGTGACAAAGCTGACCTACGGAATAGTTAGAATAAATGTCTTCCTCTTTGAGAGGGTACAAGTGTTTGGAGCCTATATACAACTGGGGGACAGCTACAGTTGTAGTTGGAAGTTTACATACACTTAGGATGGAGTCATTAAAACTCCTGACACAAGTAATTTTTCCAACAATTGTTAACAGACAGATTATTATTTATTTCACTTATAATTCACTGTATCACAATTCCAGTGTGTCAGAAGTTTACATACACTAAGTTGACTGTGCCTCTAAACAGCTTGGAAAATTCCAGAAAATTATGTCATGGCTTTGATAGGCTAATTGACATAATTTGAGTCAATTGGAGATGTACCGGTGGATGTATTTCAAGGTCTACCTTCAAACTCCGTGCCTCTTTGCTTGACATCATGGGACAATCAAAAGAAATCAGCCAAGACCTCAGAAAAGAACATTGTAGACCTCAACAAGTCTGGTTCATCCTTGGGAGCAATTTCCAAATGCCTGAAGGTACCACGTTCATCTGTACAAACAATAGTACGCAAGTATAAACACCATGGGACCACGCAGCCATCACACCCCTCAGGAAGGAGATGCGTTCTGTCTCCTAGAGATGAACGTACTTTGGTGCGAAAAGTACAAATCAATCACAGAACAACAGCAAAGGACCTTGTGAAGATGCTGGAGGAAACAGGTACAAAAGTATCTATATCCACAGTAAAACGAGTCCTATATAGACATAACCTGAAAGGACGCTCAGCAAGGAAGAAGCCACTGCTCCAATACCGCCATAAAAAAGCCAGACTACAGTTTGCAACTGCTAATGGGGACAAAGATCGTACTTTTTGGAGAAATGTCCTCTGGTCTGATGAAGCAAAAATATAACTGTTTGGCCATAATGACCATCATTATGTTTGGAGGAAAAAGGGGGCTGCTTGCAAGCCGAAGAACACCATCCCAACCGTGAAGCACGGGGGTGGCAGCATCATGTTGTTAGGGTGCTTTGCTGTAGGAGGGACTGGTGCACTTCACAAAATAGATGGCATCATGAGGGAGGAAAATTATGTGGATATATTGAAGCAACATCTCAAGACATCAGTTAAAGCTTGGTCGCAAATGGGTCTTCCAAATGGACAATGACCCCAAGCATACTTCCAAAGTTGTGGCAAAATGGCTTAAGGACAACAAAGTCAAGGTATTGGAGTGGCCATCACAAAGCCCTGACCTCAATCCTATAGAAAATTTGTAGGCAGAACTGAAAAAGCATGTGCGAGCAAGGAGGCCTACAAACCTGACTCAGCTACACCAGCTCTATCAGGAGGAATGGGCCAAAATTTACCCAACTTATTGTGGGAAGCTTGTGAAAGGCTACCCAAAACGTTTGACCCAAGTTAAACAATTTGAAGGCAATGCTACCAAATAGTAATTGAGTGTATATAAACTTCTGACCCACTGGGAATGTGATGAAAGAAATGAACGCTGAAATAAATAATTCTCTCTACTATTATTCTGACATTTCACATTGTTAAAATATAGTGGTAATCTTAACTGACCTAAGACAGGGAGTTTTTACTAGGATTAAATGTCAGGAATTGTGAAAAACTGAGTTTAAATGATTTGGCTATGCTGTATGTAAACTTCCGACTTCAACTGTATATGTAATCAGATCTGGGGAATAACATGTTTATGTCTGTAGCCCATGGGTGAATGTATTGTCCGTCTGCCTGACTGTCTTACTCACATCTGGGTTATTTGTTAATAGAAGTGTGTTTGTGTGTTTTATACAGAGCGTCAACATCTCTGTCTGACTTTGTCACTGACACGCACACTCACAATCATGAAGTATTTGGTAATGGAAGTCTGTTATGCACAGAGCGTCATGTACACAGATACATGTATGCCAGTAGAGGATGCTGAGGGGAGGACAGTTCATAATAAAGACTGGAATGGAGTCAATGGAATCTTATCAACCACATGGAAGCCATTCCATTCCATTGACTCCATTCCAGCCATTATTACGAGCCATTCTCCCCTCAGCAGCCTCCACAGACGTATACATAAAACCCACTTGGGTTGGCAGCATACGTGTACAGAACATACGGAAGGTATTCCCATTCACCATTTATGCAATACATGTCTCTCAGATGAGTCGGATGTCTGTGACAGGAGGGCATACAAGTGGAATCCACGCTCCATATGGGAAATAGGATGAAGAGGGAGAGAGAGGAAGAGGAAGATAAAGAAAGATAAGGGATAAAGATGGGGAAGCAGAGAGAGGAAGATGAAGATAGGGAAGCAGAGAGAGGAAGAGGAAGATAGGGGATAAAGATGGGGACGCAGAGAGAGGAAGAGGAAGATAGGGGATAAAGATGGGGAAGCAAAGAGAGGAAGAGGAAGATAAAGAACGATAGGGGATAAAGATGGGGACGCAGAGAGAGGGAATAATAAGAAAGCATTTGACAGGGTCAATTGAAGTGAAAGTCTTCAACTCAAGTTATTTTATGTCAATAAATTGAACTCAAATGTCAAATTGTTTCTTCGTGTTTGCACCTAGGTACATTACTGTGTTGTTGTAACGTCTGATTTCTTCCTCTTCCTCTGAAGAGGTGTAGCAAGGATCGGACCAAGATGCGGCGTGGTAAGTCTCCATGGTTGTTTATTTAAAAACATAAACTGAACACTATGAATACAAAAACAATAAACGTGAACAAAGCGAAACAGTACCGTGTGGCGACAAACACAGACACGGAAACAAACACCCACAAACAAACAGTGCAACCCAGGCTACCTAAGTATGATTCTCAATCAGAGACAACTAACGACACCTGCCTCTGATTGAGAACCATACTAGGCCGAAACATAGAAATCCCAAAATCATAGAAAAACAAACATAGACTGCCCACCCCAACTCACGCCCTGACCATACTAAATGAATACAAAACCAAGGAAATAAAGGTCAGAACGTGACAGTTGTCAGCTGAACTATCTATATCAACATACATGCCTCAGTATATCGCTATGCTTATGTATTTACTCTGAAATATTTGTGTGTGATGAAGATATATTTTTCAAACCTGCTCTTTAATGAAAAGTGTGAGAAATCCGGGTGATGAAGGTTGCGGCACGGCAATACAATGTATCCCTTTCCCCCTTCCACATCCTTCCTACTTCCCTCACCCTGGCTCCCTTTCTCTTTATGAATGAAACCAGTGTTTTGAATGAAGGCACCTGGATCTCTCGCTAGCCTTGAACAACCAAAATAAACCAAGGAGGGACAAATTAACACGAACGCTCAAATGCACGACACATACACACACACACACACACGCACACGCACAAGCGCACACACACAGGTTACCAAGCTGGTCATCATAAGGCATCATAACACTGCCATACACTTACCTAAGTTCCAAATATATCCTGATCACCACACCCTGGACACTCACCCACCACAGAGACCTTCCCATGCCCACATGCAAGCTTCTCCTCACTGCAGTGACCAGAACTCAAGGCCCTGGCTTAATGGCTTAGCCCTGTGGCCATTAGCTCAGTCCTTTCCCAGTCCCCCCAGTCCTCCAGTGTAATGTGGCTATGAAGCACATGCACCATATGGATTATGACTGTGACACATATCCATATCTAAGGTTAGGTTCGGAGGTAATCAAGAACAATGTATCCTATCTGACCATACAG
Organism: Oncorhynchus mykiss; assembly: GCF_013265735.2. NCBI lineage: Eukaryota > Metazoa > Chordata > Actinopteri > Salmoniformes > Salmonidae > Oncorhynchus > Oncorhynchus mykiss. The sequence goes on from NC_048566.1 coordinate 31,722,620, forward strand.
TAGTAGCTCTCCCTGTGAGTGGTTTAAGCATGTGTTAGACATTAAACATGGTGTCATATGGTCGAATAATGTGGTTGACAACGTCACAGAGGGAATGGCATTAACAGAAAACTGCCTTGTGAAGAATAACTTCAAACACACACACACACACACACACACACACACACGGTATGTTCTTCTATCCTCATGGGGACCTAAAATGTATTCCCATTAAAAATCCTATTTTCCCTAACCCCTAACCCTAACTCTTACTATAACATTAACCCTAACATTAATCCGTAACCCTAACCCAAACCCTGAACCTAAAACTAACCCTTAACCCAAACCCTGAACCTAAAACTAACTCCTAACCCAAACCCTGACCCTAAGCCTAACCCCTAACTCAAACCCTGAACCTAAAACTAACTCCTAACCCAAACCCTGAACCTAAAACTAACCCTTAACTCAAACCCTGAACCTAAAACTAACTCCTAACCCAAACCCTGAACCTAAAACTAACCCCTAACCCAAACCCTGAACCTAAAACTAACCTCTAACCCAAACCCTGAACCTAAAACTAACCCCTAACCGTATACCTAACCACTAACCTCTTACCTTTACTCTAACCCTAACTCTAACCCTAACTCTAACCCTAATTCTAACCCTAATTCTAACCCTAACTCTAACCCTAACTCTAACCCTAACCTTAATTGTAACTCAAACCCTTAACCTAACCCCTAAGCTTAAATAGCCTTTGTCCACATGTTTTACTATTCTTGTGAGGAATTTGGGGGATTTTACATCCCGACAAGGATAGAAGAACCAACCCCCACATATACACATACCACGCACACGTAACTGCGAGCACACACACACACACACACACACACACACACACACACACACACACACACACACACACACACACACACACACACACACACACACACACACACACACACATCGCTGATGACGGTAATTACATCATGTTTCCCAAACAGAGATATCGTGACCTGACCACAGGTAATTGAGTGTGTTCTCTGTGTCCGGCCACACTCGTTAATCAAGTCTTTTGACTCACCCCCTGTGTGTGTGGGTATGTACGGTATCAGGGTGTGTGTGTGTGTACCAACTTTGACAATCATTACTGGAACTTGATGATAATACACAAACTGCAACTCTGGTCAGGCCTATAAGCTCATTGTGACTATTTTATTGTCCTCTTTTCTAACTTTGTACCTCTATCTCTGTCTTTCTCTCTCCCTCTGTTCTCTCTCTCTCTCTCTTGCACGCACACACACACACACACACACACACACACACACACACACACACACACACACACACACACACACACACACACACACACACACACACACACACACACACACACACTCTCTGTCTAATAAACAGGCCTATAAATAACATCACAGGAGGAAGCAAACAGGAGAGAAGTTTCTGTTGTGGTTTTTTGTTTTGTCGCTGGAGGATCCTGCAGACACACAGACATCCAGAACAGTAATTACTGTCTCCGTGGCTACTGACGACTGACAAGTCTCTTTCCACCAATAAGAAACTGGTATTTTGACTTAACTCTTTAAACTTGTGGGAATTGGTCTACATGGAGAGGGCTACATTAAAATGTTCATTACAGAAGAAATACGAAATACATAAGCATGGTAGCAATTGAATGGGAACAGTTTGGAGATTAGGGGGAAATGTTTAGACCAAAGGTGAGGACACAACAGTTCAACTGACAAAAGACTGAATCTGAACTTTACTCTGTTGATTTGATGTACATTTACATTTACTGTACTTTTCGCTGCACTTGTTGATAACGAAATCTGAAAATTCTCTAGAAACATTCAGTAACATGATTAACATGATTCCTGGAAAATGTGGGTTAGGTGCAACATAAGACAAAAAAAGGGTTTGACCTTTCCAAAGTATACCCAGTTCTGAAGTAGTTTCATTACCATTTTAAGGAAGAGTCTTCAACTACAAGGTACTTTTTGGGCTCGTCTAGCCGTGCCGTTGAGGAACTACAGCAAGAGCACTTTGTTTGGAACACAGCCCTGCATCCTAACCATCACACAATTACTGTTGTTGTTTACGCAATCCAAAATGGTCCATTTTAAATCCCAATCTTGGTCAGGTGGACATCCTTTAAAAGCTTGTTAATTGCCAACATGAATAGCTAAGTCATAAAATAGGATCTTACGGTGTTAGGCTTTCATAGGGCAATTCAGAGAAACAGGTGGTCATTTTGGTGCGTATAGAGAGGAGTCATGCATTCATGTGAGTGTTCAGAATAACCCAGGGTATAACGCCATGGCATCTTGTCCATCTAACATGGGGATCATAAACATTGCATTCATGTGAGTGTTCAGAATAACCCAGGGTATAACGCCATGGCATCTTGTCCATCTAACATGGGGATCATAAACATTGCATTCATGTGAGTGTTCAGAATAACCCAGGGTATAACGCCATGGCATCTTGTCCATCTAACATGGGGATCATAAACATTGACACCGTATATGACATGAGTTTTATGATATGGAAATGTGAAGTGCACATCTGGGCTCATAGTTGTCAAAGTGGTAGTACCCGCAAAACACCAGTCTACACGCCAACAGTGAAAAGGCGACTCCGGGATGCTGGCCTTCTAGGCAGAGTTGCAAAGAAAAAGTCATGTCTCAGACTGACCAATAAAAATTAAATATTAAGATAGGCTAAGGAACACAGACACTGGACAGAGTAACTCTGCCTAGAAGGCCAGCATCCCGGAGTCGCCTCTTCACTGTTGACGTTGAGGTGTTTTGCGGGTACTATTTAACGAAGCTGCCAGCTGAGGACTTGCAAGGCGTCTGCTTCTCAAAGTAGACACTCTAATGTACTTGTCCTCTTGCTCAGTTGTGCACCAGGGCCTCCCACTCCTCTTTCTATTCTGGTTAGCGCCAGTTTGAGCTGTTCTGTGAAGGGAGTAGTACACAACGTTGTACGAGATCTTCAGTTTCTTGGCAATTTCTCGCATGGAATAGCCTTAATTTCTCAGAACAAGAATAGACTGATGAGTTTCAGAAGAAAGTTATTTGTTTCTGGCCATTTTTAGCCCGTAATCGAACCCACAAATGCTGATGATCCAGATACTCAACTAGTCTAAAGAAGACCAGTTTTTATTGCTTCTTTAATCAGCACGACAGTTTTCAGCTGTGCTAACATAATTGCAAAAGGGTTTTCTAATGATCAATTAGCCTTTTAAAATTATAATCTTAGATTAGCTAACACAACATGCCATTGGAACACAGGAGTGATGGTTGCTGATAATGGGCCCCTTTGTGCTTTTCTTTCAAAAACAAGTGTAACGGTTTTCTTCCTCTTCTGACGAGGATTATGAAGGATCGGACCAATGCGCAGTGTGGTAAGTGTTCATGTTATTTATTGGAACAGAAACACTAAACAAAATAAAAAAGAGAGTGAAACAAAAACAAAACAGTCCTGTAAGGTGCAGCAACACAAAACAGAAAACAACTACCCACAAATCATAGTGGAAAAACAGGCTGCCTAAGTATGGTTCTCAATCAGAGACAACGATAAACAGCTGCCTCTGATTGGGAATCATACCAGGCCAAACACAGAAATACAAAAACATAGAATAACACAAAGAATGCCCACCCCAACTCACGCCCTGACCAAACTAGAATAGAGACATAAAAAGGAACTAAGGTCAGGACATGACAGTACTCCCCCCTAAGGTGCGGACTCCGGCCGCAAAACCTAAACCCATAGGGGAGGGTCTGGGTGGGCATATGTCCGCGGTGGCGGCTCTGGTGCGGGAAGTGGACCCCACTCCACCATGGTCTTGGCCCACTTAAGTGGCTCCTTTGTGGTGCCGTACAGGCGGGAGACTCCGGCAGCGCCGGAGTGAAGGGCTGCTCTGGCAGCTCCAGAGTGAAGGGTGGCTCTGGCAGCTCCGGAGTGAAGGGCGGCTCTGGCAGCTCCTGACTGACAGGCGGCTCTGGCAGCTCCTGACTGACGGGCGGCTCTGGCAGCTCCTGACTGACGGGCGGCTCTGGCAGCTCCTGACTGACGGGCGGCTCTGGCAGCTCCAGACAGGAGGGCGGTTCTGGCAGCTCCAGACAGGAGGGCGGTTCTGGCAGCTCCGGACAGGAGGGCAACTCTGGCAGCTCCGGACAGGAGGGCGGCTCTGGCAGCTCCGGACAGGAGGGCGTCTCTGGCAGGTCCGGACAGGCGGGAGAACCTGGAGGGAGGAGACGGAGAGACAGCCTGGTGCGTGGGGCTGCCACAGGACCCACCAGGCTGGGGAGACCTACAGGAGGCCTGGTGCGTGGAGGAGGCACCGGATGGACAGGGCTGTGGGGGAGCACTGGAGCTCTGGTGCGCAGCCTTGGCACCACTCCTCCAGGCAAGATGACCACTTTAGCCCGGACCCTCCGGAGTGCAGGCACAGGTTAAACCGGGCTGTGGATGAGCATTGGAGATCTGGTGCATACCACTCGCACCTCTCCCTTAGGCTCAATGCCCACATTCGCCCGGCACGGGCGGAGCGCAGGCATAGAACACACTGCATCCTCCCAGCACCCCGGAGACACAGCACGCAGAGCCGGCGCAGGATACCCTGGGCCGAAACGGTGTACCGGAGACCAAATACGCTGAGCCGGCACAATACGCCCTGGCTGGATGCCCACTCTCGCATGGTACTTGCGGGTACGATTGTAAAGAGCTAATCCGGCCCCCTGACAGCTCAACCAAACCCCCTCCTGAGCCCAGTCGAAGTATGAAGAATGAAGTTGCCCCAAGACACTGATCTAAGTTCAGTTTTGTGGTTTCCCCTCCAATGGTTAACAGTAAAACATTGAAGGGGGGAAGCTGATCCTAGATTTGTGTCTGGGTAACTTGTACCCACAGCAAGCGGATCAGTGAGTGAGTTTGCAGAAAAGGGTGAAAATAACTACTTTATGTGTGAATGTTTGTGTGACATACCATGCGAGGTTGGTTTAGGGGCCTGGTTTTGCTTTCATTTTTCAAACCACAAACATTTTTGGATCCAGTTTAATGGTCCAGACGTGGTAAGGAGATTATTTTTCCCTTTTTGACATAATTCTTCTTTCACGCTATTTAAGCGGCTGACAGAAATGCTGAAAAGGATCGTTAACATGAACATCTGTTTGTGTCTGTCTGCTTTCTCCCCTCTGTCTGCTTTCTCCCCTCTGTCTGCTTTCTCCCCTCTGTCTGCTTTCTCCCCTCTGTCTGCTTTCTCCCCTCTGTCTGCTGCATGGGCAAACCCAGGGTAGTTTTGGTGCACACATATATAAACTCAACAACCCTGGTTCCAATATGTTAAAATGGTTTCTTTCTTAGCCATTCTTTCCTCAACAGGTTCAAAACTGTGTCCCATTCGGCTTCTTTTCCTTTTCTCCTTGGTGAGCACAATTCTTTTGGAGTACTTATTGATCTGAATTCTGGAAGGAAAGGAAACAAGGAGAGGAGGTTATTTCAGACTAGTAATATGCAAATATGTCTCCTCCACTATATTTGACTATTTCAGACTTTAGGAGCAAAGTATTCTTGACCTTTCCTGTCTATTCTTCCCTCCTTTAGATTGAGGAACACAGTGATTCAGTATGCCGATTAGAGAGGTCCCAGTCTTTCAAAGCAGAAGTCTGACAGGGGGAAATGTTAGTGTCATCAAAGCAGCAGCTCTATCAACAACTACACTGACTTCTGCTTTAGACCAGCTCAATCCCTGGACAGCTACATGTTTGGACTTCTTTTCAGCTAATGGTTCGATCAATCACATTGAAGTATTAGACATTCTGCAATTAACTCGCGTTTTCAGTGCTATTCAAAATGGACCACATTGGAACGGTTTGGCGGGTCACATAAATTCAATAGGCTTTAGGTGGACCACAATGCTAAATGGTGGACCACAATGCTAAAAGGTGGATCACAGTGCAAAATGGTGGACCACAATGCTAAAAGGTGGATCACAGTGCAAAATGGTGGACCACAATGCTAAAAGGTGGATCACAGTGCAAAATGGTGGACCACAATGCTAAAAGGTGGATCACAGTGCAAAATGGTGGACCACAATGCTAAAAGGTGGATCACAATGCTAAATGGTGGACCACAATGCTAAAAGGTGGATCACAATGCTAAAAGGTGGATCACAATGCTAAAAGGTGGATCACAATGCTAAATGGCTTGAGAAGCACTTACATAAAGGACATAGACTGACTGGAGAGGAAGGGTGTTGTTGTTAAGGGGGATAGAGGCTTCAGATCTGTACGTAGGCAATCATGGTAAACAGGAAGAGAGGGTAGAAGGTTCCAGATGGGGGTTCCCACTGCAGGTCTGTTGTAAGCACGCACACACACATGCACACAAACACAATTGGAGAAAACACAGTAGGAGAAAGGCACTTGTGTAAACCTTGTTAATCAAAACTGTGTGTGTGTGTGTGTGTGTGTGTGTGTGTGTGTGTGTGTGTGTGTGTGTGTGTGTGTGTGTGTGTGTGTGTGTGTGTGTGTGTGTGTGAGTGTGAGAAAGAGAGAGCGCTAACCGCCTCTCAGAGCATAGCACATCCTATGATTGTGCTTCAGTGCCTCGTGTGTATTAGTCAATGGGCTGTTTCTCAGGCCTCTGCACCTGTGGGTTCAGCATTGGCCTCCTCATTTTCCACACAGAGACTAGAGCCATGCTGGGATCCCAAAACTCAAAGATCCGCTGTTTTGTGGCACCTGTGATGTGGGTATTGTTTTTGATCGCACCTGCTGCCATTCTCTTGATGTCCTCTCTTCTTTCTTTTTGTCCTTCTTTCTTTCTTTCTTTCTTTCTTTCTTTCTTTCTTTCTTTCTTTCTTTCTTTCTTTCTTTCTTTCTTTCTTTCTTTCTTTCTTTCTATCAGTCTTTCAAAGACACATGAATGAAAAAAGGTCATTATCCGCTAATGAGTTTGGGGGGCATAATCCTCCCACTCAATTCTGTCACAGCACCCACACTTCTAAATACTCACCCAGTCGCTCAAACTCAAACACACTCACAAGCACACAAGCACGTACGCATGCACACACACGTACTCACACACCAGCCCAGTATGCTGAGGGGTAATCAGAGCTGTCTGGGGAACAACAGCAGTGAGTGAGGTGTCTCAGAATAGCCCCAGTGGAAGAGGAAGTCTAAATACAGACGGCCAGGAAGAAAAGTGTGTGAGAGGAACAAACAAATCAGGAAATCCTCCACTCCCCCTCCTCTCTTTTCCATCTCTCTCTCTCCGTCCCATCTTTGTCCACTTTTGCCTTCTCCTTTTGTCTAATCTCTGTCCACCTTTCTCGCTCCTTTTTTCTCAAACCTCTCCTCATCTCTCTCTAGCTGGCTGGTTCTCTCTACCTATCTCCCATCTCAAGCTCTCGCATTCGCAAATCCATAACTGCAATACCTCACTGTGATTTTCTGGCCAATTCCAACTCTCCCTCTCTCTCCAATTCCTTCTCTCCCTCAACGCTTCCATCTCTCTCTCTCTCTCTCTCTCTCTCTCTCTCTCTCTCTCTCTCTCTCTCTCTCTCCCTCTCTCTCACTTATTCTCTCTTTCTTTCTTTATCGATTATGCGTTCTTTCGATTGGTCCACCCATCCTCATCAAACCTTCATCTTCGCCGGTATGAAAGCTCAAATATAAGAGTATCAAACAGGCACACACACACACACACACACACACACACACACACACACACACACACACACACACACACACACACACACATATGCTCACTAATAGTGGCCAATCTTCAAAAAGGGCTTTCGTTTTTGCGATACCCCTACCCGAGGTATAACAAAGCACAACCATGTTTTTCCATATGTCTAAGGTCTTCCATATATGAAATGCATGGCTGTATACAAATATTCTACTGCAAAAGTGGTTAAACTGATAGAAATTGTGACACACCCCCATCACCTTTTGGTAGCTGTTAGACTACTATAATAGACTACTTTCCAAGTCAAATTTGTTCTCATTCAGTGCTGTACGGTCCTGCCTGACAAAAATACATACAGTAACACATGTATTTGAATGTTGTGGCTATTGTAATTTGCTATTTGCTGTAATTTGCTATTGTAACACCCCCTAAACTTAATAACCTACTTTTATTCCAAATTTGTGCAATATCAGAGCTTGTGATTTTGGGTAACATGAACTTAGGTATTTGTATCTTTAGCCCCTACTCTTGCATCAACCCCCCCCCCCCCCCCCCCCCCCCATAGATTTCACTCCAAATCCAATATGGAGTCCAAAATCCATTATGGCTGCCACAATACTATTAAATGATGGTTTAATCACCTGTATATGTACATGTTTTAAATGAGACATTTTTCAGATTTGTGTACTGTACTTGTTAAGACATGTTCACCATATACACTCAAACACCTTTGTCTGGATATATAAAAAGGCAGCAGACTGCTTGGCATGGCAACACTAAGTATTCCAAGTCACAAGCCTCTTTGAGGATCAATGAGGCAACTGGGAGGCTCCAACGAAAGGAAAGATAATCCAACACTGGACTCTGACACTTTCTCACAAGCACTACTACTTGCCCCCGCTGTGGTGTAACTTGCCCTTTCAGGATTGGGTTCTTAAGTCACCTCCTTATCATTTAGAAGTGAGCTTTGATTTATTGGTTGTCCAATACGTCTGTCTGAATCCAACACGACCTTCTGCTGGCTCACTGGATTTGTGATGCACATTGGGATGTTCAGTTGCACTCTTATCCTATTTGGGTTGAGCAGGCACATTGCCTCTTCCAGACAATCATGTCCACCATGCTGGCTGTGTGTCCTGGAGTTGCCATATACGTTGACCTGGTGACAGTTATGGTACATGGGGAGGACACAACCACACATGACAAGCACATAAGGCTCGTTCACTACAATGAACCAACACAACCTGACACTCATTGACAAGAAAGGCCATTCACTTATTGGGCCTTCATATGTCATAGTAATTTCACCTCTCCAATGTCAATGCCATCCCGAAACTCCCTTGATAGGCAACTCCACCATCAGTCCTCCCCTCAGGCAGTTACTAGAGACAGAGACACTGGAACTGGACTGGAACCGGACTGGAACTGGACTGGAACCGGACTGGAACTGGACTGGAACCGGACTGGAACCGGACTGGAACCGGACTGGAACTGGACTGGAACCGGGCTGGAACCGGACTGGAACTGGACTGGAACCGGACTGGAACTGGACTGGAACCGGACTGGAACCGGACTTGAACTGGACTGGAACCGGACTGGAACCGGACTAGAACTGGACTGGAACCGGACTGCCACTCGTCAACAGCCAAAATGCCGTGGGGTTGACATTGTAGAATAATAGTGAAGGCATCAAAACTATAATAATAACACATGGAATCATGTAGTAACCAAAATGGTGTTAAACAAATCAAAATATATTTTATATTTGAGATTCTTCAAATAGCCACCCTTTGCCTTGGTGTTCTATAACTTTTGACCGGTAGTGTACCTATTTGGCTACCAACCAGGGCTGGCCAGCCCATCTGACACCTGAACTGGACTCACATGTGAAGAATGAGCTTTCATGCTGGGGTGACTCATGCATTGGTCTGGGAAACTGCAGTAATGCCAGAAGGACATATGCCATTTACAGTCTGGCAAACAAGAGGCACCTTAGGATTGTAAAACTTGCTGCATGTGATGGTTTATGATGGCTGGGGATTGACTTTGAGATAGTGATCTTTGTGCACCATGCTTGGTCTGCTCTGCAACCCTTTTACTATCCATCAAAGCCCAGGGATCATCTTCAAATGTACAGAATACAGTACATTTGGAAAGTATTCAGACCCCTGGACCTTTTTCACATTTTGTTACGTTACAGCCTTATTCTAAAATTGATTAAATTGTTTTTGTCCCTTATCAATCTACACACAATAACCCATAATGACACAGCAAAACAGTTTTTTAAAAATGTTTGCAAATGTATATAAAAAAATGAATCATGAAATATCGCATTTAGACCCTTTACTCTGTGCTTTGTTGATGCACCTTCGGCAGCGATTACAGCCTCGAGTCTTTTTGGGTATTATGCTACAAGCTTGGCACACCTGTATTTGGGGAGATTCTCCCATTCTTCTCTGCAGATACTCTCAAGCTCTGTCAGGTTGGATGGGGTGCGTTGTTGCGCAGCTATTTTCAGGTCTCTCCAAGGATGTTGGATCAGGTTCAAGTCCGGGCTCTGGCTGGGCCACTCAAGGACATTCAGAGACGTTTCCCCTTGTCTTGGCTGTGTGCTTAGGGTTGTTGTCCTTTGGAAGGTGTACCTTCACCCCAGTCTGAGGTCCTGAGAGCAGGAGTTCATCAAGGATCTCTCTGTACTTTGCTCGGTTCATCTTTCCCATGATCCTGACTCGTCTCCCAGTCCCTGACGCTGAAAAACAGCATGACACTGTCATCCCTGTGCTTCACCATAAGGATGGTATTGGCACGATGATGAGCGTTGCTTGATTTCCCCCAGATGTGACGCTTGGCATTCAGGCCAAAGAGTTAAATCTTGGTTTCATCAGATCGTATAATTTTGTTTCTCATGGTCTGAGAGTCCTTTAGGTGCCTTTTGGCAAACTCCAAGCGGGCTGTCATGTGACTTTTACTGAGGAGTGGCTTCTGTCTGGCCACTCCACAATAAAGGTCTGATTGGTGGAGTGCTACAGAGACGGTTGTCCTTCTAGAAGGTTCTCCCATATCCACATAGGAACTCTGGAGCGCTGTCAGAGTAACCATCAGGTTCTTGGTCACCTTCCTGACAAAGGCCCTTCTCCCCCGATCGCTCAGTTTGGCTGGGCGGCCAGCTCTAGGAAGTCTTGGTGGTTCCAAACTTCTTCCATTTAAGAATGATGGAGGTCACTGTTCTTGGGGACCTTCAATGCTACAGACATTCTTTGGTACCCTTTCCCAGATCAGTGCCTCGACACAATCCTGTCTCTGAGCTCTAAGGACAATTCCTTCGACCTCATTTTTGCTCTAATAAAAGGCATGAGCTGGCGCACACCCAGAGAAAATGATTTAGTGTAGAGGTGCTGACTAACAGTGAATAAACTGTAAGCTATGAAAACAAAGAGTTGCACACTCCGTATGTATAACCTCCCAGTCATTTATTGGGTAAAAAATCACCTGACATGCACTGTTAACTGTGGGACCTTATATAGACAGGTGTGTGCCTTTCCATATCATGTCCAATCAATTGATTTTACCACAGGTGGACTGAAATCAAGTTGTAGAAACACCTCAAGGATGATCAATGGAAACAGAATGCACCTGAGCTCAATTTTGAGTCGCATAGCAAAGGGTCTGAATACTTATGCAGAAACCTGTTTTCACTTTGTCATTATGGGGAATTGTGTGTAGATTGCTGTGGGGAAAAAATATTGAATCCATTTTAAAATAAGCCTGTAACGTAACAAAATGTGGAAAAAGTGAGAGGGATCTGAATACTTTCTGGAGGCACCCAACGTATGCGTGTGGCGCTGTGCTACGCCCCTTACAACCAACGCTTCTTAGTCATAGTCCTAGCTACACTCTGACTCGGATGTGACATGCTGGACTTTTTGCCACATTCAACATAAAAAAAAATCCTACCACAGGCCAATTAGTCATTGGAAAGATCTGACACCCCTTCACAGACTTTCCTTCACAACCAGACAGCCAACCATTTCATTACTGAAGTATCCCCAGCATCATTTAGGCTGGGGTAACATTCCAGTTAGTCAATCGGTCTTTTTGGTATGCAAACTCCATCAGCTGACTGCCTATAACGAACTGTAGAAATGGAAACTGATCACCCAACAGCCCCAATACCCCGTCAGCCATACAGTAAGGATACTACCTTGGTCACTGCAGCTTTCCCAGAATGACCAGTTAGCTGTGCAAGCTGGTCAGGTCCCAGAACTACAACCACCACTGACTACTTTGTTTCTTCACCCTTTAAGAACTCACTCATGTCCTGGTCACCTCAAAGACTTTGAATCAAGCTTACACGCTTTGTTTTAGCGGGGAAAAGAGGGCTGTATATATACACTACTAGAGTAGCTGACTGTTGTGTTATGGTTGATTTCCTGTAACTTGGTTACGCTACTGTGTGCTTGTGTGGTGAAAGACTTGTTGTTATATTCTGTGGAATTGCCAATTGTTCATATGCTGTAAGTGTGTGACTGAGATTAAAGCATGAACACACTAACATTTATTCACACCACGGTCTTTATAGGCATGAGTGTTGAAAAAATCCCTCAATTGACAAAATTCATATTTTCAGGTGATTTAACCTTCATCAAATGTTATTATGGCAGCCATATTTGTTTTTTGACGCCATATTGGATTTGAGGCTAAATGTAAAGATAATCTGTGATTGCTCCTTTGACTTAATTGCAAGACTAGGGGCACTAAAGGTACACAATCCTTTCAGGAACCTTGGACCCCAAAAAGGACAACCTAAGAGCCAATTACAACAGCCACAACATCAAGAAATGTGTCACTGTGTGCATTTTTGTCATGCAGGACCATGTAGCACTGAATGAGAGCAAATTTAACTTGGAAAGCTACCAAAGAGTTAAGTTTAGCTTAATAATTTCTGCCTATTGTATCTGTGTGTTTACAGGTCTATATTTGCAAAACGCTTCAAATAAAATACAATTTTATTGGTCACATACACATGGTTAGCAGATGTTAATGTGAGTGTAGCGAAATGCTTGTGCTTCTAGTTCCGACAGTGCAGTAATATCTAACAAGTAATCTAACAATTTCACAACAACTACCTCACACAAGCGTAAAGGGATGAATAAAAATATGTACATAAAGATATATGAATGAGTGATGGTACAGAACGGCATAGGCAAGATGCAGTAGATGGTATGGAGTAGAGTATATACATATGAGATGAGTAATGTAGAGTATGTAATCATGAAATAAAGTGGCATTGTTTAAAGTGACTAGTGATACATTTATTACATCCAATTATTAATTATTGAAGTGGCTAGAGATTTGAGTCAGTATGTTGGCAGCAGCCACTCAATGTTAGTGATGGCTGTTTAACAGTCTGATGGCCTTGAGACAGAAGCTGTTTTTCAGTCTCTCGGTCCCAGCTTTGATGCACCTGTACTGACCTCGCCTTCTGAATGATAGCGGGGTGAACAGGCAGTGGCTCGGGGGGTTGTTGTCATTGATTATCTTTTTGGCTTTCCTGTAACATCGGGTGCTGTAGGTGTCCTGGAGGGCAGGTAGTTTGCCCCCGGTGATGCGTTGTGCAGACCTCACTACCCTCTGGAGAGCCTTACGGTTGTGGGCAGAGCAGTTGCTGTACCAGGCGGTGATACAGCCCCGACAGGATGCTCTCGATTGTGCAGCTGTAAAAGTTTGTCAGTGTTTTCGGTGACAAGCCAAATTTATTCACCACGTTGTCTGTGTTGGTGGACCATTTCAGTTTGTCCGTGATGTGTACGGCGAGGCTTTAAGATATCCTCATGTTGTTTGTTTCTCTATGTAGGGCAGACAATTGACTGCTTGTATTCCACATTCTTGCAGTATCAGTGGTTGCAATATTGGGTTACATTAGTTTATGTGGCCCATCCCCCCTCCAGCCAGGCATTATTCTGCACTTTTTTAGTTAAGCGGGTGTGTCACAACATCTTTCAATTGAATCACTTTTGCAGTAAAGTATTTTTACACAACGATCCATTTCATATATGGGAGACCTTGGAGATATTGATATGGGTATGTAAAAAATGTAGGGGTCTTGCCGTTAGCCTAAACCTGTGCAGTTGTGAGAACTGCTGTGGTTGAAACACTGTGTGACCATGACTCTGCAGCCTGCACATCCATCACAGTCTCTTAGCAACCAAGCAGTGATTTTCCTACTCAGAGAGAGAGAGAGAGAGAGAGAGAGAGAGAGAGAGAGAGAGAGAGAGAGAGAGAGAGAGAGAGACACAGAGAGAGAGAGAGAGAGAGAGAGAGAGAGAGAGAGAGAGAGAGAGAGAGGAAGCAGTATTATTTTTCCCAGGAAGTGTATGTGACAGGTACTCCTACCGTTTCCCCTCACGGCCCGGTGCGGTTCCACTCCTCCATTCTGTTTTGTTTGTTCTTCCTCCAGATGTGTCCCAGACGGGAAACAGATGCCTTCTCTCCCTCTTTCCCTCTCTCTCTCTCAGTCCCCTTTCTCTCTCTTTTCCTCCTTCTCTCCCTCTCTGTGTCCCTGGTCCAGCTGGTGGAAGGGACACCTGTCCTCCTCTCTGTTCCCACTCACTGAGAGAACGGCGGCCATTGTTGCGGAACAGAGGAGGATGTTGGCGTTTTTCTCCCACATGCCAGTAGGACAATGTGTATGTGTGTTTGCGTGATTTGCCTACATTGGTCAATTTACATTGAAACCATGAAAACAATTATGTAGTCCTACAGACACACAACTATTCTCATTAATTGAAAAGAAGTAACACTAAATGCACCCATTTGCTATGATGTTGCCATAAACATTTCTGGAAGCATATGGGAAGCAGGAATATTAATCAACTTCACTTCCTTATTATGAGTGGGCAAGAAATGTGGTGTTTGAAGTTGTGCACCATACATTCACTATACTATTCATCCTTACATACGTAGTCCTCTTCGCCCCGGGTGACACATTAAGCTGCAACAAACTTCTGAGACTAGAGTCTGTCTTTGGCCACAGCTTGTGTTCTCTTGTACTCTTCATCCTACAAGACACGACACAGCTGTAATACCAGGCTTTACCAATGGTTGCAAAGCCGATTGCGGAAAGTTCAATGGAAGAGACATCGGCGACCATTCAAATTCAAACATGTTCCAGACCTCATTTTTTTATCTGATTGAACTAACATTGCCCATGGAACCAGAGGATCCTTCGATAGAAATTCTTCATCATTTGGGCAGCTGCAAGATTAGGCCATCAACTGTGTAGTGTAGTGTGCACTAGACTCCTTGGCTGTTTGTACTAACTAGGGACATTCTGTTGTTCTCCGGGACCAGGTTTGGTGACCACTTCTATGACTCCTGTATTGCATTGAGTTGTTTTGCGCTGGCTTCATTTGGTCTGCATGGGTGTCAGTGTATCGCCATCTACTGGACAGAGGCAATACAGCAGCACACCGACAACCATCCATATTCAATAGCTGGAAGCTCTCTCTCGCCTCCTCTCTCATTCTATCATTCTACATATCTATCTCTACGTCTCTATCCCTTTCTCTCTCTATGTATGTCTCCTCTAACTCTCTGCACATGTATATTTGTCTCTCTATTCTCTCTGTCACCATCATCCTTCCTTTGTGTCGGTCTCTCTCCCCCTCCCCTTCTCCCAGTGAAGTATTGCATTAAAGAGTCGTGCGCTCTGGAGATTCCAAAGGGATTACTTTTTAGTATCCAGTGTCCCTCTCTCGTGCCACAGGCATAATGTGCCGTGAGTCAGCACCAAAACAGATACAACTTTATCACCATGACGGCACACTCCAGACAAGGACGTAACCTAGCTTGGTGAACAGATGTAGGATCTTCATTTTAGCCAGTCTGCTACAGCAGGAAAATAATCCTGCAGCAGCAGGACATTGTAATTATTATGTGGATTATAATTCATGGACATTTTTTTGTAGGGGTTGATGCATTTTTTCGTGAGGGAAAATCAAGTTAGAAATGTCAAAGTGGAATTTACAAACCTCAGAAGCCTTTTCAAACCTGAAATACACTTTCCTGCATCGCAAGTTATCCTGCAACAGGGTGATCAAATTAAGATCCTACACCTGTAAGTGCATCTGTATGTGTGAGTGTTAATGTCAGTCCAATGCCTGTTGACGTGTGTGTGTTTGTGTGTGTGTGTGTGTGTGTGTGTGTGTGTCACTCCTGACAAGCTCCTAAAGGGTGGATTTCATCATTACAAGAAGATGCTATGCACTATGAAATGTCCTACCTCAATATGCCTTGTTGATCTTACGGTAAGAGTGTCATTTTAATGCTGTTAACAGACCAAACAAATACTTGGTTGTTGGACAATTCCAGTAAAAGGTCCAAGAGTCTTTCAAGAGCTACAGTTTTGTTCAAAGAAAAGGGTCCTGTATTCTTTGTTGTTATTACACTAAACTAATTACATTCCTGCAAAAAGGGAATTTGTTCCATCCATTAAGAGAAGCATGCTCATCTACTCTGTGCCCAGTCTCAGGTTATTTGCCAGGATCGTTCGTCTGTAGACCAATCATTCTTCCAATCATGCAAGTTGAATAAATGTCCAACCATAAAACCTGACACTTTCAAGGCTATTTTGGCACAGCAGTCTGGTGTAAACACAATTGTCAACCGTTAATCAACATCCTTATGGAGGATACACGTTGCTGTTGTGGTACATGTTGTCTCTCTCTGTGTAATGATTCCATGTTGTCAGCCTTTAAATGTATAAATCATTTTCTAAAGAATAATAAAGTATTATAAATAAGTTGAGGTCAATACCATTTCAGTTCAGTCAAATCAGGACATGAACTGAAATTCCAATTGTCTTCCATGAGGATTTTTTCATTCTTGAATTGAAATGTCAGTTCATTTTCTGAATGGACCCTGGAAACAAACTTAGTTGGTGTATCTCTCTCATTTTCTGAGATAAACATGGCCTCGTATTTGGAGAGGAATTATACTCCGGAACCTAGCATCGGGGTGACACAGTGGTCATCGCACGAGCCTATCAGTACGACCATACATCAAACCTTTATTAGGAGGAAGTCATTACGTCGTCATGGTGACCCAGCCTTGACCCCGGGGGTAGATTAAACTACAGCCCAAAGGTCAGAGCAGGGTCGGGGTCTCAACCAATCAGAGAGAGGACGGTAGCCCAACGAGTACTTTGGGACAGGACCAAGGTTTTCTGTATTGTGGGGTTTGTATTGGGGTTATGGGGGGTGTAGTGAGTGTGTGTGTGTGTGTGTGTGTGTGTGTACGTGCGTGCGTGCGCGTGCGTGCATGCCTGTGTGCGTGCGTGCATCCCTGTGTGCGTGTTGTGTATCTTTGTTTGTTTGGCCAGCCAGCCAACGTGACATTCTGAAGTCCTGTGCCAGCCTGGTGTTGGTATATGCTGTGGTTTCCTCTAGGGTAGTAGAGGGTCAGTAGGGTGCATCGAAGGGACTCCCATCCCCCCGGGGCAATGGGTTTGGGGCTGTTAGAGTGATGACAGCTGCTGTCCCAGCCCTGCCCTCTCTCTTGCCCCCTCGGCCCCCCAGCCCACGATGCCCTGCACTGGGCAAACCTTACAGGCGCGATTGGGGCTAACTGGGGAAGAGGGTGTGGTTTCAGGGGGCTAATAGATCAACTCTGACCCCACGCCCTCAGAAAGGGGATACGGTCACAGGAAGTTGAGGGGTGAAGTGAAGAGGGGAGATTAAGCTGAGAGAGAGGTGGCACCAGATCCCCTCCATGCATCCTTCCATGTCAGAGTTTTCTTGGGTGTATTAGAGGGTACAACATTGAATGCTTGTAGCAGGTCTGATCATAGGGCCTAATTTGATGCTGCTCTTAGACGTGGTTGGCACATGCAGGAACTGAAGCCACCACTTTGATGTTGTCAGCACCCCTTTCCATCCATACCAGATGGGTAATCTCTCGAGGACAGACGCACGTAACATAACTGGTGTCGTTGTGTCTGTCAACAGACTGTGGAATGTGACGATTAACAAGGAATTTTGATCCTGTGACAGGCTGATCATTTGGACAAATCTTGCAGGTGTTCGCCTATTTCAAAAAGAGAGGGGACATTTGGCCCATAGACTTGCCCGTAGCTTGCAAAGAAAGGCGGGTGGAGCTATCGCCCTGCTACCGCTCCTCGTTCAAGTATTTTTTTCTAATATGTCTCCCCCCTGAACATAATCGGGCATCTGACGCAATTACGCAAACTTCTAGTTGTGGGTCAATACACTCGGAATGGTGTGCTGTTCCATGGAACTTTGTGGTTTCCTGTGGCTATTTCCGTAACATGCACGAGTGCTACTCCAAACTTGTTAGGTTTAACCCATGCTCACCTAATAAACATTTCTGCAGACCCCCCCCCCCAACCAACACCCACGCACGCAAACACACACACGCATACTTTCTGTTACCCATCATTGACTGAACAACACTAGATGACGCTTCACATCCTGCACTTAATTTGGGGTTTCTTTCAAAATGGAGTCGTGTGTTGTTGTTCAGTTCAATGTGACAGTTTGATGACGCATTAGGCCACCTAATTTATCACTTTGCTCTTTTCCTGCCCTCCCTCTCTAGACACTGTGTCTGTTGTGGTGCAGGGAAGACATGCTTTCACTGGGACATGTTCTGCTCTCACACACTCAACCACACCCACACACACACACACACACACACACACACACCTCACCATACTCTCATGTGTATGTACTGTATGTCTGTTAGCAGGTTGCATTCAAAGCGTAAGAGACATATTGAAGTGAAACAGGTGGTGGACAGACTAAGACCAACACAGGCCATAGATGGAGAGACATGATTGGTGGAGATCAACCTAAGGAGGCTTGAGCAGAGAGGTAATTGGCAGAAGAAAACCAAGAGGGTGGGAGACATGTTGAATGGGGAAAGGCCATTGGTTGAGAGGGGGGCTCTTAACTCTCTTCTCTCTTTGATGAATGAAGATGATGACAGAAGAACTGTGATGACTCTGATAGCCCTTGAACTGGGGTGGGCAGGGGGAGAGACAGGGGAGCAGTGTGTGTGTGTGTGTGTGTGTGTGTGTGTCGGGGGGGGGGGGGGGGGGGGGGGGGGCGTTTCAGAAGGTCAGGAGGGGACACCAGGGTATCTGTAATGACAGAGATGAGAGGGAAGGGAAGGGGTTAGAAAGAGACAGAGAAGCGATGAACGACGAACCATGGCAGGGGGAGAGACAGAGGGAGTCGACCCATAGAGAGGGGTCATGATAATAGAAATTGTAGGGAAGATGCTATACTTTGATATGAAGGTCTAACAAAGCAAAATGGCATACTCATCCCCAGTATACAAACACAAACCGCTGAAGAAAACAAACACATCACCATTTAAAAAAACGATACATACCTTTTCACCTTATCACTTTTCACTTTTCTCCTTACCTATCATAGTGAACGTGAGAGAGAGAGAGAGCGAGAGAGAGAGACGGGGAGAGAAATGGAGAAAGACGGAGAGAGAAAATGAGGGGCAAAGGCCCTCTGGGTAAATGGCAAACTTGGGAAGCGATAAGAAAGGTGAGAAGCAAACATTCACCTGACTCCTATAGTCGCTTAACTGTGTCCGTCTCTCAGAGGATAACTCTGCAAACAAAGATTAGTGCTGAGAGAGAGAGAGAGAGAGACAGAGAGAGAGAGAGACAGAGAGAGAGAGAGAGAGAGACAGAGAGAGACAGAGAGAGAGACAGAGAGAGAGAGAGACAGAGGGAGAGAGAGAGACAGAGAGAGAGAGAGAGAGACAGAGAGAGACAGAGAGAGAGACAGAGAGAGAGAGAGAGAGAGACAGAGAGACAGAGAGAGACAGAGAGAGAGACAGAGAGAGAGAGAGAGAGAGAGAGAGAGAGAGAGAGAGAGACAGAGAGACAGAGAGAGACAGAGAGAGAGAGAGACAGAGGGAGAGAGAGAGACAGAGAGAGAGAGAGAGAGAGAGAGAGAGAGAGAGAGAGACAGAGAGACAGAGAGAGACAGAGAGAGAGAGAGAGGCAGAGAGAGAGACAGAGAGAGAGAGAGAGAGAGGCAGAGAGAGAGGCAGAGAGAGACTGAGAGAGACAGAGAGAGAGAGACAGAGAGAGAGGCAGAGAGAGAGGCAGAGAGAGAGACAGAGAGAGAGACAGAGAGAGAGGCAGAGAGAGAGGCAGAGACAGAGAGAGAGAGAGAGACAGAGAGAGAGAGAGACAGAGAGAGACAGAGAGAGAGGCAGAGAGAGAGGCAGAGAGAGAGGCAGAGAGAGACCGAGAGAGACCGAGAGAGACCGAGAGAGACAGAGAGAGAGGCAGAGAGAGAGGCAGAGAGAGAGGCAGAGAGAGAGAGAGAGAGAGAGAGACAGAGAGAGAGAGAGAGACAGAGAGAGACAGAGAGAGAGAGAGAGAGAGAGAGAGGCAGAGAGACAGAGAGAGAGACAGAGAGAGAGGCAGAGAGAGAGACAGAGAGAGAGAGACAGAGAGAGAGAGACAGAGAGACAGAGAGAGACAGAGAGAGAGAGAGAGGCAGAGAGAGACCGAGAGAGACAGAGAAAGAGGCAGAGAGAGAGGCAGAGAGAGAGAGATTAAAAAGAAGGGATGGTGTGAAGCGAAGGTTTTACTTCAAATGAAGCAAGACCAAGTCATCTTAAATAACCAGGCTGTTAATGGGTAACCGCTATTTCTCTCTCTCTTTTGCATGCACACACTCAGACAAAGTGACAAGGTTCTACACAGTTGCCAGGAAACCAGAGAATAAGACAAACACTCCAGATCGGATTGTCTTTTTCCTAATTAAATTGGTTAAATTACCTTGTTAAGCCTTATCAGACTCCAGGAAATCCAGTGACCTCTGAACTTCCAAAATGACCAATTAGGTGATGAGTGCTGTCCAACACATATGTATGTATTGACACACAACAAACATACAGTTCATATGTATGGTTTACCATATATCGTTACTCATGATACAATTTTGTCTCCCAACTAAAATAGTTTGGCTTCAATTGACGAAATTGAAATATTAAGGTAAATTAATATTGCTGTTGTGAAATAGAGTAGGCAGTAGGGGGAACCAACACACACACTATGCTCAAGTGCAACTTACTATTGCTTGAGTGGTGAATTGTGGGTACTGGTCCGGTGATGCCCTTTTGACCTCATCTTTGGGTCAAATGCTTCATCCCAGCGGCGATTGGAACAAACTCTGACCTTTGCGAGCCCCTTTAAAGCATGCAACACACACACACACACACACACACACACACACACACAGCAGATGTGGTTAATGTGTAGGTGTGGGATGAATGTTTACAATGGAGACCAGGTTGTCTGTTTGGCGAGAGGGAGAGACTGTGGAGTCAGGGTCAGCCTCTGATACGACTGCTCAAATACCACTTCATTACCCTGGCTGTGCCGTCTCGAAGGAGACTAACCCACATATTCATGTACACACTACACACATGTATGTGCACACTTTCCTATGGTAAAGACATGTGCACCGGAAATTAAAGCAATTTGAATGTGGTCTTGTGCCGCAAGAATAGAGCTTTTAGTGTGCACCACTCCCCCTGCAATTCTTCCCTAAGTCATTGATGTTAATGGGAATGGGTTCTCTTCAGCTGACATACTTTATATAGAAAGATCAATGGTTACCTGCTGGGCGTCTCTGCCTATCGCACCTCCAACAGACCATAGGCCAGCTACAGGGTCATCAGCCAGGGACCAACACCACTCCTCAATGTTTGGCTCCTTGTCTCGGTACATCTCCTGATGACTGAGCAGTAGCAGGGCCGTCGACATGCCACTCCCTGCAGCGGGCCTTCCTTTCAGATGTTAGCTCTTTGTTCCCTAACTCCTGTCCTTCCTCCTATAACAGGTGAATCAATCAAAGTTTAATCACGAAGCCCTTTTACATCATTAATTGTCACACAATGGTAAAGGAAAAAAAGGGAAAAAAAGGAAAACTCTCGAGGGAGAAAAAACCTTGAGAGGAACTAGACTCAGAGGGGAGGCCTATAGTCGCCTGGCTGTACCAGGTAGAAGTTGAAGGGACTGTGACATTCTGGAATTTACTTACCCAGAGTCAGATCAACACGATACCATTTGTATGTCTCAGCATGCAGCATGAAGGAAGTTAGCGGTAGTTTTGTGAGACAATGGTAACTAGCATTAGCGCAATGACTAGAAGTCTACAGGTACGGTAGCATTGCTAAAATGCCGGAATCTCGCAATATTTAAGAATACATATTCCCATCTAGGCGGTTGTGACTAGATGGAGTACAGCTACGACCGGAAGTGACCGTTCAACGCAGGTTAGGGGAGCATTTTAGCTAACCCTAACCCCTTTCCTAACCTTAACCTAATTATCCTAAACTGCCACGTTAATTCTGTCAAACAAGACGTTGTATCAGAATCACACGCTACTGTATAGGTCTTCATTCGTAACCTTTAATCAGGAACTAATTTAGACCTGGAAAACAGAACCTGTTGAATAGAGTTTCCAAACTCGGTAATCCAAGCTTGATGATGAGTTGGTTATTTGAATCAGCTGTGTAGTTCTAGGTCAAAAAAACTAAACATGCACCCAGGAGGCCCCCCAGGACCGAGTTAGGGAAACCTTGCAGTAGAGGTCAATAAGCAGCATTGTAGTTGGTGACATCCTTCCCTGCATTTTTAAGCCTCTGTCACCATCTTCTGGTGGCTACCAGCATTACATCGGGGTAGGACTTCTATACGACTGAGTTTTTATTTAATCTATTCTTTTATTTAGCCTTTATTTAACTAGGGAAGTCAGTTACGAACAAATTCTTATTTACAATGACGGTCTACTCCGGCCAAACCCGGAAGACGCTGGGCCAATTATGCACCGCCCTATGGGACTCCCAATCAAGGTCAGATGTGATGCAGCCTGGATTTGAACCAGGTACTGTAGGGACGCCTCTTGCACTGAGATGCAGTGTCTTAGACCACTACCTTTAGGTTAGCTCCCTCCTTGGATTGAGTTGAAGAATTGATGACAGCACAGGAATGTGTACAACCATGTTCTGCTCTTTGAAACCTTTGGAACTGTACTTTCATGTAACCGAGAAATAATTGTCATAAAACAAAAGGTAAAATTACCACACACCCATAACATGATTCCCACATGAACATATTTCCACGATAAGGCTTGGTTGTGAAAGAGAAGTGACCATCTGTTCTAATTGGTCAATTCCATGCTAACAGAATGACACTGATACTCAGATTGCTCACTTTAATAGTATGCCAAACAGGAAGCAAACGGCTAAATATCTACTCCGAATGAAGATGAAAAGATGTCTACAGAAAGAATGGTGTGGGTGTCAGCTATGATATGAGCCCTTACGTTTGAAAACATAGATTTTGGTTATTGAACTACAGTGAAGTAGATTAACATGATGGTAACAGAACGACATCATGGGTCCCTGATCTGTACTATACAGAAATTAATACTTGTCATTGTCTTCATGGTGATGTATCCTGAATAGGTACACAGAGGTTAAAAATGACCAGACCAAATGTATAATAATCTCTATGTTTCACAAGTTTGGACATCACAGCACAGCACATCACTGCACATCACAGCACAGCACATCACATCACTGCACATCACTGCACAGCTAAGCACAGTACAGCACAGCACAGCACAGCACAGCACATCACAGCACAGCACATCACATCACATCACAGCACATCACATCAATGCACATCACTGCACAGCTAAGCACAGTACAGCACAGCACAGCACAGCACATCACAGCACAGCACAGCACATCACTGCACATCACTGCACAGCTAAGCACAGTACAGCACAGCACAGCACAGCACATCACAGCACAGCACAGCACATCACAGCACATCACTGCACATCACTGCACAGCGAAGCACCGTACAGCACAGCACAGCACAGCACATCACATCACAGCACATCACATCACATCACATCACATCACTGCACATCACAGCACAGCACATCACATCACATCACATCACAGCACAGCACATCACAGCACATCACATCACATCACATCACTGCACATCACAGCACATCACAGCACATCACATCACAGCACAGCACATCACATCACATCACTGCACATCACAGCACATCACATGACAGCACATCACATCACATCACATCACATCACAGCACATCACATCACATCACATCACTGCACATCACAGCACAGCACATCACAGCACATCACATCACAGCACAGCACAGCACATCACATCACATCACTGCACATCACATCACTGCACATCACAGCACAGCACAGCACATCACATCACTGCACATCACAGCACAGCACATCACATCACAGCACAGCACATCACAGCACATCACATCACTGCACATCACAGCACAGCACATCACAGCACATCACATCACAGCACAGCACATCACATCACATCACTGCACATCACAGCACAGCACATCACATCACAGCACATCACATCACATCACATCACTGCACATCACAGCACAGCACATCACAGCACATCACAGCGCAGCACAGCACATCACATCACATCACTGCACATCACAGCACAGCACATCACAGCACATCACATCACAGCACAGCACAGCACAGCACATCACAGCACAGCACAGCACATCACATCACTGCACATCACTGCACATCACATCACAGCACAGCACATCACTGCACAGCTAAGCACATCACTGCACATCACATCACTGCACATCACTGCACAGCTAAGCACAGTACAGCACAGCACAGCACAGCACAGCACATCACATCACTGCACATCACTGCACAGCTAAGCACAGTACAGCACAGCACAGCACATCACATCCCTGCACATCACTGCACAGCTAAGCACAGTACAGCACAGCACAGCACAGCACATCACATCACTGCACATCACTGCACATCACATCACTGCACAGCTAAGCACAGTACAGCACAGCACAGCACAGCACATCACATCAATGCACATCACTGCACATCACTGCACAGCTAAGCACAGTACAGCACAGCACAGCACAGCACATCACATCCCTGCACATCACTGCACAGCTAAGCACAGTACAGCACAGCACATCACAGCACATCACATCACTGCACATCACTGCACATCACATCACTGCACAGCTAAGCACAGTACAGCACAGCACAGCACAGCACATCACATCACTGCACATCACTGCACATCACTGCACAGCTAAGCACAGTACAGCACAGCACAGCACAGCACATCACATCACTGCACATCACTGCACATCACTGCACATCACTGCACAGCTAAGCACAGTACAGTACAGTAGAGTACAGCAGAGTGCAGTACAGCACCATCAATTCAACGTCAATATACTTCAATATACTTGCGCTCTCTACTGTACTGTATTGTACTGTATTGTACTGACCTATACTCTACTCTACTTGTATGTACTGTACTGTACTCTCCAGTTTGCTGTTTGCTGATTTGGACTGAACAAAAACGGTGTCAGTCGGTGCTCATTTGGTGTCGGTCGGTGCTCATTTGGTGTCGGTCGATGCTCATTTGGGGTCGGTCGGTGATCATTTGGTGTCGGTCGATGCTCATTTGGGGTCGGTCGATGCTCATTTGGGGTGGGTCGGTGCTCATTTGGTGTCGGTCGATGCTCATTTGGGGTCGGTCGGTGCTCATTTGGGGTCGGTCGATGCTCATTTGGGGTCGGTCGGTGCTCATTTGGTGTCGGTCGGTGCTCATTTGGGGTCGGTCGGTGCTCATTTGGTGTCGGTCGGTGCTCATTTGGTGTCGTTCGGTGCTCATTTGGGGCAGGTCGGTGCTCATTTGGGGTCGGTCGGTGCTCATTTGGTGTCGGTCGGTGCTCATTTGGTGTCGGTCGGTGCTCATTTGGTGTCGGTCGATGCTCATTTGGGGTGGGTCGGTGCTCATTTGGTGTCGGTCGGTGCTCATTTGGTGTCGGTCGGTGCTCATTTGGTGGGGGTCGATGCTCATTTGGGGTGGGTCGGTGCTCATTTGGTGTCGGTCGATGCTCATTTGGGGTCGGTCGGTGCTCATTTGGTGTCGGTCGGTGCTCATTTGGTGTCGGTCGGTGCTCATTTGGTGTCGGTCGATGCTCATTTGGGGTCGGTCAGTGCTCATTTGGTGTCGGTCGGTGCTCATTTGGTGTCGGTCGGTGCTCATTTGGTGTCGGTCGATGCTCATTTGGGGTCGGTCAGTGCTCATTTGGGGTCGGTCGGTGCTCATTTGGTGTCGGTCGGTGCTCATTTGTTTATTTGGATCCCCATTAGCTTTTGCAAAAGCATCAGCTACTCTTCCCGGGGTCCACAAAAGAACACAAAACATGACAAGTAACGAAACACTAATACACTGATAGATGAGGACAGTCACACACATTTAAAATACAACGATACACAAATAGCAAAACCAAAAAATAATGTGTGTTTGTGTTTGCTTCTGTTTGTGTGTCCCCTCACAGTCCCAACCGTTCCATGAGATGTTGTTTAATACATTTTTTAAAGGTCATTTTGCAGTTTGCTTGAGTAATTGAAATTGCATGCGGTCATGGTTATGTACTGAACTGTGCGTTGCCGTGAATTTCTTTTGGACTTTGGGACTGTGAAGAGACCCCTGGTGGCATGTCTTGTGGGGTATGTATGGGTGTCTGAACTGAATGTTATTTGATTATACAGACAATCTGAAATTTTTATCACAGTGATATTTCTCATACAAACTAGTAGAGTAGCAGTTAATCTCAACCAGTAAAGACTGGCATGTATGTTGTTGATGTTGGTTCTGTATGTGCAGTTAAGGGCAAGGAGTGCTGCTCTCTACTGAACCAGCTGTAGCTTTGCTATGTCTTTCTCTGCTGCACTTGACCATATTATCAAGATGGGACAAGACCAGAGACTTCACAGCTAGTACAGTTGATGTTTGTGTCAAAAATGCTTTTTATAATAGACATAACCCTCTACATCTTCACAGCAACTCATAGGTAGGTGTCAGTAGGAGCAGGGAGATGTGACATTAACTGGAGAGAGAGAGAAGAGAGACAGGGAGAGACCGCCACGCGACAGAAAGAGAAAGAAAACAGTTATGAGCTGAACATAACAGTGTGCCATTGGAAGGGAGGACAGGAGCAGGTGACCCAACTGTGGTTTGTGACTACAATGAATTCCCATTGTAGCCATTCAGTTGCAGTCAGTCTGTTAAAGATTTTTAGGTTGTACTGTTACCTGTTTTGTAAAATAGAAAACGGTTGAAAAATGTATATATACCTCAATTATTTTTTTTTTAACTATAGACTCTTAGCTTTCATTTGACATCAAATTGTATATGCTCCTATAAACTTCACATGATGGCACTCATGGGGCTTTTTACATGGATATGCCCAGTTTTTTAAAAATGTATTATTGTACCTTTATTTAACTAGGCAAGTCAGTTAAGAACAAATTCTTATTCACAATGACGGCCTACCCCGGCCAAACCTGGACGATGCTGGGCTAATTGTGTGCCGCCCTATGGAACTCCCAATCACGGTCGGATGGGATGCAGCCTGGATTCGAAACAGGTACTGCAGTGACGCCTCTTGCACTAATTGACCCAATAATAATAATAATAATAATAATTTATTACATTTGTTAGGCGCTTTTCACTATATAGAATAATGTCAAAGTGTATCAAATAAAAAAGGAAAACAAAATCGAAAATAAATGTATAGAACTAAGTTCCCAACGGCCGTGCTCAAACACACACACACACACACACACACACACACACACACACACACACACACACACACACACACTTTTTGTATCGTTAGAGAAAAGAAAGACCCTCACACTGCTCCTGCCAGTAGGCTCGTTCCAGAAAAAGAGTACATTTGGGAAGTGTAACTTTAAAACAATTTTTTAAAATTAATTCCACATTATTTTAACATTCTGTTATAAAGAGCACATGTTCAACTTCATAAAAACATGTCTTCCCATCTCAAGGGATAAACAATTAATAGTAGGCCTGTGCCAATAAAGGGACATTAAAGTAACAGGGTTGACCATAACATAGTTGAGGTTTTCATCCTTCCTACAGTCAAATTACCAAATCGCCCTTTAGTAGCCTCATGGGTGGAATGTTATTCATATTTTTCATAATTTCATAATTAATTAACATTATGAATAAATAAAAACACAGAAAATCCGGTTTGACAATTTGACATAGAATCAAACAGTTGTGTTATATTTCAGTCTACTGTGATGTATATAAAGTGTAATATTGGGAGGCAAACTCAAAATGAAATACATTTCAACTCCATATCTGACATGGTACAGGTGTCTTATTTTTTAAGTCCATAACCATGTGTGAGGTGTATATTTTTTTATTTCAAAGTAAGTTTGTTTAAGACTACCAGGAAACACTGATTTGCCCACTGCAGTAAATCAGACATAACTCCTCTTGTGACAGGGGGAGTAGAAGCTTTTTGTGTGCAACAGAGGGGAAAATGGACGCAAGCTTCACCAAAAAAATGTAAGCTGTTAAAACACTTACTGTACACTATTTTTTTTTAACACAGTTCCAGCCAACAGTATTTCTCAGTTGCAATAATTTAATGGCGTCTGTTGCACACAGGTGTTTGGAGACGCTAGATAGCTAACTAACCAGACGCTAGATAGTTGGACTAGCAACAGAAAGGTTGCAAGATTGAATCCCCGAGCTGACAATGTAAAAATAATCTGTCGTTCTGCCCCTGAACAAGGCAGTTAACCCACTGTTCCTAGGCTGTCTTTGAACATAATAATTTGTTCTTAACTGACTTGCCTAGTTAAATAAAATAATAAATCAAATAAAAACTCTGCCCTATAGTAGGCCTACCCCGATGCAATGCTGGTAGTCACCAGAAGATGGTGACAGAGGCTTATAAATGCAGGGAAGGATGTCTCCAACTTCAATGATGCTTATTGACTTACTGAGAGGTTCTCTATTTGTCCTGCAGTTGGTGCCATTATGGATCAGAAAAGCTGCGTGGTTTGGATTTTAGAACTGTTCAGCTGTCTCTTGGTGATCTTCAGTGCATGCAGTGCACCTTTTTAGTGTCCACTGAAACTGAGTGCTTCTCAGTGTAGGCTGGATCTGTGCTTTTTAAACAGTTAAACATGGTGTGCATTGCCTGACCAACTTCCAATCTTTCATGGGACCAGGTCAGGTGCGGGAGAAACATGTGACTGGTGGCTCTGCTCAGTGAACAAAACATATGTCGATTTTGACAGTAACAGAGTGCATTCATTTCAGTTCTCTTTTCCATCTGGTGCAGGTGCTGGCGACATAGTAGGAAATATGTCAGTCAATTAGAGCACTGTAACCATAAGGATCATATAATTCAAATGGGATTCTACATGCAATTCAATGCCTGTAACAGCATGCATTATGATGTCCAATTTATTTTATAAAGCCATGTAATCAGTGTTGGGGAATCTGCTCTGGAAATATAGTTTACCAAGCTACCAATTACTTCACACTGGAAGAAGTAAGCCCCACTAAAGCTACCCTTTAGAAAATATTTAGTTGACTTAATTAACTAAAGTTACTTTGAAAAAGTAGTTCACTAGCTACATCGAAACTACTTCATGAAAGAGTATCATATGTACATTTGAAATGTCATAGACTACAAATTGACAGAACAGTTCACTTTGGGGTCATGTTAACAGAATGTGCATTTAAGCCTAAAGATGTCTTTAAAGGAACTTAGTCCGGCTTTAAACTTACTCTTGAAAGTTGTAATAGTCGAATGCACAAGGCACAATTTGGAAATTGGGTAGTGCATCACCAGTTCCTCTTGCCATGTTAGTCGTTGCATACCTTAAAGAGCTATTTATAAGCCTTTGTCATAGAACATTTTTTTATTTTGTTTGTTTAGCCCATACTCAAATATCAAATGAATACACAGTAGACATGGCAAAATGTGTAAAATTATGAACTTTTAAACTGCAACATTTTCTTTGCACCCCATGACCAAATGTGTAGAATTGCAGGAAAAAAGCTAGGGGTGTGAACAGTTTGTGTCACAGACAATGATGGTGGCCATAGAAATAGATGTGGCGCGTGTTCGCGCGTGCAGGGGGACGTGGGATGTTCCGCAATGCTGGAAGGGGCGCCCCAAGTGAAAAAGTTTGGGAACCCCTGGTCCAATGGACCGACTTGTAAAACGACAGCTCCTGCACTTATTCCATCCCAAGTCAAACACTTCCTAGAAGTGATTGGTGAGACGGTTGGTCTTTTTAGCCGACACCAGATTTCTGGACGTTGCTTGTTGGTTCTAGTTAGTAACTAGCTCATGTTGGTAAGTGTGCACGTCCAAGCCTCGTGTACCGTTCCCAAGTAGGCTACTGCAGATACAAGTTTGAGGTGTGGGTTTACAGAGTGTGTGTCTCTATTGGATGCTTTAGCCACAACTACAAGAAAAGGAAGATGCACCAACATGATTTGGGTATGAGTTGACAGGATATGTGATTGTTTACTGGACAATTGCTCTAAAAGGATCTCTTATTTGACTTATGCTTTATATAACCAGATAAGTGGTGTTTAATAGGAAATAGTAAACAGTATGAAAATAAATTGAATTAATCTGTCCCAACATTCTATATTGTCCTTATATTCTTTTAATTATGATTGCTTGGAAATGTGATACTGTATGTTGCTTATAGATCCAGAAATGCATCTGTCACCAAACACAAGAATAGACACACAGCACACACACATGTTTGTTTTACCGTCCTTGTGGGGATCAAACAACTGATTCACATAAAAAAAAATGTTTTTCCTAAACCCTAGCCGTAATCCTAACCCTTGGTATACAAATTGTTGACTGGAAACATTGATGGGGCAGAGTAGTCCACGCGTGGGCTCTAGTTCTCCAGTGCGTTGGCGGTCTAGCGAAGTGCCCTCCTCCACTGTTGCATGCATGGACCGTAGGGAGGATGCATCAAGAAGTCGACGCTTAAATGCAAGAAAAAAATACCAGACGCTGACGTCACGTATCGGGTGCGAGGTTCGCACGACCAATGGCTGCTTTTGCCTGGATGACTCTCCCTCGCAACCATAGCAAAACATTTTTTATCTGTGACAGTAGCTGACCTTTTGTAAGGAAAGCCATGACAGCGTTTCACACTATATACGCTGCTGCTGTCTATTATATATCCTCTTGCCTAGTTACATATATACCTCAATTACCTTGACTCTGTACTGGTACTCCCCTTATATAGAGTACAGCCTTATTCTAAAATGGATTAAAAAATAATAATTCTCATCAATCTACTGCCCATAATGACAAAACGAAAACAGGTTTTTAGAAATTGTTGCAAATTTATTTTTAAAAACTAAACAAAGTTTTCAGACCTTTTGTTATGAGACACAAAATTGAGCTCATGTGCATCCTGTTTCCATTGATCATCCTTTACTACCACAAGGGTAGTAAAACCCAAAACACACACACACTCACACGCATGCACACACACACACACACACACGCATGCACACACACACACACGCAAGAGGAGTAGGAGGGAGAGGAAGAGGAAGAAGAGGACGAGGGCAAAGAAGAGTTGATCACTTGTTGATCATGTGATCAACCACGGTTTGTCTATGAAAGGAAGAAGAGGACAAGGGCAAAGAAGAGTTTATCACTTGTTGATCATGTGATCAACCACGGTTTGACCATGAGAGAGGATGTCAACAATGAGTCGATTTACAGTGGCGTCCATAATTTGAACCTTCAGAAATGAGAACAGGTATGCAACTATCTAATGACTATTTTAGCATTACAGTAATGTACTGTAAAATACGTATGACTTCATAGTATTGCATAAACATTTGTAACTCTAAGTCATCCATTTACTGCACTGCATTGAATGACTGAGGTTGGTTATCATGCTGTACTTCATTTTTTTGTACATTGTTTACAGTTCCTATGCTGAACACATACTGTGTTTGAATTCTTTAGAGTGGAAAGGCAAAGACATCATGGAGGACGAGGACACTTGTTTACAGATGTACAAGAGACTGCAATTATAAATATGGTTTTGGCCAACAATGCAATTAGGATTTGAGAGATAAGAGAGCATATCTTGAATAATGACACCATATTTAACAACATCTATGCTGTAAGCCTGTCGACCATACAACGCATCCTCCAACGGCACCGAGTGACGATGAAACAACTTTACAAGGTGCCATTTGAGAGAAACTCTGACAGTCAAGAATATGCGACATGACTTTGTAGAGGTATGTATGCAACACTACTTCCAGTACTTCAGACATACCATATTTATTCATCTGTATATCCTTTTGTCTGTTACAGAGAGTATTGGAGCTGGATGCCCATGTAATTTGCCATTACAGTTTTTTCCAACTGCTTACACACAAAATCTTTTCATGTCACATGATTTTTGAAACCTCTCACTCAAAGTGCAAAACTACACCCCAAATGTGAAAAACCATAAGCTATTTCTCAGCCTTTGACTCAGTTGTCAATTGCATAAAACACTTTTTTCAAAATACTACACACAATTCTCTACCTAAAACACAAAAATCTAACAGGAAGTGACTTGCTTTCCTTTTCCAAACACAACCAATCAAAACGCTACACTTATTCACCAGGTCACACACCCACTCCTCACATGTGCAAACACTAATAGCTTAACTGATCACTAACCAATCACTGCTTTACTGTAGTATAGGCCTATAAATAGGTCAAAGGTCAGATTACCTGTTTTGAACAATGGATGCCAAAAATGGACAGAGGTGCAAGAGGAGTAGGAGGGAAAGGAAGAGGACAAGGGAAAAGAAGAGAAGGAAGGAGAGGCATCTCTAATGAGATTAGGGCAACATTTGTTGATCATGTGATCAACCACGGTTTGACCATGAGAGAGGCTGGACTGAGAGTCCAGCCCAATTTGAGTCGATTTACAGTGGCGTCCATAATTCGAACCTTCAGAAATGAGAACAGGTATGCAACTATCTAATGACTATTTTAGCATTACAGTAATGTACTGTAAAATACGTATGACTTCATAGTATTGCATAAACATTTGTAACTCTAAGCCATCCATTTACTGCACTGCAAGTATCGTGGCCAGACTCAGGCCGGAGAAGAGATGAAGCGTAGCTTAGCACTGGTGACTGCCCCCCCCCCCCCCCCCAATTCCTGTACTGCCCCCTTGGGACGCCACACACACAATTGTGAAATGTAGATATAAGCCAATGAAAGACCAAGGAGCTTTAGATTTAGAACAACAGTGTTTACATGGTATATCCAAAAATGTGCTACCATGAAAGCAGTGTTGGCCATTTGATGCAAATGCTTCATTCTGACATGTGTTTCTGGCATTTTGAATGTGGTGTTACATTTTGAAGGAGATGTGAGGCATTTTGCATTTTGTGTGTGCAGTTTTGGGAATTGTGTGTAGAGATTTGAAAAAAAGGAGACAGTTTTGAAAACGTGTGTAAGCAGTTGGAAAAAAACTGTAAGATGAGGTGAGAACATTTATCTTTGTATGAGCATGGCCTTATTTCTATAACAGCATATTAGATGACTGTCATTCATATTCCACTCACACAGCTCAATGTAACATCGATAGATTTAGCCTACTACATTACATTTTCCCTATGAGGAAAGGGAAAGGTCGAGAGAAATCGAGAGAAATATTTGAGTAATCAAGGTGACCAAGCGATTAAAAAAAACTTCCAAGCCAAACCTTCAGACCATAACCACTAGCCACTACACACAGCCTACATCGTTGTCACCATATTAGCTAATGTCATAGACAACATAGCTTCTAGAACTAACGCGTTAGTAAACCTGCCACAATCAGGCAGTACAGGTGTACAGCAAGCAGTTCAGCAGTTACACTGGCATGCTCCGGTGGCAATACATTTATAAAACCAAAAGCTTACCTCGACTTGGAAGAGTTGCAATGTTGGATAGCCATAGCCAGCTAGATAACATAGAGGGAGCTCTGTTTGAGCCGGTTGTTTGAGTAGGTTAAACTAGCTAAGTAAGTGAAAGTGAAAAAAATATATAACTAAATATAGCTAGCTCTCTCTCTCTCTCCCTTGCGTTTCCTTCATTTTTTAAGAAATGTATTTGTTCGAAACTGTTCAACTATTGTCTTTCCCTCTCTGAGTCAACTACTCACCACATTTTATGCACTGCAGTGCTAGCTAGCTGTAGCTTATGCATTCAGTACTAGATTCATTTTCTGATCCTTTGATTGGGTGGACAACATGTCAGTTCATGCTGCAAGAGCTCTGATAACTTGGAGGACGTTCTCTGGAAGTTGTCATAATTACTGTGTAAGTCTATGGATGGGGTGAGAACCATGTGCCTCGTCGATTTTTATTGGAAGTCAATGTACCCAGAGGAGGATGGAAACTAGCTGTCCTCTGGCAACACCTGGTGCTACCCCAGAGAGTGCTGTTGAGGCTACTGTAGACCTTCATTGCGAAACAGTGTGTTTTAATTCATTCTTTGGTGACGTGATATTTTAATGTTTCACTATTTTTATTTGTATGAAATTCACTGAGGAGGATGGTCCTCCACTGAACACACACACACACACACACACACACACACACACACACACACACACACCCTTATTCCATCCTTATCCCTCCCCTGGACACAGATAGGGAGGTGAGTGGGAAATGGCATAGACAGCAATGCACTTCGGGGTCCTCCAAAACCCTCTAATCAAATGAGGATGGATTTTGTGTAGTTCATTGTAGAAGCACAATTAATTATGCATGACAGCGGCTTGACGGGCCTTTCATTTCCTTACATGCCCCCCTAAGCGACTGATCAAATCGAGTTACTGTCCCTCCCTCCACCCAAGGTTGGGCTATCCTTAGTAGGAGGGGAGATTTTAAACAGGGTGTTTGGGGTCTTGTATGACATTTCATCATCATTATAACTCTTGTTATGCAGTGCTCCCCTCTATTTCTCTCCTATCATGCCTTGTTGTCTGGATAATCTGTGGGTGATTTGTATACCTGCCATGAAGTGAGAAAGGCGAATCTGGCATTTTGGAACCAACATTTAATTGATGGAGAAAGTAAGTTCCACAACCTAAGAATAGGAGACCATAACTATTGAATAGATAATATTTAACAATGTTGAATTGATTTTGTGTCAAAATGGCCACAGAGATTAAGCTTTTGGAAAGTTGTTTTACCAACAAAAATGTAAAACCTAAACCAGGGGTCTCCTGGAGCGCTACCCTCCTGTAGGTTTTTACCCCAGTTGGAGTGAAAACGTACAGGACGGTAGCTCTCCAGGAACAGGGCTGGAGAGCCCTGACCTAAACTGATTTAAACCCTGAGTGAAACGATCAACTTACTATACTGTGACAGGTTAGGAACCGACGTGTTTCCCAAGGGACCCTAATTAGTGGCGAACATCTGAAACATATACAAGCACCCCTTAGACCTGCAGAGGTGAGTGCTTTTGTCCTGAAGGTCCTGTGTATTATTGGTTAACAACCATTTTCTGATCATGCTGTTTTGAGGAAGTGTTTCAGGTGTGGTTGAGAGTTTGCTGATAAGGTCTATTTGTTTATGTTGATCAGTATTTATTCAAGTCTGACAACATTTAAAAGTATATTGTGTAAAGTTATGTCACTGCAATAATGTATTTATAAATGGGCCTAGAACCTGTGACTTTGAACAGATGTTATGAAATCGAGCACAAAAAGGTAGGAAGGTTGATGTCTATTTTTCTTCAATTTATGCTTCTTTCAAATCAGTGCTCACCGAGAAAATATGACAAGGAAATTAGTCTTGCACACGATTTGGACATGGCCAGACCTTGTTCCTGCAGATATAGGCCTAACATGTTATATGTAGCTAGACTCTACCTTTAGCTGTTAGATAAACTACAGGTCATCACACCAAAAACCACAGCCTCTCAGTGCGTTGAACAGTCTTCCAAAATGTATGCAGGCCTGTCCTCCATCCCAGACGCTTTAAACGACCGACCACTAAAAGAACAGAGAAAAAAAGGGGAAAAGCTAAATTGATGGAAATGACATTAGATTCGTCTCGCGCTCCTCCGTGTGTAAATTATACCGTGATGCCCTAAAATGGACTCTCCGGCCCAAGTGCTCCTTCCAATTTGTTTGTCCATACCTCACGGTGGTTCGCCTGCCCTTCCCCTAATCCCTTTAATCCAATCAGCGTCGTACTGGATGCTATTTATTTGTTTATTTATTTATTTCCAAAGGATGTAACTGATTCTTATCAGGGGTAGATGTGGGCCCCTTCCTCCTGGTGAAACGGTGACTAACGTCCTGCGATCGATCCCTCGTTTTGTCTGCTTCTGCGCTGATGGTTATGGCGCTGGAGCGAGAGAGAGGCAGGGGATGTGTTGTGTGTTCAGAAGGAGACAGATGGGTTGTCAGTGCATGTTTAGTATGTTTATGGGGTGGAAGATAAAGATATACAATACCAGTCAAAATGTTGGACACACCTACTCATTCAATGT
This sequence comes from Oncorhynchus mykiss, assembly GCF_013265735.2. Classification (NCBI taxonomy): domain Eukaryota; kingdom Metazoa; phylum Chordata; class Actinopteri; order Salmoniformes; family Salmonidae; genus Oncorhynchus; species Oncorhynchus mykiss. Next base: position 31,758,859 of record NC_048566.1, read on the forward strand.
TTTTCTTTATTTTTTTACTGTTTTCTACATTGTAGAATACTAGTTAATACATCAAAACTGTGAAATAACACACATGGAACCATGTAGTAAAACAAAAAAGTGTTAAACAGGCCCGCCAGGACCGCCACAGGAAAGGAAGACCCAGAGTTACCTCTGCTGCAGAGGACAAGTTCATTAGAGTTACCAGCCTCAGATTGCAGCCCAAATAAATAAAGAAATGCTTCACGGAGTTCAAGTAACAAGACACATCTCAACATCAACTGTTCAGAGGAGACTGTGTGAGTCAGGCCTTCATGGTCGAATTGCTGCAAAGAAACCACTACTAAAGGACACCAATAATAAGAAGAGACTTGCTTGGGCCAAGAAACACGAGCAATGGACATTAGACCGATGGAAATCTGTCCTTTGGTCTAATCAGTCCAAATTTGAGATTTTTGGTTCCAACCTCTGTGTCTTTGTGAGACGCAGAGTAGGTGAACGGATGATCTCCGCATGTGTGGTTTCCACCGTGAAGCATGGAGGAGGAGGTGTGATGGTGCTTTGCTGGTGATACTGTCAGTGATTTATTTAGAATTCAGGCACACTTAACCAGCATGGCTACCACAGCATTCTGCAGCTTAGTGGACTATCATTTGTTTTTCAGCAGGACAATGACCCAACATCATTCCAGGATAGTTAAGGGCTATTTGACCAAGAATGACCTGGCGTCCACAATCCCCCGACCTCAACCCAATTGACATGGTTTAGGATGCAGAGTGAAGGAAAAGCAGCCAACAAGTGATCAGCATATGTGGGAATTCCTTTGATAATGTTGGAAAAGAATTCCAGGTGGAGCTGGTTGAGAGAATGCCAATAGTGTGCAAAGCTGTCATCAAAGCAAAAGGGTGGCTACTTTGAAGAATCTCAAATATAAAATATTTTTGTATTTGTTTAACACTTTTTTGGTTACTACATGATTCCATATGTGTTGTTTCATAGTTTTGATGTCTTCAATATTATTCTACAATGTAGAAAATAGTAAAAATAAAGAAAAACCCTTGAATGAGTAGGTGTGTCCAAACTTTTGACTGGTACTGTATATATATATATATATATATATATTAACGATCAGGGTGGTAAATGTTTGGTGTGTTAACTTGAAGAGTGATACAAACAACGAGGGTTAAAATAAAATCAATAAAATCACATTTGGTCAACCATTGCACCACCCGGGAGGCCCTATGAACAGCATTTTTACATAGGTATTCCTCTTGTCCAGATGGGATAGGGCAGTGTGCAGTGTGATGGCGATTGCATCATCAGTGGACCTATTGGGGCGGTAAGCAAATTGGAGTGGGTCTAGGGTATCAGGTAGGGTGGAGGGGATATGATCCTTGACTAGTCTCTCAAAGCACTTCATGATGACAGAAGTGAGTGCAAAGGGGCAATAGTCATTTAGTTCAGTTACCTTAGCTTTCTTGGGAATAGGAACAATAGTGGTCATCTTGACGCATGTGGGGACAGCAGACTGGAATAGGGATTGATTGAATATGTCCGTAAACACACCAGCCAGCTGGTCTGCGCCTGCTCTGAGGACGCGGCTGGGGATGCCGTCTGGGCCGGCAGCCTTGCAAAGGTTAACATGTATAAATGTTTTACTCAGGTTGGCCACGGAGAAGGAGAGTGTCAGTGGCACTGCATTGTCCTCAAAGCGAGCAAAGAAGTTATTTAATTTGTCTGGGAGCAAGACGTCGATGTCCGCGATGGGGCTGGTTTTCTTTTTTGTAATCTGTGATTGACTGTAGACCCTGCCACATACGTCTCGTGTTTGAGCCATTGAATTGTAACTTGAATTGCTACTTTGTCTCTATACTGACGCTTTGCTTGTTTGATTGGTTGGAGAGGGGGCTCAGTGAGGGCCCAGAGTGAGTCTTGGTGCGTTTTGTAGAGTTAGCAGAGGCACTAATGTGGTGCATGCTAGTGTGTTTATTGACAGAAAGTAGTGCCAGAAGAATGGTGCCCACATTTTAGATAAGAGAGACACCTGGGGTGGCAGGGTAGCCTAGTGGTTAGAGCGGTGGACTAGTAACCTGAAGGTTGCAAGTTCAAATCCCAGAGCTGACAAGGTACAAATCTGTCATTTTGCCCCTGAACAGGCAGTTAACCCACTGTTCCTAGGCCGTCATTGAAAATAAGAATTTGTTCTTAACTGACTTGCCTAGTTAAACAAAGGTAAAAAAATATAAAAATAAATGTTTGATGTGTTTCCATTTACACTTGGACACTAGCCAGTGTGTTGTTGGAGATAATGATACATGTCCGTCTCATCATTAGCCTAGCTGAATAGAGTGCACATGAATCATCATCTCTCTGTACATGCAACGAAGGGTCAGGAAATGTATGCTTTTGAGTCAGTAAAACATGTCTTTCTATCAGCCACTGTGGGGTGCTCTAGGATTTCCCTCCTCTTACCCCAACAGTCTCAGCCAGTAGAGCTGGGCTTTGTGTCAACAAGAGAGGATGGATACATGTATATTTAGACGTGAAGGATTGAGTTATGATTATGTTATGGGGTGATTTGACCTTTCATCCTAAAGTCGACAATCTACAATTTCTTCATTCTCAAGAGGGCAGCTCAAAGAAACACTGAACATGCTTCAAATGTAACACACCCGTGCATAGTCCCGTGTTACATTCTAGTCAGAGGACACTGAAGTAAATAATGTTGACTTTCCAAATAGAAGATACTTAAATGATTTGTGAATGAACCGTAACTTGTTGACAATCATTTTTTTAAAGCGTTGTTGTTGGACTCTCTTTTGTTATTCTTTATTGTGCACGGTGTAACTTTGTCTGTTATTGTTTATAGTGCTAGCTGTAACTTTGTCTGTTTTTGTTTATAGTGCTAGCTGTAACTTTGTCTGTTTTTGTTTATAGTGCTAGCTGTAACTTTGTCTGTTATTGTTTATAGTGCTAGCTGTAACTTTGTCTGTTATTGTTTATAGTGCTAGGTGTAACTTTGTCTGTTTTTGTTTATAGTGCTAGGTGAAACGTTGTCTGTTATTGTTTATAGTGCTAGGTGTAACTTTGTCTGTTATTGTTTATAGTGCTAGGTGTAACTTTGTCTGTTATTGTTTATAGTGCTAGGTGAAACGTTGTCTGTTATTGTTTATAGTGCTAGGTGTAACTTTGTCTGTTATTGTTTATAGTGCTAGCTGTAACTTTGTCTGTTTTTGTTTATAGTGCTAGGTGAAACGTTGTCTGTTATTGTTTATAGTGCTAGGTGTAACTTTGTCTGTTATTGTTTATAGTGCTAGGTGTAACTTTGTCTGTTATTGTTTATAGTGCTAGCTGTAACTTTGTCTGTTATTGTTTATAGTGCTAGCTGTAACTTTGTCTGTTATTGTTTATAGTGCTAGGTGTAACTTTGTCTGTTATTGTTTATAGTGCTAGGTGTAACTTTGTCTGTTATTGTTTATAGTGCTAGGTGTAACTTTGTCTGTTATTGTTTATAGTGCTAGGTGTAACTTTGTCTGTTATTGTTTATAGTGCTAGGTGTAACTTTGTCTGTTATTGTTTATAGTGCTAGGTGAAACGTTGGGCGCCCAAAGAGGACACAGAGAACGGCAAAGTTCGCTGGAGATGTACTGTTGAGGTCCTTTGCTTTACTAGTAGCTGAAAAGAATGAGTCAAGTAAGTCAAGGGCGTGTGTTACTGTCTAGTGTATTGAGATATTTAAAGAGATTCTCCGGTACTTTTGAATATTCTTTTGCCAGTAGTTCTGAAAGTATCACTCACGAGCTAAAAGTGGTCCCCGAAAATTGCGTATCATGTCACATATTGTATGTGCAGATATGTGCACCACGTCATTGTTCTCTCACTCTGCTGTGTGTGCATCTTGCTAGCTGTCATTCAAAACGGCGATGGCCCACATGGGGGGAAAATATAGGGAAAAGGGCGGCGTAAAGCTACCATAAAACAATCGCTTTGAAACTAGGGATTTCATGGCTAATGGAGGTAAGATGGTAGTTCTGCTCTTAGATTATGCATGTATGAACTACACATTGACACATCCAACCCAAAGCGGGAGGTTTAAAAAATACTTCCTAGTCCCCAATGTTCTGGAGCATGTCTTTAAATGCATTTCACATAAAGATTGATCTTATTAGCTGTTACAGTTCTGTACAACTCTAGTTATGGTCCTGATGGAAAGCGATGGAAACACTAACACTTCAGTTTATACATGATGTGCGATTCATTGCATAAAAATAAATAACACTTTGAGACATTTTGGGGTGATGTATATATATTTCTTATGGTTTACAAATAACATATATTTTGAAGCGTCAGATAGTACATTACACATGATCATTTTCAGAGCAGAAATAAATATATTGCACTTAGAAAATCAACAAAACAAATCTTGTTAGACGTCATCCTGTATATTTAGATTACACTTAAAGTAATAATAAAAACACAGCAAAAACATGACAAAATCCTTGCAGATCTATTTCCCATGGCATACTTTGAGTGTGCGTACACATTGTTCAAAATGGAAAGTTGAAAGTTACAATCCCCCCCTTCTACCAAGACTTGGTGAGATTGGCAGACTGCCTACACAAGGACATATTCATAGATGGGGAGTCAAGTCCAGATGTAGGCTATAGATTGAAGAGAACACCAGTTGAAGACCTTTGTTAGAGTTCTTATGCGCAAATTGTTTAACATTGAAAACACTTGCCTCTTTCAACTGAACGCCTTAGAGTTAGTGCTCTCACTGGCAATCATCATCTCTGATAGCACCTTGATAAAGCCTCCAAATCCATGCATTGTGTAGGCTACTGAGAGTTGTCTACTGAGAGTTGTCCTACAACACGTTTTCAACTAAAAACATCCTGCAAAACTGATTCCAACTTCAAACCTGCTGACTGCTTGTGGACACATGGTATGCAAGTGGTGAGTAAGTGTCAACAGTAATGTAAGCTAAATGCAGAGTTAGTGCCCACAATAATATTGTGTTAATTGTAGCCTAATTTATGTGTGTTTTTTGGCTCCATGTGATTGGTTTGTTCAGTATAACGAAATTGAGAGACTCAACATTGAAAACAAAACCAACAATGAAATACTGTATTAGACCTTCACTTCCATCCAAGTTTGTCCCATTTTGCCCCAAAAAGAGAGATCTTCATACTAAAAATAATTGTCAGGATGTCTTAGCTGTGAATTAGAGGTTTACAAAGTTGCCTTAGTTGTAATTTTCTTGACAAAATAGGAACGGCATTTTACAATAACATCTGTGTTACGGTGGTAACAAACTGTATGAGACATCATTGAGTGGATGAATCCATCTGCAATTATTCTTTTTTTGAGAGGAGTGGCACTACAAAGGACCCGATGCATACACTGTATGTTTTGTGTCACTAGCTTAGCTTCTGTGTCATTTTGGTTAGAAGGGGCTAGCTGATAAATCGCCAATGGTGTGACGACCACCCTCCTCTAAGGGGAGGCAACACTGAGTCATTATTTACAGGTGTGGACTTTCTCCCAGAGTGCTGTAGTGTCGACACAGCCTGAGGCAGACATAGATCAGGCTACAGTAATCAGGCTACAGTAATCAGGTTTTAGTAATCAGGCTTCAGTAATCAGGCTTCAGTAATCAGGCTTCAGTAATCAGGCTTCAGTAATCAGACTACAGTAATCAGGCTACAGTAATCAGGCTACAGTAATCAGACTACAGTAATCAGGCTACAGTAATCAGACTACAGTAATCAGGCTATAGTGTGGCGCCAGAGATTAGGTATTGGTTAGGTGGTGAATCAAGCTTCAGGCCAATACAACAAGAGAAAGTCCATCTTTGCCTTTCAGGGCAGCAGAGTTTGCTGGTTTTCTCTTCCTCTTGGTACTTCATTTATACATTACTGATTTGCGATTGATTGGTTAGAGAAGACAATCCGCTGGTGTTGGGGATACGTTACGACGTAGCGTGATTTCAGCGCTCTGGGACTTCGCTAGAGAGGTCCTCCAAAGGTCTTCTAGGGCCCATCCACATGTGAGACATGAACAAACATCACTTTCCATTGACCACACAAATCAAATACATGTACATGTTTTACTCATTGTATGTAGTACACACAAACATTATGAGGTGAATATAAGCTTTTTGGATGACATAGAAAACTGAAAAAGTAGTTTGAGACCTGGTTGGGGTGAGGATTTTTTTAAACAAATGTTTTCTGTGTTATCTTTTGCAAACAGCATGCTTCCTATGATATGGCACTCTATGACATTCATCTTATAGTTTGTGTCCTGTGTGTGTGTAGTGTGTGTGTTGTGTGTGTGTGTGTGTGTGTGTGTGTGTGTGTGTGTGTGTGTGTGTGTGTGTGTGTGTGTGTGTGTGTGTGTGTGTGTGTGTGTGTGTGTGTATCTTTCTGTACTGCTATCAAACGTGATCATCTTCCATTGTAACTTCTTCACAGTACACATGGCTGGCTTTTTAGATGGGAAATAAACAATTGGTTTCGCTCTGTCTCTAGGGCATCTATGCGCACAAATCTGACTACCATGGCAACAGCCAACCTGACTGGAGGAGGCTATAGGATTCTGCCTGCAGAGGAAGCTTAACAGAGTTTGAGTACAAGCAGGAGAGGAGAGATGTTGCCTCTACCCTCCCTGTGAGTTTTGGTTAGCAAGCAGGGGGAATCCTTTGACTCAGTCTAAAATGGCTGCCATTCCTCCATGACCCAGCAGCTGGAGTGAAGATAGTTATCCTCCGTGGCCACAAGCGGTGCCCAGGATTGGAAGTTGTGCACTCCCGTAAACTTTTGGAGTCCCATATTCTTCATTGTCCTCAGAAGCTGTTAGATAACTAACAATTACCACACCCTCTGGTTTTAATGTTCGTAAACCAGACAGTTCACTGGTTCTCCTGTCCATGCTTTTCTGGAGAGTGGGTGCAAAATGAACATTGTAACCAACCGTTGGAGGGCAGGGGCAAACGACAGTCATCACAAGCAGACCATTACCTATTTCCCACAACACATCACTGTGCATGGTCATCAGTCCTCAGCATCTTTGTTGTGGATTTTTCTTTTATACCTGGATCATCAGTTTTCATATCTGGGTCGTAAATATTCATATGCAGGTCATAAGTGTTCATATCTGGTGTTCATATCAGTCTGTGGGTCTCTGTGTCTGTTCCACCAGGTCCCGTAGGAGTCTGTTTCCTCTCCGGTTCAGCTGTCAGCATGCAGGACAGCAGCCAGGCAGCCTCTCCAGGTCGTCCAGTCAGTCGCCTCGGCCAGACGGCTTATTATTTACAAGGACACGGTGGTGACGATGGGTGATGATGCTGAGGCGGACAAATCGGTGAGTCTATCTACTTGTGTGTGGAAGTGTGTCTATAAGCTTAGTTGTAGCTGATGAGGGGCTACTCGGCCAGGCAGTCACCCCAGAGGGAGTCATACAAAGGGGGTCATGACGGTGGAGGAGTGGCGCAGTCCCTGGATGGCAGCGTAGGGGCCCTGCTGGAAGTAGTGGTGGTAGCGGGGCATATGGAAGGAGGGGAAGGAGGGCCCACCGCCCTGCATGGTGCCCGCCAGGGTCGAGTGTGTCAGGGGCATGCCCAGCCGGCTGTAAGGGGGCAGGGAGCCCTGGATGGGGTGGGGTAAGGGGGTGGCCAGGGAGGAGCTGCTGGAGCCCATGGCAGAGAGGGACTGGGGGTGCTGGAAGCCTGAGAAACCAGAGGTGGCGGTGACCCAGGAGCTCAGGGAGAGGTTGTCAGAGGCGGTGAACGCAGAACCTTCGAGTGAGATGGAGAAACACTGTTAGATACCTCTTACTATAATACGGTCATTGACGTTGCACTACATTGACTCAGCGACATTCTAGTGCTCCATTTATGTGAATGACGGTTGTTTGAATTATTTGGTCAAATAATGTGGTAGTAGTGCCACTGAACGACCCTCATTTGGCTCATTAGCACGATGTGCATCTTGTGAAACGTGTGTGATGCCATCATCAGTGTGTGACCAACTCTCTTACCCCTATGTGCGGCGTGGCTGTCATCCCCCAGTGTCTCCTCCTCACCTGCGTAGGTGCGTATTGGCGACCGTGCGTATGAGTGCTTGTGGATCAAACTCTCAACACTTTCCCTGCAGCAAAAACCAAAGAGAAAGGCCCAAAATATATCTCTATGTTCACTCTTAAACATATTGATACATTCACACCAAAATATGAAAATATCTTATTCTAATATAAAATGTACATTCAGTCCAATATATACTGTATCTGCATTCACACCAATACCCCAAAACAACTCACCAAGATATATCATGTCTTTGCAGTAACCTATAACCCAAATTATATCTTTTATAGTTATACTGGTGACAGACAATACTGAATGTACAGTATGTAGACAATAGATACACAACATATCAGCACACACAATATATCTGGACACAGTCAATATATCTGCACACAGTCAATATATCTGTACACACAGTTAATATATATCTGTGCACACAGTCAATATATCTGTACACACAGTCAATATATCTGTACACACAGTCAATATATCCGTACACACAGTCAATATATCTGTACACATTAGGTACTGTACGTAAAAATAACAAGCCCATAACAGTATAGTTAGAAAGGAAAATGTACGGTCTATAAAATCCCAGTGCAACAAAATCACACATAATGTAGATAAAGATAGAAAAGCCCAGAATACACAACAACATTTTTCAATAGTTGTGATACCTCTTTGGAGCATAAAAGCAAATATCCTTATTTTCTAAGTATCAAAGTACATAATTAAAGCAGTGTGTGTGTCTTAGTCTTAGTGTGTGTACTCTAACAGAAAGTGCATTAGTTCCTGTGAGTCTTGTCAGACAGCGTCTCAGTGACACAGAGAGGGACAGATATGGTGGTGGTGGAGGAGGAGGGTCGGTTGGACAGGAGTGGTCTGCATCACAAGAGCCATGCGTCCACATTAGCTCCCCAATTAGGTTAGGAAAGTGCAATATCTGTCAGCGGTGCAGTACAAATGTGTGTGTTTTTATCAGCTCTGGCCTGTCCGGCACAGAGGCCACAGTAGGCCACGACGCAGGGGGCTGGTTTCAATCAGTCACAGCAGCCAATCAAATTACACTGTGTTTTAGTGCAGTGGCTGACTCCAGACTAATGTGATTTCTGCAGCTCCCTGAAGATCAATTGATCAGATCTAATTCACAGCCCTCAAAAAGAGAAAGCCAGAAAGGGGGAGTCGGTTGTCTGGCTGTCTCTTGGCAGTCTTTGACTTTGCTTGTTTGGTTGGGAAATGGCCTGAGATGGTCTGATTTATCAGCTGATTTTGGCAATAGTGCTGGAATTGGTCAATCTAAAAAAAAAAGTGTGTTTGTTTGGCTGTAGGTCATAAAATCCTTTGGATTTGTGTGTGTGTGTGTGTGTGTGTGTGTGTGTGTGTGTGTGTGTGTGAGCCAGAAGTTTATAGTAGGGTGGGTTGGCATTGCACCCGGGGAAGTCACTCAGATAACCACAAGATATCTATAGAAACAACAATTTCAGACAATTACTGGCATTGAAATAAAAACCAACACTATACAGTAACACAGTCCTCTGTCTAGTTGTAAAACAAATTCAATGTCCTCTCTCCTCCTTTTTCTCTCAATTTCTCTGTAACATACACACGTATGCAAAACTGTACACATGCACACACACACACACACACACACACACACACACACACACACACACACACACACACACACACACACACTCCTATTGATCAGAAATAAATAAACAACCCAGCATGTGCACTTGCTAATGAGTATATAGCTCCATAGCTAGCTCCTAACGCGACTACTCTCTCCCAGTTCTATTCCCCTTGTTCATCTTATCCACGCCGGACAGAAATAAACAAACAGGCAAAGACATAAAATTCCCTGTACCTCTCCATGTCCGTCAGTCGGGAGGAGTCTCGGAAGCCTTTCGCAAACGGGTTGCTGTCGATCTTCAGCTTGGTTATCTGGGAAGAAAGAGGCCCGCAAACAGATTAGATGCTATTTTCTCTTTTCTCTCTGTCTCAGAGTCTTATCCCTCTCCCTTTCTGTCTGTCTCGCTCTCTCTATCTTTTTCCATGGGATAGCCAGACTAAACACACAAAGGGAGTCAGCGAGGACCTGGGTGGCAGAACTGGCTTTAGGCAGAACTGGCTTTAGACAGAACTGAACACACTCCCTATGCATGTTGTCTGTAAAACAGCCACACAACCCCCTATATTCAACATATTGTCTCTACCCATAAACACTATCCAGCAACAGAGCACGTCCTCCCTGGTGACCCCTGGGTCACGTTCACTAGGCACCATACGGAAGAAAGGAGGTGGGAGTAACTGTAGTCAAATACGAAACGCTTGTCTTGGTTTTCAGTTGTGTGCATTAATAAATAAGATCCTGGTATAGAACAGTCGAGTAGTGATTTACTGCTCACCAGCTGGTTCTGGTAGGCTGTGACCGCGGTAAAGACAGTCTCGGTGAAAACGAAGGTGCGGAACTCCTCTGACTTGAGGTTGAGAAGGGAGGCGGTGTGGTCCTTCTTCTTGATGATGTGGACCCGGGGCTGGTACTTATGCATGGAGTTTAGTATGATCTATAGGGACACAGAGAAGGCAAAACACTGGGTTAGATAGAGAATGAGAGTGAGATGTGGAGTGAGATGACAGGAAGTAGAAAGAGAGAGCATGGTGATAGACGAGGCAAGGTGATCAAGTGAGAGAGGATGACTGGGGTGGCAGTAGGGAGGAGTGTGAAAAGATAAACATGTTAACAGCATGCAGTCTGAGACACATTTTCCTCAGCTCTTAGCTGTTCTGCTTGATCTCGATCTTCTGTGAAGATGGCGCTGCAGTGGATAGCAGCCGTCTTATGGGTTCCTGACCAATTCTGCTATTTTGTGTTTTTTTTATGCTGATCATATCTTTTTTGGTACATAATGTCTCCGACATCAGACTCAGGTAAGAAGAAGGGAGGAGGGTGTGTCTCTTTATTAACAACAGCTGGTGCACGTTCTCTAATGTTAAGGAAGACTCAAGTTTTTGCTCTCCTGAGTTAGAAAACCTCATGATAAGTTGCAGACCATACTTTCATCTATATTTTTCGTAGCTGTCTATTTACCACCACAAACCGATGCTGGCACTAAGACAACACTCAACAAGCTGCATATGGTTATAATCAAATAAGAAATGCACATTCAGAGGCAGAGTTTCTCGTGGTCGGTGATTTTACAGCAGGGAAACTGAAATCCATTTAAAATTTTTACCAGCATGTCACTTGTGGAACTTTAGGTGACAACTTTAGATCAACTTTATTCTACACACAGAAATGCTTACAGGGCCCTGCCTTTGGCAAATCAGACCATAACTCTATCCTCCTGCTTACATGCAAAAACACAAACAGGAAGTACCTGCCTGGGACTCTACCCACACACTTACACATACTTACACTGACACCCCAAAACACACATACACACACTACATATGCCCACACAAACGTAACATGTGTACACATGCATACTGACACCCCAACACACACATACACACACTACATATGCCCACACACGTAACATGTGTACACATGCACACTGACACCCCAACACACACATACACACACTACATATGCCCACACACACGTAACATGTGTACACATGCATACTGACACCCCAACACACACATACACACACTACATATGCCCACACACACGTAACATGTGTACACATGCATACTGACACCACACACACTCAAACTTAAACACCACCTACACTGCTGCTGCAGCTCAGTTAATTATCTATCCTGTTGGCTAGTCACTTTACCCCTACCTACGGTGCATTCGAAAAATGTTCAGAGCCCTTCACTTTTTCCACATTTTGTTATGTTACAGTCTGATTAAATTTTTTCCCTCATCAATCTACACACAATACCCCATAATGATAAAGCAATCAACAGGTTTTTAGACATTTTTGAAAATGAATAACAAATAAAAACAGAAATACCTTATTTACGTAAGATTTCAGACCCTTTCCTATGAGACTTGAAATTGAGCTCCTGTTGCATCCTGGTGCATCCTGTTTCCATTGATCATCCTTGAGATATTTCTACAACTTGATTGGAGTCCACCTGTGGTAAATTCAATTGAGTGGACATGATTTGGAAAGGCACACACACCTGTCTATATAAGGTCCCACAGTTGACAGTGCATGTCAGAGCAAAAACCAAGCCATGAGGTCGAAGGAATTGTCCGTAGAGCTCAGAGACAGGATTGTGTCAAGGCACAGATCTGGGGAAGGGTACCAAAATATTTTGCAGTGTTGAAGGTTGGCAGGTAGCCTAATGGTTAGAGCGTTGGGCCAGTAACCGAAAGGTTGCTAGATTGAATCCCCGAGCTGACAAGGTAAAAATCTGTTGTTCTTCCACTAAACAAGGCAGTTAACCCACTGTTCCTAGGCTGTCATTGTAAAGAAGAATTTGTTCTTAACTGACTTGCCTAGTTAACTACAGTAAAAAAAAATAAAAAGGTCCCCAAGAACACAGTGGCCTCCATCATTCTTAAATTGAAGAAGCTTGGAACCACCAAGACTCTTCCTAGAGCTGGCTGCCTGGCCAAACTGAGCAATTGGGGGAGAAGGACCTAGGTCAGGGAGGTGACCAAGAACCCGAAGGTCTCTCTGACAGAGCTCCAGAGTTCCTCTGTGGAGATGGGAGAACATTCCAGAATCACAACCGTCTCTGCAGCACTCCACCAATCACGCCTTAATTGTAGAGTGGCCAGACGGAAGCCACTCCTCAGTAAAAGGTACATGACCACCTGCTTGGAGTTTGCCAAAAGCACCTAAATAACTCTCAGACCATGAGAAACAAGATTCTCCGTTCTTAGGAAACCAAGATTTAACACTTTGGACTGAATGCCAAGCGTCATGTCTGGAGGAAACCTGGCATCATCCCTACAGTGAAGGTGCTGTGGGGATGTTTTTCAGTGGCAGGGACTGGGAGACTAGTCAGGATCGAGGGAAAGATGAGGGGAGCAAACCTTCTCCAGAGCGCTCCGGACCTCAGACTGGGGCGAAGGTTCACCTTCCAACAGCACAACGACCCTAATCACACAGCCAAGACAACGCAGGAGTGGCTTTGGGACAAGTCTCTGAATGTCCTTGCGTGACCCAGCCAGAGCCCGGACTTGAACCCGATCGAATATCTCTGGAGAGACCTGAAAATAGCTGTGCAGCGACGCTCTCCATCCAACCTGACAGAGCTTGAGAGGATCTGCAGAGAAGAATGGGAGAAACTCCCTAAATACAGGTGTGCCAAGCTTGTAGAGTCATATCCAGGAAGACCAGAGGCTGTAATCGCTGCCAAAGGTGCTTCAATAAAGTACTGAGTAAAGGGTCTGAATACTTATGTAAATGTGATATTGTCTTTTTTCCCATACATTTCCTAAAATAAAATTAAAATGTTTTTGCTTTGTCTTTATGGGGTATTGTGTGTAGATTGATGAAGGGGGGGCTGTAAGGCCCTTACAAAATGTGAAAAAGGTAATGGGGTCTGAATACTTTCCCAATGCACTGTATATCTACATATCTAACTCAATTACCTCATACCCTTGCACATCAAATCGGTAATGGTACTCCCTGTATATAGCCATGTTATTTGTATGCATTATTGTTATTCATGTATTTACAGTATTCTCCATTCATGTATTTACACTATTTATATTTTTATTGCATATTTGTTAGCTTTATTTTTAACTCAGCATTGTTGGAAAAGGACCCATAGGTAAGCTTTTCACTGTTAGTCTACACCTGCTGTTCACGAAGCATATGACAAGTACAATTTGATTTGATGAAGAGCATTTCTCCTTTATCTGACTCCGTAGCCTATACAGTGGCTCAGCAAGAATGGTCTATTGTGTTACTGTGTGGCTGTGGGGAGTTAGTCTGCTATACTCTGGTTCAGATCCCTATGATTCACATCTAGATTCATACTGTATACTGTATGTGAGACTATACTGGGCAAAGGAGATGTGGTATGGTATGGTGTCCTAAGAACTAGGAGTTCCTGCCTGCCTTCATCAACATTCAGCTACAATTCCCACAGTTGACACATCTCAACTTGAACTTGTGCATGTATAGGAAGCAATGGGAACAAAACGATTTATTGTTTGAAATATGCAGGCTTATCTCAAGTCAGAATTCCTGTTCCTGAGAATGATGAAACAGAGTGAGCTGTTGAAAGCTGCCTGTTAAAAGCTGCCAGGTGCACTATAACATTTGTGTCTTGTCAGTGCAATTTCAAATGACTAGCCTATAAAACGACATTCACTGTTAAGGTTTTCGAAAATTATTCTATTTGAATGCCAATTTATTCGTGCGGTTAAAAGCGTGCACGAATCTCTCTTAAATTCCATATTGGTAACCATTAGAGATATGTTTTAGATCAACAGGAAACATGGTGTGTTTTATCCTATATAATCGGCTTTATCGGTCTTTACATGCGTCACGAAAATCAAAATCCCATGACATCGTTCACATTGTTTAGCAAATATAGATCTGGTTTTGTCATCATATCGCAATGCTCTCGCCTTTAGGCCTACTCTTTTTATCTATCGGATACCACGGACATGCCCTCGAAATTAAACGTGTTTGTGCATAAATTCAAGGAGACGTTTTTCGCACAACCTGTTGGTTTGGTATGGTGTAGGCTAATCAGTGTATGATGTTTGCCTAATACTGTTAATAATGTGAATGAATGGTGTTGCATGGGACACATATTCCATTATTGTTATCATTTCTGCACTATAGGCTGAGAGTTCTTTAGTTTAGCACGTGTTTTTGCTTCTCCTTAAAATGTACGCCCTATTAATTTCCCTTACCGAAAAAAACCTGATTTCAATATAAATAAAATATAAATGTAAATAATAAAATATAACAGGATATTCACAGGTGAAACAAAGAAACGTGTGGATTTTGAATCCAACACGTCTCTGATTTACAGTTAAGAACCTTTCATTTCCCAATAACATGTGAAAGAGATTTGGAAAAAATAATTCCACGAGATTTTATGGAAAGTTTACAGAGCAATTCTTTCATCAATCATCTGCAAGTATGTTTATTTATTTATTAAACCCCATATAATCCCATCTAAACACAATTCTCGTACATCTTTTAGAAATATCCCCCAAATTATGATTTTCATTTGTCAATACTGTTTACACTTTCAGATAATATTTTTAAATCCAATATTGAACGGGGAAACTCTCCACAAGTCCTTGATCAGTTCTAAAATGAGGATAGCCTGTATGGGAGTTTTCTCAGGTTAGGCTATACAGCCTTCTAGTGATTTCATGTTTCAGTTCATGTCGGAAATAACATGAATCTGCTTCACTGTTTCAATACCAATGACAAATCAAGAACATACGTGTCCATGTTGGTCCAGTTCGTTGTTGGTGAGCTTTACTTTCTCGAAAGACACCATTTGTTTGAGCAGCTGTTCCCCAGTGAAAGGAGAGTCAGGGTGCACGTATAACCTGCAATATAAATACAATATGCATATTAAAATACATTTTACAATTGAAAAGGTCTATGCAAACACAGAAAAACCTATTATCATGCTATTCAAAATCAAAAAGGTCGATTTGTTCCAATGCAGACATTTGTCGGTCAAGTTAAAAAAAAATACTTCAAACATATATTTATCTAAGCCATATAGTGTATTTGCTATCTATATACCAATAATTAGCGTCATTGGCTACTACCACATACCATTTTGTGAATGCTTTTGACATGAAGACTCGTGCATTAAAAGCCTCTCAGTACCGAAAGACTAGTGTAAAAAAAAAGTCACCCACCTTGCAGGCAGAGGAGGGTCCGCCTTGCCCGCCACGAGCCAGGACGACCTGTGGTAGGCGTATCGGTAGCGTTTGTTGTCGACCGGAACAATGTCCATCAGCACGATGTATTTGGCGTCCGGGTCCACCCCGGAGAAGGACACACGGATGGTGGGGAACATTCTTCTGTTGGAGGGGAAGAGAGACGGTAAACACAACGACGAGACAAACCCACGCCAACCATTTTCGCTGAGAGGTAAATATTTACTCAAACCTAGGCTCCAAGTAAAATATAAGATGATGAGAGTCATATTTCACTGAATTAATTTGTCCATAAATATTATCAATGGCTCCCGTTTTGTATGAGGTTTATGTGTTTCCTTTATCTGTAGGCTATTTGATGAAACGTGTTTTTAGCGTGAGGCATATTCCCTATATGTTTTTTAACAGATATCCATGGCAGGGAGAATATTTGCCTACAATATATTTTGAACAGCATTACGTTTTTCGAGGAAAATTATTTTGCCTAAATGATGTTAATATTTATACAAATGTTTTTATTTCTCAACATTTAGAGTTTTAAATCGATTACATAATTACCCTTAGACTATATTAGAATATTTCCACGCATGGGAGGTGCGCTACATTGATTTGTGGTGCAATTATCGCACAGTTTACCTATGTAAATAAGCAGAATATCTCTGCCGAAATTAGTCTTATTATAGGGTACATATTAATTGAAAAAAAATATTAAATGAGCCTGCAAAATACAAAACAGAACATCCAATTACCCAATGCTTAATATGACATGGGTAATCAGATAGGTTAATAACGGTATTATAAAATGTAGCTTTAGTTTGCTTCTCAGGCTATAATTGTCGTTCACATTTAAAAAGTAAAGTAGGCCAATAGGCCTACGTGGTTGTCGATAATATAGGATTCGATAATATAATATTTTGTAGTGAGAAATTTAAGTTTACCTTCCGGATTTTGTGATGATCATCTCGGTGCCGAGATCATGGAACTTGTCCCAGAGTTCTTTGGTCTCTAAACTGCAGGAGATTTTGGCCATCTCCTCGCTGGGAACACTGGGAGTGGTGGGGATCAGCGGCTCTGTGCACACTGGAGGCGCGCTCCCGCTGAAATCTCCGAGCCCATCTAGAGAAGACAGCTCTCCCAAACCTTGGTTACAGGAGGACTTCTCCACGAATTGTTCTATGGATGAAAAAAACACCATGTTCAAATGCTGGTTTCATTTGTTTATTTTTACTGCAGCTAAAACATATATCTCTCTCTCTCTCTCTCTCTCTCTCTCTCTCTCTCGATATGTATGTGTATGTGTGTGTGTGTGTGTGTGTGTGTGAATTTTTACAATGCGTAGCCTGATATATGTTCAAAGCAATGTAAAAACTCATAGGCATAGATGTTTAAAAAATGTCATAAATTGGTTCTTATTATTTAGCTTTAAATTAATTAAACACAACTAGCCTAGTAGCCTATATATATATATATACATTCCAATGATTTGTATTCAAATAAATTTAAAACATTATCAATACATGTGAGGGGTATTTGACAAATGCAAGAATATACATTAAAAGTAAGATTCATGTTTTTTCTATTTGCTTTCAATTGAACGACATTAAATTAGCCTACTACAAATTTCAAAAGTGCAACTGAATCACAAAAACAACATATTGGTTATTTCAGTAGGCTACAAATGGCCATGCTATTTCGAATAGATATTCAGTTAAATTCAAAACACTTATTTTTTTACTCACAATGATATAGCTAACAGCAATGTCCGTGTTATATTTCTCTGTCAGTAATTGCATACAGGTCTAGTCTACTAACCCATGTCTCCATGAATTCACTGAATGCTAATATTTATTTGACGAAAAGGTTCAATTGTACCTTTTTCTTGGATAAATTGAAAAGTCAACTTGATTGAATAACATTTTCAGCAACATGTTTGCAATTATCAGCAAGCACCACTCTACAGCCAACGCAGCATGAAATGTCTGGATATAGAAAATTCTGATATAATGTTGATATCTCTGTTTCATTAGCCCATACACTTTTTGTTGACTCTGGATACAATAATCGGTTAATTCAGAGCCTATTCAGTGAACCATAGGCCTACTGAATACATATTTGCGTAGGCCAACATCTGTAAAATACGTCAATATTTTTTATGCTCGTGCTTTTTATGCTCGTGCTTTATGTTCGTATATTTTATTATTTCTTATTGTTGTTGCATTGTCGAGATGGAACCTGCAAGTAAGAATTTCCTTGAATGATGTATATCGAATGATGTACGTTTCGCGTACATACGACGAATAAAACTAGGAACTGAAACTTTTGCTTACAGTCTATGAACGGGGTTATGCACTGCCTGATTTTTGGACCAACATTTTGTGAAAGGTTATAAAAACATTGTCATGTGAGACATCTTAAATGAAGGTTCTCTGTCATTTCCCCATAGGCCCATAGAACATTATGGCTATAGAAGTAGGCCTATAAACAACCCTTTTTTTCTCCATAGCAAAATCGAAGTCAAGATTGATTTAAACAATCTAACAAACAATATAGCCAATAAAGGAAACTATCGATTGTAGGCTATATTGAAAATGTGAATTATATGTAAGGCACTGTGCGCGATCTGCTTACCAAGTGGCTTGATGGTGTTTTCATCGGTTTCCTTGTCCTTCGTTTTTCCACTTGACATGATAGCGGCTATCGAGAACGCGTTTGCCCTGGAGGAGAGCTGTGGCTTCGGGGAAGATGTGTACTCCATGGCGAGAGTAGTAGAAGTAAAACGTCCAAATCCGCTCGCGGAGTGAGCTCTGTAGATTTATTGTCAGGCTGCACACAAAAACGCTGAAAAAATGGAAGCTACTTCGACTGATTTTTGAACAAGTATGCTCTTCGTCTATTACAAAACAAAATTAAAACACTCTCCGTTTTTGACTCGTTGAGCACATTGTTAAAAACCGACTAATCGTTGTGCGTCTCCACTCCAGTGGCAAAGTCTTCATTGGGACTGTTGAATCTTTGCACTGCTCTTAATTTTAGCCAACTCCACTCCCCACTCCATCCCTATCGTGTGCAGCCAATCGCCGCCTCAGTGTCGACGTCACATACTGTCCTGCAAACTGAATTGAAGCCCAACAGCCTATTAAAAACACATTTTCTTCCGATTCCGACCATTAGCCCAAATCTAGAGGAAACCTAACCGCGACCCGACACTTCACACATCATGAGATAGGCTGGACGCACTTTTTTGTTGTTGTTGCTTGATTCGATCAGTTAATGTCGCCCGTTGAGTGATAAGATGATATGTACACTCATCTCTGATTGAGAAAAAATGCCGCATTTACATAATCGTCAATATTTAGGACAAAATTATAACTGTCGTCATAATTGAGCTTTTACCGTAAAAAAAATATTATGTTTAATTTCTGAGGTGCATCAAGCAATCGTTTTCAATTTGTTCGCCCCATCAAATTCCTATAATGATCATTTTGTTTATGATTGTGGAAGTCTGCAAAATTCTTCGATACATTTGAAAGCATGGAAGATGTCCTGTGTTCAGTGGTCATTTCAACTAATGTTATACCTACCTACCCATGGATTCTTGTACAATATACAGTGTAGGCCACACTTTCTCACATAATCTATACTAATGTATACTGATTTGTATAGGCTATGTTTTTTGTTGTAATTTGAGTCCGATAAATGTAACGAAATCTTTCATCAGAATATGTTTATAATATGTCGACACAGTTCTTGAATCCATAGCTCCGGAATTTGAGAGTTCCTAGGCCTATGCCTTTAAAAACTATATTTCAACTGGCTAACTAACATAATATAAATTCACATTCCAACTGGGAGCGTATTAAAATCTGCTCAAACAATCTATTCTGCAACACATTTAATCATTTACTCAAACTGATTTATAATAATAGCCGGGATACAAACTAATATTTTATTTATATTACAAATAGAGAGGGGAAGAGATACGGAATCTCGAGACACATAGTAGGCTATTTGACCCTGCAAGTAACTCAATGTTTGTGAGAATACTCCTCCTCAGACGGACCACTAATGTGCAGTATTATAGAGTGCAGGGGCATCACAGGCTTAATCTGTGCTATGACACACACCAGTGCGTCCCTAATCTGGCCCCTCTCCCTTTACTCCCTCGCCGCCTTCAGCTTTATGCACGAACCCTTGCACCTACATTTGTTTATTTTTCGATGTTGTTTTCTTCCGATTGGACATTTTCTGGTGTGTTGTAGGCTACTCTTCTTCTTCTTCTTCCTCTTATTATTATTATTAGTAGCCTATTAGTATTAACATTTTTATTATGCTTTTATAGCATTTATTACAATGCTGTAATCACCACAGCAGCCTACTATTTTTAACCAAAAGCCATAAAAACGTAAGGAACGTTTGTTTAAAGGGAAAAGAGGCGGTGATGTGATCGAATAGTTAAAAAGCAGGCAATGTCCTCGCCTATTCAGCCTACTATAGTTATAGCCTGGGTATAATAACATGTAGGCCTGTACAACATTGTTATAGCACATTTTCTTTAGTAGCATAGACTACATACAATCTGTAACATTTTCCCAAATAATGTAGCCTAAAAATGTGTATAGTAGGCCTGCACTCAGAAAAAAAGGTTCTGGATAGATCCAAAAAAAGGTTATATGCTTGCTTCATAGATGGCACCCTTAAGGTTCTGTATAGAACCAACATTTGTTCCATATAGAACCCTCAGTGAAGAAAAACCCCTGGGGTTCTGATTAAATAACCCTACAAAATAACCTTTAGGGTGCCATATATGAAGCAAGCTATAGAACCCTTTTTGGTTCTATCCAGAACCTTTTTTTCAGGCTGGGTTTAAGCCTGGGCTTCAGCCTAAAACCTACATTTAACATTGTGCTGAAGGCAAAAATATTTTTTTCTTAAGGTAGCCAGGCTAGAAAAAAAACATGGAACGCTTCCTAGGCTGCATCCCCTTCTCTGCCCCCCTCCCTGTCGTTGTTGTGATCCTATTTTCGCATATCCATTCTCCCACTTGTCGCACTCACTGACGCATGTCGACTGCGCGCCTATAAATACAGCCTATATTTCAAAAGCGCTGACTCCGCTGTTTTCCGGGTGGAGGGATCACCTCTCATCCTCAATGTCACTCACTCTCCCGGAGAGATGGGCCGGCGTTTACATGAACACTGAGGTAGGAGATCCACAGGGCACTAAACCCATTAAGGCGTCTCCCGGATGCAAATCCGATGCTGCAGATATTTAATAAGGGACCTGTGCTGGCAAATTTGATTACCTTGCAATTGCCAGTGGATAATGTGCTAAAAGCTTTCCCACTTAGCATAACTCCTTACCGAATATTATTCACACTTTGGGGGCCGGTGGACCGGTGGCTGGAGGCGACTCTTAAAGACACAGCAAACCTGAGAGCATATTCAAAAGCTGGTGGTCATTGGTTATTATGGTCATATTGGCTACCAGAAGAAACCAAGATGGACCTGTTGGACCTTTCTCCCATTTTGTAGGTTAGTTTATATGGCCCCCATAAGACTTGGAATATCAACACAATCGATGTGTTTGATTGATGATTGTAGAAGTATGTACTGTATAGGCTATACATGATTTCTTTCGATGTTTTGAATGGAAGAGGAATACAAACATAAGCAGTATAACGTGTCAAATTCCCCAACAATCAATGGAGGTCCGAAGGTGCGCACCCTCCCTCCCGTCCATACGTCAGCTATGATCCTCCTGCACGGTGGAAACATCAGCTGTGATCCTCCTGCACGATGAAAAGAGACATCCATTCGTAATTCAACGTTTCAATATTTATAATTTGCCATGATTGAGTACAATTTTATGCACGCAAAGTTGTCTACCCAAAGTTGTGCATCAGTGATCACGAGGAAAGCATCTAACGGCATTTGCTAGGTACCTTTTCATCGTACTGTTTATATAATCAATATGATCAATAGTTTCATCTAGCTCATTATTATTTGAGAATGATTGTTTATCGCTCAACTAAGAAACAGAAACACTTGTGCTGCATGGTGTTAATGACGTTGACATTTCTCCCGTGGCTTTCACAGACGGCTTCCATATCCGTGCCCCTGGGTTTCTTGCATTCAACAACCCACTGGGCAAAAACTGGTTGAATCAACGTTGTTTCCACGTCATTTAAAAAAACATATGTGAGAAGTTGAATCCACATGGAAAACTGATTGGATTTGAAAAAAAGTCAGACTTAAAAAAAAAAAAATTATTTACCTAAATCCAATGACATGTTTTGTTGATTTCCTGTTGAATTCAGATTAGTTGAAATTTCAACCAAATGTAAATCAAATGTAGACTTTGAACTGACATTTGTGCACAGTGGTAAGAAACCAATTGGGTCGTTCTAGATAGCAATATAACAATGGGTGATAACTACAGATACAACCCTGGCACTTAAGGATATGACAATTAAAAGATTTGAGCAATTATTTCGGTGGAGAGCTGGGGCACATGTAAGGGTCAGTGCCCACGGAATCATAGCATATCCCGGAGGAGTGGAATGGAGGAAAATAATCGCCAGTTGATTGAATTGAATCCCTCGATGTTAGAGCCACAGTAATGAAATGGGTTGTTGTGGCCAACACCCGACCGGACCCGTTCACCGCCCCCACAATTTTTACCACATTACAGACCATGGCAACAGGGCGAATATTTGCCTACAGATGGAATACATTTAGACAGTTATCCGGTGCTTGCATGTCCATGTATCCCTTTTATCACAAACCAGGCCTTTAAATACATCACTACCCAATATCCAACTACAGAGCTTGTAAGGTAAAAATGTACGCTTATTTATGAATACATCTGAAATAACGTGATAAGGACACAAAGGTAGCCTAATATTTAGCCCGACTGTATGTATAGTGGTCTATATTTTCATAATGTCAATAACGTGAAAATTACAGCCCAATTATTTTGTTGTTTTGTGTGTTTTGCTTACTCAACTAAATCATAATATGATTTAGTTGAGTCATTATTGGAATATCTGATGAATTAATGAATTGGGATTTTCATAACACTTTTCCAAATCAGTTTGTTTGCTCTCTGTGTATGAGACTGGTATTAAAACATACACATTTATCCATTCATAAACCAGAACTGAAACATGTTCTAAAAAGTGTTCGAAGACATATCTTGCATCCCAGCAAATCATCTATTTTCATTTGTGCATTTATCATGAAATATTTTGAACCTATCACAAATCGTAAACTGTTTTACAAAAGAGGTGACCAAAATAATGAAACATAAAAAATGTGTACAGTTGAAGACGGAAGTTTACATACACCTTAGCCAAATTCATTTAACTCAGTTTTTTGACAAGTCCTGACATTTAATCCAAGTAAACATTCCCTGTTTTAGGTCAGTTAGGAACACTACTTTATTTTAAGAATGTGAAATGTCAGAATAATAGTAGAGAGAATTATTTATTTCAGCTTTTATTTCTTTCATCACATTCCCAGTGGGTCAGAAGTTTACATTATCTTAGGTGAAACGCTTTGGGTAGCCTTCCACAAGCTTCCCACAATAAATTGGGTGGATTGTGGCCCATTCTTCCTGACAGAGCTGGTGTAACTGAGTCAGGTTTGTAGGCCTCCTTGCTCGCACACGCTTTTTCAGTTCTGCCTACAAATTGTCTGTAGGGTTGAGGTCAGGGCTTTGTGATGGCCACTCCAATACCTTGACTTTGTTGTCCTTAAGCCATTTTGCCACAACTTTGGAAGTATGCTTGGGGTCATTGTCCATTTGGAAGACCCATTTGCGACCAAGTTTTAACTTCCTGACTGATGTCTTGAGATGTTGCTTCAATATATCCACATCATTTTCCTCCTCATGATGCCATCTATTTTCTGAAGTGCACCAGTCCCTCCTGTAGCAAAGCACCCCCTACAACACGATGCTGCCACACCCGTGCTTCACGGTTGGGATAGTGTTCTTCAGCTTGCAAGCCTCCCCCTTTTTCCTCCAAACATAATGATGGTCATTATAGCCATACAATTCCATTTTTGTTTCATCAGACCAGAGGACATTTCTCCAAAAAGTATGATATTTGTCCCCATGTGCAGTTGAAAACCGTAGTCTGGCTTTTTTATGGCGGTTTTGGTGCAGTGGCTTCTTCCTTGCTGAGTGGCCTTTCAGGTTATGTCGATATAGGACTCGTTTTACTGTGGATATAGATACTTTTGTACACGGTCCTTTGCTGTGGTTCTGGGATTGATTTGCACTTTTCGCACCAAAGTACGTTAATCTCTAGGAGACAGAATGTGTCTCCTTCCTGAGGGGTATGATGGCTGCGTGGTCCCAAGGTGTTTATACTTGCTTACTATTGTTTGTACAGATGAACGTGGTACCTTTAATCGTTTGGAAATTACTCCCAAGGATGAACCAGACTTGTGGAGGTCTACAATGTTATTTTCTGAGGTCTTGGCTGATTTCTTTTGATTTTCCCATGATGTCAAGCAAAGAGGCACTGAGTTTGAAGGTAGGCCTTGAAATACATCCACATGTACACCTCCAATTGACTGAAATTATGTCAATTAGCCTATCAGAAGCTTCTAAAGCCATGACATAATTTCCTGGAATTTTCCAAGCTGTTTAAAGGCACAGTCAACTTAGTGTACAGTCGTGGCCAAAAGTTTTGAGAATGATCCCTAAACGGGGTAGGGATATGGGGGACATCTTCCCTCTTTCTTTCTACGAGTCCTTGTTTTGTATGTCGTGTTTTGTATTATTTGTTCTGCACCCAGAACTCTGGGTCTTGCTGTTCCTGTATGCTCTTTTATGTTTAGATAAGAATTGTATACCTGTCTTGTGTGTGTTCAATAAAACATATTTGAAACAAAGGTTTTGAGAATGACACAAATATTAATTTCAACAATGTTTGCTGCTTCAGTGTCTTTAGATATTTTTGTCAGATGTTACCATGGAATACTGAAGTATAACTACAAGCATTTCATAAGTGTCAAAGGCTTTTATTGACAATTACATGAAGTTAATGCAAAGAGTCAGTATTTGCAGTGTTGACCCATCTTTTTCAAGACCTCTGCAATCCGCCCTGGCATGCTGTCAATTAACTTCTGGGAACAAGTATTTGATACACTGCCGATTTTGCAGGTTTTCCTACTCAAATCAAATCATCAAATCAAATTTTATTTGTCACATACACATGGTTAGCAGATGTTAATGCGAGTGTAGCGAAATGCTTGTGCTTCTAGTTCCGACAATGCAGTAATAACCAACAAGTAATCTAACTAACAATTCCAAAACTACTCTCTTATACACAGTGTAAGGGGATAAAGAATATGTACATAAGGATATATGAATGAGTGATGGTACAGAGCAGCATAGGCAAGATACAGTAGATGATATCGAGTACAGTATATACATATGAGATGAGTATGTAAACAAAGTGGCATAGTTAAAGTGGCTAGTGATACATGTATTACATAAGGATGCAGTCGATGATATAGAGTACAGTATATACGTATGCATGTGGGATGAATAATGTAGGGTAAGTAACATTATATAAGGTAGCATTGTTTAAAGTGGCTAGTGATATATTTACATAATTTCCTATCAATTCCCATTATTAAAGTGGCTGGAGTTGAGTCAGTGTCATTGTCAGTGTGTTGGCAGCAGTGTGTTTCGGGTCGTTGTCATGCTGGAAGACCCAGCCACGACCCATCTTCAATGCTCTTACTGAGGGAAGGAGGTTGTTGGCCAAGATCTCACGATACATGGCCCCATCCATCCTCCCCTCAATACGGTGCAGTCGTCCTGTCCCCTTTGCAGAAAAGCATCCCCAAAGAATGATGTTTCCACCTTCATGCTTCACGGTTGGGATGGTGTTCTTGGGGTTGTATGCATCCTCCTTCCTCCAAACACTGCGAGTGGAGTTTAGACCAAAAAGCTCTATTTTTGTCTCATCAGACCACATGACCTTCTCCCAATCCTCCTCTGGATCATCCAGATGGTCATTGGTAAACTTCTGGACATGCGCTGGCTTGAGCAGGGGGACCTTGCGTGCGCTGCAGGATTTTAATCCATGACGGCGTAGTGTGTTACTAATGGTTTTCTTTGAGACTGTGGTCCCAGCTCTCTTTAGGTCATTAACCAGGTCCTGCCGTGTAGTTCTTGGCTGATCCCTCACCTTCCTCATGATCATTGATGCCCCACGAGGTGAGATCTTGCATGGAGCCCCAGACCGAGGGTGATTGACCGTCATCTTGAACTTCTTCCATTTTCTAATAATTACGCCAACAGTTGTTGCCTTCTCACCAAGCTGCTTACCTATTGTCCTGTAGCCCATCCCAGCCTTGTGCAGGTCTACAATTTTATCCCTGATTATCCCGATTTTGCTTCAATATTTGTGTCATTCTCCAAACTATTGGCCATGACTGTATGTAAACTTATGAGCCACTGGAATTGTGATACAGTGAATTATAAGTGAAATAATCTGTCTGCAAACAATTGTTGGAAAAATTACTTGTGTCATGCACAGAGTAGATGTCCTAACCGACTTGCCAAAACTATAGTTTGTTAACAAGAAATTTGTGGAGTGATTTGAAAAAATGAGTTTTAATGACTCCAACCTAAGTGTATGTAAACTTCCGACTTCAACTGTATCTTTAACACAATGCTTGCACAGTGATTTGCAGTTTAACTGAGGAATCAATGGTCTCCTTAACACCTGTTTAAGTGTCAAGAACAGAATAGATTTAATGTCCTCCATGAATTAAGTAAATCTAATTTTCCCTGACTGCAGCGAGAATACTTTGGTTAGCCTCTCCCTCTTGTTTCAGCAGAGCACCTCCCTCCCTCCCTCCCTCCCTCCCTCCCTCCCTCCCTCCCTCCCTCCCTCTGAGGCTGAGACTGAGGCATGCAGTGGCAGAGCGGTTGCCTCTGTTCATATGACTAATTAGAGAAGCTTCATGCTGCGCTGTTCCTTTTGATGCTGATCCCTGGTGCTAATTGCCACGTCCGTCCCAGGGCATGGCGGAGTTAAGTTCAAATGCAGGGCCTTCTCAAACCCCCTCCCCTGAGTCTTCTCCCCACCCATCTCCCCTTTTTACCCCCCACTCCCACTCCTACCCACCCCCTGCTCTCCCCACTTCTAACCCCAACCATTCCCTGACCCTTCGGGATAACAGGATGGAAGGATGGATGAAAGGTGGATGAAGGGTGGGTGCGGGGAGGGGGTAATGGGGAATTAGAATATAACGGATCAAGAGTTTGATGAGGGGACAAGGTTTCCAGGGGAAGTGTGTCTGAGTTAGGGGGGAGGGGTGGGAGAGGGCAAGGGGAGCAGTTGCCATTCAAGCAGAGTGAAGGAGGGGTGAGTTGGGCTTTTGTGAAAGGAAGCATGGTCTTGATTGTGGCTTTGATTCCTGCTCATCCTGCATGGCTAGGTGGATGGGTCAGTCTGGAACGTAGTCACTGTGGACTGGGGCCATAAGAAGCGATGATGGTTGACCGTGATGCAGGCAAATGGTGGCCAAGGACAAAGCATGGAGAGGTCTCAATATAATTCCTAATCTCTCAGACTTCAGAGCAGATTTAGTCCACATTTACCCATAGATGTCACTTATGGTGACTATCAGTTTGGAGTTTCTGGTGTTGGACACAGGGAAGTGGCATCATCTCGCTACAGTCAGGACAGCTATAGACTCCACAATAAGCTCCTCCCTCCTCCCTTTTCTCAGTCTGAGTCTGAATAATGACTCCCTCTTTCTCTTTTCATTCTCTTCTTCACTGTTTCTCTTAGTCTCTCTTTCTTCCCTTCTTCCTTTATTTTTCTCTCTTTTGCCATTTCTCTCTCCGTCTCCGTCCTTCTCTTGACTCCCACTATGCTAAAGGCCAACTCGTCCTCTCTCCCCCCCTCCCCTCTCTCAGCCTTCCCCTCTGTCTGTACATGACTATCGGACATTCTCCTGGTCAAACAAGTGTAACATCCTGAAATGGGAATGTTTGACTCTGCCCTTCCCATGAATAATAAAGGAGCTTAATGGTTAAGAGGTGGATTAATGTGCTCCTACAGGGACTTGTGTGTGTGAGAGAGGGTGTGTGTTTTGAAGGAGGCTTGTGACAGACGTCCAGGAGGGACAAGGGCACTAGCGCTGCTACACCCTAACCCTTTTTGCAGCCTCACACACACCCAGGGTTTTTCGCAGTAGGGGCGTGGTGCTAAAAGCTGGCCGTGGGGTTGGTGTTTGCTTAGCCTGGAACACTAGCCTCTTGTGGATTGGCTCCCGTTTACATCTCTTTAAGGAGAGCTTTAATTGTGTTTTGGTCCTTGGAGCTGGATCGCCCTCCGCTCCCCCCGGGGCCGGCCTGCGAGGAGACACATCTCTAAATATGGCCGAGGTGGGATGATTCCGGAACGCATGTTAGACTGTGGCATTCACCTCGGTGTCCTTCCATTGGTTTGACCTCTGCTTCAGAACTCACCACTTCACCTCCACAGATTTTCACTTTGACAAGGAGAGAAGTCTCTGCCTGGGAGAACTGCTGCTGGGCCTGCTCAATGACGAAGCTAATTCAAACACAAACTACAAACTTGAAGAGTTCTGGTCAAGGTCTGGTGTTGTGGCTTGGATAGTGTTTAGAGTGAAATTGTATGAGAGTAGAAAAGTGTATAAACTTTTGTTATAGCTCAGTTCTTGTGCCTTTTTGCCTTTGGCGATGCAGCAAAATGGAATACATGCACAAATTTGGCAAAATGTATTTTAGACAATTCGTGCAATTTTCCAAGCCTACACATTTCAAGCAGACAAGTTTCGGTTTCAAGAATAGTCTTTGAATATCATAAGAATGTTCTATATATTTTTTTAAGAACAAGTTATCTACGCAAAATAATCTTCTGAGAATTTATTATAACGTTTTTACAGTCAATGAACAATTTAAAGACTAAACAAGTGAGATATATTCCCTTTTACGTACATACGTGGTGCATGTTTGTGTGTGTAAAAGTAAGACACGATACACAGGGGGGTGTACGTTCAAAAAGATGCAGAGGACTTGAGGTGTGTGTAGGGGTGTTGGTGGTGGTGTGGTGGGAGTTGAGTGTGTGGAAGTGCAGGCGAGCCAGGGTGCTAACAGCCAGCCCAGCGAGAGGAGGCAAAGGCGCTGCATGTGCAAAGAGCCCCTATTAGCAGTGCTGACTTTAACCTTTATTCACTTAAAGCCCCCCTCCCTCCCTTACACTCGACCTCCCTTCCCCCTCCACACACCCTCCCCTCCCTTGGGCCTCTCTCCTCTCTCACCCCCAGGCTCTCTCAGCACAAGCACAAGCGTAAAGCCTGACGAACAGAGCAGTCCAACGCTAGCCTGTTTACCTGGCTCTCCCAGCCACAGGTACAGAGTGAACATACACAGTCACAGAAGGCGCTCTATGTGTGAAATTTGAAATGAAGATATTTGCTTCCTCCCCAAAAATGTCTGGTTTCACTGGATTACAAGGAAATAGCAACCATTAGTGTTATTGGTATTAGCATTAATCATATACAGTATACTCACTCAACCACACACACACACACACACACACCACACAAACACCAACACACCAACCCACACGCTCGCTCTCACACACACACACACACACACACACGTTTTACTATCCTTGTTGGGACCAAACAATTGATTCCCATTCAAAATCCTATTTTCCCTAACCCAGTACTCCTAAGCCAAAAATACCTTTTATTAAATGTCCCCACTTGTCAGAATTTCCCTTGTTTTGCTATCTTTGTGAGGACTGCTGGTCCCCACAAGGATAGTAAAACCACACACACACACACACACACACACACACACACACACACACACACACACACACACACACACACACACACACACACACACACACACACACACACACACACACACACATTTAGTATGTGAGCAGAAGAAAATAGATCTATGAGCCCTAATTGCTTTCCTGGTTTTAGTCTCATGGACTAATTATCCTCCGGCCAGTGGATTGTCTGACTGGTGGAAAAGTGAGATTTGTAATATCGCTAAAATAACAGTGAGGAAACTGGAACTGAGCCAAATGGCCACAAGAAAAGAGCTATTGTTGCCCTCATGTTGTTATTGCAAGGTCTTAGCTGCAAATGGTTACACCATCAGTTTACACACACACACACACACACACACACACACATACACACACACACACACATTTCGAAACCCCTTCTTGCGCAATTCACTTTCACTGTTAGACTGTGAGACCTTAATCTATGCACAGAGTGAATTCTGCATTTGCCTCCCCTTTATGAACCTGTTGACCCTTGGGATAGTGTGTTAAACACTCAGCTCAGTCATCATGTATCCTGTTGTGTTCCCATCAATAATATTGATTCTCTGTGTTTAATCTGCATGTTTATCTACTGCAGGTACATCATTGTGGAGGTGTTGTGGGACATTGTGTGTGTCTACGCGCACGCACACCGAGTGTGTGACTGTGACAGGAATGTCGGAGCACAGAGATGTGTGAAATGCATAAAGCCTTCTTTCTCTCAAGTCCACATGCAGCTGAGGCAATGCTGTGGTCAGGAAATGACCCCTCGTTTCCATATTTACCCCCATTAAATGGCTGCTGCAATTTAGGGTTCAAATGGGGGATTAAACCCCTCCCTATTCCTCTGCCCATGACCCCAGCTGACCTGTAAAGGGTGCTCTATTAGTGATTAGTGAATATTGGGAGGAGGTGGTAGTGGGATAATCCTGCGTGTTCACTGCCGGGGGTTGAAGGTGTCGAAATACGGAGAGGAAGTTGTTTTCTATGGAGGAAGTGTGGTATGAAGTAAAATGAGAGATGGTGCAACGTTATAAAGTTATGCCAAAGTCAGCCTTATGCAGTAATTCTCTTGACACATATGATTGACACATTTGTAAAAAGGCAATATACCATGACATTGTCATGACAACCATACTGGTAAAACCAAATGGCTGGACCTGTAGTTATGAAAAGAGAGAGTGGACGGAGGTCGAAGGAGAAGTGTGTGTGAGTGAAGGAGTGAGAGTAGAGAGAGGGGGGATAGACGAAGGCTTCCTCGTGCCTCCAGCCGAGCAGAAAATCTCTGCAAATTAGTTACCGCGACGACGGCCGTTGGGAGCTTTCATCCAGCGTGGCAGGGGGCCGGCATGGGATCGGCACAGTGCCCCCCCCCCCCCATTACCATTTGGCAAGAGGAGGGGAGGGTAGGACCGGGCTGCTTGTCGCAGGCGGCTCCCCTGGCAACTCTAATGCCGGTCGTTTAGCTGTTAAACGCCTCTGCAGCATTAGCACTCTGCCAGAGGTGCCAAATAAACACCCAACTGGGACACTCCCACTGCTAACATTCACCAGGTTCCAGAGGGACACTCCCACTGCTAACATTCACCAGGTTCCAGAGGGACACTCCCACTGCTAACATTCACCAGGTTCCAGAGGGACACTCCCACTGCTAACATTCACCAGGTTCCAGAGGGACACTCCCACTGCTAACATTCACCAGGTTCCAGAGGGACACTCCCACTGCTAACATTCACCAGGTTCCAGAGGGACACTCCCACTGCTAACATTCACCAGGTTCCAGAGGGACACTCCCACTGCTAACATTCACCAGGTTCCAGAGGGACACTCCCACTGCTAACATTCACCAGGTTCCAGAGGGACACTCCCACTGCTAACATTCACCAGGTTCCAGAGGGACACTCCCACTGCTAACATTCACCAGGTTCCAGAGGGACACTCCCACTGCTAACATTCACCAGGTTCCAGAGGGACACTCCCACTGCTAACATTCACCAGGTTCCAGAGGGACACTCCCACTGCTAACATTCACCAGGTTCCAGAGGGACACTCACACTGCTAAGATCTATCTACAGACAGGACACACTCACACTGCCAAAACTGGTCAGTTTTGTGCATATGCACATGCATACACAACTGAGATCTATCAAACACCAGATACAAACAAATAATACCCATTAAACACCTGACAGACACACATAAGATATGTACAATTAGTGGGCCAATATTCTGTCATCTGCTAAATGTCTGCGAATAAAAATCTATGGGATGTACTAGTAGTGGTGTGTATTCATGGATGCCAAGGGAAGGCTTCCCCAAAAACTGTACCAAGACAAAAGAAAAAGACAAATCATTTATCTTTCGTCTCTCTGTGTTTCAGAACTTTCCTTACCTTCAGCCTCTAGCGAATTGATCTCACTGGAGAAAGCTTCAGAGTGAGCGAAACAGAGCCTCTCTGTTTCTATACGTGTAGGACATCTATCTGATGCTGCCTGGTCAAAAATAGTTAGACATTATTGCCGCCCGTAGCATTGAATGCAAGAGAAGCCAGCGAGCATTTGGCCTCCCTTGATAAAAAAAAGTATAAAACAATAGCCAATCAGCATTGAGCTTAACTGAGTGAGCTCAATGGTGAAAGGTCCTGGAGCACCCAAAAAAAAGTGTCAAGGGAAGTCCGTTTGAATTTGGCTTCACTCCAATCACATTGCATCTAGAGCCGAACGTCATTGACAGAAACAACTTGAATTGTTGTTTATTTTTGTTGTTGTCCTCCGGTGGCTAGCTAGTTAAAATATCCCTTTCCTAAACTAGCCATGGATGGAGATAGGGATTGGGACTTGTGGTTTTACTTAATTCTCCATGCTGGCCAATGATTATAATGGAGATTCTGATCAAACTTTGGATTTATTAATTGTGCCCCTGGCCCGAGAGGATGGAAGTTCAATATGTATCTGTAGAATGCTAATGTTAACTAGCTGGCTCATCATTGCCCATGAAAGGCAAGTTAGGCTAGCAAGCAAGCATTTTAGCCAGGTAGGACAACAAAACATAGAAGCATGTACTGTATGACAGGGTCATAGACCGATTCATCAACATGAAAGAGAGTAGGTGTAACGGTCGTCGTATGAAGAAGGTGAGGACCAAGGTGCAGCGTGGTAAATGTTCATCATTTTAATGGTAAAACTGAACACTATCAAACAAGCAACAAAAGAACAACAGAAACAGCTCTGTCAGAGGCAAAACACACTAAACAGAAAACAACTACCCACAACCCATAGTGGGAAAACAGGCTGCCTAAGTATGGTTCTCAATCAGACACAACGACAGACAGCTGTCCCTGATTGAGAACCATACCTGGCCAATAACAAAGAAATACAAAAACATAGAAAAAATAACATAGAACGCCCACCCTAGTCACACCCTGGCCTAACCAAAATAGAGAATAAAAAGCCTCTCTATGGCCAGGGCGTGACAGGAGGAAGGCATTGACGTTTCTCTACAAGTAGGATGAGTTAACATGTTTGTTCTACTTGCATGAACAACTGCACACACACACACACACACACACGTGTTTCGGTGTTCCTCAAGGTTCTGTTTTAGGAACACTTGTTTTCACTATATATTCTACTTCTTGGAGATGTCAACTTTCCCTGCTATGTGGATGACACACATTTCAATTAAACATAGTGAAGACCAAAAATTGCCTACCCTAGAAGCCTGTGTTTCAGACATAAAGAAGTGGATTGCGGCAAATGTTTTACTTTTAAACTCGGACAAAACAGAGAAACTCGTTCTAGGTCAGAAGAAACAAAGAAACTGCTGTTTGATCTGACAATCGATCTTGATGGTTGGTTGTATAGTCGTCTCAAATAAAACTGTGAAGTATCTCAGCGTTATTTTGACGAACATATTAAGAATATTTCAAGGGCAGCTTTTTCCATCTTTGTAGCATTGCAAAAATCTGAAACTTTTTGTCAAAAAATGATGCAGAAAAGCTCATCCATGCGTTTGTCACTTCTAGATTAGATTACTGCAATGCTCTACTCTCCAGCCACCCGGCTAAAGCATTAAATAAACTTCAGTTAGTGCTAAATACGTCTGCTAGAGTCTTGACTAGAACCAAAACATTTGATCATATTACTCCAGTGCTAGCATCTCTACACTGGCTTCCTGTTCAGGCTAGGGCTGATTTGAAGGTTTTACTTCTAACCTACAAAGCATTAAATGGACTTTCTCCTAACTATCTCTTCGATTCGGTCCTGCCATACATACTTACACGTACGCCACGTTCACAAGATGCAGGTCTCCTTATTGTCGCTAGAATTTCTAAGGCAGCAGCTGGAGGCAGGGCTTTCTCCTATAGAGCTCAATATGTATGGAATGGTCTGCCTGTGCATGGGAGAGACGCAGACTCGGTCTCAACCTTTAAGTCTTTACTGAAGACTCATCTCTTCAGAATGTCCTATGATTGAGTGTAGTCTGTCCCAGGGGTGCGAAGGTGAACGACAAGGCACTGGATTGACGAACCGCCCATACTGTCTCTGTCTGGTTGGCTCCCCTCTCTCTACTGGGATGCTCTGCCTCTGATCCTATCACTGGATTACTAGTGGTCTTCCATGCCGTCCCTAGGAGGGGTGCATCACGTCATGCCAGGCTTTTTTCGCTATACTATGCTTGAGTGGGTTGAGTCACTGACATGATCTTCCTGTCCTGTCTGGCGCACCCTCGGGCTAATGCGTTGGAGTAGATCTTCGTGGGCTATACTCAGCCTTGTCTTAGTCTGTTGATATCCCTCTAGTGGTGTGTGGGCTGGTGGGGTTATATCCTGCCTGGTTGGTCCTGCCTGGTTGGTCCTGTCCGGGGGTATTGTCAGACAGGTCCACATAGTCCGTCAACCCCTCCCCAGTCTCAGCCTCCAGTATCTATGCTGCAATAGTATATGGTGGTAGGGTCAGTCTGTCCTATCTGGTGAAATTCTCCTGTCTTATCTGGTGTCCTGTGTGAACTCAAGTATTCTCTCTCTCTCTCTCTCTCTCTCTCTCTCTCTCTCTCTCTCTCTGTTCTGCCTGCGGCTATGGAACACTAACCTGTTCACCAGATATGCTACCTTGTCCCGGACTTGCTGTTTTCAACCCCTCTCTCTCTCTCTCTCTCTCTCTCTACCGCACCTGCTGTCTCGACCTCTGAAGGCTTGGCTATGAAAAGCCTGACCGGAACTGACCTGTTGCACCCTCTACAACCACTGTGATTATTATTTGACCCTGTTGGAAATCTATGAACATTTGAAAATTATGAAGAACGATCTGGCCTTAATAATGGCCATGCACTCCATCAGGCCACCCCTCAGAGCCTGGTTCCTCTCTAGGTTTCTTCCTAGGTTCCTGCCTTTCTAGGGAGTTTTTCTTAAACACTGTGCTTCTACATTTGCATTGCTTGCCGTTTAGGGTTTTAGGCCATGTTTCTGTATAAACACTTAGGGACATCTGCTGATGTAGAAAGGGCTTTATAAATAAATATGATTTGACGCACGCATACACACACACACACACACAGAAATCAGAACCATCGACAGCCACATCATATGTATTTAGCTTACGTTGATTGGACTAAATCATTTTTGGTATATTTTAGTTGTCACTGTATTAGACTTAGAATAGGTCATTAGATGATGTTGAAATATTGAAGTTGAATTGGTGCTGGCAGCTCCTGTTTTCTTTGCGACTTGAGGTAACTCTCCGTGATTCTAAATCAATAGTTGTTTAGTAGTTCGAAAATGTCAGAAACATTAACTTGCTTGACCATACTGAAGGTCATGTACAGTTGAAAAATGAGTTTTAATGACTCCAACCTAAGTGTATGTAAACTTCCGACTTCAACTGTATATGAACTAACATGTTATAGAGCAAACAACACAATTATCACAACACATAGATTGTAATATGGCTTTTTTTTCTGGCTTTGCTTCCCCAGTGATTTTTTCCCACTACTGTGTACTATAGCAGCGTTTCCCAACCTCAGTCCTCCAGTTCCCCAACAGCACACATTTAAGTTATATCCCCATACAAAAACACCGTATTCAACTTGTCAAGGGCTTGATAATTAGTTACAAAGTAGAATCAGGTATGATTTTCCGGGGCCACAACAAATATATGCTCTGTTGGGGGTACTCGAGGACTGGAGTTGGGAAACACTGTACTAGAGAGTACAACAGTGTTCTATAGGACCAAGAACATCTGTCAGCCTGTCATTGATGTCCTTGTTTCTTTCCTCATAGCAGCATGTTGTCCTTGCAGCTGTTGAGCACATTTCACAACTTGTGAACTATTTGACTGGGAGTACAATGTCTGTAAAAAGGCTTTTATACATGAGTAAACTGAGAAATACAAGTTGTCTATAGAGAAATAGTAGTGTGTTGATTGCCAGGTCGTTGCTTTACTGATGATTCCTTCTTCCACTTCTTAGAAAATGGAGGTGTAGAATGATTGAGTGATGATGGATCGATGTGGCGCCTTCTGTTTCAACGTGCCCTTTGCCCTGTGTACCTCCTTCACAGAGCACACACACACACACACACACACACACACACACACACACACACACACACACACACACACACACACACACACACATACTGTTCTATTTCCCTTGTCTGCCCTGGCGGGGGAGGTCAGGGGTGCAGGATTATCCCCCAGACAGCCAGGCTGACCCCAGGTCTGGTCCTGACATCTCTCCCCCCTGACCCTAGCCTGAGACACACTCCTCTGGCCAGGACTGCAAAGCTGCAGGGAGAGGGGAGAGGGCTTAGAAGACTTATCATGTCTCAAACCAGACTCGTACATGCAGCATTCGGCAAACTAAGTTTAAGATGTACAATTCCAAAGGTCATGTTGTCTGTCAATGTACTTCTTATGTCATGTTGCCTAGTGTTATTGGATTATTTTACTGTGCATAAATGCTCCCGTATACAGTTACAAACTGTGTAACACCTTTGTTAATGTAACCTCTTCTACCAGGGCACCACTAATGTCATTACACCACTTATGTCATTCCACACAGTGTAAGGGCTGTGCACCCATGTCACCTAGGTCCTATGTCATGTTGAGCCCCTCTGTCAGGCTTCCTCTCTCTGTCAGCTGCCAGGCCCAGTCTCCCCCAGGCCCAGTCTCCCCTAGGCCCAGTCTCTCCCTGGACCCAGTCTCCCCCAGACCCAGTCTTCCCCTAGGCCCAGTCTCTCTCTGGACCCAGTCTCCCCCAGACCCAGTCTCCCCCAGGATGAGGGTGCTGCTTTCTGCTTATCTCCTCCATACTCTGAGTGGTATGTAATGTTGTCAGTGATGGGCCAGTGTCTTCTCACCGTTTCCCAGGGAGGGGGGCGAGGCAGAGGGCCATATCAGGATGACAGGGATGGTGTTGACAATGCCTGGCTCTCCATATCTGTAGACAGTTAGCATCTCAAGATGCCGCCGGGGCAAGGAGATACGGATGGAGCTAGGCTACATGGTGAGGGCTCTGGTGGATGTGTGTGTGTGTGTTTGTTTTGTGTTCTGTGTGTGTGTGTGTATGTGTGTGTGTGTGTGTGTGTGTGTGTGTGTGTGTGCGTGTGTGTGTGTGTGTGTTTCTTGTGTGTATCTGAAGGATGCTGTAATGGTCTGCTACCCCAGATTAGGGGTAGGAAGTAAGACTCCTGGGCTCTCCTCTCTTGTCAATACCCTCCCTAAATGATGGACTCTCCCCTCCCTATCGCCTCACATCTCTTATCCGGACAGGTAATGAAATCAGCCATGACATTCTACAGCTCTGGTGCGTTATTGGCTAATTAACTCCCTCTTATAAGACGGACAGGAAACGCATTACACAATGGGGTTTTATGAAATTGGTTGCCATAAAGTTAGAACTCTGATAGTGGGCTTGTGGGATGACACACACACACACACACACACACACTATTATTAGTGGAGAAATACGGGAACCACTGTGTAATGGAGGATATGGCTTGGTTAACTTATTTACCCATCAGCCTCTGCTTCCTAAAGCCCAACTTTTTTCTTGTTTAATAGCTCTTGAGTGATAAGCATAACGTTCTCCCCATGGGATGGATGCTGTCGTCATGGTTACCCACCGATTCCCAGCTCTGATGATGTCACTTGGAGATGGAGACAGTGAGGGGCCATACAGGAGGGAGTGTCCCCCCTCCCCTCTCTGTTATCAGTGTTTTGGGGACGTGGATGGTGGGGGGCTCAGGCCTGGTGAGGAGACGCTGGAGCCAGGGGGGCTGATAAGAGGGACTGTGGGTCGGGGAGCCGGGGCTATCTAGTCTTACTGAGTGACTGGATGACACGTTCCACTGTGGCACAGGACAGATAGACCCCCCCCTGGCAGGGGTGTGTGTGGGACAGGGTGGGGGGTTGGAGGAAGGAACTATGGGGGAAACTAACATCAGCTGACTTGAGGGGAAATACTGGAAGAATTAGTGCCAAAGTGTCCCATAGAACTAGATAGATAGGAACAGACAGTGTGTGGGGGATGTCTGTAGTCTATTTGATAGGCCAGACTCCTGAACCACACAGTCAGAACAAGGTGCTAGGCTGATGGCAGGCTTTCTCGCCTCAGTGACGAAGCACAGGAAGACTAGTAGCGGCATGATTCACATCAGACAGCATACATCTGTGGTAGGTCAGTGTGTGTGTGTGTGTTTGGGGGGGGGGGGGGGGGGGGGCAGATTAAGTGTTTAAAATGTGTGTGTGTGACGGGTTTGTATGACGTGTGTGTGTGACGGTGTGTTTAAGGCTATATGGAAAAACAGGTTCACACACCGTAGAGTAGTGTGAAAGTAATTATATTTAAGCACTGATTCTTCTTGTGTTTCCTTTTCAACCCTAAAGATGATTTGTATATCTGTGAAGAGGTGGCTGTACTTGTAAATGTGTGTGTGTTTGTGTGTTCTCTCAGCACTGAGACATTGAGCAGAGCTGCCCAGCTCCATCACACACTGATAGAGAGGAGCGCCAGGCAGCGCCAGACCAATCCCACGAGAGTCTGAGAGCCAGGGGGCGGGGCTACAACTTTGAGTCTGACGGAGAGGAGAGAAGAGAAAGACCAACCATGCCAACCTGACTGGGAGGAAGAGAAGGATTGAGAGGTAACGAGGGATCTAGAGAAAGAAAGGTATAGAAAGTAGAAAGAGAAGTAAAGGGGAGCCAACTTTTTCAGACAGACTTGAGGAGAGAATGTGTCCAGTAGACTGGGAGAGATATGCGAGAGGGGAGGACTGCAGTGATAACACAGGGAGACAGGCAGGCTACAGAGGCTACAATACACTACACAACCTTCCCTCTACTCCCCATGTGTTTGTGAAACCACACACATTTAGGTTTTTTGTTTTGTAACATTACACACTCTTGTGTTAAGTAATACTGCATTTAGTACCTGAGTACCGTAATGTTTTGCACTGTAGGGTAAGTAATGGTGGAAGAGTAGAAAGAGCTCCAGTAAGCACCCCACTCTCCTTTGGCCTCCTCCCCCCAGACAGAGCACTCTACCTGAGCTCCCTTATCTCCCTCCACCCCCCCTCCTGTTAGAGCAGGAAAGGGACCTCAAGTGCTCTCTCACTTTCCAAATTTGTCTTCATTATAGATAACTGATGTGTATGTGTGTACGTTGGTGTGTGTGTGTGTGTGTGTGTGTGTGTTTGTGTGATATTGTCATGTCATCATGTCTGATGATGACATGAAGACAGATGGGATGGTCATCTCTCCCAACATAATTACAGACATCCAGAACAGACCCTCTCTGCTCTCTGGGACTTCAAAGGGAAGACGTTAGACCTGAAGAAGCACCACAAGCTCTACTTAGGCCTGCCATACGTTTAGCTCTCAGCATTCATTTGGCTTGAATTCATACACAGTAACAGATTCACATTTACCTTAAAAATTTACTGAATGAAAATTCTGATGTAAGTTGGCAAATGAGTCCTACTGGTACACAGTATACAGTCATACAGGAAGTATACTACACATAAACAGCCAGCGGCATTGGGCCTCTGGTTAGAAGAAAAAGAGAGGAGGAACATGACGAGATGACGTGAGAGAACAT
Source organism: Oncorhynchus mykiss (assembly GCF_013265735.2). Taxonomy (NCBI): domain Eukaryota; kingdom Metazoa; phylum Chordata; class Actinopteri; order Salmoniformes; family Salmonidae; genus Oncorhynchus; species Oncorhynchus mykiss. The sequence continues at coordinate 31,798,696 of NC_048566.1, forward strand.
GACAGGCCTGAGCCCTCAACAGACTGAGACTGAGAGAGACCGAGATGGAGAGAGAGAGGGTGAGAGACTGCGAGAACACGACAGAAAGAGAGGGAGAAGTGGAAACAGGCTGTCTTCTTTCTTCCCAGACTGGTGATTGAGTTATCTGCCATGGGGCAGTCATGCTGGCAGTGGCCCGGCTTACAGGCTCTCCTTGGGAGAAGCCAGCCAATAAAAGATAAGCTCCAGAGAGGAGCCAGCCAATAAAAGATAAGCTCCACAGAGGAGCCAGCCAATAAAAGATAAGACCCCGGTCCTGTCTGTGGCTTCCTCGCTGATCTTCCTTGTGGAGATAGGATGCTCTGCGTTGATATCCCTGGCGTCTCTCTGGCATTCACAGGGACCTCTCGGCCTGGTCTCACACACACACAAACACACACACACACACACACACACACACACACACACACACACACACACACACACACACACACACACACCAGTTCATCAGGGGTCAATTTTGTTGTCATTAGCGATGACAGTGTAGATATCATTGATCCATAGGCTTCTATTGATTTAGAAGGTCCTTCTATATCATCCAGTCTTTCTCTCTTCTCTCCATCTCTCATTTTCTCTCATTTTCATGGTTTACTCTGTCTCTCATTTCTCTATCAGATCCCTGTAACTGTCACAGAGCTGACCGTTGCTGAGGACAGAGTAGTGTCCATCCACTCCTATTCCTCCAGGACAGGTCAACCTCCCTGTTCCATCCTCCCTTCACATTGACAGTAAGGACTCCATCAGATTGTTAGATGGTCACTATTCGGACACAATTCATTTGGACATTCTCACTCTGAGGAAGAATGCTTTTGGTTCTGTGGTGTATCTCTCCCTCCCTCTTTCTTGTTTGCCTCAATTCATCTAAGATGAATAGATTTGATCCCACACGCACGCACACACACGCACACACACACAAACACACACTCCCTCACACACAAACAAACACACGGTCCTCCCACCCTTCCCTGCTAACAGCACCCTGAGCTAGCCCCCTGTTCCCCAGCCGCTAATGACGGACAGCTGAAGGCACACTCCGGGGGCGCCAATCAAATTTGCAGCCTTGTAATTGGATTATGGCAGGCCGGGGGAGGGCTTTTATCTCTCCCTCTGTCTTTCTCCCTCTGCCTCTCTCTCCTCCCTTGTTTGTGCTCTCGTCTGCGGTTGAGTGACGGACAAAAGAGCAAGCTGTCAGCGTCAGCGTTGGGCCGAGCATATGTGTGTGTGTGTGTGTTGGAGCTGGGAGCTGGAGCCAGCTCTGAGGGCTGCTGAGTGTATTGAGAAGGAAGTGTGTGTGTGTGTGTGTGTGTGTGTGTGTGTGTGTGTGTGTGTGCGCGCGTGTGTGTACATGTGCATGTGAGTGTGCGTGGGGGTTGGGGCAGGCAAAGAGCGAAATATCACTTAACTCATTCCCTCATCCCCGGTGCTTTTCACTAGGGTTCAACACCAGGCAGACACAAAGGACTGCATCTCTCTCTGTCCCCTGGCCAAGCCACTGGGAAGAATAGAGAGGATGACATGTCACAGACTGACACAAACAGAGAAGCTGCTACGGGGAAGGCTGGTCATCCTTTGGAGATGCATGGACAGTGTAGAGCTGGGACCATAAACTCAAAGTGATCATGACGATCCAACAGACCACTTATCGAGGTGATTTTACTGATATTGATCATCACGATAGGAAGTCTATACAGCAGAAATGTGACGTTTGAAATAAGTCACTTGTGTGGGCGTTTTGCAAACAGGACAATTGATAGCTACAACGTTCAAACTAGAAGTAGTAGTTTTAAGGGTGATATTAAAAGTAATTGAGGGTCACATTGATGTTATAAAATGATTGTTCTACGGTGCAAGTAAATACGGGCTCGCGCGCACACACACACACACACACACACACACACACACACACACACACACTCACAAATTTTAACTTTCCATCACACCTCTCACCAGCTATTTGTTAGAGACCTGGAGTGTTCAATCAAAACAATTACTTGAGTGACCAGCATTATAGTGAGTGGAAAGACCCTGCAGCCCTGCAGGACTTGTCTCCTCTCACCACTACGTGTGTGCTCTGCTCTGCTGTGGAGATTACACTAATGCTGACGTCCACACGACAACACACGCGCACACACACACGCACGCACACACACACACACACACACACACACACACACACACACACACACACACACACACACACACACACACACACACACACACACACACACACACACACACACACACACACACACACACACACACACCCTGTCACCTGGTCACATTGATACTGTCTGACTGTCACCTGCACATCTGCTCCTCTGTATCTCTCTGAGAGGATGTGTGTGTGAGTACGTGCGTGTGTGTGTGTGTTTGCTTTTGAAAATGATCTGTTTTCACTGTGGGCAAGCTTAATACATTGACCCTTATGAGGACATTTGACATATTGAGGACATGGTTTATGTCCTCGTAAGTTCTCTTACTGTAATGTAGACGTAACTAGGTGTCTGGTTAGACTGTAAACTCTCCTTCCAGACTCACATTAAGCATCTCCAATCCAAAAATAAATCTAGAATCGGCTTCTTATTTCTCAACAAAGCCTTATTCACACATGCTGTCAAACATAACCTCGTAAAACTGACTATTCTACCGATCCTTGACTTCGGCGATGTCATTTACAAAATAGCCTCCAACACTCTACTCAGCAAACTGGATGTAGTCTATCACAGTGCCATCTGTTTTGTCACCAAAGCCCCATATACTACCCACCACTGTGACCTGTATGCTCCCGTTGGCTGGCCCTCACTACATATTCGTCACCAAACCCACTGGCTCCAGGTCATCTATAAGTCTTTGCTAGGTAAAGTCCCGCCTTAACTCAGCTCACTGGTTACCATAGCAACACCCACCCGTAGCACGCGCTCCAGCAGGTACAGAATATTTCACTAGTCATCCCCAAAGCTAACACTTCCTTTGGCCGCCTTTCCTTCTAGTTCTCTGCTGCCAATGACTGAATTGCAAAAATCACTGAAGCTGGAGACTTATATCTCCCTCTCTAACTTTAAGCATCAGCTGTCAGAGCAGCTTCTCGATCACTGTACCTGTACACAGCCAATCTGTAAATAGCACACCCAACTACCTCATCCCCATATTGTTATTTATCCTCTTGCTCTTTTGCACCCCAGTATCTCTACTTGCACATCATCATCTGCACATCTATCACTCCAGTGTTAATGCTAAATTGTAATTATTTCACCTCTATGGCCTATTTATTTCCTTTACCTCCCTACTCTTCTACATTTGTACACACTGTACATGTATTTTTCTATTGTGTTATTGACTGTACGGTTGTTTATGTGTAACTCTGTGTTGTTGTTTTTGTCTTTGCTTTATCTTGGCCAGGTCGCAGTTGTTAAATGAGAACTTGTTCTCAACTGGTCTACCTGGTTAAATAAAGGTGAAATTAAAATATCTAATATGTCTTTTTTTGTTCTGCTGTTTGTTGCATGCGTCACATCTTCTTTACCTGAGAAACGTCTGTAGGTCCCGTGTTTCTCTCTGAGATCCTCACACACCCCCGGTCGGGTGACAGCGGGCACACTTGTCACATGCCATGTTGTCAGCGCCAGGGACAGCGTTCCGGGCCGACTGGCGTTCCTTACTCCAGGACCGTCAGTGGGAACATTCAGGAATAGCTCTCTGTATCGGCCTGTTCACACGGGAGCCTGTCACCTTCCTCAGCTCACACCTCACTACTGACACCAATAGACAGATGCAGTGAGGTACCCAGACTAGAGAGTGTGTTCTGGCGTCAAACATTTCCTGCTGACTCATGTCGCCTTAGTTGGCGGTAAACATTTTTGCTAGTAGTTCATAGTAAGCATACGTGTTGTTGATAAATATTAGGTAACTCTACCTGTGTGTGTGCGTGTGTGTACGTGTGTGCGCGTGTGTGTGTATGTGTCTGTGTGCCTGTGTGTGAACAGGGCTGCAGACAGGCCGTCTGGCCGGTGGTGAGAAGTAACAGAGCCTTGGAGCAGAGTGCCTGTCCCTCAGCCATGCAGGCCCTGAGACACACTCAAGACAAGTTAATCCCAGCACAGCTTATCTGCATTCACCCAGCTTCTTCACTCTTGCTCTCTCACTCTATCCCTGTTTCACTCACTTTCCCTCCATCTTCCTCCCTCTGTAGCTCCCTCGTCCTTCATCCACCCCACCTTTCTCTCCCTCATCCCCTTCCTCACTCTTTCACGGACCCCTCATTTACCTTTCTCTTCCTCTCACCCATCTTTACCTGTCCTCCTCTCTCTAACCTACAAGTGTCTCTCCATTCCTTTCTCTCTCATGGTGAATTCCAAATAGATCCCTAACCACTCCTCTCTAAGCACTCCTGTGCATCGGAAGGGATTTGATAGGTTTAAGTATACATAAATATGGTACTTGCTTCACCATGCCTTCTGATAGGTTGAATGGATTTGTTTTGCCCTTACCCATCCAATCACATCAGATCTACAGTCAGGAAGGGCTAGGGGCTTCTTCCTCTCTTTCCTTATCATCCATCGCACACACTCTTTACTTTCTCTCACTTTTTATTACTTTTTTTTTAGCGTACCTGTGATACATACCACATACCCCCCTCTCTCTCTCTCTCTCTCTCTCTCTCTCTCTCTCTCTCTCTCTCTCTGTCGCGCTCTCTCTCTCTCTGTCGCTCTCTCTCTCTCTCTCTCTCTCTCTCTCTCTCTCTCTGTCGCTCTCTCTCTCTCTCACTCTCGCTCTCTCTCTCTCTCTCTCTCTCACACACACACACACACACACACACACACATACATACATACATACACACACACAACCACACACATACATACACACACACACACACACACACACACACACACACACACACACACACACACACACACACACACACACACACACACACACACACACACACACACACACACACACACACACACAGATTTCAGGTTTTATTTTAAGTGTTATTTTAAGTGAAGATCAGTCAGTTGACCCCGGTGAACTTTCGCGCCTCAACATAGAGGAAGCATCAGTCAGTCAGCCGTGCTGAGCGGGACTAGAGGGAAGGACTGGAGAAGGATGGCTGCATTAGTTTCAGGGCCCTCGTGTCTGTTTCGGCTCCTCCAAAGCGAGGTCACCCGGCCCGCTGACCTATCCTATTGCACAGAGTCCTGCCTGTCAGCGCAGCCTGCTATGGATGCTCTTCGTCTCCACCCCCCAGATCCAGACCCTCTCACAAGATCCCAGAGCTGGATGCCTGAGGATTAGCGGGCGTGCTGAGTGGCAGATCTGTTCTGTTTCTCTGATGCGCTAAGTACCTGGGAGTAGTGGGAGTGTGTGGCTGTGTCTGTCTGTCGGTGTGTATAAGTGAGAATTCACACACTCACTGAGAAAGTTTGTCTGTGTTTATAGGTGTGTCTAATGGTGGGTCTACGTGTGTGTCTTTACATGGATGTGTGTGCATGAGTGTGTGTGTATGTTTACCTGTATGTGCATGAATGTGGGTGTGTGTGTGTGTTTACATGTACGTGTATGTGCATGAAATTGTGTGTGTGTGTGTACATTTGTGCTGATTTGTGCTGTGGTAATAAATACGCTGAGGCTTTGGGGGGGTGTAAACACATCTGCTGTACCAGAGGGTGGAACGCACCCCTCCAGGCCAGCGTGAGGGGAGTTAGGAAGACAGAGTGTGTTCAACGCTGAGTGTGTTTCCACCTCTCTGCTTTACAGTCTGTTTGTAAGCCCCATGGCGTGTATGTCCTCCCACAGAAATGCTTCCCACAGGGAAATATATTTCCTCTATGTTAAATGAAATATTAATACATGGTTCTGAGGATCACGAAAGGTTGTTTTTTTCATATTATACACAACATCAATATGAAGTTGTTGACTTAAATCTCCACTATTAATTAAGGTGTTATGTATTGCTTATACATGTGTTATTGTGCAACGGACTAGGTATCCCCCTTTCCCGTTCCTATTACTGCAGTGTCCATGTTTGTGTTTGCACATCATAAATCGTATGTGTTGATATTGAGGATCAGGTTTGGATCTCACAGGCATGTTGTTTGAGTGACAACATTTGTACTGACACAGGTTTGTACCTGTTGGGTTGAAGTAGTTCTTCAAAGGCCAATTAAAATCTTACTACAGGGTTTAGACGAATCATCGTTGGCCTCTGTTTTGGTAAAACTCTTCAGTCTTCAAGTAGAACTTGTAGGCAGGGCCGGTTCCAGGTATAAGTGACATAAGCGGTCGCTTAGGAATTCAGTCAGGGTCTCAACTTACTATTAAGAGTAAGAATAGTAAAACACACTAGCTGCAATTTTGAAATGGGGTTGTGCATCAGAAGTTGTTCTATTACGTCAGTCACTGTCACTCAACTTGACATGTAAAGCTAAACGTGTAAAATAGCAGGAAATGACCATTAAAACCGCAAACAAATCTCTCCACTCCATGGCAAAATGGGTAGAATTGCAGGAAATTTGCTGTCACTGCAATTTTTTTTCGCTCTGCCCCATAGCAAAATGAAAATGGTCAAAAAGAAACAAAAATAGCTTCTTAACAAGAGCAATTTCTCAAGCAAGAATTTTGCTAGGACTGTCTGAGAGTGGTCTGAGTGAGGAAGGGAAAACTGAAAATGAGCGGTTATTTGCAGAGATGTTTGTCATTCTTTCTTATTGGTCTATTAACCAATTTACCACCTGGTGATGTCACCAGGCAAGCCAAAACTCCATCCCACCAAAACAGGCAGACATTTCAGAGGGTCTTTTCAAACAGCTCTTATGTTAAAAGGTTCACAATTTAACAGTATTATTCCAAACTCATAGTGTGGAAATGTACAGTATATAAAACATAGGGAAACCATGTTTTTCATTGCACTGGGCCCTGCACTCTACGCCCATGGCAAAATGTGTAGAATTGCAGGAAATTAACTTTACAACTTAAATTTCTCTCACCACCGTTGAGAAGTGGGCCACTGAAATGTTTTGGTGCGAGATGGAGGACCCCCAACCAAATCTTGCTTAGGGCCCCCAAAAGGCTAGAGCCGGCCCTGCTTGTAGGTCAAAGAGATCTTGTTTAGACTGGATTCTTGTTTGGTGTTTGGTAAGGTTAGGTTAAGGTTAAGGTTAGGACTAATGCTATGAGGGTTTGAAAGTGTGATTATATGATGCAATTGTAATGTTTCACTTATAGGCACTATTTAATGTGGGACTACAGTGTATTGATACAATCATGAATACCGTGCCCAGCACATTGATACACCCTTGCTTTCCAACCAATGTGGAAGAGTATAGTCATGATAAAGATTAACTCATGTTCCAGTTATCGTTTGTTGCTGTTAGTGTGAGTCAAACACACCAGTAAGTTCCTGAGGCGTTTTCTGAGAACTCTCAGGCCAATTACCCAACGGTATATAAACCAATGCATCAGCTGATTTCAGCGTCCCTCCAACTCCGCTTTCTTCCTTCCTCATTCTTCCTCATTCTTATCATATTTGCAAAATTGAGCTAGTAAACATTTACATTTTCTCCTGCTTCCTGACCAAATCCTATAAGCATTTACAGGGTGAACAAGTCAGAAGGTTTTCAAAGGCCTGTTCCACTTAGAGAGGGGTCATAAATCTGTCTATGTGTGTTTCCTGTGTGTGTTTATGTGCATGTTTGTGTGTGTGTGCTTGTGTGTGTTTATGGGAATGATTACATGTGACGTATCTTCTCCTATGAAGTAGATGGGTTGTCAAGCAGAATGAGAAGGTAAAGGGATCCGTGGCTTGGTTTTGGAATGTGCCTTGGCTCCACCGCTGACCCCATCCCATAACTACTCCCTGATTGCCAGACTCAGCTGACAGGGTTACCTGTGTGCTGCCCAGGTTACCTGTGTGCTGCCCACATAGGTACTCTGCGGACTTTGGAAATAACTAATTGTGACTAGCAGTGCTTGGGCCTATGTGGATACAGCTTTAGTGTCTGTGTGTGAGTGTGTGTGTTTGTGTGTGTGTGTGTGTGTGTATGTGTGTGTGTGTGTGTGTGTATGTATGTATGTTGTGTAGTGTTTATGGAGTCTTTTCAGTATCTGCCAGACCATCTCTAAGGATCATCCCTCTGTTACCATGGAAACACGCTGCTCTTAGTTATAATTCAATGTCAATTTGCACAGAATTTTGCAGACATAAACTCTGTACAAATGACTTACAGTCATGTAGAGATGACATTATGTTGATACCAGACAACAGATAAACAAGTAGCAGAGTATTCTTCTATGCAATGTAGTGCACAATGTAAACCATCCTCAACTTGAGAGAGTGTGCGTGTGTGTGTGTGAGTTTGTGTGTGAGTTTGCACACCTGTCCCATTAGTGTTTTCTCCCTGTGTGTTTTAATCAGATGAAAGAGGTTGATAACCTCTATGCTAATGCTAATTAGCCACAGTGGTCTGTAACAAACAGGGGAAAGCCCCCCGATCGCATTACACACCTCCCCTCTCTCTGATGAGCTGATGACTATCGCACAGACAGGGGCTAAAGTTGATTAGATCCTCACGTCTAATGCACGCACGCACGCACGCACACACACACACTGGATGGCTACCCTGTTTCTTGAGTGTTGTGTTATATTAGGTTAGGTAAGGGAGTGCTGGGTGTTCTCACCCACAGGTGTTTGTATTTGTGTATGTCCTGTTCTTCTGCACAGCTGTTTGTGTGCGTTCTAGTCCTTTAAACTTGTATTTGACACTGACATTAGCATCCAACAAGTTCTCACAGTCTCACTGCAGAAATATACCTTTTTGCACTTTTCTCCAAAGGTCAAATTTCGCAGTTAAGGTTAAGGGTTAAGGTTTTGGATAGGGTTAAAACATTAAGTTTAGGCATTCATTCTGAATGGTTAAGTTAAGGGTTAAGGTTTGTGATCGGACTTAGCGAGTGTCTACCACTAGGATTGAGCATGCAATTTTTGGATCAGGAGTCAATGGGTTAGACCCATCACCCACCCCTGTCCACAACACCCTAGTAAAACCCAAGCCTACTTGATGGAGCCTACTTGATGGTAATAGCACTCACAGTTGCCCCTAGTGGCCGGTTTTGAATACATTTTCTCATGAACTTAGGAAGTGGACAGACGTCCAATTTCGAAGTGAATCTTGATCTATCTGGCTGTAACATCAGTCCTTTCCTTCAGGGCTCACTGACGCCAACCTCTTCATTCAGGTCTCTACTGTTTAAAGGTGCTAAGTGGGCTCCCATTTTCACCCAAATCCCTCCAAATCTCCCCCTCAGTACCCAGCAGGCTTCGAGAGTGCCAGGCCAGTCCCCACAGGTGCAGCCTGGAGAATATGACAGGCTCTCTTCAGCCGGGCTTAACTCCTCCTGTGTGGCTTTCACTGTGGATGAGCCTCCACTCTGTCTCCCCCTGGGGCTAAAACTGTAGTTACACCATCAACTCAGGTACTTACCTATTTTTCTTCTCTGTTTAAATCCACTCAAACAAAAGCTAAAGTGATGCGTTAATGTCTTCAGTGGCGCCCATATTTGGGCTTCGTTTGGATGTCTTTGAAGTGAGCGGTGCACCGCAAGGCAGCAACCCCACTACAGCAACTCCATTCATAACTACCTGATCTGTTAACACCCGGCAGACACGTTCTCTCCATTGATAGGTTGGGATCACCAAGGCATTTTGGGAGCGATCAAAGGTAATTTGGCAAGTTGGAAATCGGAGGTTTTCTACAGGTGCGTTCTGGGAAGGTTTTAATGGTTGGTGTTGGTGTTGAGTGCAGTGGTGATGTAGACTTATCTGAGGCATGATGACAGTTGTTCGCCAGACAAGTTGATATTTCAAACATTTCAGGAATGGAATAAACTCTGTTCCTTAGTCTGAGTTCCACCCAGGCTCGTAGCTAGCTGATGAACCAGAGTAACAGCAGATGGCGGGTGGAAGAAGATGGCGGGTGGAAGAAGATGGCAGGTGGAAGAAGATGGCTGGTGGATTCCATTAATAGAAGTTATGTATGTTCATTCGGCAAAAGTGACAAGAGGAAAGCAGTCGTCTAACAAACAGCATTCTCCTTCCCGTGGCGTAAATTAGCGAAAGTGTGAGAAGTTACGTATGTTGTTGTTAGGGGATTTTAAGAGTAAGCGGTTGTTGTGTTTGCCATTGCTGTTTTCCTTAGGAAAGGAAAGTGCTCTATGTCAATAGCGTGTCGTGAGCTGTTGGCAGTTCCCACTCCGGAGCTTTTGTACTTAAATGATCAGTTTCTCATCCATCTGGACTAGACCTGAAGTTTGAGAAAGTTGTCAACAATACATTCTCTCTACTGCCAGACAGGAAGTGTGCGTGATTGGCATCCTGCCAGCCTCAGATAATCTAGAATATCTGAAAAGGGACTCAAAGTAATAGACAGTTGCAAGAGCATACCACCAACGATTACCCAAGGCCTATTATTTATTTTGTGAGGAGTATCACAACCCGGAATTTAATCATTGTGTCTAAGAATAATGAACCAGAATTTACTCCAACATTACTCAATGTCAGGGATATTTGATTTTATTTGACAACTGAAAATACATGAAGAAGCCACAACAGGCAACAAATACATGTATTTGTCTTTGGTATTTTATTAGGATCCCCATTAGCTGTTGCAAAAGCAGCAGCTACTCTTCCTGCGGTCCACACAAAACATGAAACATAATACAGAACATCAACAGACAAGAACAGCTCAGGGTTTCTTATAAAAAGAAGAAGTGATGCAGTCAGTCTCTCCTCAACTCTTAGCCAAGAGAGACTGGCATGTATAGGATTTATATCAGCCCTCTGATTAAAATGAAGAGCAAGATGTGCCTCTCTGTTCTGGGCCAGCTGCTGTTTAACTAGGTCTTTCCTTGCAGCACTGGACCACACGACTGGACAATAATCAAGATTAGACAAAACTAGAGCCTGCAGAACTTGCTTTTTGGAGTGTGGTGTCAAAAAAGCAGAGCATCTCTTTATTACGGCAGACCAGAATAAATTCTGTTTTTTCAACAACAGGTTATGGTCAATAAAATCAAAGGCTGCACTGAACTCTCACAATCTTATTATTATCAATTTCTTTCAACCAATCATCAGTCATTCGTGTCAGTGCAGTACTTGTTGAGTGCCCTTCTCTATAATCATGCTGAAAGTCTGTTGTTAATTTGTTTACAGAGAAACAGCATTGTATTTGGTCAAATTTTTTCCAACAGTTTTCTAAGAGCTGGCAGCAAGCTGATAGGTCTGCTGTTAGAACCAGTAAAGGCCGCTTTACCACTCTTGGGTAGCGGAATAACTTTGGCTCCCCTCCAGGCCTGAGGACAAAGACTTTCCTCTAGGCTCAGATTAAAAATATGACAGATAGGAGTGGATATACAGTCAGCTACCATCCTCAGTAGCTTTCCATCTAAGTTGTCAATGCCAGGAGGTTTGTCATTATTGATTGATAACATTATGGTCTTCTATAGAGAGCAATATTTCTGGCGACTTTTTGTAGTCACTAACTCCGCCATGGTTCGCTGGACAAAGCCTTTGAAAAAATGAATGGAGTTTTTGTAGGGTTTTTGGATAAACGCCAAAAATAAGGTCTGTGGTAAACACAGGATTAGGAAATCGTATATGTTTTGTTCTATGAGATAATCTTCATCAGCTAACGTCACTTTTGTGAATTTTTAAGCATTTATATCATTTAAAAAAGCACATAAAGGCATCATAATTCATAAAGGTCATGTTAATTGCCTGGTATAATCTCATAGACCAAAATGGATAAGAGCTACAAAACCTGTGTATTTTTGGAGTTTATCCCAAAACCCTATTCTTTCCCCACTAATATTTCTCATAGGAATGGATGAATGAACCAGAGGTAACTAATTTCCAGGTTTTAGGACTACAAGCTTGTGAGCTCTATTGGTATGCAAATGGCTTCAGGGCAAAACAAGTGACATGGGCGCTCTGTGCCATACATTCAATCATACACAATATCCACAGATTTACATATAATTTACAAAATAGTCTTACCAGTCTGGGTTTAAAACTGCCATTCTCTACAATTCTCCTTCACAAAATAACATTTAAAGAAGACTTCCTAGCATACAAAGTGTTTCATTACTCTTTATTAATACTCTCTCTCTCTCGCTCACTCTCTCTCTCTCTGTATCTCTCTCTCTCTCTCTCTCGCTCTCTCTCGCGCTCTCTCACACACTCCAGTCCTCTAGGAGAGCTGCTGATGACATCATCAGACGGAGCCAGCTGTAATCTGGGGTTGTTCTGTGTGGACGGCATGGCACAGTGTCAGACTTGAGCCTTGGCGCTGCCAGACCAGGGCCCAACTGTTTGTGGAGCCAGACTGGAGATTAGACTGACTGCTGCACTTCTCTGTGTTTCCACTTGTTTTTTCTTCATTCAACTTGTCTGGCTCCACAACCTCTCTCGCAGGGGGGTATGTGCAGGAGAGTGAAGTGGCAACGGTTAACTTGAAAGGGCACACAAACCCAGATATGGCTGTCGCCAGTGTTGTCATGTCTTGGAAACTCCATCGCAACACTACTGCAACCTAATCACAACATTACTATAATGTACAGTAATGGTCTACAACCATATTGAGCCAGCAGAAGAAAAAAAAAATAAATGAAAGAGGAAGAAACGGTATGTGTGTGTGTTCCTGTGCATATGTGTTAAGGAGAGGGGAGGTGATGCCATGTTGATCCTCTACTCAGCAGGACTATGTTCCCATGCCGGCCATATGTTTTCTATGAGCTTGTTGTGTAAGTGTGTGTGTATTTGTATGTATGTGTGCATATGGACCAGTGTTTGCTTTGCGTGTGTGTGAAAGGATGGAGGTGGTCCTCAAAGAAAGCAAGAGGTAGATTTTCTGACGAAAACATCAGCTAATAATCCTAAGGTCCTTGGAGCATTTATTGTTAGTTTGGTTATACTTTGTTTTCCATTCATGTGTCACACCTGGTTACCTTAATAACTCCCAGCACCACTTTCATACTATGTTATCCATACTGACAGCAGGTGGTTCAGGCCGTGAATGCTGATTAGCTGAAAGCCGTGGTATATCAGACTGTATACCATGGGTATGACAAAACTGTTATTTTTACTGCTCTAATTACATTGATAACCAGTTTATAATAGCAATAAGGCGCCTCGGGGGTTTGTGGTATATGGCCAATATACCACGGCTAAGGGCTGTATCAAGGCACTCTGCGCTGCGTCGTGCATAAAAACAGTCCTTAGCCTTGGTATATTGGCCATATACCACACCACCCCGGGCCTTATTGCTTAAGTATATCTGTGTATGTACAGTGGGGCAAAAAAGTATTTAGTCAGCCACCAATTGTGCAAGTTCTCCCACTTAAAAAGATGAGAGAGGCCTATAATTTTCACCATAGGTACACTTCAACTATGACAGACAAAATGAGAAAAAAAATCCAGAAAATCACATTGTAGGATTTTTAATGAATTTATTTGCAAATTATGGTGGAAAATAAGTATTTGGTCAATAACAAAAGGTTATCTCAATACTTTGTTATATACCCTTTGTTGACAATGACAGAGGTCAAACGTTTTCTGTAAGTCTTCACAAGGTTTACACACACTGTTACTGGTATTTTGGCCCATTCCTCCATGCAGATCTCCTCTAGAGCAGTGATGTTTTGGGGCTGTTGCTGGGCAACACGGACTTTCAACTCCCTCCAAAGATTTTCAATGGAGTTGAGATCTGGAGACTGGCTAGGCCACTCCAGGACCTTGAAATGCTTCTTACGAAGCCACTCCTTTGTTGCCCGGGCGGTGTGTTTGGGATCATTGTCATGCTGAAAGACCCAGCCACGTTTCATCTTCAATGCCCTTGCTGATGGAAGGAGGTTTTCACTCAAAATCTCACGATACATGGCCCCATTCATTTTTTCCTTTACACGGATCAGTCGTCCTGGTCCCTTTGCAGAAAAACAGCCCCAAAGCATGATGTTTCCACCCCATGCTTCACAGTAGGTATGGTGTTCTTTGGATGCAACTCAGCATTCTTTGTCCTCCAAACACGACGAGTTGAGGTTTTACCAAAAAGTTATATTTTGGTTTCATCTGACCATATGACATTCTCCCAAACTTCTTCTGGATCATCCAAATGCTCTCTAGCAAACTTCAAACGGGCCTGGACATGTACTGGCTTAAGCAGGGGGACACGTCTGGCACTGCAGGATTTAAGTCCCTGGCGGCGTAGTGTGTTACTGATGGTAGGCTTTGTTACTTTGGTCCCAGCTCTCTGCAGGTCATTCATTAGGTCCCCCCGTGTGGTTCTGGGATTTTTGCTCACCGTTCTTGTGATAATTTTGACCCCACGGGGTGAGATCTTGCATGGAGCCCCAGACCGAGGGAGATTATCAGTGGTCTTGTATGTCTTCCATTTCCTAATTATTGCTCCCAGAGTTGATTTCTTCAAACCAAGCTGCTTACCTATTGCAAATTCAGTCTTCCCAGCCTGGTGCAGGTCTACAATTTTGTTTCTGGTGTCCTTTGACAGCTCTTTGGTCTTGACCATAGTGGAGTTCGGAGTGTGACTGTTTGAGGTTGTGGACAGGTGTCTTTTATACTGATAACAAGTTCAAACAGGTGCCATTAATACAGGTAACGAGTGGAGGACAGAGGAGCCTCTTAAAGAAGAAGTTACAGGTCTGTGAGAGCCAGAAATCTTGCTTGTTTGTAGGTGACCAAATACTTATTTTCCACCATAATTAGCAAATAAATTCATAAAAAATCCTACAATGTGATTTTCTGGATTTCTTTTCTCATTTAGTCTGTCATAGTTACAGTCTGTCATAGTTATAATTACAGGCCTCTCTCATCTTTTTAAGTGGGATAACTTGCACAATTGGTGGCTGACTAAATACTTTTTTGCCCCTGTGTGTGTGTGTGTGTGTGTGTGTGTGTGTGTGTGTGTGTGTGTGTGTATATGGGTGTATGTATGTGTGTAGGGGGTTGGACGTTGATCCCTTGAGAGGGACATCCTGATGTTATTGTTAGTGAAATCTAATCTGTCTGTGTGTGTCCTATTGGGGCAGCATTGTGCTGAGCTCTGGGCTTCAGCAGCCTCTTTCTCCATTAATGCTACATTAGCCAAATTAGAGCCCTAATTGGGGAAGCGAGGAAAGCTCAGCACTCTTAAAGGGACGCAGGCGCTGGGATCTAAGTGGAGAGGCTGACTTAAAGGGGAGGTTTTGGTGTGGGGGTCATTAAAGAGGTGGGCCTTACCTTTAGGGTGACTAATGCATGGGTGGTTCTGATAGTTCGGATAGAGGTCAAATCAAATTGTATTTGTCACATACACATGGTTAGCAGATGTGTAGATTTATCTCCCTCACCAACTTCAAACATCTGCTATCTGAGCAGCTAACCGATCGCTCTAGCTGTACATAGTCTATCGGTAAATAGCCCACCCAATTTTACCTACCTCATCCCCATACTGTTTTTATTTATTTACTTTTCTGCTCTTTTGCATACCAATATCTCTACCTGTACATGACCATCTGATCATTTATCACTCCAGTGTTAATCTGCAAAATTGTAATTATTCGCCTACCTCCTCATGCCTTTTGCACACAATGTATATAGACTCTCCTTTTTTTCTACTGTGTTATTAACTTGTTCATTGTTTACTCCATGTGTAACTCTGTGTTGTCTGTTCACACTGCTATGCTTTATCTTGGCCAGGTCGCAGTTGCAAATGAGAACTTGTTCTCAACTAGCCTACCTGGTTAAATAAAGGTCAAATAAAAAATAAAAAAAAGTGACTGCTCTTTAGCAGTCTGATGGCCTTGAGATAGAAGCTGTTTTTCAGTCTCTTGGTCCCAGCTTTGATGCACCTGTACTGGACTCGCCTTCGGGATGGTAGCGGTGTGAACAGGCAGTGGCTCGGGTGGTTGATGTCCTTGATGATCTTTTTGGCCTTTCTGTGACATCGGGTGCTGTAGGTGTCATGGAGGGCGGGAAGTTTGCCCCCGGAGATACGTTGTGCAGACCGCACCACCCTCTGGAGAACCTTGAGGGCGGTGCAATTGCTGTACCAGGCTGTGATACAGCCCGACAGGATACTCTCGATTGTGCATCTATAAAAGTTTGTCAGAGTTTTGGGTGACAAGCCAAATTTATTCAGCCTCCTGAGGTTGAAGGGGCGCTGTTGCGCCTTCTTCATCACACTGTCTGTGTGAGTGGACCATTTCAGTCTGTCTGTGATGTGTACGCCAAGGAACTTAAAACTTTCCATCTTCTCCACTGCTGTTCCTTCGATGTGGATAGAGGGGCGCTCCCTCTGCTGTTTCCTGAAGTCCACAATCATCTCCTTTGTTTTGTGGACGTTGAGTGAGAGGTAGTTTTCCTGACACCACACTCCGAGTGCCCTCACCTCCTTCTCTTTAAGCTGTCTCATTGTTGTTGGTAATCTAGCCCACTGCTGTTGTGTCGTGTGCAAACTTGATTGAGTTGGAGGCATGCATGGCCACACAGTCGTGGGTGAACAGGGAGTACAGAAGGGGGCTGAGCACGCAGCCTTGTGGGACCCCAGTGTTGAGGATCAGTGAAGTGGAGATGTTATTTCCTACCTTCACCACCTGGGGCGGTCCGTCAGAAAGTTCAGGACCCAAATTCCCAGGGCGGGGTTGAGACCCAGGGTTTCCAGCTTGATGATGAGCTTGGAGGGTACTATAGTGTTGAATGCCGAGCTGTAGTCAATGGGGGGGGGGGGGGGGGGGATAGTAATCATTTACTTCTTGGGTACAGGAACAATGGTAGCCATCTTGAAGCATGTGGGGACAACAGACTGGGCAGGGAGCAATTGAATATGTCTGTAATCACACGAGCCAGCAGGTCTGCGCATGCTTTGAGGACGCGGCCAGGGTTGTCGTCTGGGCCAGCAGCCTTGTGAGGGTTAACACTTTTAAATGTTTTACTCACGTCAGCCACGGAGAAGGAGAGAGGGGGGGGTGCAGTCCTTGTTAGCTGGCCAAAACGGTGGCACTGTATTATCCTCAAAGCGGGCAAAGAAGGTGTTTAGTTTGTCTGGAAGCGTGATGTTGGTGTCCGTGTCATGGCTGGATTTATTTTTGTAGTTCATGATTTCCTTTAGACCCTGCCACATACGTCGTTGAATTGCGACTCCACCTTGTCCTTGTACTGACATTTCTCTTGTTTGATTGCCTTGCGGAGGGAATAGCTACACTGTTTATATTCAAACATATTCCCAGACCTCTTTCCATGGTTATATGCCATGGATTGCGCTTTCAGTTTTGAGCAAAGGCCGCCATCCATCCACGGTTTCTGGTTAGGGTAGGTTTTAATAGTCACAGTGGGTACAACATCTCCAATGCACTTCTTTATAAACGCACTCACTGAGTCAGCGTATAGGTTGATGTTGTTCTCTGAGGCTGACCAGAACATATTCCAGTCCGCGTGATCAAAACAATCTTGAAGCGTGGCTTCCGATTGGTCGGACCAGCGTTGAATGGTTCTCGTCACTGGTACATCCTGTTTGAGTTTCAGCCTATAAGACGGAAGGAGCAAGAAGGCGTCGTGGTCGGATTTGCCAAAGGGAGGGTGGGGGAGGGCTTTGTATGCATCGTGGAAGTTAGAGTAGCAGTGGTCGAGGGTATTGCGCATAGCGCAATCAATATGCTGGAAGAATTTAGGTAGACTTGTTCTCAAATTTACTTTGTTAAAATCGCCTGCTACAATAAATGTAGCCTCAGGATGTATGGTTTCCAGTTTGCATATTGTCCAGTGAAGTTCCTTGATGGCAATCTTGATGTCTGCTTGAGGGGGAATGTACACAGCTGTGACTATAACTGACGAGAATTCTCTTGGTATTAAGGAATTCTAGATTGGGGGAGCAGAAGGACTTGAGTTCCTGTATGTTGTTAATCATAAAGCATACACCCCCGCCCTTCCTTTTCCCAGAGAGGTGTTCATCACTGTCGACGCGATGCATGGAGAAGCCCGGTGGCAGAACCAAATCCGACAACATATCCCGAGAGAGCCATGTTTCCGTGAAACAGAGAATGTTATAATTTCTGATGTCTCTCTGGAAGGCAACCCTTGCTCGAATTTTGTCTACCTTGTTGTCAAGAGACTGGACATTGACTAGTAGTATACTCGGGAGCGGTGTACGATGTGCACGTCTACGGAGCCTGACCAGGTGGTCTGTTGTTTTGGATTGCCTACCGGAATTAGCTCCATTGTCCTGGGTAGTGGTCCGAACAGAGGATCCGCTTCGGGAAAGTTGTATTCCCGGTCGTAATGTTGGTACTGTAAGTTGACGTTGCTCCAATAGTTCTTCCCGGCTTTATGTAATAAGACTTACAATTTCCTGGGGTAAAAATGTAAGAAACAATACATTAAAAAACTGCTGAGGGGGGGACGGCTCATAATAATGCTAATGGAATGGCATAAACACATATACCATTCCACCAATTCCGCTCCAGCCATTACCACAAGCCCGTCCTCCCCAATTAAGGTGCCACCAACCTCCTGTGCTAGGTACTTACTGTAGCGTCATAATTCACTGTGACCCCAATGCCCCTTTAACCCCTCATATTAATAACCATGTGAACCATGGCCTGAAAGGATGCGGTAGAGGTGGGATATAACCACACAGGCACGCAGATACACACACACACACAACTGCACACAACCGCAAACACACACACACACACACCCTAGTGGCTTCCTGACAGGCTAATTTCCGAGGGTCCTTCCTGTGTGGTACAGGACGGCCATGGTGGGGGTGTGGTTTGGGGCATTCTTCTGAAACATTCCCACTACGTCCTCCTCCAGCCAGACGGGCCCAAGTCAGCTAAATATAGACTGTTTAGGACACCCAGTATGGTCCTCCACTACTGAGGCCAAGCCTCCTACTACTAGCCTTTACTGCTGGACTGTTTTCTGTCCAAACAGTGGGGCATCCAGGTATTGTGCAGTGAGACAGCAGCAGGGTGAGTTAGTAGCTATTGGTGGATGCTGTGTTCCTGGAGAGGGCTGCAGAGACAGTCAATCACCATGTGTGGTCATGCTCTCTGGTAGTAACAGGAATGATCCAGTCAGCTGTTTATTTGTTTAGTGGCTGTTGTCCTATTGGTGATTCTAATGAGAAAGAGCAGTCTATTATTTAACATGTATATGACTATGTTATAGGGTTGGTAAGGTATCTACATCTGCGCTCACACCAGTCCTGACATATTTCCATACATTACCTGTACATCTGCGCTCTGGTCCTGAGCAAAACCCCACATTTCTATCATGACAGCCATTGATGAGAGGCTAAGGGGATTATGGGCGCATGGGGTTAGTCATATTAAGATTGGAACATGTACCCACCCATGCTCATCCCCTCCCCACTGGCCTGTAGAATGGGGAGGTGTTAACTCCCAATGTGGTTCAATTAGGCGCTCCATTAGGCCAATCCGTGGTCCCCTAGCACTGCCGCAGGGCATAGTGACAGAACCTATGGGACATTATCTCCAGGCACGTCCCCCTGTTGTGGGACAAGGTTTTGGCTTGTGGCTGATTGATCGATAATTGTGATGAGCATTCTGACTTCATCGGGAGCTCTCTCAGGGAGCTGACACAAAATGATCCATGATTAGACATTATTGATGCAAGCGTGTAAGAGGCTGATCTCTCACAGTGTAAGGTAAGGATGAGAATTCGATGTTCATCATTGATTGGTAATGCCTGACCTGTGTTTTTGAATGCCTCTGTCACGTGAACTGATTGAGATGGTGGGTGGTCTAGAGAATAAAGACACGTTTTCCATCGTTCCTGCATGCTGCCTCTGTCTGGTCTTAACATTCTTGACGTTTGACGTTCCATTCACTTTCCGAACAATCTAAATGGCGCGTTACACTATCATCATATATCATCGATATCAAATCAACGCATGTTAGAGATCCACCTGTGCTTAAGAATATAGCAACATATTAAGCTACTGTATGAGTTTTTCCGAACCATGTGACCTGAGCAGAATTATTTGGGGGCCTAGAAATGTTCCTGGTCGGGTCACATGGTCAGGAAAAAAGCCAGACCTTGGTCATGTGACATTTATATCCATAGATACAGTAAAAGGCGTATCTACTGGCCCTACTCAGTTAAGTCTCTCTTAGAGGCCCGATGGTGGCTGGACTGTGGTTTGCCCTTGGCTGAAATGCTGTCCCCTGAAACCCTGTAGATTTCCAGAAGAACCATAAAGCCTCACTGCATAAGTGGGTTACAGAGCCTGTAATTTGTAAGCAATAGAAGTTGTCCTGGATAAGGGCACATATATATTGTCCAGTAATGTTTTTAAATGGGGAGGGAGGAGGAATCGAGAGAAGCCTCTCCACTTCAATCCTGGTAAACGAGGACAAACAGGATTATCTCAGAGAGTTAGTGGGCTGGGGAGGGGGCAAGAGTGGTGAGGTGGGGAGGGTTGGTGGGTGAGTTGGGACTTTCAACAGCTCTCTCATCATGGGACTTGATGTTGCCAAAGAACAGAGAAGGAGTGGTTAGACTAGAGTAACTGTTTTCCTAGTAGGTAATATGGTCCCCATTGGTGGATGGGGATAGCAAGATGAACACCTTTGGTGGGTCAAGAGAGTAAATACAGTAGTTGCATGTATTCAGGGGGAACTGCAGTGAGACTAGAGGCTAGAGCAGGGCCGCCCAAACTGGGGCTCGCGGGCCAAACTTGGCCCACTCTTAATTATTATTTTTTTACTTAGTCAGGGTTAATTTACTGTTGAGAGTTAGAATAGTAGAATACACAAGGTGCAATTTCGAAATCTGGAAGTGCATAAGCAGTTTTCCACTTGTTATTTCAGTCACTGACAGTCACTCATTTATCCCGGGCAACCAAATCTCGCTAAGGGCCCCCCAAAAGGAAGTTCCTGTGCCATAACAGCTATTTTTTATTTTTTTTATTCTGGTAATCAGAATGTGTTGTTAGGGGTGTAAATATATGGCTACAATTTGACTACTATTTAAAGTGTGATTTTATGATTGCTTACTAAAAAGCTATTGTTTAAAGACCCTAAAAATCTATTGTTTACCTTTTCTATTTCTAAATAGATAATTTATTTTATCTATTTGTTCGCCCCGCGGCACACCACTCACCACTCAAAGGTTTGGGCACCCCTGTGCTGGAGGGTAGAATAGGCTATATAGGGCTAATTGAGAGAGAGAGAGACATGAGTAGGGTACTGGGTACTATCAATAGTGGAAAACACACCACTGATTATAGACCTATTTCATCAATAAACGTACCAATGAAGACATTGCTTATTGTCAGAAACACATTGTTGCGCTGCCATTTAATCCAGATTGTAATATCCATGTGTGCTGTACCAGCTACTACTTGCTAACAGTTTCACTAACAATTTACAATTCAAAGAAAGAAAGCTTTTGCACACTGAACATGTGAGATATCACTTTTTGTTGTTGTTTTTTTGCGTACGTCTCTGCCTCGCGGTCTTCATCAGAGCTAGCTTGCATACGCAGTGTGTGTGTGCTCCATTGGACCTTATGTCTCTGATATCACCGTCTTCATCTGCCATGTTTTCTGCCAGATGCCTCCTCTTCCCGCACACACACTCATCCCCTGACATTCCTGGTGTTCTCACTCAATTCCGAAAGGTTGCGAAAATGGCTTAGCTCTTCATGTCCAGCCGCGGTAAAGGTAGAGCTATATTTCACTCATGGAGCTTGTAATCGAATAAATCAATCCCTATAAAAGCAATTGTAAGGTTATTATCTTCTTAGGGCCCCATTTGTGCCGAGTGGCACTTAGGAGAGAGGAGTCGGGAGACTAATCTCATATTTGGAGTTTTTAGTCATCAGATTGGCCCTCATGCTGCTCATGGCCAATGTCATTGTACTACTCTGCCATTGCTGGTTTTACCCAGTGTGATGATGATGGGGGTCGAACTGACCTCTCCCACACTGGCGTTTGTGTGCGTGTGTGAGACAGGAAGTGTAGCTCATCAATGAGGTCACTTTTGAGTTTGTGGCGGTGCTGCTGGTGTGTGAGGTCATTTAGCACTTTGTCACCGTGTTTGGAGCAATGCACTGTATGCAGCAGAGGGAGAAGGGAATATGAATGATCTGTTGGGTCTGTTCAGTCAAGCCAAATCCTTCAACCTGGTTTAGTAACCACATGAATAATATCTCCTGTTAGTCCTTTATTTCACGTCAGTCATTAATGATCCAATAAACTATTTAGGCAAATAGTCAAATAGGGTGAAATAAACTACCCAGGAAATAATTTGCTGCATCCTACAAATGCTGGAAAAACCTTTTCTCCAAATGGCTTCAAATGTTCTCTGCACATAATTGATCATACCCTGATATTGAGTAATATTTTGTTGTGCAACTCTACCAACATTTTGCGCAACATTCTTGCTTGCTTTAAACCATTAATGAATGGCTTAATAAAAAATAATTCTGCAACATTTACTACAACATAATCTAAGGAGAACCTCAAGAGAACACTACCCAATGTTCATCAAACATGCTCACTTGATGGGAATGCCTGAGTTCCATTGAGTTCTAATATATATCTCAGTGAGTCTTTAGTTTATGCTTCCTGCTGTAAACAGTGCAGTGTTGGGTTGGTTTGGTGGCAGTAGTTCCAGGAGCGTCTGCTCTGCTCTTCCCAAGGTCAAGCTGTCAGAAGGCTGCTCAGACGATGGATGTCAATAGTGTCAGACTAAATAAACGTGGGGCAGCCAGGCTTATTTTTGTGGTGTTAACAGGCCAGCGAAACTCCAAAGATCCCTCGCAAGGGCCAGGCCCGCCACCCAACATGCAGGTAAAACCCAGGGATGGCCAATTCCCACACTGAAGAATTTGCTGGTAAAATATACACTCTGGACAAACACACATATATACACAACCTCGAGCTTGCATGTGTGCACGCTTGCGCACACACACACACACACACACACACACACACACACACACACACACACACACACACACACACACACACACACACACACACACACACACACACACACAGAGCCACTGGAAAAAGCTCATGAGTCGTCCAGCCAGTATTGATCTTTGAACATAGGATCATACAGTCTGGCTCTATAGGCTTACCCGCTTTTAATTCCCTCACAGAATAGATAGACTGACTTTGGCTCTATACATATCTGGATCAATGCAAATCTACTTATGCTCAAGCGGTTCAATTTTAAACGAATTCCATTAGCCATAAGTAAAAGTTTTCTTGGGTAATGTGATTAGGGGCTCCTCACCGATGGAGCTTCTCTGCAAGCGGTGAAACGTCCCCTCTCCCTCTCTTTCTCTTTTACAGCATCTCTTTTGCCATCTCCCCTTGCCAGTGATCTGCGATGGACAAGGAAGTGACGATAACGGCGAGAGAGAGTAACAGCCACACACACCCGCACACACACACACTCCTATATACTCCCCTTCTCAAACCACACGCTGTATTTTATCACATGTCAACTCTGTCGTTGCTCTGGCATCATAGAAGCTCATCACAGACACCAATGGTTAACGTATGAAACCCTCGTCAATAAATGACCTGTTTCGGTTTTGTTTTGCATATTTGTTACATCTTAGTACATCATGCAATGTACAACAGTATCCTGTTGTATAAACGGTTCCGATGCAGCACAGAGGTCAGATAATGTCAGTTCTCCCAGTGGTCTCTGTTTCAGATGGTTCTTTATATTCAGATTTCCAGTTAACATTTCATCTCACTTTGTGCTTCAGTGTGTCCAGCAAAGGTAATGAGATTGTCTTTGTGCTTTGCTTTACTGTAATTTGGTTGACTGGATCGGTGTGTTATTGTCATGCACTGAGGCCGGGTGATGTTTTGGGGTGTTAGCGATCTCATCTGTAGCACCAGCTGGCTAACTGGACTCCTCTCTATGCTCGGCTCTTTGTTGTACTGACAGTCAGACAAGGCGGGTTCACTTATTTCAGCAGTGCTACTTTTTTGTAGAGCCCTTTCAGTATGTCAATTATAAGGGTGAATTTGATCAGCTTTGTGAACATGTTATTGTTATTTTTCAGTCTCATCACTAAACAGGCTGTCAGCCCATGAGGCACCATACTTTGCCATATGAACATATGGGACTATTGATTTATTGCTCTGAGAATTTACAACTGCACATCAGTATATCTATCTATAGTTACAATGAACAAAAATATGAATGTAACATGTAAAGTGTTGGTCTCCCCCCCCCACACACACACAGAAATGTTCCATAAGCATAAAAAGCTTACAGTGCATTTGGAAAGTATTCAGACCCCTTGACCTTTTCCATATTTTGTAACTTTATTCTAAAATGAATTAAATCATTTTTTCCCCCCTCATAAATCTACACACCATACCCCATCATGACAAAGTGAAAACAGGTTTTTAGAAATTGTTGCAAATTTATAAACAATTGAAAACAGAAATACCTTATTTACATAAGTTTTCAGACCCTTTGCTATGAGACTTGAAATTGAGCTCCTGTTGCATCCTGGTGCATCCTGTTTCCATTGATCATCCTTGAGATGTTTCTACAACTTGATTGAAGTCTACCTGTGGTAAAATTCAATTGATTGGACATGATTTGGAAAGGCAAACACCTGTCTATATAAGGTCCCATAGTTGACAGCGCATTTCAGAGCAAAAATTAACCCTAGTTATCCCTAACTATAAAACTAACATCATCCCTAATTCTAACCCTAAACTTAACCCCTAAGCGCAAAATTGCCTTTTGGGGATTTTTGGAACGCGAAAATTTTAGTAAAGTTAGTCCTCTCTCTCTCCCTCCCGGCCGGATGCAATCAAACCAGTGCTATGGGGTTCGCCCTCAGGTACTGCCCTGGCATGGACAAACTAGAGATGCCAAGGGATACAATCAACCAGTGAGCGTTGTCCCCAACAACAGGCCGAATGAAAACAAACATGGACTGGCCTTCTGAAGCAGCCAAGCAGCCATCCAGCCCGGAGAGGGAGAAAGAGGGGGGGAGAGAGAGAGGGAAAGAGAGGTTGTTGTGGTGGTCATGACAGCTGATGTCAATCCACTATACAACTATCGTTTAACACGGCATCATTTACAGTAGAGAGCTGGTTGGCTACGGTTATAAACCTATCTATTCTAAATAGTGATTTGTGTAATGACAATTTAAAGTGTCCTAAGCTGACACTATCTGTCACCTTCCGTGCCTTGGGTGTGAGAAAAGTACTTAACAAATTAAATTTATTATTATTATTATTAATATATATTATGACATTACATTGATAGTGTATAGCAGGCCTTAAGACAAAGGGTTCATGCACAGTATAACTGCTTTACAGTAAAACGGTTGGTTGTCAGTTCTCCACAGGGCCTCTCTCTCACTGTGTACTGGGCTGACGGGAGCTCATAGCAGAGCTCTGAAATACCGCAGTAAAAGTTTAACAAGCTGCTGACAGGCCGCTGAATCAGAGGCAGAATCAAGAAAAACGTGGAGATGGATTTAAGTATGCCTCTTGTCATTAGCCTCAACATAATCAAATCATTTTACTCCTTCAGAACTTCTCAGGCTGCTGTGATGATGACGACGAACGCTGTGGAGAATGGTTGACTTTGGCTCTCTCCGTGCCAGGAGAGCTGGCTATTGTATTTAAGAATAATGTGGGCCTAGTTGCCAAATAAGTTCACTTAAATAGCTCTTAATTTAAGTCATCTGTTGTTAAACACTCACTAATATGTTGGCAGATACTTGGAAAATCCCAATGTTTAATGTCTCTAAATTCAATTTCAATACATGTCACTCAAATAATTGAAACAGTGTAAAGGAAGCCGATACATTAGTAGCCATTAAAGAAGCACTAACAGCAAAATGTGAGTGTTTCTTATATATATGGTAATTGTCACGTACATGTATAAGCCATACGGAGGTGACTGTGTGCTAAAGTAATAGTTCATTCCAACAGCAATGACTCTTAGACATTTTCAATCCAAATCCATGTCCATTGCCGTCGATAGTGTGGGACATCCACTCATCTTGACGTAAGACCTCTTTAGAAATATGTTCAGACCTTTTGAGGTCTACATGACAAGAGGTTTTTCTTGCTCTTACAACCTTTGAGTTTTCCCTGCCATCCTACTCTGCGTATCCTATGGTCGCCCCCTAGAGTTCAAAGTCCAATGTTGCAACTGCTGTTCAGAGGTAGACATTAAGATGTTCTGCTGTGTTGCACATACGTTGTGAACCGGTATAAAGGTCTGTGCAACAATGCCTATAGGTTTGGATAACCAGAGGGGAATGTAGACGTAGCGAAAGGAGAGACAGAGGCGTGTGTGTGAGAGAGAGTAGGACTTTGTACATGTGCTAAATAGAAGTGTGTGTGTGGACAGTATGTGTGCTATACAGTGTGTACTGTCCATGTTTTGAGTATGAGTGTGTGCGTGTGTGTGTACGTGAGAGAGTGAGTAGATGAAGTCTCTGGTCCAACTGCATGTGTTTGTTTGTCTTTGGTCTGAGGGCGCAGGGACCGGCCCAGCCCAGTGACAGACGTGTGCAGTCTTAGCTCTCTCCCGCCTTGGGCTCTGAGAGAAATATGGTTCCGTGTAACTACCAGTTCCCATGAATCCAAGCTGTGTGTCCCAGGCTGGCAAGGGAAGCACACCCAAGCCCAGCGCATCAATTCATCAACGCCACCGCCCTCCCAATCACATGTGGCTATCTCCTTCCAGTGTACCAGTGGTGTGTGTGTGTGTGCATGTGTGTGTGTGTGAAAGCTGAAAACACAGCCCCTTTGTCTGTGTTCGCTTGCATATCTCCTCTTGACTCCCTGTCTCTCAGTGTCATTATTACAGTGGTGAAAGTGACAGCCGAGTGTTTAGGTGTTGTCTGTTTATTTATATTTTTCTACAGTGCTTTTACAGGGTTGCAGAGACAGTGACAGTTTCAGTGTGTTATTTTTTACTGCTCGTGGAATTGGTGGATGGACTTGTGTACTACATTGCTAGACACTCATAGTGTCAAAATAAATGTAATGACGGTTTTCTCATTGCATTTTATTGCAATCCCACTGTCAGTGATGGAGTTAAAGTGTCAATTGATGTGACACGACACCTTGTGGTTTATTTATTTGAGGAGAGAAGGAAGGTGTGTTCATTATGGCAGGTATGAAACAAACTGTGTAGTGTTTTGTACTCCCGACTCCATTTTATGTTTATGCTGTTGTACAGACCCTTATGTGATGGATATGACTAAAATGAATTAAGATGCGGTGACAAAATAGCTGCTGTTAGAGGTAGCCCTTTGTGATTTTAGTAGTGCAGGGGACAGATATAAAAATCCTATTAAATGACTATTATAATAATAATAATAATAATAATAAAATAATACATAATATAGTATTCTAATTCCTAATTCTATGGGGACAGGTGATGAAGTGAGGAACAGCTGCTCTGAAAATGTTAGTTTTTTTAATCATCAAGCTTCCTACAAGGTTTGTTTCATGTAATTTATATTTTGCACTTTAGATGTCCATTTTCCAACTACCCAATATCTTTTGTAAACAGTCGACTCTGCAAAATGTCGATTTGAAACACACTTTCCAGATGAAACTCGGAACTACAGGGAATGAGTTGATTGGTTTTCCTTTTGATAAATGTAGGAAAGGCCTCGCTCCTTTAGGAATGTTTGTATTGACTGTTTTTCTCCTCAGTTTAAATCCTCATAATTTGTACTAATTTACTCTGAATTAATTGTCAGTGTCACCGCTAACTGCAGAATTTACATTTGTGTTAGATGGAAGCAGAAATATATTTATTCTCTTTATGGTGTAAGGCATTTTTATTTATTGTACTGTGTCAGGCACTTGTAGGCTTAGGCCTTGTATTTTTGGAAGGCTAACAATTAATTGTGCCAATAACAAACGATGATTTATAAATTAATTAAGATTATTTTTTTAAATCTATGACATTTAAATAAATAATTATACTTTTTACCCTTTATTTTAGAAAAACAAACTGAGAATTTAGGACACTAATGATTAATCTAGCTTCCATTTCAAGTACAGAAAAACTACCGACACAATTCTGAAAGCCTGTCTAAAATAAGTTTGTCAGTCTCGCTCTCTCTCTCTCTGCTTACACTCAAAACAATCATGATAAATGATAAATATGCGCAGTGAATAGCTATCGTAAAATTGCATTGGTTCCGGGAATGGCAAGCAAACATAATCCGTTCCGCTTCATCATCCATCCAAAATGACAACGCTAACCGTCAGGCGAGGGTCGAACTGGGGAAAGTCTCATTTGGAGGGCTGACTGCTGCTCGTGCGCCCCGGCTGCTTGGGGCTCGTGCCTTACCGTGGGACTGCTAACCGGCTTCGGACAGCGAAACTAAATAAAGATGTGTACTGACAGCCTAATGAACGGAAGGGCCCTCTTGATTTAACCTTGATGAATGGTTGGCCCAGGTGTTTTCAATAACGACAATAAGCACTGCAAGCCACAGACCCACTGATACTGGTATAATGCATTATTAGACCATTAGAGGCAGGGGAAGGGAGACCACTTATGCACTAGCCTATCAATAATGCTATGTCCCAGTCTGCATTTAGGCCTGGGGAATTAGTCATACTGATATTCTATTTAATAAAAAATCACAAGAAGAGGCATAAAGAATCTCATGACATTTTAACAGGGTTACAGTAACCCAGGAGGACCGCAAGTTTAATTTTCATAAGAGCATCCATTCCTCAATTATGTCAAGCAGAGAAAATGTAAATGGAAAACAGAATGCAAACAATATCTCTACATGCGCATTGGCAGATAGGCGAGCCGGGATCTGGAGAGCCACACAGGGAGGGGAGTAGGAGTGTGAGTGTGTGTGTGTGTGTGTGTGTGAGTGTGTGTGTGTGTGTGTGTGTGTGTGTGCGCGTATGTGTGTGCGAGAGAAAGCGAGATTTAGCCAATACTGTCTTCCCTCTCTCCCACTCTGACACAGACCATCAGAGACAGTGATATCTCTGGTTATTTCTACTCTACTGTATGTAGCCCTCTAATCAGAGAACATCCCAAACACCTGCAGCCTGACAGTATCTCCATGTGCTAGTTATAGAACTAACAGATTGTAACGCCAATACAAGTGTTGATGTAAGCAAGAGCACCGAAATGAATACCATTACTAGTTCACCATCCTTTCAACTTTAAAGATAGGATAGATAGAATAGATAGGATAGATAGTTTTACACTTTAGACACTCAATATGATACTACATGCTACGTGCCCCACTCCACTGTGTGACACACTGGTACCTCTATCAGGAACACAGACTGACGTACTAACAGTGTAGGAACTGTACTGCATAGAAACATGTTTACCTAAATACCTCCACCTCTGATATGAGTGAAAGGTGTCACTCTTCACTTTCGCCCAGCACACACACACACATATGCACGCACACCCACACAGGAACACACGCACTTATATGCACACACACACACATACACCATCACACACACTCCAAAGTGTCAGTAGCGGTATTGGCATGTGGCTATCAGCGCCTTGTGCTGGGCCTCTGTAATAATAAACTGCTAATTGAACGGCTGCTCTGAGCGGCCTGTTAGCAGGGAGCCTGGCTGCCGCTGAAAGATGCAGCACACAGCCAGCCCGCCAACGTGCTGAAAGAGCCTATTAGACCTCGCCTCTGTACCTGGGAGTGTTAATAGAAACGCTCTCTCTTTCACACTCACACTCATGCACGCACACTGGTTCTCAGGGAATACACTGGTAAACAGGCCTACTGTGAGTCACAGCAAACATGCATAGAATAACCTGTAGGATAGATACTTGCTTGACAAAACACAAACTCCACAGTAGACCTATATTGTAAACAAACTTGAATGTAATGCACGGAAAGTATATTTTGCGTAAAAAAATATAGCAGAAATGAACACAACTTTGACTGAAAAACTCTTTCATATCCAAGTCTGCGTGAAAATGTCTTGCATGCATCACCTGTGGAAGAACAGTAAAAATCCCCCTCCTCGTCCCCTAGCCTGCGCCCTAGATCTTACATCTAAGATCTACATCGCCCCTGGAGAACAGGCCCTTATGCGGCGGCATGAAGCCATGCAGAAAGCTCATCATCTTTTTATATGCGCACAGGCAGGAAAGATTAAAACATTAGGGTGTTGACAAGTGACAGAGAAACCTCCTCGAGTGTGTAAGCTGCTCTGAAGAAGTCACACTCCATAGGGTCTCAGCGATCGGCCAGGACTCTTCACCTTAATTAAACTAATTGGCTTTCCAGATTGCTTTCCCAATAGTCGATCAGGTACGTCTTTATGAGTAAGAGGCTTAGTGAAAATATTTCTGGGAATGAGAGAGAGAGAGAGGACACAGCCCGGGGAGAAGAGGGTAGGGTTGGATTAGGTGTTTGAGAGAGACAGAGGGAGACAGAGGGAGACAGAGACAGTGCAGTGTGTGCAAGTGTATGTGCGCAGGTTAAATCTTTGACTTATCCTGGAATCCATACTCTTTCGACACCACAACGTTGCAAAATAAAATTGATGAACATATGGATGTATGCTTCGATATTCAGCATCTGCTAGAAGCTATTGAATGTGCATATGTTCAACCCTCTCACATAATATAGCTACCAACAAAGCCATACTCATTTTTGACAATGTCTCTATTTGACGGACAGATAGACAGAGTACTGGCTGATTGTGTCTCCATTAGCTAGCAGGGCCCAGCTGGGTCAGTGGGGAGAGAGGGGGATGCAGAGGGTAGGCAGGGGCCCCTTGGTACTGTGTAGAGTCTAAAAGAGAGCCTAGTGTATTGGGCTAATTACATTACAGTCCCTACTCAATGCCAGTTAAGTCTGTGTGTGTGTGTGTGTGTGTGTGTGTGTGTGTGTGTGTGTGTGTGTGTGTGTGTGTGTGTGTGTGTGTGTGTGTGTGTGTGTACCCACATAGTATAAATGATACATGTGTAACTACTATCTCCTATCTCAATGAGCTGGATGGATTCTATAGGTCTACAATTGCATCAAACAGAAGCGTCATCATCTGTTTATAACAGAGCTATGCTAGCACTGGGGGGCTCAGGGACAGTGTTAATATGTAGAACATAAGTTATGTGCTTTTTCTCCTGGGC
This sequence comes from Oncorhynchus mykiss, assembly GCF_013265735.2. NCBI lineage: Eukaryota > Metazoa > Chordata > Actinopteri > Salmoniformes > Salmonidae > Oncorhynchus > Oncorhynchus mykiss. Next base: position 31,829,926 of record NC_048566.1, read on the forward strand.
GCTCAAAAGCTAATCCTGTAGGCTGCCCTGATCTGCTCCGCTTCATTTCTCTCCACGCCCTGCCCAGGCCCGGCCCAGTGGCGTAAGCCCATCATATGACTGCATGCTCTGCACATCGGCCTAATCATATGGAAGAGATGATCACAGGGCAGGAAATTGCAACGCAGGGCCAAAGGAAACAATCTTTCTGCACAGGCTTAAGCCAATCATGTCTTTCTCTTTCTTTCTTTCCATCTTTCTTTCTCTCCTTCTCTCTCCAGGATTCAATCAATGTGGTTCTTGGTTTTCCCTATACATTTTGTTCTTCCCCATTTGAATTATCTCTCTGTCTGTTTGTTGATCAGACCTGGGGCTTCAACCTTTTTCTTTCCCAGGGACCCCCTCCTAGGCAAACCGGCGACCCATCATGCGTTGGCAAAAAAAAAAGTTTAATTTCTTGTCTTATCATCAGGTGAATGATAATGGCAAGGTGAAGAAATCAGCATTTTAAAATTATTTGGTATATTGTTTTTCATTAACTCCCCACATTATAATTGGAAGAAGAAATGTAAACGCTGACACAGCCTATTAGCTTTTGAAAGGTAACTGCAAAAACATTTTCACTAAGAGCAACTGTTTGCAAAAATGTGTTGGCCATGTGTTGGCAAAAATGTATGTCTGAGTCAAGAAAACCAGTGGCACTTGCTGCACTGGTAGCCTGTCTGCTGGTGGTTTTTCAACCGCGGACCCCCGGTTGAATACCCCTTATGTAGACAAATATGGTTTATTGTATGTATATATGCTCCACTGTAAAATAATTACCAACCAAAAATGTACATGTCTCTCATGTCCTTTCCGTGATACTAGGAAAGAGGCAAACCGGAAAGACATCTCACATTTAATCCTCCCAGTTTAACAACCTTGTTTTGTAGACCTTCACATTTTTATTGACTTTTTATTGTATTTCACCTTTATTTAACCAGGTAGACCAGTTGAGAACAAGTTCTCATTTAACACTGCGACCTGGCCAAGATAAAGCAAAGCGGTGCGACAAAAACAACAACACAGAGTTACACATAAACAACCGTACAGTCAATAACACAATAGAAAAATACATGTACAGTGTGTGCAAATGTAGAAAAGTAGGGAGGTAAGGAAATAAATAGGCCATAGAGGTGAAATAATTACAATTTAGCATTAACACTGGAGTGATAGATGTGCAGATGATGATGTGCAAATAGAGATACTGGGGTGCAAAAGAGCAAGAGGATAAATAACAATATGGGGATGAGGTAGTTGGGTGTGCTATTTACAGATTGGCTGTGTACAGGTACAGTGATCGAGAAGCTGCTCTGACAGCTGATGCTTAAAGTTAGAGAGGGAGATATAAGTCTCCAGCTTCAGTGATTTTTGCAATTTGTTCCAGTCATTGGCAGCAGAGAACTAGAAGGAAAGGCGGCCAAAGGAAGTGTTGGCTTTGGGGAAGACCAGTGAAATATACCTCCTGGAGCGTGTGCTACGGGTGGGTGTTGCTATGGTGACCAGTGACCTGAGATAAGGCGGGGCTTTACCTAGCAAAGACTTATAGATGACCTGGAGCCAGTGGGTTTGGAGACGAATATGTAGTGAGGGCCAGCCAATGAGAGCATACAGGTCGGAGTGGTGGGTAGTAGATGGGGCTTTGGTGAAAAAACAGATGGCACTGGGTTAGACTACATCCAGTTTGCTGAGTAGAGTGTTGGAGGCTATTTTGTAAATGACATCACTGAAGTCAAGGATCGGTAGGATAGTCCGTTTTACAAGGTTATGTTTGGCAAGATGAGTGAAGGAAGCTTTGTTGCGAAATAGGAAGCTGATTCTAGATTTTTTGGGGGGATTGGAGATGCTTAATGTGAGTCTGGAAGAAGAGTTTACAGTCTAACCAGACACCTAGGTATTTGTAGTTGTCCAATTATTCTAAGTCAGAACCATCCAGAGTAGTGATGCTAGTCGGGCAGGAGGGTGCGGGCAGCAATCGGTTGAAGAGCAGGAACTTAGTTTTACTAGCATTTAAAAGCAGTTTGAGGCCACGGAAGGAGTGTTGTATGGAATTGAAGGTCGTTTGGAGGTTTGTTAGCACAGTGTCCAAAGAAGGGCCAGATGTATACAGAATGGTGTTGTCTGCGTAGAGGTGGATCAGAGAATCACCAGCAGCAAGAGTGACATCATTGATATTTTCAGAGAAAAGAGTCGGCCCGAGAATTGAACCATGTAGCACCCCCATAGAGACTGCCAGAGTTTCAGACAACAGGCTCTCCGATTTGACACACTGAACTCATCTGAGAAGTAGTTGGTGAACCAGGCGAGGCAGTCATTTGAGAAGCCAAGGCTATTGAGTCTGCCGATAAGAATGCGGTGATTGACAGAGTCAAAAGTTTTGGCCATGTCGATGAAGACGGCTGCACAGTACTGTCTTTTATCGATGGCGGTTATGATATCAATTAGGACCTTGAGCGTGGCTGACGTACACCCATGACCAGCTCGGAAACCAGATTGCATAGTGGAGACGGTATGGTGGGATTCGACAGAGATGGCCGCCTCGCTTCGCGTTCCTAGGAAACTATGCAGTTTTTTGTTTTTTTACGTGTTATTTCTTACATTAGTACCTCAGGTCATCTTAGGTTTCATTACATACAGTCGAGAAGAACTACTGAATATAAGATCAGCGTCAACTCACCATCAGTACGACCAAGAATATGTTTTTCGCGACGCGGATCCTGTGTTCTGCCTTACAAACAGGACAACGGAGTGGATCCCATGCAGCGACCCAAAAAAACGACTCCGAAAAAGAAGGAAACGAGGCGGTCTTCTGGTCAGACTCCGGAGACGGACACACCGTACACCACTCCCTAGCATTCGTCTTGCCAATGTCCAGTCTCTTGACAACAAGGTTGATGAAATCCGAGCAAGGGTAGCATTCCAGAGGGACATCAGAGACTGTAACGTTCTTTGCTTCACGGAAACGTGGCTCACTGGAGAGACACTATCCGAGGCGGTGCAGCCAACGGGTTTCTCCACGCATCGCGCCGACAGAAACAAACATCTTTCTGGTAAGAAGAGGGGCGGGGGCGTATGCCTTATGGCTGACGTGACATGGTGTGATGAAAGAAACATACAGGAACTCAAATCCTTCTGTTCACCTGATTTAGAATTCCTCACAATGAAATGTAGACCGCATTATCTACCAAGAGAATTCTCTTCGATTTTAATCACAGCCGTATATATCCCCCCCCCAAGCAGACACATCGATGGCTCTGAACAAACTTTATTTAACTCTTTGCAAACTGGAAACCATTTATCCGGAGGCTGCATTCATTGTAGCTGGGGATTTTATCAAGGCTAATCTGAAAACAAGACTCCCTAAATTTTATCAGCATATCGATTGCGCAACCAGGGGTGGAAAGACCTTGGATCATTGTTACTCTAACTTCCGCGACGCATATAAGGCCCTGCCCCGCCCCCCTTTCGGAAAAGCTGACCACGACTCCATTTTGTTGATCCCTGCCTACAGACAGAAACTAAAACAAGAGGCTCCCACGCTGAGGTCTGTCCAACGCTGGTCCGACCAAGCTGACTCCACACTCCAAGACTGCTTCCATCACGTGGACTGGGATATGTTTCGTATTGCGTCAGATAACAATATTGACGAATACGCTGATTCGGTGTGCGAGTTCATTAGAACGTGCGTTGAAGATGTTGTTCCCATAGCATCGATTAAAACATTCCCTAACCAGAAACCGTGGATTGATGGCAGCATTCGCATGAAACTGAAAGCGCAAACCACTGCTTTTAATCAGGGCAAGGTGTCTGGTAACATGACCGAATACAAACAGTGCAGCTATTCCCTCCGCAAGGCTATCAAACAAGCTAAGCGTCAGTACAGAGACAAAGTAGAATCTCAATTCAACAGCTCAGACACAAGAGGCATGTGGCAGGGTCTACAGTCAATCACGGACTACAGGAAGAAATCCAGCCCAGTCACGGACCAGGATGTCCTGCTCCCAGGCAGACTAAATCACTTTTTTGCCCGCTTTGAGGACAATACAGTGCCACTGACACGGCCTGCAACGAAAACATGCGGGCTCTCCTTCACTGCAGCCGAGGTGAGTAAGACATTTAAACGTGTTAACCCTCGCAAGGCTGCAGGCCCAGACGGCATCCCCAGCCGCGCCCTCAGAGCATGCGCAGACCAGCTGGCCGGTGTGTTTACGGACATATTCAATCAATCCCTATACCAGTCTGCTGTTCCCACATGCTTCAAGAGGGCCACCATTGTTCCTGTTCCCAAGAAAGCTAAGGCAACTGAGCTAAACGACTACCGCCCCGTAGCACTCACTTCCGTCATCATGAAGTGCTTTGAGAGACTAGTCAAGGACCATATCACCTCCACCCTACCTGACACCCTAGACCCACTCCAATTTGCTTACCGCCCAAATAGGTCCACAGACGATGCAATCTCAACCACACTGCACACTGCCCTAACCCATCTGGACAAGAGGAATACCTTTGTGAGAATGCTGTTCATTGACTACAGCTCGGCATTCAACACCATAGTACCCTCCAAGCTCGTCATCAAGCTCGAGACCCTGGGTCTCGACCCCGCCCTGTGCAACTGGGTACTGGACTTCCTGACGGGCTGCCCCCAGGTGGTGAGGGTAGGCAACAACATCTCCTCCCCGCTGATCCTCAACACTGGGGCCCCACAAGGGTGCGTTCTGAGCCCTCTCCTGTACTCCCTGTTCACCCACGACTGCGTGGCCACGCACGCCTCCAACTCAATCATCAAGTTTGCGGACGACACAACAGTGGTAGGCTTGATTACCAACAACGACGAGACGGCCTACAGGGAGGAGGTGAGGGCCCTCGGAGTGTGGTGTCAGGAAAATAACCTCACACTCAACGTCAACAAAACTAAGGAGATGATTGTGGACTTCAGGAAACAGCAGAGGGAACACCCCCCTATCCACATCGATGGAACAGTAGTGGAGAGGGTAGCAAGTTTTAAGTTCCTCGGCATACACATCACAGACAAACTGAATTGGTCCACTCACACAGACAGCATTGTGAAGAAGGCGCAGCAGCGCCTCTTCAACCTCAGGAGGCTGAAGAAATTTGGCTTGTCACCAAAAGCACTCACAAACTTCTACAGATGCACAATAGAGAGCATCCTGGCGGGCTGTATCACCGCCTGGTACGGCAACTGCTCCGCCCTCAACCGTAAGGCTCTCCAGAGGGTAGTGAGGTCTGCACAACGCATCACCGGGGGCAAACTACCTGCCCTCCAGGACACCTACACCACCCGATGTTACAGGAAGGCCATAAAGATCATCAAGGACATCAACCACCCGAGCCACTGCCTGTTCACCCCGCTATCATCCAGAAGGCGAGGTCAGTACAGGTGCATCAAAGCTGGGACCGAGAGACTGAAAAACAGCTTCTATCTCAAGGCCATCAGACTGTTAAACAGCCACCACTAACATTGAGTGGCTGCTGCCAACACACTGACACTGACTCAACTCCAGCCACTTTAATAATGGGAATTGATGGGAAATGATGTAAATATATCACTAGCCACTTTAAACAATGCTACCTTATATAATGTTACTTACCCTACATTATTCATCTCATATGCATACGTATATACTGTACTCTATATCATCGACTGTATCCTTATGTAATACATGTATCACTAGCCACTTTAACTATGCCACTTTGTTTACATACTCATCTCATATGTATATACTGTACTCGATACCATCTACTGTATCTTGCCTATGCTGCTCTGTACCATCACTCATTCATATATCCTTATGTACATATTCTTTATCCCCTTACACTGTGTACAAGACAGTAGTTTTGGAATTGTTAGTTAGATTACTTGTTGGTTATTACTGCATTGTCGGAACTAGAAGCACAAGCATTTCGCTACACTCGCATTAACATCTGCTAACCATGTGTATGTGACAAATAAAATTTGATTTGATTTGAAATGGTCGGTGATCTGTTTGTTAACTTGGCTTTCGAAGATTTTATAAAGGCAGGGCAGGATGGATGTAGGTCTGTAACAGTTTGGGTCAAGAGAGTCTCCCCATTTGAATAGCGAGATGACTGCGGCAGCTTTCCAATCTTTGGGGATCTCAGACGATACGAAAGAGAGGTTGCACAGGCTAGTAATACGGGTTGCGTCAATTTTGGCAGATCATTTCAGAAAGAGAGGGTCCAGATTGTCTAGCCCAGCTTATTTGTAGGGATCCATATTTTGCCGCTCTTTCAGAACATCAGCTGTCTGGATTTGGGTGAAGGAGAAGCAGGGGGCTTGGGAAAGTTGCTGCAGGGGATGCTGAGCTGTTGGCCAGGCTAAGGGAAGCCAGGTGGAAAGCATGGCCAGCCATAGAACAATGCTTATTGAAATTATCGATTATCATAGATTTATCGGTGGTGACTGTTTCCTAGCCTCAGTTGTAATGGGAAGCTGGGAGGAGGTGCTCTTATTCTCCATGGACTTTACAGTGTCCCAAAACTTTTGGAATTAGTGCTATAGGATGCAAATTTCTGTTTGAAAATGCTAGCCTTAGCTTTCTTAACTGACTGAGTATATTAGTTCCTGACTTCCCTGAAAAGTTGCACATCGCGGGGGCTATTCGATGCTAATGCAGAATGCCACAGGATGTTTTTGTGCTGGTCAAGGGCTGTCAAGTCTGGGGTGAACCAAGGGAAATATCTGTTCTTAGTTCTACATTTTTTGAATGGGGCATGCTTATTTAAGATGGCGACGAAAGCACTTTTTAAGAGCAACCAGGCATCCTCTACTGATGGGATGAGGTCAATATCCTTCCAGGATACCCGGGCCAGGTCGATTAGAAAGGCCTGCTCGCTGAAGTGTTTTAGAGAGCGGTTGACAGTGATGAGGAGTGGTCATTTACGCACGCAGGCAATGAGGCAGTGATCGCTGAGATCCTGGTTGAAGACAGCAGAGGTGTGTTTAGAGGGCAAGTTGGTCAGGATGATATCGAAGAGGGTGTCCATGGTTTTGGATTTAGGGTTGTACCTGGTAGGTTCCTTGATAATATGTGTGAGATTGAGGGCATCTATTTTAGATTGTAGGACTGCCGGGGTGTCAAGCATGTCCCAGTTTAGGTCACCTAACAGTACAAACTTTGAAGATAGATGGGGGGCAATCAATTCACATGTGGAGTCCAAGGCACAGCAGGGGGCTGAAGGGGGTCTATAACAAGCGGCAACGGTGAGAGACTTGTTTCTGGAAAGGTGCATTTTTAAAAGTAGATGCTCTAATTTGTTGGGCACAGACCTGGATAGTATGACAGAACTCTGCAGGCTATCTCTGCAGTAGATTCCACCTCCGCCCCTTTCGGCAGTTCTATCTTGTCGTAAAATGTTATAGTTGTAGATGGAGTAACATAGAACTTCACAATGACATAGGTCTTCACAATGACTGTCTTATAGACCTCCCATGTGGCCTCACTTGCTTCATGAGAGCACAGTGACCTAAATGTTTTTCAGGGCTAAAGGCTGATACCTCTTCTTTTAGGCTGATATACAGTATGTCCTTTATTATCACTCTGTTATCTCTCCATCAGCAACCATGCAGGTAAGGCAGGCTAGTGCTTTGTCCCAGGAAAAGAGGAAAATTAAACATGGAGGTTGAGGCTTGCCGGTAATCTGCCAGTGGTATTACCAGGATTAAGACGAGGGCAAGGGCCCCGTAGTCAGCCTGAACAGGTGTGCCTGTTACCATGCCACAAGCTGCCATGACAACCACAGGACCTGCTGAGCTCTTGTAACCGATTGGTATCAATCCTGGATTGTTTGCTTTCTGCACTCTAAAGTCAGGTTTTGTTCACATGCCGTAAGAGACAGAGATCAGGACTGGAACGTTGTAAAGGCTGGAATAGACGGCAGTAGTTGAAGCTTTCAAAAGTGGCCAACAAAGTGATTTATATCACAAAAGCCGAGCAATAAGAAATCACTTTTCTTCAGGGGATCATTGACAAACTCTGGACCTACGCACCGTCTCTCTGCCCTTCAGACCACCCATTCACCCCCCCCCCCCCTCTCTCTCCCCTTTGGGTGAGTGACAGAGTTCTGTGACGACAAACCCCCACGACACCCCTACCTCTACACACACACACACACATCACACACCCTTGCACTGATTTGACAGCCGCTCTCCCTCTCATTCAGATTGATGCTGTGTTGCGGCCCCAGGCCCCTGGAGAGACGTAATTGAATTGGTTTCCAGAGAATACTAATGAGGCGTAATGTTGAGATAACTGATACCCAAAGAATAAGTGATCATTGACAGCATGTGTTTCTTGTCAGTAATAAACATGTCACGGAAACAGGGAGCCAGTTGAATTTCCTCTGAAATTCTGTCTCACCACACGCACAGCATGCAATACATTTTATGGTTTAGTACTGCAACTAGTGACTAAGTAAACAGGTTGCAAACTTTCACTGCTGAAATGACATGTGTAATCCTATAATATGTTGTGTATTATATTTAATAATTGGACTGTCAAGATGTCACTATAGAAACCTCTAAAAGCTAAAAAATGTTGAGATGCCACAGACTGACACACGCACACACTGCTTGTGATCACAGATCTCTTCCCACTGTCCTGTGGTTACTTTGGCACCCATGGGCTGCCCTGGCCCAGATGCTTCCCTCAGTTCTCTGGCTGCTCCATATGGTAGATGTTTGTGTAGTGGAGACTTGGGAGAGCTTCAGTGCTCTGAAAGCTCAATACATAAACACTGGTCCCTGATTCACACTTCAGACTGCCGACTGTGTGCTTACCTACTGGACCAACCAAAACCAGCCCTGCTATTATTTAATCTAGGGAGCCGGACTGTTGTGGAGAAGGGAAATAGCCAAAAAAGATGACATGGTAGCATGAAACTTCAAAATTCATCTGAGAATCTCATGAAAGACTCCAATGGGACAATTATTTGTAAAACCAAGATGGCCAACAATTCCGAGAAACGGAGGCCCAAACGCCCTTCCTCTTCCCAGCATGCCATTTAGCCTCGGCATGGGGCGGCCGGGCCGTGGCGGCTGGCTTCAATTACCCCGGGGCAGTCAATAGGAGGTGTCATCAGCCACACTACACTGCACCGAGCTGTCCTGCCCGCACCAGCAAAACGCCTGCTCCCTGTCCGCCTCTACCCCCGCTCACCCTCCTTCCAGCCAGCCCAGGCCAGCGGGCGCTGCTGCAGCGCTTTGTTTGGTAAAAAAACAAATTCCCTCAGTGTGGCCGCAAGCTGAGCTAACAGCAGAGCAGTTTTCAATGACTCGTCCCCTCACCCCAGTCCCCACACCCCCAACCCACGCCCCTGTTTCTGACAGTCCTGATGGGCACTCTGCCCCTGTTATTGTATTTAGGCTCAGTCTGGCACCCATGAATCAGTCAGGGGCCCAAGAAATGCCACCCTGAGCTTGGCATTGGGATAGGGGAGCCGGAGGAAGGAGGAGGGATTGGGGTGCAATGTTGAAAGCTTGGCATGTAGGGGCCTTAGTTAGGGTATCATATAATATATACTTGCGTCTGTGAAGGCGTGGCTTTGGCCAGGCAAGGGAGAGGACTGGGGCAGACTGGTGGTGTAAGAAACTGAGGTGCTCCAAGGAAAACCGTCCCAAGGTGGAGTAACAATAAGCATCCTGTCATTTGTATGTGGAGGTCAGTGATAGGGTGTTGGAATTGGTTCGGGACGTTATCTCTTATCTAAATATATCTATTAGCCTATGTGTATTCAATGTTATTGTGCTGATATTGTTATCCAGAGTTTATTCAGTTATTCCATGGGCCAATAAGGCTAAACCCTAAAAGGTACATTTTATGCCATTGAGGTCAACATAGTCCATGAACTCTTGTTTCAACTTTTTGATACATTGCTTGCTCTCTAGAGAGTTCTAAGAACCCTTTTTTCTAAGAATGCAGAACAACATTCTGAGGGTTGCTTCCATTGAAGGACATTAGAATACTCTGAGGCTCAGCACCCTGATAGCCTGTCAGCATCAGAACAACATTCCCTCATTCTGCACCTGTACCAGGCAGGCCTCTGTGTGGGCCGGTCGGGGTCCTCGCTCCTCGCTCTTCTTCAGCCGTGTTTCCCAGAGAAAGCACGAGGCTCCTGGGTCCCAGGGCCAACACGATGGAGAACACCAGGGAAAATAAACAGAGCGCTTCCCTCCTGCCCCTCATCCTCTCGTCCCACTCACCCGCCACCCACCGCCCCCGCCGAGAAAGAGCGCACCAAGCCGATGTGTTTGTTTGTGGAGATGGTGAGAAGCTGTCATGATGTCATCACCAGAAGGCAGCTTTTCCCTCTAGTGCTCTCTGTCCCTTTCCAAGCCAAACAGATGAGATCAGATCATCTTTCCTGATGTTCCTGTCTGTGTGACCAGCCACCCTTACTTACTCCACTCCACTGCAGCTTTGGTAACCATGTCTCTGTCCTCGAGGGTTGCCGCGGCCGCAGAGAGGCTCTAAAGATACTCAGTTAATCTGGTCACCTAGCATAAAGGTGGCATCTCTGGTATGACAGCAAATATAGTTCTGCACATTATTGGTCAGTTATTTTATCTGATAACCTTCAACCAAGAATATTTTGTATCTATAGGAAGGCATCTTGATCAGTCCAAGATTAATCTGAAGACGTATAATGAAATAAATACATTTAATTAACCATAATTGAAACATTGTGATCACTACATCAGATTTATTCAAATAAAAAAACTAGAAAGAGCGATAACAAAAAGGTAACACAAAAGTAGCACAAATTACTTAATACTACATGTGTCCAATAAACTCTCATAAAGTAGTAGTGTATATAGTTTTGTAGTCAGCTACTTTTGTGAGATACAGAGGCCATTAGGAATACATTATCAGGTCAGACAGTACATGTGTAGTAAATGGAATTACATTTTGGCTGGTTTAGTGGCAAACCTGACCGTTCTCAATTCATACCTGAAACTGTAGGGACACCTAGTGGTTAAAACCAAGACAAGTGTAAACCAGCAAGCATTGTCTGCTGGTGAAGGGATGCCATTACTGTAGTTTGTCAATTTCTGGAAAATGTAGCAGCATGAGTAATGCAAATGTAAACCTATGCTTTACATTCATAATTTATGGGGAAATATCCTGGGGCTCTGTTCACAAACACAAACAGACCCCACAGAGCCCCAGAACAGCAACACAATTAGACTCAACAAAATCATGAGAAAACAAAAACATAGTTTATTGACACATTGGAAAGAATTAACAAAAAAAACTGCGCAAACTAGAATGCTATTTGGCCCTAAACAGAGAGTACACAGCGGCAGAATGTGACCACTGTGACTGACCCAAATTTAAGGAAAGCCTTGACTAGGTACAGTCTCTGTGAGCATAGCCTTGCTACTGAGAAAGGCCACCGTAGGCAGACCTGGCTCTCAAGAGAAGACAGGATAGGTGCACACTGCCCACAAAATGAGGTGGAAACTAAGCAGCACTTCCTAACCTCCTGCCAAATGTATGACCATATTAGAGATTACACAGATCTGAGGGAAATTACACAGATCCTCAAAGACTTTGGAAATGTTAACATATGTTTCCCATGACAGTAAAGCCCTTAAATTGAATTGAAATTGACAGAGAGAGACAGACAGCGAGAGAGACAGACAGGGGGGGATTCTGCTGTGCCACTGTCGCATTAGGATTATATTTACGTTAGAAAAACAACATTTTGAACTAAAGCGTTCTAGCTACCAACTGACACACATGTATGTGTGTTACCATGGCTACTAACGCATGCAGTCTGTATTAACTCCAGTTGGGGGCGAACATTTCAAAGATTTGTGCAGTGAACACATCATCACTCTAGCAAAATGTGTGGATAGAGCGGTGGATAGAAGGTACCCATCCAGTTACTTCTACAAAACGTATTTCACAGCCGGAGATTTACGATTATGAAAACATGGTCGTAAAAACTAGAAAACAAAACGTGAAGGATCAACCGCCGCAGCCCAACGTCGACGACAGAGACAGGAATCCGTTCGTATCGCCAGGCACCGGGAAAAGTAGACGAGCAGGAAAGGGCACCCCTTTCAACAGCTTGCTTCACAATAAGAATGGACTATTTCCAGGGTTTTCATTCATCAGAAGTAAGCTTGGCCTTACTCCGTCAGCTTTTGTGAAACTCGGAATTACTCTGGTTCTTGGTAAGTGTCACGCAACACATATACAGTACTTAGCTAGCGACCAGTACTGTAACGATGTTGCTAACGTAGCTAGTTAGCTAGCGCTAGCTCAAACAGCATACGACGACAGCTAACGTTACTGAGGTTACTAGGCTGTGCCACGGTCATTGGTGGCTAGCAAATGATGATAGCCAATTTAACGTTACTGTAGTTAGCTAACGGTAATTAAATTATTAACTAGCTGGCTAACTAATATTAGAACAATGATTAAACCCCACAACTTTCTTAATATCATTAACGGTTCTCTGTTTTTTCTTCATAGCTGCTCTGGCTGGGTATTTACATTGGTAAGTTAAGTAACTAACGTTAACCTCAGTCTAACAACAGTTCAGGTCATTGACATGCACTTCCAAGTCTTGAATGTTTCCTGTGTACATTGATTGTAGATAACTAACGTTAGCTAGATATCCTAAAGCCTATTTGTTGTTTCTGTAGGTACCATCTCTCACGCCTCTTTGAAAATGACAGGCACTTCTCACATCTGTCAGGGCTGGAAAAGGAAATGGCATTTCGGACAGAAATGGTAAGTCTTGTGTTGTTGAAAGATGACAGAAGAAGAAACGAATGAAGTAATGATGACCTATTCTATGTGTGTGTGATACTGTGCCTTGCAAAATCTTAGAGCCTTGTTTCTGTAGCAGGCCATGAGCCAATACCTGATAAGGGCTTTTGTGTGAGAATTTAATCAAATTGTTATATGATCCTGTTCTAGGGTTTATACTACTCCTACTTCAAGACCATCATTGAGGCCCCAACCTTTATCAACGGCCTGTATCTGGTCATGAACGATCGGCTTACAGAGTACCCACTGGTTATAAACACACTGAAGAGGTTCAATCTCTATCCAGAGGTAACATTTGTGGAAATGGACATCCTTGGCATTTGATTGGACAACAGACTTTGTTGAGGGTCTTCATGCTGAAATCCTTCCTCCACTGCTCTCTAGGTGGTCCTGGCCAGCTGGTACAGAATCTACACAGATATAATGGAATTCTTTGGACTCCCCACCAAGATGTGTTGGTCCATCAATAGAGGAGAGGGTATGGCTGCAGTGGACGGCTGTGAAGGTACCAATGCTGTCTTGTTTGACCTGAACACACACACACACAACTCTCTAGGCCGGATACAATCAAACCAGCTCTATGGGAAATCATAAAGAAAATTAGCGTTATTCCGGTGCCACCCAGCTGTAGTGGTTCATCTGAAATATTAGTTGTAAAAACCTCATTATTGCTGCATATGAAATTGAAAGTTGGCATAACACCAGTATTCCACTATAGAGAGAGAACTGCTTGAAGACACAAAGCCAATCTGTTTGATTTTAATTTCAACATATATATATATTCCACTGCACTGGATCAATGTTATTTTTCTGAATTGTGGATTTCCAAATGTGTAAGTTAGACTGAATACCAGTTCATTTCAGGAAAATAGAGATCTGTGTCTCCCAAAGGAATGCCATGCAGTTGCTTACCTTATGAATAATTGCAATCTGTGAGGCTATTTCTTGCTTTCGTTGCATTTTAATTGAGCTGCTGCACAAAGGGAAAGCTTTGTTTTAGTTTTTTTCACATAACACATTTCACATGTATCTGGGCCAACTTCAATGAAATCTATGAATAAGGGGAAGGTGTTTTGTAAGGGGGAGGTTGTTCCCCTTTTCTACTTGTTGAACTGTTCTCTTAACTTGTCATTAGCACTTCATAGCATGTTATATGCATATTACTTCTCAGTGTTATATAGTCAAGACTGGAGCAAGTTACACTTCTTTCTAATTAAAGGTGTGAATTATGTGAAAGCACACTCTATGTAGTTTGAAGGTGCTGCTGTACATGTAAGTGCCGCCTGCCTTTTGTTCCTGTTTCCACAAGCTGAGTGCGCAGCAAATTAGAGCAGACTCAGAATAGCCCTTTATCCTCAGCAGTTCTATGGTAGTGAAATGAAAGAAAGCCTCCCACTTCGGGAAAGCATTAAGAAGGCGACTCACTGAAGGCTTCAATATTTCCATTAGCCTATGTCTTTTACTATGAGCGAGCCATGTCAGGTATCAATCAATATTACATCATGGTTTCAAGCATCTTATTTTGAGCCATTCCATCAGTCGACTTAGCATTTTCTGAAAGTAAGTTAATTTGTTTGGTACAGTAATACAACAAGCAAACAATATTCTCACTTTCATTTCTGTCCAGGACTTCAGGCCATGGCCATAGAATAGCATATAGTATTTGAATAGAATCTCTGGTCATGAGAATCAGTGTTTTGAAGTTATGGTCTTTGGCTATTCGAGTTCCTTGCCATTGCCAGTCTCAATCCTAATAGTCTCTCTGTCTGTGTGTGTCAGGTATGGGTGACCCTGCATATTTCTACGTGACCTTTGTGTTCCTCCTCAATGGTCTGATGATGAGTCTGTTCTTCATCTACGGGACCTACCTCAGGTAACTTAACCTTTACCCGCCTTTGATTCTGCAACAGTTGGGCTCAGATTAAGACTTTAAAGTAATTTAGTCACTTTAATGTTCTAACAAAGACTGCTAAAATAAGAAAGGCTGAATTATCCCCCTCCCTTCCCCTCTCTAGTGGCAGTCGGCTTGGGGGTATGGTCACGGTGCTGTGTTTCTTCTTCAACCATGGAGAGGTGAGTGTGTACCGTACAGAACTGTGGAGGTAGACTGGTGAGGGTGGAGATGGGGGATGGATACAATGCAGGCAGCCATCAAAAGGATCTCCGTCTCAGCCAGTATCAGACATGCTGAGTAGTTGCTCTATTGTAATATTCACACCAATCGATACTGACATTTCAATCATACTCTCCTCTCCCCAGTCGCCACCCACTTGTCTCCTTTACCTTCTCAGTCTGTGCTGGTTTCAACGCAGAAGTGTGAATGTATCCAAATCATTATTATAGGAGCATTGGTGCAGTGTGGGTGTAGGATGAAGACTAAATGTACTGGATGAGATTACTGGATGCATTTTTATGTACAAATTGTTTTTCGCAGTTGTCATTGATTGCGTAACGGTACAGAAAAAATCCCCTTCTACGCAGCAATGTGTTGTCGCAAAATAAAGTAGGATTGTGTTTGTTTGTATGTGTGTGTTTCTGTGTCGCAGAGCACCCGGGTCATGTGGACTCCGCCCCTGAGGGAGAGCTTCTCCTATCCCTTCCTGGTCCTGCAGATGTTACTCCTCACCCACATCCTCCGGTAACTCACCATCCCTATTTCCTTTCGCCTTCCTTTCTCTCCTTCTCTTTTCAATACGCTCTGGCTGCCTCTTCATGTGCTAGTGATATGTAATGTAAAGCAGCGATTCTCAACTGGTGCTGGCTAGAGGTCGAACGACTGATTTTCAATACCGATTATTGGAGAACCAAAAAAAAGTCGATACCGATTCATCGGCCGATTTGTATATATTTTTGGAATAATGACAATTACAACAACACTGAATGAGCACTTTTAAATAAATAAAAACACAGTGTTTGATAATAAAGTAAAAGTGCAATATGTGCCATGTAAAAATATTCAATATTCCCAGTTAAGAAGTTTTAGGTTGTAGTTATTATAGGAATTATGGCGCGTCAACTATTTCTCTATACCATTTGTATTTCATATACCTTTTGACTATTGGATGTTCTAATAGGCACTAAAGTTTTGCCAGCCTAATCTCAGGAGTTGATAGGCTTGAAGTCATAAACAGCGCTGTGTATTAAGCATTGCTAAGAGCTGCTGGCAAACGCAGTAAAGTTTGAATGAATGCTTACGAGCCTGCTGCCATCTACCACCACTCAGTCAGACTGCTCTATCAAATATCAAATCATAGACTATAATATAATGAACACAGAAATACGAGCCTTTGGTCATTAATATGGTCAAATCCGGAAACTATCATTTCGAAATCAAAAAGTTTATTCTTTCAGTGAAATACGGAACAGTTCTGTATTTTATTGAATGGGTGGAAAACCTAAGTCTAAATATTGCTGTTACATTGCACAACCTTCAATGTTATGTCATAATTATGTAAAATTCTGGCAAATTAGTTCGCAACGAGCCAGGTGGCCCAAACTGTTGCATATACCCTGACTCAGCGTGCAATAAACGCAAGATTGATTTTAAGAAAGGCATTGTTTATGGTTAGGTACATTCGTGCAACGATTGTGCTTTTTTCGTGAATACACATTTGTTAAATCATCCCCCGTTTGGCGAAGTAGGCTGTGATTCGATGATAAATTAACGGGGACAGCATTGATTATATGCAAAGCAGTACAAGCTAGTTAACCTAGTAATATCATCGACCATGTGTAGTTAACTAGTGATTATGTGAATATTGATTTAAACAATTTTTTTTATAAGATAAGTTTAATGCTAGCTAGCAACTTACCGTGGCTCCTTGCTACACTCGCGTAACAGGTGGTCAGCCTGCCACGCAGTTTCCTCATGGAATACAATGTAATCAGCCATAATCGGCGTCCAAAAATGCGGATTACCGATTGTTGTGAACTTGAAATCGGCCCTAATTAATCGGCCGTGCTGATTAATCGGTCGACATCTAGTGCTGGCCGTCTCCAACAAATTTTGGTTGTAGGTTTTTGATAGTTTGCGGCTGTCTGAGTAAATTGTATTTATTTTTGCATTAAAAAATACTCCAGTCTGAACTTAAACCAGGTAGATAGTGGGTAGAAATGATAATGTACTTACATGTTTTTATAATTTAATCCCTGAACACCTTTTCTTAAATCACAATATTTCAATAGAGCTATTAGCAGCACTATCTTGGTTGATTTTTGTGATCTCAAGCCAGTGAGGTGACTTTATTAACATTCTTCATCAAGAATATGTGCAAAGTGTTATTATTGACAATGAAAGAGGTGGCTGTGAATGTTCTTCCCTTGTCATATAATTGCTACATTAACTATCAATATACCATTCTTTTTTTTTTTTTCAATATTGGATTTTGGCGATTCTTTATCGCGATGCGAATATTGATTCGCGACTGAGACAACCTAGTTCAATTTGGATCCCGAGGGAAAACCATTGGAGAACCACTGATGTAGATTATAATGAGAGTTCTGCAATTGTTATGATCTCAATTCATTGTGGTCCAGATATCTGGTTTGTAAAGCCTGATGTTGGCAATACCAAGGTTGTTGGTTCCGTTCCCGCATTGATCACATTTTGTATTCAGTCTAATTCACTTGGAGTCAAAGTCTCTGCTATTCGACCCCTTTAACTTGTTCTCTAAAGCTGTCAGTGTGAGTGGAGGGCTTGGTGACTGATACATTCTATTTAGAGGCAGCCTGAATGGGAGTGTTAGTGGAGGCATGTGTCGATGGATGTCCTTACCTCTTGCCTCCTGCCCTTTTCCACATCTATCTCTCCAAAGGACACGCAACCCCAGCAGAAAGGCCATGTGGGCGTTGGCCATCTCCAATTTGTGCTTCATGCTGCCCTGGCAGTTTGCCCAGTTTGTGCTGCTTACCCAGGTAAGAGAAAAAGAGGGAGAGATAAATATAGAGAAGGGTGGAGGCTGTGAGAGGAGTGGAGAAGAGGAAGACAGAGTGAGGAAGAGATGGGGATAGAGTGAAGAAGGGAGGCTGTGAGAGAAAGGGAGAAGAGTAAACTGGTAAAGGGACATTGTAAGAGATGGAGAAGACGGAGGGAGGGTGTGAGACAGATGGAGAAAAAGACTGGAGGAGGTGGGGAGGTAGACAAAAGCGTTGAAGGTTAGTCTCACACAAACAGGATCTGCTGGCATCTTTGCTTAGCAACAGCTTTGCTATCAGTCTGGCTAGATTATTATAGCAAGTGTCCCTCTGCTAGCTAATTAGAGCATTATATATGGAGATTTTACCACAAACTGTAATCTAAGTACTTATAACATCAATGTGTTGTGCTCGAAAATAAGCATGCACCCTTTATTGCAATCATTTCAAGGTTGTTGTATACACTACTTATTGCTTGTGTTTACACTTGACTACTTGTTTCAGGTGGCCTCGCTCTTTGCCTCGTACATCCTGGGATACATAAGCCCCACCAAAATGCAGTCCCTCCTAGTGACACACATGGTAAATGTCTTTTCTGGTTCCTAACTAACCTGTACTTGTGGGCGTGCATCGTAAAACAGGGCTGTGGGTTTCTGTGTGCGTTTTGGTCCGTAGCTACATTACTCCTCTCCACCACAGTTCCAGTTCTCCTAATCCTCTAAGCAACACCGGCTGTTAGTGTGGATAGCGTAAGGAGCTGGGGAGATAAGAGAAGAGGCCCTTTGTATTAAGATGATGCTGGAAATTTGTAGGAGGAGAGAAGAAAGGACATTTATTTATTTATTTATCTGTTATTTTACCAGGTAAGTTGACTGAACACGTTCTCATTTGCAGCAACGACCTGGGGAATAGTTACAGGGGAGAGGAGGGGGATGAATGAGCCAATTGTAAACTGGGGATTATTAGGTGACCGTGATGGTTTGAGGGTCAGATTGGGAATTTAGCCAGGACACCGGGGTTAACACCCCTACTCTTATGATAAGTGCCATGGGATCTTTAATGAGGCGGCAGGGTAGCCTAGTAGTTAGAGCGTTGGACTAGTAACCGGAAGGTTGCAAGTTCAAACCCTCGAGCTGACAAGGTACAAATCTGTCGTTCTGCCCCTGAACAGGCAGTTCATTGAAAATAAGAATTTGTTCTTAACTGACTTGCCTAGTTAAATAAAGGTAAAATAATAAAAAAAATGATCTCAGAGAGGTCACCCGTTTAACGTCCTATCCGAAAGACGGCAGTGTCAACTGGGGCATTGGGATATTTTTTTTAGACCAGAGGACACGCCTCCTACTGGCTGTCCAACACCACTTCCAGCAGCATCTGGTCTCCCATCCAGGAACTGACCAGGACCAATCCTGCTTAGCTTCAGAAGCAAGCCAGCAGTGGTATGCAGGGACATATGGCGGTGAATAATTTATCCGCCTGGCAAGAAGTGGCAGCGTGAAGAAAACTGGGACACACACAGGCTTGTGTCCTCGACGACTTACAGCATTTTTAAGCCCACTTTGGCTGTAATAAGTTTGGTGTGCGTGTCAATGTGCCATGACAACAGTAAAAAAATATATGTATACTTTCACACACAACTCTTTTGATAGTCCCAGTCGGTATTAGATTGAATGTTGCAGCCCTGCCCACCTGTGGGGGAAAACAACCTGTGGTTGCCTAGGTTACCCCATTGGCTCACAGCTGAAACGTAACCTTTTTCAAATGCTATTTCCTTGTTGTCAACCTGCTTTAGTCAATTACAAAACTACATTTAAAAAAGTACAACATGTCCAAAGATTACTTTTCAAAATTGCCTGCTCCTGAGTGTTCTCACTACTTAGAGAAATGTATTGTAGAGTTGCCTCAATGCTGTTTTCATGAGGGTGCTAACAGCCACGTGAGTGCTACCGACCAGAACATTAAGCTAGCCAACCAAGACCAACAACACAAACGGACTATAACAGATTATACAGCTACAAGTAGTAGCGTTATGACTGTGACTGAAGGCTTCACGTTTTCTGTTGGGGTTAGTGGCGTTACAAACGGACTCTACTAAACAAGTTAAATGTCTTTGAATGTGATAATGTTTTCCACACACATACTGTAGCTAATGATGTAAAATGATTTAAATATTCCAGTGTATATAAGCCACATGCTAACTTGGACACTGGGTCGCCATATTTCCCACTGTCCTACACCGAATAGCCTGAAGCCATAGGGCTCTTCATGCTCTATTTCCCTATGTGGATGCATTGTGAACCGCTGGGATTTTTGACCTGGTTACATGTACATTGAACAACACAGCAGGTTTTCTGCATTTCTTTTTCTGTTTAACAAATCTATGACGAAGTTTACAATCTTACACTTGAGGTCAATGGGAAAGAATGTTTGTTTTCCACAATTTGTAGGCGTGGCCAAGGGGAATTCCTTATTATTATGTGAATATCGACTCTGACTATGTCACCAAACTTCTTTCCACCCCACTCCATCTCCAGATAACACTTGCCGTGTGCTTTGTTCTGATGTTTGGAAACTCCATGCTGCTGACATCATTCTACGCCTCCTCACTGGTCTCCATTTGGGTGAGCTGGACTAGCACTCTCTTCATGCTTTCAATGTGTAGAGGATGTCTTTTATGTTAAGCATGGTGTGATGTTGAAAATGGTATGGTGTTGAAATCAGTTCCTTCCTGGTTGCAGGGAATAATTGCCCTGCGGGACAAATTTGCAGAAACCTTCAAACCTGGCCTCATCACATGGGTAAGAGGTGTGTGTGTGGACATGTTTACTATACTTGTGGGGACCAGAAGTCCCAACAAGTATAGTAAACAATCAAAAACTGGGGACATTTTGCCGGTCCCCACGAGGACAAAAATTATATTTCTAGAGGGGTTAGAATTAGTGTTAAGGTTAGGGAAAATATGATTTTGAATGGGAATCAATTGTGTGTCCCCACAATGTTAGTAAAAGAAGACTGCGTCTGTCTGTCTCCTGGTTGACTTGTCTGTCTGCTCTCAGGTCATGCAGGGCCTGGTATGTGTTGTCTCCACGGTCATTCTCAAGTTCATGCTGTCAGCTGTCTTTGGAGCCTCTGATGATGTAAGTCTTTGAAAATAGCCCTGTGCATTTGAAACAAAATGCCTTACATTTTGGTGCCTTTTCTGGCAGAATCACTGCATTTTGAAACAAGCCATCACTCAAAAGTATGATAGTAATTAAAGTAAATAGAAATATGCTGTATTTCTGTATTTGAAGTTGCATCTACTTTTACAACAATTTCTCTCCCAGGCTCACATCAGTAGCTTAATAAAGTCCAAGTTTACCAGCTACAAGGACTTTGACACCATGATGTATACCTGTGCTGCTGAGTTTGACTTCATGGAAATTGAGGTATGAAAGACACTTGGCCGTATTTGGCATAGCAACATGGCACTAGTGTTAGAAGGCATCCTTTCATAGTATTTATTTTATTTTACATTTATTTAACTAGGAAAGTCCGTTAAGAACACATTTTCATTTTCAATGACGGTCTAGGAACAGTGGGTTAACTGCCTTGTTCAGGGACAGAACAACATCTTTTTTTACCTTGTCAGCTCGGGGATTCAATCTTGAAACCTTTCGGTTACTAGTCCAACGCTCTAACCACTAGGCTACCTGCCGTCCCATTTGGCAGCTCATTTTGTAAAGGTCATGTGTGGTATGTGTCAGAAATAAATGTTTTTCTCCAGTCGATCTGACGTGTATAACATTGCTCTTCTCAGACCCCACTGCGCTACATCAAGACACTGCTGCTTCCCATCAACATGCTGGTGGTTGCTGTCATAGCAGGACGGGTAAGACTTAATTTGTGTGCCATACACCAGGCACTCCACACAATCCACTGTGAACAAGTGAACAAGGCAGGCATCCTTGAAATGTCATTTCTCCCGTTCTGCTTTTGACATGCCTGTTGAGCTCAATTTGTCATATTTGAGGCAGGCTTGAGAAATGGCAAGATAATTATGTTCCAAAAATATTCAAGAATCTCCTCGAGCGTGTCCAAATGTGTCAGTTTGATCTAATTGTGTGTCAAATGCAGAATTAATAAGACAAGTGCGGGCCTCCCGAGTGGCACAGCGGTCAAAGGCACTACAGTGCTTGAGTCGTCATTTCAGATCCGGGTTTGATCCCGGGCTATGTCACAGCCGGCGGCGACCGGGAGTCCCATGAGGCGACGCACTATTGTCCTAGCGACATCCGGTTAGGGGAGGGTTTGGCCAGCAGGATGTCCTTGTCCCATCGCACTCTAGCGACTCCTTGTTGCGGGCCAGATGCATGCACGCTGACATGGTCGCCAGTTGTACGGAATTTCCTCCAACACATTGGTGTGGCTGGCTTCTGGGTTATGCGAAGCAGTGCGGCTTGGCAGGGTTGTGTTTCGGAGGGCACGTGGCTCTCGACCTTCACTTCTCCCGAGACTACAAGACTAACTACCAATTTAGATATCAAGAGATTGGGGAGATAAAGGGGTAATAAAAAATAACGTGCCATTTTGATTCTGCTTGACTTGCTTTGCTAGTGAAGAAATGGAGGGCTTCTAAATAGTGATACTGGTAGAAATGATAATGGTTAATTGTTTGCTGTGAATATGCTCACTGTTAGCATATAATAGAAGGCGGAATCATCCTGGTCAACGTTATATCCCTTCTAAGGTTTGTCTTTCTTTTTCTTTTTTTTGTGACACTGTTTGTCCCTTCTACTCTGTACAGACCATCCAGGATGTTGTGAGGTTCCTGAGGGAAGGAGAGAAGTATTCTGTCAAACCTGAAGACGATGATGACGATGAACAGTGAGTATATTTCCCTCTGTCCTCTGTTGTAAAACTCACCCTCATAACAGCACAAGTCAAGGCAAACTTCCATGTGCATTTTGCCCATTCATTCTTATAAAGACAACACAACTTGACATTTTGACAACTCATAACTTTTTTTTCACATTTTTCACAGCCCAGAAATGTTGGCAAAAGGAGAGGTAAGTAAGCATCCTGATTTCCCTGAATGTTACTGCTGTATACACCGTGCCCGAGTCTCCTCACGCCATATGATTCAA
Organism: Oncorhynchus mykiss; assembly: GCF_013265735.2. Classification (NCBI taxonomy): domain Eukaryota; kingdom Metazoa; phylum Chordata; class Actinopteri; order Salmoniformes; family Salmonidae; genus Oncorhynchus; species Oncorhynchus mykiss. The sequence continues at coordinate 31,852,805 of NC_048566.1, forward strand.
GCCTTCTTTTTTTTCCTTAAATGTGGTAATGTTCATCTGCTTCAGCTACAATAGTAATGATCGTCATAACCTGCATACAGAGGCAATTTTCTCCTGCCAGTTAAATTGCTCGCTTTATCACCAGTTCTAGCTCTAACCATTTATTTCTCTCACTTCCTCCATCCATCCATCCCTCCCCCAATCTTGTTCTCTCCCTGTGCCCTTCAACCCTCATTCTCTACCTGGGTTCTTTCTCTCTCTCTATTTATCTCTCTTTCTCTGTCATGGTGTAAGCTGGTGTACCATAGCCTACAGTTGATAGCGTTTGTAGTGCTGGCAATGCTCATCATGCGTCTCAAGCTCTTCCTCACGCCCCACATGTGCATCATGGCCTCCTTGATCTGCTCCAAACAGGTCAGTCCCCGACGCCATTCAACATGACACGACGCCACTCAACATGACACGACGCCACTCAACATGACACGACGCCACTCAACATGACACGACATGACACGACGCCACTCAACATGACACGACATGACACGACGCCACTCAACATGACGCCACTCAACATGACACGACGCCACTCAACATGACACGACATGACACGACGCCACTCAACATGACACGACACGACATGACACGACGCCACTCAACATGACACAACATGACACGACGCCACTCGACATGACACGACACGACGCCACTCGACATGACACGACATGACACCACTCAACATGACACGACATGACACGACGCCACTCGACATGACACAACATGACACGACACGACGCCACTCAACATGACACGACATGACACGACGCCACTCAACATGACACGACACGACGCCACTCGACATGACACGACGCCTACATAGCCTACAGTTGATAGCGTTTGTAGTGCTGGCGATGCTCATCATGCGTCTCAAGCTCTTCCTCACGCCCCACATGTGCATCATGGCCTCCTTGATCTGCTCCAAACAGGTCAGTCCCCGACGCCATTCAACATGACACGACGCCACTCAACATGACATGACACGACGCCACTCAACATGACGCCACTCAACATGACACGACGCCTCTCAACATGATACGACATGACACGACGCCACTCAACATGACACGACGCCACTCAACATGACACGACATGACGCCACTCAACATGACACGACATGACACGACGCCACTCAACATGACACGACGCCACTCAACATGACACGACATGACACGACGCCACTCAACATGACATGACACGACGCCACTCAACATGACACGACACGACGCCTCTCGACATGACACGACGCCACTCGACATGACACGACGCCACTCGACATGACACGACGCCACTCGACATGACACGACATTACACGACGCCACTCGACATGACACAACATGACACGACACGACGCCACTCAACATGACACGACGCCACTCGACATGACACGACGCCACTCGACATGACACGACGCCACTCGACATGACACAACATGACACGACGCCACTCGACATGACACGACGCCACTCGACATGACACGACGCCACTCGACATGACACGACGCCACTCGACATGACACGACGCCACTCGACATGACACGACGCCACTCGACATGACACGACGCCACTCGACATGACACAACATGACACGACGCCACTCGACATGACACGACGCCACTCGACATGACACGACGCCACTCGACATGACACGACGCCACTCAACATGACACGACGCCACTCGACATGACACAACATGACACGACACGACGCCACACAACATGACACAACATGACACGACACGACGCCACTCAACATGACACGACATGACACGACGCCACACAACATGACACAACATGACACGACGCCACTCAACATGACACGACGCCACTCGACATGACACGACGCCACTCGACATGACACAACATGACACGACATGACACGACGCCACTCATCATGACACAAGAGTACATAACGTACCAAAGATGGATCACAACACCACTACCACTAGAGACCTCCATCACAGACGCACTACAGACCAATGTTCTCATTGATGCTCATGTGTTGTCTGTCTGTGTGTCAGTTGTTTGGCTGGATAGGGGAGAAGTTCAAGCTCCACGTGATGGTGTTTGGCATCCTGTCCATCATGGCCATGCAGGGTGCGGCCAACCTGCAGGCCCAGTGGGGCATCATGGGAGAATTCAGCAACCTACCCCAGGAGCAGCTGCTGGACTGGATCAGAGACAACACACCGCCCAGTAAGTAATGTCTTCATCCTACCTCTGAAACCAGAGGCTCGAGATAAACAAATAATTCTAAATGGTATCCTTCGTTATGGAATTGACTGATCTGACTAGGTGGGATTGGTGAAAGCAATTGGCTGGTAACCTAACTCTCAGGTATCCAGTTCCCTTTCAGATCAGTGATCATGACCCATGCCTCTGTGGACTATTCTCTTAGATGTACTGTTTTGTTTTGTGTGTGGTGCAGACTCTGTGTTTGCTGGAGCCATGCCCACCATGGCCAGTGTGAAGCTGTCAGCCGGCCGGCCCATCGTCAACCACCCACATTACGAGGACGCTGGACTGAGGTGTGGACAGAACATTGATACTTCTGTACTCGCTATGTGCTAGGCTAACACCAATTCAGCGTTGTCTAAACGTTGTTGTCTGTTCCACTCAGGGAGAGGACTAAGCTGGTGTATGCCATGTATAGCCGCAAGTCTGCCGAGGTGGTGAAGAGGAACCTGATGCAGATGGAGGTGGACTACTTTGTCCTGGAGGACTCGTGGTGCACCCGGCGCTCCAGGTAACCCTGGGTGGCCTTCCCGTCAGTAACCAACTGCTGTTTACACTGTCATTTGTTCTTGTGACATTGTCAACAAGTCATTCCAGTCAGTACAGGGCATTTTTCCAACTCACTCAGAAATGACTCTGAATTGAACTGAGCCCAATTCTGCTGCCAAGTGACCTTTTGAACAATCTGTTTCGCAGTCCGTTAATCACACAATGTTTTGGTTCAGTTTGTTTCTTTGCTGAAATATTTTCTCTTTCTCTGCCCCTTTCTCTTTCTCCCTTCCTGGCTTTCTCTGTGCTCTCCAGGCCTGGCTGCAGTATGCCTGAGATCTGGGATGTGGAGGACCCTCAGAATGCTGGGAAAGTCCCCCTCTGTACTCTCATGTCCAGGGACTCCAGGCCCCACTTTGCCACCGTTTTTCACAACAACGTTTACAAAGTTCTAAAAGTTCCCAAAGCAGCTAAAGAGCTCAGATAACAGCAGGGTTGGCCTGTTTTTGGTGCTACCGTCTAGTATTTCCACCAGCCTGGTGCGTGTTTTTATATAGTTCCCTTTCCTGTTGGTCTGTCTCCTTTGGAGGTGCCACAGCTGCGTTTTACGTCTCCCTTTTTGAGGCTCTGTTAGAGCAGTGGACTGACGTGATGGGCTAGATAAGAGTCCCCACTTGTGTTGTGTAAGCATTTCATTTTATGCGAGGTTATACTAAAAGTTGTTCTTAAAGATAGACATGCATTTTATTTGTGTGTATTAGTACATTTTGGATGTCGGGCATATTTAGTTTTTGTACTTTTATGCCCTTTTTGCATATTAAGAATTGTCATTATTTAGTGTAATTTTTTTGATTCAGTGATGTGTGTAATAATTTTGTTATTTGCCAAAGCAAAGTGTAGTTAGTATAACTACTAGTGTTACAGCTGCAAGTGTCAGCTTAATGTAGCACACCTGAAATGTCCTTTTTAAGAGAAGCGGAATATGATAATCTGCAAACAGATTTTTCCCAACAACCTATTGCAACTTGTAGCAGTGCATTATTTTAAGCATTAGCGTAATGACCTACCACCATATATCAGTGGTTTAGGACCCTGTATTGACATACAGAAAACACTAGGCATCTTTTTGGAGTTGTTAAAGTCATGCCAATTTAGCGTCATTGCTTTGTAGTCCACCACAGGAAGTTACGTCATTCATTTGTAGCCTTTTTTTGCACCTCAGTGGCCTTTGCACATGTCACAACAGCAACATAATTGAATTCAACAATGTATTATGACAACAACAAAACCATTTAGTTTAATGATTTGAGTTGTAATGTGGTTACTTCCCCATTTTATTTTGGGGATATAGCTGTGAAAGACTACGCCACTCTGGACTCCACTTTGCACTGGTGTGCTCTACTCTCTTAAAACCACTTTCCCCTTTTGTTCATGCAGCTCTGAGTTGTGACTGTGAAAGTCCCTTTGCCACTCTGAGGTCAAGGGTCAAACAGGAGAGTGCTCCAGAGCTCCACTTAACTGGAGTGTCGTTCTCATTATCCCTGTGACTCATTCTGCCTTTTTACCAGTGTGGCTTTGAAGTTACTTAACAACCCCAGTGTAATCATTCCAGTGTAAAAGCTACAGTATTGTTGGGTACAAATCATCTCACCAATACAGGTGAGGCATTTTAGCAATAAGCTGTTCGTTACTCAGACTTGAAGGTTTCTACATATTATACAACATTCATCAATTGTAATAGTTTCAAGCAGCGTTTTCAATTAAATGCAAGAAGTTTATTTCAATGTATTCTGCTATTTCTGTGACTGTTCATGAATAGCACAGCAAGTCTTTTATGCTAAGTTTATTTTTGGTTATGTCCAAGATATACAGTAAGGTACTGAAGTAATCTTGAAAGCAAAATGCCTGTTTATAGTGGTGGAGCGGTGACCACACAATTTGAAATATTTTGACATCAACATTTCTTGTGACAGGCCTAGCTTTGTCTAATGCTTGTTGATTTCATCTGTATTTTGAAAATAAAATGTTTATCAGCATCTTTCTTGTTTTTGATTAACAGTGAAACCAATGGGAGTTTTTGCTGGTTGATCATTTTAAGAGAATTGGATATTAAATTCATGAAATGGTTTCTGGATTCACAGTAACAAGCCTTTATTAATAGAATACACACCTGAATACAAATGTGACTGTTTATAATTTGGCTAAAATACGCCGTCCGCCTTCAACAAAGAACTATTTGAGATCCCACTGGGTATGACAAATACTGAGTGACTTTCTCCACACTTCTCAAAATAGTAAGTGATTCTGTAGTTAGATGGTAACTATGTTGGCCTTATTTGGAACTTTCCTGTAAAAGGAGTCATTTCAGATTGGTTAGGGTCATCACTTTCCCCCATACACCTCTACCTCGCACAGTGCCAGGTACTTCTCTCTGCCTGGAAGAACGATAGTGACATAGTGTCCCTCCATGTTACATGGAATATCCATTGGCTGCCCTTCTCTCATCTCGGAGATCACAGCACACCTGAAACGCACACATACCAGTAAGTTAGAGCATACAGCCAGAGGTTTTTCCTGATCATGAAACCTGCAATCATTGATGTGAATTCGCCACAACATCTCTAAAACATGACTGCTGTGGATCATCTAAGCCAAGGCTTCATGAATCATATCTTCTCACAGTGGATTGTTCGTGCCGTTGTTCTCCAGGGAGTTTCCAATGCGGATCTCAGCTCCGTTGATCTTGTGGAGACAGCAGTCCCCTCTGTTGGTGATGGTGACAAAGGTGACTTGGTATGTGTCCAAAAGGTCCACTCTCCACCAGGGGTTGGTCTCTGCCTCCGTGTGGCTGCAGGAGCCAGCATGGTACAGTGGGTTACGCTTCCTGTCGGTGGCATTGCTGGCAGCACCGTGGCTGTCATACTGGGAGGAATGGACCTCTATTCCACCGGAGACTAAATTCTCTGAGGGGGACACAATAAGAATTAGGGGGGGATTTAGTCTTACCCCTTGATATATTCAACATTTTGATGTGTTATAGCCTGAATTCAAAATGGATAAAACAAAATTTAAAACATGATAATCTACACACAATACCCAATAATGACAAAGTGAACAAAATGTTTTTTTAAATTTTAACTAATGTATTTAAAATGACATACAGATATATTTCATTAACCTAAGTATTCAAACTCCTGAGTCAATACTTTGTAGAAGCACCTTTGGCAGCGATTACAGCAGTCATTCTTTCTCGGTAAGTCTAAGACAGGGATCATCAAATTAGATCCACCCGTGGGGTGATTTATTAAAAAATTCAGGTGGCCGGAACATAATTACAAATCATTTGAAAAAGGAAGTATAAACATGTTTTATTAAAATATTATATTTTCAAACCCTGTGAACATTTGTATATGGTCACAAATATCTATTATGCGTGGGAATACTTGGAGCTGATTTGCTCGTATTTTTACGTTGTTTTATGTCAACAAAATAATAATAATAATATATACAGTACCAGTCAAAAGTTTGGACACACCTACTCATTCAAGGGTTTTTCTTTATTTGTACTATTTTCTACATTGTAGAATAATAGTGAAGACATCAAAACTATGAAATAACACATATGGAGTCGTGTAGTAACCAAAAAAGTGTTAAACAATTCAAAATATATTTGAGATTCTAAAGCCACCAGTGTCTGGTGGAAAGCAGACTGGACCAGGTTTTCTTCTAGAATTAGGTCCATTCAATGTATTTTTTATTCAGAAAAACTCTGTCAGCGATTGGGTGCAGAGATGTTGCGGAACGGAGTTTACTCAAAAAGTCAAGCAAAAATTCCAAATAGGAACATACATACACACTAGCACATACAACAACCACTTAAGACACCAACAATCACGGACAGAACAGAAATGTATGCCAGAGGGTTAAATAAGGAACATGATATGGGAATTGAAACCAGGTGTGTGTAAAACAAACAAAAAACGAAACTGAAACATGGATCGGTGGTGACTAGAAAGCCGGTGACGTCGACCGCCGAACACCACCCGAGCAAGGAGAAGGGCCGACTTCGGCGGAAGTCGTGACAAACTCCCCAGTTCTTAACCATTACAAGCATACCCATAACACGATGAAGGCACAACGATGATGAAAATATGGAGAGTGGTACTCAGTAATGTGTTGTATTGGATTTGCCCCAAACATAACACTTTTTAGTCAGAAAAAAAGTGAATTGCTTTGCCACATTGTTTGCAGTATTACTTTAGTGCTTTGTTGCAAACACGATGCATTTTCTATTATATTTGTATTATGTCCAGGCTTCCTTCTTTTCCCTCTGTCAATTAAGTTAGTATTGTGGAGTAACTAGAATGTTGTTGATCCATCCTCAGTTTTCTCCTTTCACAGCCGTTAAACTCTGTACCTGTTTTAAAGTCTCCATTGGTTTCTTGGAGAAATCCTTCATTCCTTTCCGGCAGCTGAGTTTGTAGTGAGTGGGTGTATTGATGCACCATCCAAAGTGTCATTAATAACTTCACCATGTTCAAATGGGCAACTTGTTAAGCAAATGTTTACTCCTAAACTTATTTAGGCTCGCCATAACAAAGGAGTTGAATACTTACTGACTCAAGACATTTCAGATTTTGTTTGTTACTCATTTGTTTAAAAAAAAAACGTTACGGGATATTGTGCCAGTGACATTTTTTGTTGTTGTTTTTATCCATCTTAAATTCAGGCTGTAACACAACAAAATGTGTAAAAAGTCAAAGGGGTGTGAACACTTTCTGAAAGCACTGTAAGTGTAACAGACTGCATTTACACAGGCAGCCCTATTCTGATATGTTTGTCCCAGTCACATCAGATCTTTTCACATCAGATCTTTTTCAGAGCTAATCTGATTGGTCAAAAGACATATTTGTGAGAAAAAAATATCCGAATTTAGCTGCCTATGTAAACACAGCCTTCGTGACACACAACGAAAGCAAAAGGGTTTGCTTGCATTTTGCAGACTATGTGGGTAACTTACCAGGCACTTTATCAACTGGACGTTGTGTCTCAAATGATATTTTGTCATGATCAAATGTCTCTTCTTCTGTACTGTTTTGATTATAGGTCTCTTCTTCAGGGGAGAAATAGAAGACGAGAAGTAAGGGAAATCAATGCAACAGCAGAGTTGAAACTAACACATGTCAACTCATTTCAGGCCTAATCCTAATGCATGAAACTTGAGGTAAATACATAAATTTGAAGTCAGGATTCGGCCTTCCATGAATCAACTGTGTTGAAATGTAATTGACCCATTGAGTTGGTTAGAGGGAGCATTTGTCCCAAAGCCTGTTTTAGCATGTGCAGCACCATTGAGTACTTTCACCATTTTGAAGTAGTCAACTGGCTAGGACTTGCTATGGGTTAAGGAAGGGTCACAGTAGGTCAGTAGGAGGGTTCAATCAATGAATTATACTCCTGAGCAAACATTCCATAACTGCAGGTGGCAGTACATCTATCTGTTCAAACTTTACACACTCCAGCAAAGTAGGTAGTGGTATGCACCTTTTCAGTTTATTTTGGTACTGCCAATACACTCATAGAAGTAGAAGAAGAAGAAATGGACTACTTTAAAATAGGGACAGCCCTCAATGGCGCTGCCCATGCTCAGAAAAATGACATGGTGAATATGGAATATTGTGTCAAATCCAAGCCTCTGGTTAAGGATTCCTAATTTCAGCCTGGAGGATACTGTATGATTGGATGTAGGAGTAGCTGACCTTTCCGAATAGCAGTTCTTCCGAGGGATATCAGAAGATCCCACAACCAGGCCAGGTTTCGGTTTGGAGCTGTAACAGCTGTCTTGTGGGCAGTTGAAGGCAGGCCTGGAAAAAGGAGGACACAGGGAGAAAGGGAGTGGAGTAAAAAAATGTATATCGGTAAACGATAATAAAAAATGCATCTGCTGGAGAAGGTGTACATTCTGAACGATGGAGCCCATACCTGCCTGAAAGGTGCTTGCTTGCACTTCCACCTCACACAAAGTCAAGTACTTCTCTTTTCCTGGGAGGAGAATGTTGACATAGCGCCCCGATATCCCACCACACGGAAATGTCCTGCTTTGCCCAGCAGGGATGTATGGAATCCTGGCACACCTACAGGCATAGGAATCTTGAGCATTGTTATGTGTTACAAGATGATTACAGGACAAACAGTATTTGCTCAAAATAAGGGATCAGGGACGAGTTTCCTGAAAGCTTAAAGGGGCAATCTGCAGTTGCTACATCCATTTTGGGATGTATAAATTAATGATATGTACCCAATGATTCTTGAAGAACATATCTTAGAAATGCCTCATGAGTTTAGTTCAACTGTCATAGCCCATCAGAACCAAAAATATAATCTTGTTTTATCCAATGTTCTTAAACATAGTACATTTAAACAAACTAAATAGCCTCAAAACATGGTTCCAACTATACTTTTGATATCATAGCTGGTCAGTCATTGTATCCATAGCTACAGTTGAAGTCAGAAGTTTACATACACCTTAGTCAAATACATTTAAACTAAATTTTTCATAATTCCTGACATTTAATCCAAGTCAACATTCCCTGTCTTAGGTCAATTAGGATCACCAATTTATTTGAGAATGTGAAATGTCAAAATAATACTAGAGAGAATGATTTCAGCTTTTATTTCTTTCATCACATTCCCAGTGGATCAGAAGTTTACATACACTCAATTAGTATTTGGTAGCATTGCCTTTAAATTGTTTAACTTGGGTCAAATGTTTCAGGTAGCCTTCCACAAGCTTCCCACAATAAGTTGGGTGAATTTTGGCCCATCCCTCCTGACAGAGCTGGTGTAACTGAGTCAGGTTTGTAGGCCTCCTTGCTCGCACTCCTTGCTCGCACTGATTTCTTTTGATTTTCCCATGGTGTCAAGCAAAGAGGCACTGAGTTTGAAGATATGCCTTGAAATAAATCCACAGGTACACCTCCAGTTGACTCAAATTATGTCAATTAGCCTATCAGAAGCTTCTAAAGCCATGACACCATTTTCTGGAATTTTCCAGGCTGTTTAAAGGCACAGTCAATTTAGTGTATGTAAACTTCTGACCCACTGGGATTGTGATACAGTGAATTATAAGTGAAATAATCTGTCTGTAAACAATTGTTGGAAAAATTATTCATAATTATGCATAAAGTAGATGTCCTAAACGACTTGCCAAAACCATAGTTTGTTAACAAGAAATTTGTGGATTGGTTAAAAAAAAAGTTTTAATGACTCCAACCTAAGTGTATGTAAACTGCCCCTTTAAGTCTGATTAAATCCTCATAGTTGATGAGTTATGGAGATGGCTGGGTTGTTTAAGGGAGAGTTGTGTTACCGGGATGACACATAGTGGGTTGTATAGCCAGCCAGAAGTTGTGTTACGAAGATAACTCACAGTGGGTTGCTATTGCCGTTGTTGAACAGTGAGTCCCCAACGTGGATCTCTGCTCCACTGATCCTGTCTGAGCAGCAGTCCCCTCTGTTGGTAATGGTGACGTAGGTGACGTTGTGGGTCTTGCTCAGGTCCACCCGCCACCAGGGGTCGACCTCTGCTTTTGTGTGGCTGCAGGACCCCTCCAGATACCAGTTGCTCCAGCTCAGGTCAATGGCATTGTTGGCATCTCCAAACATGTCCCACTGCGACGACTGATTGGCTATCCCGCCAGTGGCTGCATTCTCTTCACAGAACAAACAAGATTAAAAACATTGGGTTTACAAATGGTTCATTGTCAGTTCAAGATGCAGTACATAGCTGTACTAATCAGCGATCTCAATGAAAACATTTCTCAAACAATGTTGCATTCTCTATAATGCAACAAAAGTTTTTAAAACATTGTATATTGTGTTACCATATCGAGTCTTATGGTCTGGGCATAGAATGTCTTGCCCTCTCTTCATATCTTGCACCCTCATGTCTACAGGAAACATGACAGTACATAAAGGTTTGAGTCACTGGCTTTGAACCCACACTGTTAAGAGACAGTTAGCCATGGCTTCAAGTCATCTAATAGCTACCATGTAGGCAAGTGTAAAAGGTAGTTGTTGTGAAATTGTTAGATTACTTGTTAGATATTACTGCATGGTCGGAACTAGAAGCACAAGCATTTCGCTACACTCGCAATAACATCTGCTAACCATGTGTATGTGACCGTTAAATTTGGATTTGATTTGATGTCCAACAATAACACATCAGAGATATAGTAACTAAAACCCTGTACATACCAGAGGAAAGATGTTCGTCCATATCTGTAAAAGGACCAAGAGAATTGTTGTAATTTAGAGGAATAGGTCAAGTTTGACCAAATGTCATGATTTTCTCACCCTAACAAGCTTATAAACTTAGATGAAGTGATCACATATTGCCCCTTCCGTTAATTGATGACAATACCATATAATGTCTGCTCCTCACCAGGACGGCTGCCCACATTCACCTCCACCTCACACAGTGACAGGTGTTTATTGCAGCCCGGCAAGAAAACGTTCACATAGCGACCCTCGATCCCACTGCACTGAAAGGTCATGACCTCCCACGCGGGATATGAGGAGATCACAGCGCACCTAAAGAAGGAAATCGAACAAAAACACATGGTATAAACAGGCTTTTGATCTCAAATCTTAAACACCAAATGCGCTCTGTGTTATATTTGCTCATGAGGCTCCTCACAATGGATTGTTGTTGCCATTATTCTGCAGCGAGTTTCCAATGTGGATTTCAGCACCATCGATCATCTCTGGATCAACGTCTTCAATGTTTGTGACTGTTATGGAGGTGACGTTGTACGCTCGCTGCAAGTCCACCCTCCACCATGGGTTGACTTGGGACTTGGTGCGGCTGCATGATTTGTCTTTGTACATGGAGAGGCGTCTTCCATCCACGGCATTGTTAGAGCCCCCCATGTGGGAGTACTGGGAGGATTGGCGAGTCGTTTTCTTTAAGGCAACATTGTCTTTAGGGAAATAGAAGGTTTACACTTACCAATGCAGTACAAAGATCCATTCATTTATATAACATACTTGTGTGGTATAGATCTGGGTTTACCTGTAACAGGAACAATTAAGTTGAGTTCTGAAGCTTGAGTTGGTCCCATTTCTTCTTATAAGACACAATGAAACATACATGAGAGTTAAAACGTACAGGTCTTATCAACCATTTATAGCTAATAAAAAAGGAAAACTACCACACAAATGGATCACCATCAAAATATGTATCTCTATATGTGTATGATCACTCTGTGAGGTTCTTTTCTTCCAGGTTTTGATGCGTACCAATAGGAGCAGGATGAGCATTCACCTCCACCTCACACAGGGTCAGATATTGCATGTATCCTCTGAGGAACACATTGACGTATTGCCCCTGCATCCCGTGGCATTGAAATGTGGTGGAGCCCCCTGCGGGGATGGAGGATATCAACGCACACCTGGATGGAACAGTAAGACGTATTAGGAGGAGGTGGATTCCTCATATCCTCTGTCCTCGCCTCCTTTTAAAAACCCAGTTGTGGAATAAGTACAGAACGGTTATACTTGAGTAAAAGTAAATATACTGCAGTAAAAAAGATAGAAGTAAAAGGGAAAGTCACCCAGTAAAATGATCTTTACAAGTGTGTGAATTGAACCATTTTGCTGTCCTGCCTGAGTACTTTTGGGTGCCAGGGAAAATGTATGGGAGTGAAAAGTAAACATAAAATAGGAATCTAGTGGAGTAAAAATTGTCAAAGGCATTTGTACTAAAGCTACTTTATGCAACTGTCAAAATCCATTGGATAAAAAAGTCCTTGTGGAGGCACCTTGAACCTTCTCCTCAATACTATTGAGAAGCAGGTGAAGAGATAGGATGTGAGGAATAACAGAATTGTGACATAGCCCAGGTGTCTGCTATCAGCCTGGGCATACAACATTATTTTCCTCTAATGCTCAAATGTAGGATGAAGGGCAGTGCCATACCTGGGGTTACTGTTGCCATCGTTCTCCAGGGAGTTTCCAATGCGGATCTCAGCCCCGTTGATCCTCTCTGCTAAAGTATCTCTGTTGGTGATGGTGACGGAGGTGACTTGGTAGGTCTCCAGCAGGTCCACCCTCCACCAGGGGCTGGTCTCTCCCGAAGTGTGGCTGCAGGAGAGATATTCGTAAGTCGGGTTCCATATTCCATCAATGGCTCTTTTTGCAGTGCCTCCATAGGATGTGGATGATTGGGCTGCTTTGCCCCTCAGAGCTACATTCACTGTGGGCCAGAAGGAGAATAGTGAGGATAGCTATTCAGAACAGAGATGAACCATAAATCATGTTACCATCTGATAATCTCCATACATGTTATAAAATCGTTTTTAAATACTGTATTGAATTAAATATCCACATTTTAAATAATGACACTATTTCTATGTGTTAACTTTACATACAGAACAATAGAAAATAGATTCCCATGGGACCCAACAAGGTAAAAGCGTTGACCAACCTAATTCATCTTTAGAGCACCTTCCCATTCCCAGAATCCCCAGCAGGGAGAGTATAATTACGTCTTTCATCTTGCTGACAGAAACAAATAGGAGAGGTTCACAGATTAACATCAACAGATTCATTCTGTTCACCAGACAGTTCTTTGAAATGTCACAGATCAGATATAACATGTGACTGACACATTTTGCAGTAGGCTACTCAAAATGAAGTTATCATGTACATTTGGGAACTTACCGTGGAAGTAATGTGTTTGCACGCTCTGCATTAGAGGGGATTCCTTTGTGTCCCCAGGGACTCAAGGGACTGGCAGAAATGGGTTGAACATAGGAAGGGTCCACTGACCTCTGAGTCACTATGTTTGCGATGTACAAAGAACTGTTTACTTTTCAAAAGTGGCAAACAAGACTGTGCCATGGAGCATTACATATACAGAGCCCTGACACAGGCATATCACATTTAGTCATCTTGTACTTTTTGTGTGAACTGCACTTTTTGTATTCCTTGTACAGTATGCTTATGAGTATGTTCATAAGACATGATGAAGCTTCACAGACACACTAAGACGGCCTTGATTGCTGTAAAGGCTCAGTGGAACAACCTGGTGACATCAACCTTGCCATCATGTACAGTCCAAAACCACCTCTAAATCAGTCCTAAATGGTGATATAAAACTAATTGTACATTTTGCAAAAAAGATGTGCTAGGCAGGCCACTGAACACCATTGAATAAATATAGCAGCATTTTAGAATCACGGTATGCAGTGTCCTTCACCCACTTCATATCACAAGAGGAAGAAATGTTTGCAATACAACAGCACCATCAAATGGTTCAAAAGATGAACTTCATTTCATCTCAACTATTGGTGGAGGTAAAACAAAAACAAAAATCAAGTATATGATTGAATAACTGTGTAGGTGTGTTTTTGGTTTTACTATCCTTGTGGTGACCAGAAATCACAAGGATAGTAAAACGAGGAAAAGTTGGACAAGTGGGGACATTTCTCAGGTCCCCACAAGGAAAAATGCTATTTTAGGCTTAGGTTTAGGGTTACAATTAGGGTTAGGGGTTAGGTTTAGGGGTAGGTTTAAGAGTTAGGGTCATGCTTAGGTTTAGGGGTTAGGGAAAATAGGATTTTGAATGGGAATAAATTATTCAGTCCAACAAGGATAGTAAAACAAACGTGTGTGTGTGTGTGTGTGCACATGTGTGTTTGTGCATGCACGCGTGTGTGTAGATGACCAAGATTAGTGCTCTGCTTGGCATGTTCACCGCCCCCACCATCCCACTGAAGAACTGCTCAACTGAGCTGGACATTGAGGAGAACACAGACATCCTTCTGCTCAGTCCAGTGGACCAAATGCTGTCTAATATAAATATGTATTACATATGCTTATCATGTTTTTACTATTGTTGCCTTGTTAATCAGTCATTGACAACAGTCTTGCTTTGAGTAAAATTAATATGTAGAAGATATTTCAGGCCTGTGTATGTGTCGTCTGATAATGTTTAACCTGTTTTGTCCACTACAGGTACTCTCAATGCAGCATCCATCACTACCTCCAACTGCAGAACTCCTCTGTGCACTGAAACCAGTGTCAAAAGACAAGGGCTTCATTTGCACTGCCTCTAACCAGCTCTGCTGCATCAGTGGCTGCAACAATCAAACTCTGAATGGTAAGATACCTGTGTCTATTACCTAAGTAATGTTTGTGTTTCCAACAATGTATTTAATGTGTTCATTTCAGCTGTCATTGTTTGTAGAAATACAGTATATGATCGGACTGTGTCTTACATTTATAGGATCTTAATTTGAGACAGTTTGCTACAGTGGGAAAATCATCCTACAGCAATAATATATGGTAATTATTATGTAGATTATAATTCATACAGTAAGTATATTTGTCCTCAATAAAGTAGCTATCAGAAAAGTCAGAGCTACTGTACTGTAATATCTCATTGCCTCCATTCCACTATCAGAACCAGGACAAACGAGAACTAAGGAGAACCAGACAACATGGTTCCTGAATGTGTTTCCATTGCATTACCAACAACAAGATCAGAACAATAGTTATTTATAGCTACTGTACAGTAGATCTGTTCTCCTCCTACAGATCTCCTCCCCAGTTCGCTGGCGAATGAACTACAATGTAACTGAATCCCCTGTACCTGTAACTGAATCCCCGGTACCTGTAACTGAATCCCCAGTACCTGTAACTGAATCCCCGGTACCTGTAACTGAATCCCCGGTACCTGTAACTGAATCCCCGGTACCTGTAACTGAATCCCCTGTACCTGTAACTGAATCCCCGGTACCCTTAACTGAATCCCCTGTACCTGTAACTGAATCCCCTGTACCTGTAACTGAATCCCCGGTACCTGTAACTGAATCCCCGGTACCTGTAACTGAATCCCCGGTACCTGTAACTGAATCCCCTGTACCTGTAACTGAATCCCCTGTACCTGTAACTGAATCCCCTGTACCTGTAACTGAATCCCCGGTACCTATAACTGAATCCCCTGTGCCTGTAACTACATCCCCTGTACCTATAACTGCATCCCCTGTACCAGTAACTGCATCCCCTGTACCAGTAACTGCATCCCCTGTACCAGTAACTGCATCCCCTGTACCAGTAACTACATCCCCTGTACCAGTAACTACATCCCCTGTACCAGTAACTACATCCCCTGTACCAGTAACTACATCCCCTGTACCAGTAACTGCATCCCCTGTACCAGTAACTACATCCCCTGTACCAGTAACTACATCCCCTGTACCAGTAACTACATCCCCTGTACCAGTAACTACATCCCCTGTACCAGTAACTACATCCCCTGTACCAGTAACTACATCCCCTGTACCAGTAACTATATCTCCTGTACCAGTAACTATATCTCCTGTACCAGTAACTACATCCCCTGTACCTACATCCCCTGTACCTGTAACTACATCCCCTGTACCTGTAACTACATTCCCTGTACCAGTAACTACATCCCCTGTACCAGTAACTACATCCCCTGTACCAGTAACTACATCCCCTGTACCAGTAACTATATCCCCTGTACCAGTAACTACATCCCCTGTACCAGTAACTACATCCCCTGTACCAGTAACTATATCCCCTGTACCAGTAACTACAGTACATCCCCTGTACCAGTAACTACATCCCCTGTACCTGTAACTACATCCTCTGTACCAGTAACTACATCCCCTGTACCAGTAACTACATCCCCTGTACCAGTAACTACAATCCCTGTAACTGTAACAGCCCTTGTAACTGTAACTACAACACATACAGCCTCTGTGCCTTTATCTACAGCCTCTGTGCCTTTATCTACAGCCTCTGTGCCTTTATCTACAGCCTCTGTGCCTTTATCTACAGCCTCTGTGCCTTTATCTACAGCCTCTGTGCCTTTATCTACAGCCTCTGTGCCTTTATCTACAGCCTCTGTGCCTTTATCTACAGCCTCTGTGCCTTTATCTACAGCCTCTGTGCCTTTATCTACAGCCTCTGTGCCTTTATCTACAGCCTCTGTGCCTTTATCTACAGCCTCTGTGCCTTTATCTACAGCCTCTGTGCCTTTATCTACAGCCTCTGTGCCTTTATCTACAGCCTCTGTGCCTTTATCTAGTCTCTTTACCTTTATCTACAGCCTCTGTAGCATCTGTAACTAATCACAGCGCCTTGAACTGTAATTATAGCCCCTTTACCTATAACAACGTCCCCTGAAACTGTAACCAAAGCCCCTGTATCTGTAACCACAGGGCCCGTATCTGTAACCACAGGGCCCGTATCTGTAACCACAGGGCCCGTATCTGTAACCACAGGGCCCGTATCTGTAACCACAGGGCCCGTATCTGTAACCACAGGGCCCGTATCTGTAAACACAGGGCCGGTATCTGTAACTGCAACTACATCCCCTGTAACTACAGCCTCTGTAACTTTAACCAATGTGCCTGTAACAGCTATAGCCTGGTCCATCAGACTGAGCCTAGTCCCTCTGCTGCTGGGCCTCTGACAACATAACGCATTGATTACAACATAAGGAGATGCACAATGATTTGTATGTATTTCAAAATACATACTATATAAGTCCTGATTTTTGTATTGTTTTCCAGTTGATGCCGGTTACATTTGAGTGTTTCTTGATTTAATCATTTCTTATTTATGATGATTTATATTCTAAATGTGCTTGCTTTAAAACAAATGATATTATGATGATTATGATTCATTTCTACCAACATGGAAATATTGTAAAATAAATAATCACACCACAACATTTTCTAATAGGATTGTAGATGTTTTGACCATTGTTTGGATCCTTCAACAGATAAGGAAGGTTGTGTCAATTGCATTATTCAATTCAAATCTTAACAGAGTGTAAGGGGGAACCATCATCATTCACAATGATACTGTCCAAACTAAATATAATTTTTCATTTGGCTTGGTGTATTCAGTTGTTACTACAATACCATCCCTATTCCAATGAGGAGAGGAAAACCTGCCGAGGAGGAGGATGTAGTTAGTCTTATTGTCTGATGAAGAAGAGGAAGGGGTGGTCTGCCGTGAAGTGTTCCTCTCAGATCACACAGATCATCACCATGCCAGTGATGGCGCAGCGTCTGTCCCCCTTCTTGTTCATCCAATACAGGTTGGCCCTGCCCCTGTCAAATGCTTAAGCATGTCTCTCACCTGTGTGAACACTTCATTGGTCACCTTTGTAACTACTGTATATATACTGATTGTACAAAACATGACATAGACTGACCATGTGAATCCAGGTGAAAGCTATGATCCCTTATTGATGTCACTTGGTAAATCCACTTCAATCACTGGCATGGTGACATTCTGTGTGATCTGAGAGGAAATCACGGACTACAAAAAGAAAACCAGCCACGTCACGGATACCGAGGTCACGCTTCCATACAAACAAAACACCTTCTTTGCCCGCTTTGAGGATAACACAGTGTCACCGTCGCGGCCCGCTAACAAGGACTGCGCCCCCTCTCCTTCTCCGTGGCTGACGTGAGTAAAACATTTAAACGTGTTCGCCCAGACAGCATCCCGAACCACGTCCTCAGCGCATGCACAGACCGGCTGGCTGGTGTGTTTACGGACATATTCAATCAATCCTTATCCCAGTCTATTGTCCCCACATTCTTCAAGATGGCTACCGTTGTTCCTGTACCCAAGAAGGCAAAGATAACTGAACTAAATGACTACTGCCCCGTAGCACTCACTTCTGTTATCATGAAGTACTTTGAGAGATTAGTCAAGGATCATATCACCTCCACCTTATCGGCCACCCTAGACCCACTTCAGTTTGCTTACCGCCCCAACAGGTCCACAGACGACGCAATCGCCATCACACTGCACACTGTCATATCCAATCTGGACAAAAATAATACCTATGTAAGAATGCTGTTCATTGACTACAGCTCAGCATTCAACACCATAGTACCCTCCAAGCTCATCAAGCTGAAGGCTCTGGGTCTCAACCCTGCCCTGTGCAATTGGGTCCTGAACTTTCTGACGGGCCGCCCCAGGTGGTGGAAGTAGGAAACAACATCTCCACTTCGCTGACCCTCAACACTGGGGCCCCACATGGGTGTGTGCTCAGCCCCCTCCTGTACTCCCTGTTCACCCTTGACTGCATGGCCATGCACGCCTCTAACTCAATCATCAAGTTTGCAGATGACACAACAGCAGTGTGCTTGATTACCAACAACGACGAGACGGCCTACAGGGAGGAGGTAAAGGCACGGAGTGTGGTATCAGGAAAACAACCTCTCACTCAACATCAACAAAACAAGGGAGATGA
Organism: Oncorhynchus mykiss; assembly: GCF_013265735.2. NCBI lineage: Eukaryota > Metazoa > Chordata > Actinopteri > Salmoniformes > Salmonidae > Oncorhynchus > Oncorhynchus mykiss. The sequence goes on from NC_048566.1 coordinate 31,871,869, forward strand.
TCATGGACTTCAGGAAACAGCAGAGGGAACACCCCCTATCCACATCGAAGGCACAGCAGTGGAGAAGGTGGAAAGTTTTAAGTTCCTCGGCGTACACATCACAGACACAGCGCCTCTTCAACCTCAGGAGGCTGAATAAATGTAGCTTGTGACCCAAAACCCTGACAAACTTTTACAGACGCACAATCAAGACAATCCTGTCGAGCTGTATTACAGCCTGGTACGGCAACTGCACCGCCCTCAACCGCAAGGCTCTCCAGAGGATGGTGCGGTCTGCACAATGCATCACCGGGGGCAAACTACCTGCCCTCCAGGACACCCACAGCACCCGATGTCACAGGAAGGCCAAAAAGATCATCAAGGACAACAACCACCCGAGCCACTGCCTGTTCACCCCGCTATCATCCAGAAGGCGAGGTCAGTACAGGTGCATCAAAGCAGGGATCGAGAGACTGAAAAACAGCTTCTATCTCAAGGCCATCAGACTGCTAAACAGCCATCACTAACTCAGAGAGGCTGCTGCCTACATTGAGACCCGATCACTGGCCACTTTAATAAATGAATCACTAGTCACTTTATACAACGCCTGTAACGGTTGTCTCCTGGAGAAAGAGAGGAGGACCAATGCGCAGCGTGGCGTGTCCATATTTTTAATATAACAACTGAACAAAACAACAAAAACGAAAACCGAAACAGTTCTGTATGGTGAAAACACGGACACAGAAAACAATCACCCACAACTAAAATGGGGAAAACAGACTACCTAAGTATGATTCTCATCAGAGACAACGAACGACACCTGCCTCCGATTGAGAACCATACCAGGCCAAACACATAAATACTACATAGAAAGAAGAACATAGACTACCCACCCCAACTCACGCCCTGACCAAACTAACACAAAATATAATAAAGGAACTAAGGTCAGAACGTGACAACGCCACTCTAAATAATTATACTTTAATAATGTTTACATATCCTACATTACTCATATCACATGTATATACTGTATTTTATACCATCTATTTCACCTTGCCTATGCTGCTCAGCCTTCACTCATCCATATACTCATGTACCTATTCTCATTCACCCTTTTAGATTTGTGGGTATTAGGTTGTTGTTGGGGAATTGTTAGATTACTTGTTGGATATTACTGTACTGTCAAAACTAGAAGCACAAGCATTTTGCTACACTCGCATTAACATCTGCTAACCATGTGTATGTGACAAATAAAATTGGATTTGATGAAGGGGAGGAGACAGGTAAAAGCAACGATTCTTGAGCCTTGAGACAATTGAGACATTGATTGTGTATGTTTTCAGAGGGTGAATGGGCAAGATAAAAAGATTGAAGTGCCTTTGAACGGGGTATGGTAGTAGGTGTCAGGCGTACCAGTTTCCCGTATATATCAAGAATGGTCCACTACCCAAAAGATATTCAGCCAACTTGACACAACTCTTAGAAGCATTGGAGTGAATACGGGACAGTATCCCTGTGGAACACTTTCAGCACCTTGTAGAGTCCATGCCCTAACGAATTGAGGCTGTTCGGAGGGCAAAAGGAGGTTAAACTCAATATTGGGACGGTATTCCTAATGTTTTGTCCACTCAGAGTACAGTACGTGGCCAGTGACACTTAATGCCACATGCCCTGTTAACCTTGATGGAACCTTCACCAGTAACAAGCCCTTTACAAAACAAGAGAAAAAGAGATCAATTTTGAATAGAATCTAATGAAATAGAAGTATAGAGTAAAGAGGCAATTACCCATAAATATTGTACATTGTAATCTTACATCAGGTTTCAAAAGATCCTTCATAAGGAAGCTAACAGCATCACGGGTTGGCTTTAAGCATTTTTAAGTAGATAACAAACTCTTAGCACACCGGTTACGGTTATGGTAGTAGTCACACTAGTGACACATGTTTCATTGGAAGAGCTAGGCAGGTAACTAAAGATGAGTTTATACACTCTGGATCAATGCACACCGCAGCATCTCAAGACACCGCAGCATCTCAACTGAAAAACAAGAAAATACTAATACACATTAGACAAGATAATTGACCTATATTGTGTAAATGCAATTTAGCTATGAAGGATATTAACACAGGTATTTGGGAGTGACGCAGTCAAGTTGGTAGGCCGTCATTGTAAATAAGAATGTGTTCTTAACTGACTTGCGTAGTTAAATAAAGGTTAAATAAAATAAAAATAAAAATAAAAAAGTTAATTATATTTTGGGGGGGGCTACAGACCCTTTGGGTGGGAAGAGAGCTTAAATTGTCTTGTATCTTCTGTTGTTGGGAAGCCGAGTCAGGGAAGGGGAAGGGTTTGGGGCTTGGATAGGGTAAGGGTAGGGGTTTGGTTACGGACACTGTTTAGGATACAGGGATGAGTCGGTTAGTTGTCTTTACATTTACATTTTACTCATTTCGTTCTGCTTCCCACAATAAGTTGGGTGAATGTTGACCCATTCCTCCTGACAGAGCTGGTGTAACTGAGTCAGGTTTGTAGGCCTCCTTGCTCGCACACACTTTTTCAGTTCTGCCCAAAAATGTTCTATGGGATTGAGGTCAGGACTTTGTGATGGCCACTCCAAAACCTTGACTTTGTTGTCCTTAAGCCATTTTGCCACAACTTTGGAAGTATGCTTGGGGTCATTGTCCATTTGGAAGACACATTTGCGACCAAGCTTTAACTTCTTGACTGATGTCTTGAGATGTTGCTTCAATATATCCACATCATTTTCCTCCTCATGATGCCATCTATTTTGTGATGTGCACCAGTCCCTCCTGCAGCAAAGCACCCCCCAACATGATGCTGCCACCCCCGTGCTTCACGGTTGGGATGATGTTCTTTGGCTTGCAAGTTTCCCCCTTTTTCCTCCAAACATAATGATGATCATTATGGCCGAACAGTTCCATTTTTGTTTCATCAGACCAGAGGACATTTCTCCAAAAAGTATGATCTTGGTCCCCATGTGCAGTTGCAAACTGTAGTCTGGCTTTTTTATGGCGGTTTTGGAGCAGTGGCTTCTTCCTTGCTGAGCGGCCTTTCAGGTTATGTCGATATTGGACTTGTTTAACTGTGGATATAGATACTTTTGTACCTGTTTCCTCCAGCATCTTCACAAGGTCCTTTGATGTTGTTTTGTCATTGATTCACACTTTTCGCACCAAAGTACGTTCATCTCTAAGAAACAGAATGCGTCTCCTTCCTGAGTGGTATGACAGCTGCTTGGTCCCATGGTGTTCATACTTGCGTACTATTGTTTGTACAGATGTAAAAGGCAGTGAGTTGGACGGTAGGCCTTGAAATACATCCACAGGTACACTTCCAATTAACTGAAATGATGTCAATTAGCCTATCAGAAGCTTCTAAAGCCATGACATCATTTTCTGGAATTTTCCAAGCTGTTTAAAGGCACAGTCAACTTAGTGTATGTAAACCTCTGCCCCACTGGGATTGTGATACAGTGAATTATAAGTGAAATAATCTGTCTGTAAACAATTATTGGAAAAACTCATTAACAAGAAACAACAAGAAATTTGTGGAGTGGTTGAAAAACTAGTTTTCATGACTCCAACAAAAGTGTTTGTAAACTTCCAACTTCAACTGTATATACGGTGCATTCTGAAATTATTCAGACCCCTTGACATTTTCCATATTTAGTTACGTTACAGCCTTATTCTAAAATGGATTAAATAAATAAAAATCCTCGTCAATCTACACACAATACCCATGGTGACAAAGTGAAAATAGGTTTTTAGAGATTTTTGCAAAATGTATTAAAAACAAAAACAGAAATAACTAATTTACATATGTTTTCAGACCCTTTGCTATGAGACTTGAAATTGAGCTTAGGTGCATCCTGTTTCCATTAACCATCCTTGAGATGTTTCAACAACTTGACTGGAGTCCACCTGTGGTAAATTCAGTTGATTGGACAGGATTTTGAAAGGCACACACCTGTCTATATAAGGTCCCACATTTGACAGTGCATGTCAGAGCAAAAATCAAGCCATGAGGTGAAGGGAATTGTGCGTAGAGCTCCGAGACAGGATTGTGTCAAGAAACAAATCTGGGGGAAGGGTACCAAAAAACGTCAGCAGCGTTGAATGTCCCCAATAACACAGTGGCCTCCATCATTCTTAAATGGAACAAGTTTGGAACCACCAAGACTCTTCCTAGAGCTGATCGCCTGGACAAACTGAGCAAGCAGGGGAGAAGGTGAGGTGACCCTGACAGAGCTCCAGAGTTTCTCTGTGGAGATGGGAGAACCTTCCAGCAGGACAACCATCACTGCAGCACTCTACCCATCAGGCCTTTGTGGTAGAGTGACCAGATGGAATGACAGCCCACTTGGAGTTTTCCAAAAGGCACCTACAGGATTCTCTGGTCTGATGAAACCAAGATTGAAATCTTTGGCCTGAATGACAAGCGTCAACTCTGGAGGAAAACTGGCACCATTCTTACGGTGAAGCATTGTGGTGGAAGCATCATGGTATGGAGATGTTTTTCTGTGGCAGGGACTGGGAGACTAGTCAGGATCGAGGGAAAGATGAAGTACAGAGAGATCCTTGGTGAAAACCTGCTCCATAGTGCTCAGAACCTCAGACTGTGGCAAAGGTTCACCTTCCAACAGGACAACGACCCTAAGCACACAGCCAAGTCAACACAGTAGTGGTTTCTGGGATAAGTCTCTGGATGTCCTTGAGTGGACTTGAACCTGATCACCTCGAGAGACCTAAAATAGCTGTGCATCGACGCTCCCCATCCAACCTGACAGATCTTGAGAGGATCTGCAGAGAAGAATGGGAGAAACTCCCCAAATACAGGTGTGCCAAGCTTGTAGCGTCACACCCAAGAAGACTCGAGGGTGTAATCACTGCCAAAGGTGCTTCAACAAAGTACTGAGTAAAGGGTCTGAATACCTATGTAAATGTCATATTTCAGTTTTATATTTTTAATACATTTGTAAGAAATATAATTGTTGCTTTGTCGTTATGGTGTATTGTGCGTAGATTGATGAGAAAAAAAAAATCAATTTTAGAATAAGGCTGTAATGTAGCAAAATGTGGAAAAAGTCAAGGGGTCTGAAAACTTTACGAATGCACTGTATTACTTGACAATGGAAGAAGTTAAGGTACACTAAAGCTACCCTTAAGAGGTTACCTTGAAAAGTAGTTCACTACATCAAATCAAATTTTATTGGTCACATACACATGGTTAACAGATGTTAATGTGAGTGTAGCGAAATGCTTGTTCTTCTAGTTCCGACCGTGCAGTAATGTCTAACAATTTTACAACAAATACCATATACACACAAGTGTAAAGGAATGAATAAGAATATGTACATATAAATATATGGATGAGCGATGGCCGTGAGGCATAGGCAAGATGCAGTAGATAGTATAGAGTACAGTATATACATACAGTATGAGATGAGTAATGTAGGGTATGTAAACATTATATAAAGAGGAATTGTTTAAAGTGACTAGTGATACATTTATTACATCCAATTTTTTATTATTAAAGTGGCTAGAGATTGAGTCTGTATGTTGGCAGCAGCCACTCTATGTTAGTGATGGCTGTTTAACAGTCTGATGGCCTTTGATATAGAAGCTGTTTTTCAGTCTCTCGGTCCCCGCTTTGATACATCCAAACTAAAACATATTATATCTAAATCTGAAATGTCATAGACTACAAATTTCAAGAAAAGGATCACTCTAGCGTCAGATGTTAACAGAATGTGTAATTTAGCCTATTAAACATAAAAACTGTTTCAAGTGAGATGCAGACTGGTCTGGTGCCGAAAAAGAAAGGAAAGTCTTCACCCATATTTCATTTTAACAAAAAAAGTAGCGTGTAGGTCTAGGTCTAGGATTTAGCTACACTCCTAAAAGGTAATTAACTACTGAAAACACTACCAGTATTTTAATTTAGTTCAACTACCACCAAGCTACTGCAAAATATAGTTTACAGTGCCTTGCGAAAGTATTCGGCCCCCTTGAACTTTGCGACCTTTTGCCACATTTCAGGCTTCGAACATAAAGATATAAAACTGTATTTTTTTGTGAAGAATCAACAAGTGGGACACAATCATGAAGTGGAATGACATTTATTGGATATTTCAAACTTTTTTAACAAATCAAAAACTGAAAAATTGGGCGTGCAAAATTATTCAGCCCCTTTACTTTCCGTGCAGCAAACTCTCTCCAGAAGTTCAGTGAGGATCTCTGAATGATCCAATGTTGACCTAAATTACTAATGATGATAAATACAATCCACCTGTGTGTAATCAAGTCTCCGTATAAATGCACCTGCACTGTGATAGTCTCAGAGGTCCGTCAAAAGCGCAGAGAGCATCATGAAGAACAAGGAACACACCAGGCAGGTCCGAGATACTGTTGTGAAGAAGTTTAAAGCCGGATTTGGATACAAAAAGATTTCCCAAGCTTTAAACATCCCAAGGAGCACTGTGCAAGCGATAATATTGAAATGGAAGGAGTATCAGACCACTGCAAATCTACCAAGACCTGGCCGTCCCTCTAAACTTTCAGCTCATACAAGGAGAAGACTGATCAGAGATGCAGCCAAGAGGCCCATGATCACTCTGGATGAACTGCAGAGATCTACAGCTGAGGTGGGAGACTCTGTCCATAGGACAACAATCAGTTGTATATTGCACAAATCTGGCCTTTATGGAAGAGTGGCAAGAAGAAAGCCATTTCTTAAAGATATCCATAAAAAGTGTCGTTTAAAGTTTGCCACAAGCCACCTGGGAGACACACCAAACATGTGGAAGAAGGTGCTCTGTTCAGATTAAACCAAAATGTAACTTTTTGGCAACAATGCAAAATGTTATGTTTGGCGTAAAAGCAACACAGCTCATCACCCTGAACACACCATCCCCACTGTCAAACATGGTGGTGGCAGCATCGAGCCAAATACAGGACCATTCTGGAAGAAAACCTGATGGAGTCTGCAAAAGACCTGAGACTGGGACGGAGATTTGTCTTCCAACAAGACAATGATCCAAAACATAAAGCAAAATCTACAATGGAATGGTTCAAAAATAAACATATCCAGGTGTTAGAATGGCCAAGTCAAAGTCCAGACCTGAATCCAATCGAGAATCTGTGGAAAGAACTGAAAACTGCTGTTCACAAATGCTCTCCATCCAACCTCACTGAGCTCGAGCTGTTTTGCAAGGAGGGAGTCTCTCGATGTGCAAAACTGATAGAGACATACCCCAAGCGACTTACAGCTGTAATCGCAGCAAAAGGTGGCGCTACAAAGTATTAACTTAAGGGAGCTGAATAATTTTGCACGCCCAATTTTTCAGTTTTTGATTTGTTAAAAAAGTTTGAAATATCCAGTAAATGTCGTTCCACTTCATGATTGTGTCCCACTTGTTGTTGATTCTTCACAAAAAAATACAGTTGTATATCTTTATGTTTGAAGCCTGAAATGTGGCAAAAGGTTGCAAAGTTCAAGGGGGCCGAATACTTTCGCAAGGCACTGTAGAATGGTGCCGGAGGAGATGGCTGCCGTTTTACAGGCTCTTAACCAATTGTGCTATTGTGTGTATTTTTTCACGTTATTTGTAACTTATTTTGTACATAATGTTTCTGCCACAGTCTCTTATGACCAAAAAGAGCTTCTGGATATCAGGACAGCAATTACTCACCTCGCACTGGACAAAGTCGGATGTGATTCGCATTAGAAAGAGATGGAGATATTGGGGACGTAGGTCGGGGTTCCTTGTAAGGATCCGACGGCGAGTAGGTAATCTGCCTCAACCATCAGGCCTATTAGCCAACGTACAATCATTGGATAACAAAATAGACAAGCTACGATCACAAATATCCTACCAACAGGACATTAAAAACTGTAATATCTTATGTTTCACAGTCGCGGCTGAACGACGACATGGATAACATACAGCTGGCGGGGTTTAAGTTGCATCAGCAAGATAGAACAGCAACCTCCGGTAAGACAAGGTGTGGCGGTCTGTGTATATTTGTAAACAACAGCTGGTGCACGAAATCTAATATTAAGGAAGTCTCAAGGTTTTGCTCGCCTGAGGTTGAGTATCTCATGATAAGCTGTAGACCACACTATTAACCAAGATTGTTTTCATCTATATGTTTCATAACTGTTTATTTACCACCACAAACCGATGCTGGCACTAAGATCACACTCAATGAGCTGTATAAGGCCATAAGCAAACAGGAAAATGCTCATCCAGAAGCGGCACTCCTAGTGGCCGGGGACTTTAATGCAAGAAACCTCATTTCTACCAGCATGTTAAATGTGCAACCAGAGGAATGAAAAAAAACTCAAGACCACCTTTACTCCACACACGAAGACGCGTACAAAGCTCTCCCTCGCCCTCCATTGGGCAAATCTGACCATAATTCTATCCTCCTGATTCCTGCTTACGAGCAAAAACAAAAGCAGGAAGCACTAGTGACTTGATCAATAAAGAAGTGGTCAGATATCGCAGATGCTAAGCTCCAAGACTGTTTTGCTAGCACAGGATCCAGGATTCTTCCAATGGCATTGAGGAGTACACCAGTCACTGACTTCATCAATAAGTCCATCGATGACATCGTACAAAGGGAAGCACAGCCGTGAGCTGCATAGTGACACGAGCCAAACAGACAAGCTAATTAACTTCTAGGCATGCTTCGAGGCAAGCAACACTGAAGCATGCATGAGAGCATCAACTGTTCCGGACGACTGTGTGATCCCGCTGTTCGTAGCCGATTTCACCTTTAAACAGGTCAACATTACCAGGACGTGTACTCCGAACATGCGCTGGCCAACTGGCAAGTGTCTTCACAGACATTTTCAACCTGTCCCTGCCTGAGTCTGTAATACCAACATGTTTCAAGCTGACCACCATAGTCCCTGTGCCCACGAACACTAAGGTAACCTGCCTAAATGACTACCGACCCGTAGCACTCACGTCTGTAGCCATGAAGTGCTTTGAAAGGCTGGTCATGGCTCACATCAACACCATTATCCTAGAAACCCTAGACCCATTCCAATGTACATACCGCTCCAACAGATCTACAGATGATGCAATCTCTATTGCACTCCACACTGCCCTTTCCCACCTGGACAAAAGGAACATCTACGTGAGAATGCTATTCATTGATTACAGCTTAGCGTTCAACACCATAGTGCCCTCGGAGCTCATCACTCAGCTAAGGATCCTGGACTTCCTAATGGGCCGACCCCAGGAGGTAAGGGTAGGTACCCAAACATCAGCCACGCTGATCCTCAACACGGGTGCCCCTCTGGGGTGCGTGCTCTGTCCCCTCCTTTACTCCCTGTTCACCCATGACTGCATGACCAGGAACAACTCCAACACCATCATTAAATTTGCCGATGACACAACAGTGGTAGGCCTGATCTCCAACAATGATGAGACAGCCTATAGGGAGGAGGTCAGAGACCTGAACGTGCGGTGCCAGGATAACAACCTCTCCCTCAACGTGATCAAGACAAAGGAGATGATTGTGGATGACAGGAAAAAGAGGGCCAAGCACGTCCCCATTCTCATCAGCTGGGCTGTAGTGGACCAGGTTGAGAGTTTCTAGATCCTTGGTGTCCACATCACCAACAAACTATCATGGTCCAAACACACAAAGACAGTTGTGAAGAGGGCATGACAAAGCCCATTCTCGTCAGGAGACTGAAAAGTACTACAGCTGCACCATCACTGCCTGGTATGGCAACTGCTCGACCTCTGACTGCAAGGCACTACAGAGAGTAGTGCTTACGCCCCACTACATCACTGGGGCCAAGCTTCCCTCCATCCAGGACCTCTATACTAAGCGGTGTCAGAGAAAGGCCCTAAGAATTGTCAAAGACTCCAGCCACCCTAGTGATAGACTGTTCTCTCTGCTACCGCACGGCAAGCGGTACTGGAGCGCCAGGTCTAGGTCCAAAAGACTTCTTTACATCTTCTTCCCCCAAGTCAAAAGACTCCTGAACAGCTATTCAAATGGCTATCCATACTATCTGCATTGTTCCCCCCCCCCCCCCCCCCCACCACCATCGAGAGCATCCTGCCTGACTAGTTGCATCACTGCCTGGTATGACAACTGCTCGGCCTCCGACCACAAGGCACTACAGGGGGTAATGCCTATGGTATCCAATATCATTGCGTAAAACACAGCATGGTCAAGATTCTGATTCACCCATGTGAAATTGAAAAACTGTCGAATCTCTGTATTGTTGAATTTATTTCAGTACACAACCCGAACACTTCTATCAATACCGTCTCCATCCTGATTTATTAGACAATTGCGTTTCAGACTCTTCTGACATGGGCGTTAACGGCTGGTTTTTGGGGGTGGACATAGGGCCATCAATCAAACTGTGCCGTCTACTTTATTCTCTATGACGACTATGTTTGTTACTATGCTGTACCACAGCGCCAGTAAAGGATTATATCTTTCTGGACCTTTGCCACCTTGGAAATTTGTGTCACTGGACTTTCTCAAATAGTAGTTGAGTACCCCTGCCCTAGGTTGACCAGGTGAAGAGGAAGCAGGGGATGGGGAAAATTCAAGAATGCCCCTGTAGGCTGTTGGACAATTACGTAGATTTCACCTGCCACTTCCGGGCAGTTTCAATCACCCACCTGAAGGGAGAGAGGCAGGGGAACGATTGTTCCATTTAAGACAGGGGATGAGGAGTGCTCAAGAGTTCGCTGAGGCGGACAGGGCTTTTAGTCAACTGAAGGCTCTGTTTACCTCGGCTCCCGTGCTGGCTCATCCTGATCCCTCTTTAGCGTTCATAGTTGAGGTGGATGCGTCCGAGGCTGGGACAGGGGTTGTGCTGTCTCACCCAGCATCTCTCCTCCGGACCTTACACGCTCCCACTCCACGAGGTACTGAAAGCCCCTCGCCTGACACGTCAAGTCCAGTATGGATCGGACTGCATACGCCGGTGGCCCCCTCGATGTCCTAAGGGGGTGGAGGAACTTCCCACACCTCAGACTCCTGGAGTGGACCAGCTACCACCTGCCTGAGGAGAGACACATGGAGCGAGGAGTTAACACGGTAATCTGGGGGAAGCTGTAAACTGTAACAGGCTCCAGGACACCATGTGGGAGAGCTGCTAACAGGTCTTGGAGGACTTTATGTTCAAGGGGACTTTGTTGTTTGTTTTGAGTAAATGTGGGGTTTTATTTATTTTTGTGTGAAATATTGGCTTTTGGTGGATCTTTGTTGCAACAGAGCTTATGTCTAAAATGTTTGATGAGAACACGTGGCAAATTGACTTTGTGCTGTATGACTAAGTCTGAGAAAAGATGACCTGCTCGCAAACACAGACATGGCTGGTGGCCCATGAGCAAGTTTTTTTATAACCTTTGTGCTGTTTCTCTGTTGTCATAATCAATATTGAGCATTTGGCTGACCAGTGGTTGACATTCAAAGTCCAACTTTCATCATCAAAGAGAGTGAGACCTGCTCTGACTGTCAGTCACTCAGTCAAAACCGAAAACGTAATGAGGGTGCCAAAAAAGGGCTCTTGAGGCCGATGTTGCGAAATGTGTGAAATTAATCTACTTATTTCCTAAAAGTTCTGGTTCTGCTGGTCCGAGGCCTGTGTCTCTGAGAAATGACAGATCATTTGCTGTGGTGCAGTCGAGGTAGGAAGAAAATAGAGAAAGACACACACTTACTGACACAAATCATGTAGGTTACTACTGCCAGTTAGGCCTAATATTTTGACGGTATATTGTATGAAATATACAATATACAGACACTATGTATATACAATATACAGGCAGTACAGAGGGTAGTGTGTACGGCCCAGTACATGACTGGGGCTAAGCTGTCTGCCATCCAGGACCTCTACACCAGGCGATGTCAGAGGAAGGCCCTAAAAGTTGTCAAACCCCAGACACCCCAGTCATAGACTGTTCTCTCTTCTACCGCATGGTACCGGAGTGCCAAGTCTTGGACCAAAGGCCTTCTCAAAAGCTTTTACCCCCAAGCCATAAGACTCCTGAACAGGTAATCAAATGGCTACCTGGACTATTTGCATTGTTCCGCCCCCCCCTAACCTCTCTTTTACGCTCCTGCTACTCTCTGTTAATCATATATGCATAGTCACTTTAACCATACCTACATGTACATACTACCTCAATTAGCCCGACTAACCGGTGCCTGTATATATCCTCTCTTTTTAGTGTTGTTTTTTTATTTCTTTACTTATCTATTGTTCACCTAATACCTATGTTTTACTTAAAAAATTGCACTGTTGGTTAGGGCCTGTAAGTAAACATTTCACTGTAAGGTCTACCTACACCTGTTGTATTTGGCACACGTGACAAATAAACTTTGATTTGATTTCATAGCCACTATGCCAACTATGGAAGGGGGATTCAGGGGAACATTTAGACACTGGGCAATGTGCAATATAGCCTAACAAGTCATTAGATTGGCTTTTTAACAACACATAGGTAAGGCAATAGCAGCCATCTACTAGACATTTACACAGTTCGTTTTACTAAACACAAGTCATCATGCATTACAATAAAGGTAAATTAGGGAACTGTATATGTTAATTGTTTAATCAATGTATATTTGCTTCTGAATCTCAGTCTCTTCAGCCCATGTAAGTGAGTTTATGACCTGTAGTAACAATTGACTCTGGTGTCGGCTTACATCACATAGCCACCCCAATGAAGGCTGGAAAGTCCAGCCTTCATTGGAGTCAGGCGCAGGACACAGATATGAGTAATAGTCCAAAATGTACTCAAAATATAAGTAAAGTTCCAACAAGGAAAAACACAATAATCCAGAGCACTAACACGAACCCACATGACAAACAATTACGCACAAACAGAGAGGGAAGTCAGAGGGTTAAATAAGGAACATAATTAATGGAATGGAAACCAGGTGTGTATGATGAAGACAAAACAAAATGAAAATGAAACATGGATCGGTGGTGACTAGAAAGCCGGTGACGTCGACCACTGTACGCCGCCTGAACAAGGAGAGGGACCAACTTCGGCAGAAGTCATGACAGAAGTCTTTAGTGAGAGGTCTAACACTTTAATATTTAATAATTATTCCCCTCCAAATTCTAATTCCTTACCTGTAAAAAAAATGTCTGGTGTCCCATGCCAAATACAATTTAAAATATTTTCCTCATATAATTTAAAAAACAGGTCATTAGGTGTAGGCAGGGCCATAAGCAAATTGGTAAACTGGGATATGACTAAAGAGTTAATCAGGGTGAATTTTTCACAAATAGACAGGTTTTTTCCTTTCCATGGTAGCAAGAGTTTATCTATATTTGCTAACTTTCTATAAAAATGTATTGTAGTGAGAATTTATTTCTTTCGTGATATGAATACCGAGTATGTTCACTTCACCATCGGATCACTGTGTTGGTAAACTACACAGTAATGTAAAAGTTGTATTTTTTGTGACCCAATACATAATGTACTACATGTGTTATTATTTGGTTCTAATCCAGAGAGGTTAGATTCACTATGAGACTATGGAGGGATCCAAATTGTGGATGTAAAATAAAACATTATCAGCATACCTTTGATTTTGAGCCCTGGATTTTTAGCCCCTTGATATTATTGTTGGATCTGGTTTCAATAGCTAACATTTCAATGGCCATAATGAATAGATATGCGGATAGTGGACAACCTTGTTTCTCTCCTCGTGACAGTTTAAAACTTTCTGAGAAATAGCCATTTTTGACTATTTTACACCTTGGGTTACTATACATAACTTTAACCCATTGTATAAGAGATTGAAATATTCCAGGCATTTATGTATAAATTCCAGTCGTACTTTATTAAAAGCCTTTTCAAAGTCAGCTATGAATACCAGGCTTGATTTCCCAGATTTTTCATAGTGTTCTATTGTTTCCAGAAATTCTCAGAGATTATTGTTTTTTCACTATCTAATCAATGCATGGGGTTGTTCAATAGACAAGTATTTGTTTGAAATATATTACATTGATGGTTTCATTTACATTATAGTTATTTAGCAGACGTTGTCATCCAGAGCGTCCTTACATTTTCATACTTTTTTTCATACTGGTTCCTTGTGGGAATTGAACCCATGACCCTGCTAGCACCATTCTCTACCAACTGAGCAACACAGGATTTCAGAGAGACAAATAACCATGTTGGTTTTTTTTGCAAAACGCCTCACTCAGAGAAATTGGTAGTACTGCTAGGTTTTATACAGTCAAATGTAACAAAACAAATTACAAATTTTTTTGTTGTGAATCAGTACAGTAATATGAGATCTGTATGTAAGACATTTACATTCGACATTAGTCGTTTAACAGATGCTCTTATCCAGTGACTTACAGTTAGTGATTTGATCTTAAGATAACTAGGTAAGACAACTACATATCACAGTCAAATATACAGTATACAAACATTCCATTCCAGTTAAATAATGGACATGTAGCATTTTGCAAAACACATTATAATACACATCTAAAAATCTATGAATAAAATATCTGAGAACAGTAATATTTCACACACACGAAGGTACCCATAAGAAATACTTTCTAATGAAAAAGCACAAATGTGAAAAATATAGTGTTTTAGAAATAAACTCTTCATTTTATTCCACTTCAGATATTCTACTGTAGTTGATGTTTCACGTCTACTCACGCTCCCTCCCTCTCTCCAGAGCTCGAAGTCGCCGGTCTACTAACCACCGGTCCTGGCAACCCATCATTACGAACACCTGCGCCTCATCATTAGGCACACCTGAACTTCATCACCTCCCTGATTAATCCCCCTTTATCTAGCACTCCGTTGTTGTCATCCATTAGGCAGTATTGTTTCTGTGTTGTGTTTAGGCGCGACTCTTGTTCCTGTATCAACGCTATGTTTGTTCTTATTAAACTCACCCCCTGCTTCCTGACTCGCTGCATCTTCGTTACATGACTAAATTCAATTAGATTTGTAGTAGGTGTCCAACTTAAAATGTCTATATATCATATCTGATTTCGGTGGAATGCATTGAAATGCGTGGCTTTCTTGTGGCTTTCTTTTTGCAAATTAATTATTATTTGTTTGCATCTATTATGTTACTTAACCCCTTGAATGTCTCAATCAATCAGAGAAGGTTACTGCTGGCAGCCAGCACTACTGAATTATTTTTTGACTCTAAAATGACGACCAGGTCACTCTCTCCCATTTAACCTGTGGATTCAGTTACTATTACAAGTTATAACATTAGAATTATCTACAGTGAGAATGAATGGTGTCAGTCAAGGAACAATTGAGCAGCCAGGTCACCAGTGATACAAGTCAGCATTCGACACCGGGAGATGTGGCAACCGACCATTAGGGGCAAAAGTGAGCGTTATCTTCAAGTAGATTTCAGTTTTGCTAGAGCATTGTGGATGGGGATGGTGAATGGGCATACGCATCTGATTCCAAAGGTTGCATGTTCATATCCAGTGATAGGAATATTTGTTTTGTTTTAAGCCTATGCTAAACCTTTACCTTAACCATTCAGAGTTAATGCCTAAACTTAACCTTAAACACTTCGAAATGTGATGTTTGGAACAACATTTTATGTTTAAGAAACATGGATGAACATCTAATTCTGATGTGAGACCTTGTAGCAATTGAGGCCTGGAAAAATACACTAGACTGTAAAGATTACTCGCAGCCAAAGCCCCACCAATTATATATATATATATATATATATATATATATATATATATATATATATATATATATATATATATACTTAGACTTTTGTTACTTTCGTTGCTTTGTGCCTGTAACCCCCTGTTGTGTCTTTATCATTAAATGAAGACTTTTAGTTAATTAAAGATTCTCTGTAATTAGTATTACGTGATTAAATTGATTAATCATGTAACTGTAATTAACTAGGAAATCGGGACACCAAGGAAAATATTCAGATTACATAGTTAGAATTGTCCTAATTTAACTTTTCAAATATTTTCATTTCTGATCAATAGTCTTCTGAATTAATGAATTAATTATTTTACCTCACGTTAAGTCTCATTCCAAACGTCGTAAATTGCTGGTTATCTGCACAAACCCAGTCTTCACTATGTGTAACAGTTTTCTTCTGGGAAAAGAGAGGCGGACCAAAATGCAGCGTGGTTAGTTTTGTACATCTTTAATAAAGATGAAAGTACAACAATCTACAAAACAAGAAACGTGAGAAAAAGAAAAAAAAAACCCAGTCCTAAATGGTGCCACAAAGACAGGAACAATCACCCACAAGAGACCTAAAGAATATCGCTGCCTAAACATGGTTCCCAATCAGAGACAACGATAAACTCCTGCCTCTGATTGAGAACCACCCTAGGCAACCATAGACTTACCTAGAGTACTACTCTAACCACAATCCCATAACTACAAACAACCCCAGACAAAACAAACCACATAAATCCCCATGTCACACTCTGGCCTCACCAAAATCCTAACGAAAACACAGAATACTAAGGCCAGGGCGTGACACTATGAGTCATCCATACATCAATTATCTTAAATAATTTATTTATTAACTAACTAAACAATCACAGAAGTGCACACACAAACAAACAATGTAAATATGGTTACAAGAAATGATACGGGAATGTGCCCTAGTGGGCTAAACCGGCATGGCGGCTTGGTGTACAAAAGGGAAGTGGGGGTCGACAGAGATAAGACAACACAGTTGATAATTATAACAATTGAAATGCTAATCCTTTGCACATGAACCCTCACTCATTCTGGAACAATTGCAATCAATATATATATTTACGCTCAGTGTGTCGTCGGGGTCTCTGTTGAAAAGTTTGTTTCTGTTGGAGAGTTTGTCCGCCCTCTCTGTCGTGGTTAGAATGGACAGTTCAGAGTGACATTCATTCATGTCGTTATGGATAGATGTTTCAGTGGTTGTCGGTCTTCGCGTTCAATGATACCGAATTCCTAGCTGCAGACTAGTAATTAATATCAAAGACTTGTTCTTATTCTGTCGGTATCGATAGTCTGAGAGTTTAACCACGTGGGATGGTTAAAAGATTTAGCAGTCTGGTCTGCAACCTTTGTCCTCTCGTAATTGGTCTGTTGAGAAATTCTCAAAGTGGGGTTTTTATTCGGAACATCGAAAAGGGCTGTCTCATGACGCCCGGTCCTGTCTGTACCCCTGGGGGCTTGCCAAGGACTTAGTGAAACTTTTTAGGGAATTGGAGTTTCCTTCATTAAACAGTCCAAAATCACATTACACAATTTTACAAACAGTATCATCCTCACTCATTCATCTTATACAACAATTAGATGTAAACCTCATACTTGAGGCTATTATATAAACAGCGTTGTTACGGATACAAGTATCCTGTGGGTATCCTGTGTGTGTGTGTATCCTGTGTTGTTTTCTCTCCTTCTCCCCTCACAGGTGAAAATCATCACTCCCCAATCAGTCAACAATCAATCATCAATCAGAAGACACACCTCCTCCTGTTTCCTACCCTATCACAGTTCCTTTCTCTTGGTTTAAAAACCCCATCAGTTGTTTGCTCTAGAGCTCAATCTCTCTGTTTCACTCTCTTTGTGTATTAACCTCGCTTTTGTTTGAGCACCTCCATATCACTTTGTCATCACCTGTGAGTATTGTTTTTGGTTATGGTGTTTGTTTGTTGCTGGTGGGAAAAGGGGAAACCAAGACAAGTCGCCCATGGGCATACACTACCCGTAGGTAGACTTTGTTAAATACACTAGTTAGAACTGGGCGGACCACCCACTGTATTTTTGGTTAGTTAGTTAGCTGTTGTTAAAATGGGCTAGTCTAGCTTAGGGGTGTTTTGAATACTTATTGTTTCTTTCCTTGGGTCCAGCTCAGCCCCTTTTCCTGCTCCCCCCATTACCGTGTGTTTATAAATAAACCTTGAGTTTGACGGTAAATTTCAGTTGTCGTGGTTATTTCGTTCACACTTTTACTTTGTCACTATTATAATTTGCATGAGTTATGTTACGGGTCTCATTACCATCCCCCCCCTAGATAGTCGGGGCAAAAGGGATTCGTAACAAGCGTTATGGTAATGTGGCCGTATTGTCTCCCATGAGTTTCACCAAATTGTACCAACCGGACCAGTTCGTAGCTGGATTCTTCACCGATCTTTTAAACCTTCTACGGAACATAAATGTTGTTCGGACCTCAAGTTCTGTGAGTTGGAAGAAATTCCTTTGTTCTCTATGAAAATTCACTCTGTCTCTATACTGTGGCCATGAGGAGATAATCTCCTCCAGGAATGTACAACCTCTGAGCACAGCAGCCTGGGTGTAGGAGAGGGGGATGGGGCTTGCTGTACCCAAAGAGGGCAACGTCATGACACCCCCCTCTGAAAAAAAATGATAAAATAAATGTTTCCTTACAACTGCGGGCCTGGTGCAATTGCAAAGCACATTATTACATAACCACGTGCGTGTATGTTTTTTATGAGATGTTCATGTTCTAGATAAATGGTTGATCTGATTCCTGCCTCCCATCTCATCATTGAATTATTACACAGATGTGGTTATGAAACCCATAACACATATGCCATAATATTTCTATTAAAATACCATTGTTCATTGTTTTCTAGAACGCATAAAGAAATGCTTCTAAAACGTACGTGTTGTGTTTCACTTTTATCTTCTCCAAGTACATTAACATACAATAGCACAAGGATAGGGGCAATTGCAGCATGTACAGTTCTAAGAAAACATAGCTAAATGAATGTACTCAACATGACAATATTTACAGAGTGAAATAAAAAAACTTGCCTGTCAATGAATTTAAACATGGATTTTTCATACACATAGAGAATGTTACCTACAATATACACAATATTTCAAGTCCAGAAAACAGTGTATCCTGTGCTCCAGATTACATGATTGGTAATAAATGCTCTGGATCTGTCAGTCCAGTGGTGACCCTCCACCTCACACAGGGTCAGGTGTTCACTTCTTCCTGGAATGACCACGTTGACGTGTCGACCCTCCATCCCGTTACACTGGAAGGTGCTGGAGAAGCCCCCAGGTATAGAGATCACAGCACACCTGCACAATCAAACATACTGATAAGTTACTGCAGCAAAGGCTTTCGACTCTGTCAATCACCATATTCTTATCGGCAGACTCAGTAGCCCCGGTTTTTCTGATGACTGCCTTGCCTGGTTCACCAACTACTTTGCAGACAGAGTTCAGTGTGTCAAATCGGAGGGCATGCTGTCTGGTCCTCTGGCAGTCTCTATGGGGGTGCCACAGGGTTCAATTCTCGGGCCGACTCTTTTCTCTGTATATATCAATGATGTTGCTCTTGCTGCGGGCGAATCCCTGATCCACCTCTACGCAGACGACACCATTCTATATACTTCCGGCCCGTCCTTGGACACTGTGCTATCTAACCTCCAAACGAGCTTCAATGCCATACAACACTCCTTCCGTGGCCTCCAACTGCTCTTAAACGCTAGTAAAACCAAATGCATGCTTTTCAACTGTTCGCTTCCTGCACCCGCACGCCTGACTAGCATCACCACCCTGGATGGTTCCGACCTTGAATATGTGGACATCTATAAGTACCCAGGTGTCTGGCTAGACTGTAAACTCTCCTTCCAGACTCATATCAAACATCTCCAATCGAAAATCAAATCTAGAGTCGGCTTTCTATTCCGCAACAAAGCCTCCTTCACTCACGCCGCCAAACTTACCCTAGTAAAACTGACTATCCTACCGATCCTCGACTTCGGCGATGTCATCTACAAAATTGCTTACAACACTCTACTCAACTGGATGCAGTTTATCACAGTGCCATCCGTTTTGTCACTAAAGCACCTTATACCACTCACCACTGCGACCTGTATGCTCTAGTCGGCTGGCCCTCGCTACATATTCGTCGCCAGACCCACTGGCTCCAGGTCATCTACAAGTCCATGCTCGGTAAAGCTCCGCCTTATCTCAGTTCACTGGTCACGATGGCATCACCCACCCGTAACACGCGCTCCAGCAGGTGTATCTCACTGATCATCCCTAAAGCCAACACCTCATTTGGCCACCTTTCGTTCCAGTTCTCTGCTGTCTGTGATTGGAACGAATTGCAAAAATCGCTGAAGTTGGAGACTTTTATCTCCCTCACCAACTTTAAACATCTGCTATCTGAGCAGCTAACCGATCGCTGCAGCTGTACATAGTCTATCGGTAAATAGCCCACCCATTTTTACCTACCTCATCCCCATACTGTTTTTATTTATTTACTTTTCTGCTCTTTTGCACACCAAAATCTCTACCTGTACATGACCATCTGATCATTTATCACTCCAGTGTTAATCTGCAAAATTGTAATTATTCGCCTACCACCTCATGCCTTTTGCACACAATGTATGTAGACTCTCCTTTTTTCTACTGTATTATTGACTTGTTAATCGTTTACTCCATGTGTAACTCTGTTGTCTGTTCACACTGCTATGCTTTATCTTGGCCAGGTCGCAGTTGCAAATGAGAACGTGTTCTCAACTAGCCTACCTGGTTAAATAAAGGTGAAATAAATCCCCCCAAAAAATATGACACGGTTTTCACCCTGTCATATGTGAATTACACACTTTAGCACTAACCAATTTAAGACTTTACCGACTGTTGCAGATTGAGTCAGTTAGAACGCTTATTGGTTCCAGGTATAACTCTTTTAGGTTCAGTGTAGAACCCTCTGTGTAAAGGGCTTTACACTTTTGTTCCCCTGGGATTGTTGTTGCCAATGTTGCAGTTCAGAGAGTCTCCGATGCGGATCGCAGCTCAATTCAGTCTGTTGGGAACACTGTCCACTGTGTTAGTGATGATGATAGAGAACACTTTGTAGGTCTTCAGGAGGTCCAGTCTCCACCAGGGGTTATAGTTGGCTTTGGTGTGGGTGCAGGAACCATCGCCATGAAAACCATTTCGGTTCCCATCGAAGGCATTGTTAGCAAACCCAACACCCATACCATGATGACTGGGTGGCCTTTCCTGTCATCACCACATTCATTCCTGTTCAGAAATATCTGTGCAACACTGTATAGTAACGGTAACACTTTATATGAAGGTGGTATACATAATGCATTCATAACACCTTCATGAAACCGTTCATGACCCTTTCGTCAATGTTGCAGTTTCATTCATAACAACCTTCATAACACATTTATTCAACATCAAGAACCTTAAAAATATAGACATTTTCATTACAAGTTATTTTAGTAGAAAAATCTAGTGGGAGTGAGCTGGATGGTTGTTGATATTACTGACTGGGTTAGTCCTGCACACCACAATTCCAGGGCATTAGCTTGTGGAGCTAATGCAAGTTCTCATGTCTTGGTCAAGGTTACTCAACACATTACAATAACATCAATTGCTCTGGTGCCTTCCAGACCTGAGATCAAATAGCATTTGAAATCTTTCAGGGTTTGCACTTTTGGGACTATTCCAATGGTTCCACTGTGCCAGGCAAGCTCAATCATTTGACATGTACTATTTACACCCAGGTCTGACTGCAACCCCTAAAGCAGGGGTGTTAAACCCAATTCCTGGAGGGCAGAGTGTCTGCGGGTTTTGGGGCCTTCCTTCATTAATCAATTAAAATAATTGATTAGTTAGGAACTCCACTCACCTGGTTGTCTAGGTGTTTAACAAAGTAATAACAGAAATCATTAGACACATGCTCCAGGAGTTGATTTTGACACACAATTGCCTTGCTGTCATTATGGCCTTGAGCAAGGCATATAAACCCCTTCACTGCTACCTGGGCAATGCTCTGAGGCTTACCCGGTGCTTCCAGAATATTCTGTGAATAGTGTGTCAGGGGGTTGGGTACTGTTACAGTAGAAATATTAATTTCCGTGAACTGATGAATAAAGAGATATTCGAGGGGTCTTTTATTCAGAAAATGTCTTACGAATTATGTTGAATAAATGTGTTATGACTGTTGTAATGAAGGACACTGCATCACTTATAAAGCTGTTATGACTGGTTTCATGAAGGTGTTTTGTATAGATAACCGCCAAAATAATGGAAACACTTGAGTAAATTAGGGATACACCCAATTACCCTAAATCACCCATTATATAGTCTTACAATCCTGTGTTATTTATTCTGAGGAAATGTTCACATGGTATATGTAAAAGTGATAATTGATGATATCTCTCTTTCCACTTATATTTATATATAATGTAGATCATGCATTCTACTGTAGTAGGTACTGATTTATAGATTTTCTGATATGTTTTCTTGATCATGTGACATGTGTAATTATAATTGTAATAGAAACCAGGTGTGTGTGCCAACGATTTTGTTTTCACCTTTTATTTATGCACTTTCTTGCATTATGATTTTTTTGGACACCGTAGTGTTCTAATAAACATCTTAATTTTGCACTCAAGCCTCAGTTTTGGATGTATTCATTTTTTCGACCGTGTGTGGGACTCCATCTCCTCCAAGATTCTTATTTTGACTACTACACACCTGGAACAGACACTATTCAGTAGTGCAGACCTTAAAAGAGCGCAGATGGACTCTTATCATTCATCATTAATAGTGTTCAACATGATTTTGAAGGACTACCTTAACTCTGCACCCCACACATACAATTATCTGTAAGGTCCCTCAGTCGAGCAGTGAATTTCAAACACAGATTCAACCACAAAGACCAGGGAGGTTTTACAAAGACTGGCAAACAAGGGCACCTATTGGTAGATTGGTAAAAAAAAAACAACATCATTTTGAGCATGGTGAAGTTATTAATTACACTTTGGATGATGTATCAATACACCCAGTCGCTACAAAGATACAGGTGTCCTTCCTAACTCAGTTGCCAAAGGGGAAGGATACCGCTCAGGGATTTCACCATGAGGCCAATGGTGACTTTAAAACAGTGACAGAGTTGAATGGCTATGATAGGAGAAAACTGAGAATGGATCAACAACATTGTAGTTACTCCACAATACGAACCTAATTGACAGAGTGAAAAGAAGGATGCCTGTACAGAATTTTAAAAATCCAACATAAATTCCATTCATCCTGTTTGCATCAAGGCAGTAAATAACACTGTGAAAAATGTGGCAAAGTAATTAACTTTCTGTCCTGAATACAAAGTGTTATGTTTGGGGCAAAATCCAATACAACACAGTACCACTCTCCAAATATTCCAGCATAGTGTTGGCTGCATCGTGTTATGGGTACACATTTTGTCATGAAAAAACATTGCAATTTTAAAGCTAATTTCCTACAATTCTACACATTTTGCCATTAGTATGAAAGAAAATCTTGCAGTTTTAAAGCTAATTTCCTGCTATTCTACACATTTTGCCGTTGCTCATGGCGTGTTCATATGCTATCTATGCTGACACCAGTGACACCTGCTCAGAGTAGGAGTGCTGATTTATAATCCGTCCTTTTAGATCAAAATGATTACGATTACATGGACAGTGGGAACCTGATCTTAGACCAGCACTCCTACACTGAAAAGATTGATACATACGGCCCTGTCACGTTCGTCGTAAGAATTATCGGACCAAGGTGCAGCGTGATATGGTTTCCACATGTTTATTTAGTGAAACGCACAAACACAATAAAGAATGACCGAAACATGAAGACAATTGAGTGTTCACATGCAACTACACATAAACAAGATCCCACAAACACAGGTGGGAAAAATAACTACCTAAATGTGATCCCCAATTAGAGACAACGATTACCAGCTGCCTCTAATTGGGAATCATTCAAAACACCAACATAGAAAAAGAAACTAGAACACAACATAGACATAGATATACTAGAGTCACGCCCTGACCTACTACACCATAGAGAAACAATGGCTCTCTATGGTCAGGGCGTGAGAGGCCACTGTACTCTTGGCTACTTGTGAACTGATATGTCTCTTACTTTGACAATGACAGGCCTTTGTCAATCTAAAGTGCATCATACTGTATCTCAAAAAATAACTAGAGAACGTATTTGCTTGGAACAATGGCACCAGTAGGCATTCCTAGAAGAGCCAGCAAGAGGAAGACTGCGGCCTGTCTCGTCATCCTGGACTGGAAACACACAATAGAGAGTATAGATACTGTAACAAGATAATTGGTATACAGATGCATGCATTCAAAAGTTACTTTTCAAAATGCCTGTGCTGCAGCTATCGTATATTATTAATGTGACAAACTTTCTTGCAGGGTGATGCCAAGCAGGAAGTTTGTTTGCAATCATCTAACAATAACCTATGTAATGATTTTTAAAATATGCCCCTGGGCCCTGACAGTGCAGCTCATATACAGACACAGTATTCAATTCCATCAAACCCACATTGATGTTGTAATAAGTAAATACAAATACATTGTGTCATATAACATTTTAGAAACCTGCTATGAACTTATAAGCTTTCCTCACAGGTAGCAGCTTCCAGGTTCAGAAAACCAGAAGTGTGTGCAGTGATAACTGGGTAAAACATTTAGAAATACAAAGTTGACCCTTTTGTGTGACAACATTTTCCATAAATCTCTTTTTATTTTCATAAAAGCTAAGGTTATCACTGTGGTTGTGGTAAGGGAACAAAATGTAATATGATGAAAAACTAAATCAGCATATCACAGTGGTAATCTACAGAATAGATCTCACGCCCTGATCAGTTTCACCTGTCCTTGTGCTTGTCTCCACCCCCTCCAGGTGTCGCCCATCTTCCCCATTATCCCCTGTGTACTTATACCTGTGTTTTCTGTCTGTCTGTTGTCAGTTCATCTTGTTTTTTCAAGCCTACCAGTGGTTTGTCTCAGCGCCTTATTTTCCCCACAAGTCGCTCTTTTTCTTGTCTCTGACCCTGAGCCGGCCTGCCGTCTGGTACATTGGCCTCTGCTCTGGATTATCGACCCCTGTCTGCCTTGACCTGTCGTTTGCTTGCCCCTGTGATTATAATAAACATTGTTACTTCACACAGTCTGCATTTGGGTCTTACCTTGATTCCTGTTAATAGAGGCAAAAACAGACTAGTGGAGTGGATCATTTATTTTCTCAGCTGCACCACTCAGTGGTGACTTTTGAATGCATGCATCTGTATACCCATCCCGAGTGGCGCACCGGATTTGGCCGGTGTAGGCCATCATTGTAAATAAGAATTTGTTCTTAACTGACTTGTCTAGTTAAATAAAGGTAAAAAAAAAATTAAAAATAAATATATATATTAATATTGACAAATCTTCATTTTTAACACAGTCAGTGTTAATATTCAGTGGTGCAAAGTACTTAAGTAAAATACTTTCATGTACTACTTAAGTAGTTTTGGGGGGTATCTGTACTTTAAAATGTGCCACACGTTGTGTAATCAGCCTAGATAAGGTTCAAGAAATGCAACTTTCCTTACATCTGTGGACCTGGTGCAATTGCAATCCACAATGTGACATAACCAAGTGCGCGTGTGTATGTGTGCGTGAGCTTGTGCACGTGCAGCAACAACTTGGTTTTGAGAATTCTTAAAGACATTGTTATCAACTATGGTTATACCTTTTGTAGCACCTACTTTCCATAATTGTATGCACAGAGTATCATGGGTATTGCATTGTATGAGATGTGCACATTCTAGATAAAT
The DNA here is from genome assembly GCF_013265735.2 of Oncorhynchus mykiss. Classification (NCBI taxonomy): domain Eukaryota; kingdom Metazoa; phylum Chordata; class Actinopteri; order Salmoniformes; family Salmonidae; genus Oncorhynchus; species Oncorhynchus mykiss. The sequence continues at coordinate 31,897,487 of NC_048566.1, forward strand.
GGTTGAATTGATTCCCATCTCCCGTCTCATCATTATTTAATTGTTATAGCTACTGACGTGTTCATGAAACCCACGTGAATAGACATATCACAGGCCATAATATTCCTATCAAAATATATTTGATCATTGCTTTCTAGATGACATTAAGAAATTACTCTGAACCGTACGTGTTGTGTTACCCTTTATCTCCTCCAAATACATTAACATACAATACAGTACAATGTTAGGAGCCGTTACAGTATGTACAGTTACAATAAAACAGATCTAAATGAATGTACTCAATATACCTATATTTACCATGTGAAATTATAAAGCTAAACTGTTAAATGAATTTCAACATGGCTTTTCCTTACAGAGAGAATGTTACCTACATATAAGTTATCTAAGCATATTAAGCCCACAAAACAGTGTGTCCTGCGCTTCACGTTCAGTTTTAGGAATAAATGTTCTGGATCTGTCAGTCCAGTGGTGACCCATAGACCTCCACCTCACACAGGGTCAGGTACTCCTTCCTTCCTGGAATGACCACGTTACACTTGAAGGTGCTGGATAAGCGGAGATCACAGCACACCTGCAGGATGAAGTAGAAACGGATTTAGTACAGCAGTAACAAAGTGACACATTTTACACAGCGCCTACAGTGAGCCATTCAATGATATTGACAACTGTGCACATTACTTGATGTAGTAAATCTAAAAGTCAGTGTGCACAGAGTAACGTGAAACAGTCCGAGGTTATATCGTTAGTATGGACTGATAGTCACATAGTTCACCTGGGATTAACCATCTCGCGAACAGACTACGTGACATAAGGTATTGTGATGTCTGTCATAAGAGTCCAGGATATGACAACTAACGACCAACGGTATTTCTGGTGCTTTGGTTTTCTGTCACTGTTTATTTGGACGTATCAGGATTGGGTTAAGGTGGTGGGGGGATTTCAAGCGATGATTTCAAAACATTATTTCAAGCTAAAAGTTTTCGGAAGTGGGGAGGCTAGGTTGAGGCTTTCCGATTAGGGGGGTTTTAGTCCTTTTCTAGTCTAACCAGAATATATTTCCATAAATCTCCTCTTAATAAAACCTAATTGAGCATCTAACACAATTACGCAAGATTTTAGTTCTGGGTTTCCGAGATTTACCTGGGATTGTTGTTGCCATTGTTGTCGTCCAAGGAGTCTCCAATACGGATCTCAGCACCATTCAGTCTGCTGGAATAAGAAAGATTATTTCTGTTGGTGATGGTGATGGAGAACACTTTGTAGGTATTAAGCAGGTCCAATCGCCACCAGGGGTTAAGGTCACCAGAAGTGTGAGTGCAGGAGCCATGTTCCATAGCATTGTCACGGTTCCCATCAATGGCATTGTAAGCAAACCCAAACCCATGCAATGACGACTGGGTGGCTTTTCCCCGTAGAGCCACATTCTTTCCTGGATAGCGCAGGGCAAAATAGTTGTAGGGATTTCAGCATGTCTATAGGTGCCACCAGGCAAATGTTACCAAAGTTTTCTATATTTCCAAGTAGATGTTAAACTAATGCTCTGAATATTGATTACTGGTAATGATAATAATAACCTATAAGAGTGATAGTCTTACTTATCCTTACCAGTTGGGGCGAGGTACCCATAAACCTCCACTTCACAGAGTACTAGAGTGCTCGTCTTTGGTAGAACCACAGCCACATAACGTCCTTCAATACCTTTGTTCCAACTCAGAGTGAGAGATCTACCTGCTGGAATGGAGGTAATCACCCCAGCTCTAGAAGAAAGTGAGAGAGAATGAGTGAGAGTGAGTTTTATCTACAATTGCAATAATATTTGAATTTTAAAAAAAAAATGAAAGTATTTGTGATCTTACAGTGTGTTGTGAATGCCATTATCCTGTAAGGATTTCCCAATTACGAATTTAGCACCGTTGATATTTGTGTGGCAGCAGTCCCCTCTGTTGGTGATGGTGACGGAGGTGACTATGTACAGTGCCTTGCGAAAGTATTCGGCCCCCTTGAACTTTGCAACCTTTTGCCACATTTCAGGCTTCAAACATAAAGATATAAAACTGTATTTTTTTGTGAAGAATCAACAACAAGTGGGACACAATCATGAAGTGGAACGACATTTATTTGATATTTCAAACTTTTTTAACAGATCAAAAACTGAAAAATTGGGCGTGCAAAATTATTCAGCCCCCTTAAGTTAATACTTTGTAGCGCCACCTTTTGCTGCGATTACAGCTGTAAGTCGCTTGGGGTATGTCTCTATCAGTTTTGCACATCGAGAGACTGAATTTTTTTCCCATTCCTCCTTGCAAAACAGCTCGAGCTCAGTGAGGTTGGATGGAGAGCATTTGTGAACAGCAGTTTTCAGTTCTTTCCACAGATTCTCGATTGGATTCAGGTCTGGACTTTGACTTGGCCATTCTAACACCTGGATATGTTTATTTTTGAACCATTCCATTGTAGATTTTGCTTTATGTTTTGGATCATTGTCTTGTTGGAAGACAAATCTCCGTCCCAGTCTCAGGTCTTTTGCAGACTCCATCAGGTTTTCTTCCAGAATGGTCCTGTATTTGGCTCCATCCATCTTCCCATCAATTTTAACCATCTTCCCTGTCCCTGCTGAAGAAAAGCAGGCCCAAACCATGATGCTGCCACCACCATGTTTGACAGTGGGGATGGTGTGTTCAGTTGTGTTGCTTTTACGCCAAACATAACGTTTTGCATTGTTGCCAAAAAGTTCAATTTTGGTTTCATCTGACCAGAGCACCTTCTTCCACATGTTTGGTGTGTCTCCCAGGTGGCTTGTGGCAAACTTTAAACAACACTTTTTATGGATATCTTTAAGAAATGGCTTTCTTCTTGCCACTCTTCCATAAAGGCCAGATTTGTGCAATATACAACTGATTGTTGTCCTATGGACAGAGTCTCCCACCTCAGCTGTAGATCTCTGCAGTTCATCCAGAGTGATCATGGGCCTCTTGGCTGCATCTCTGATCAGTCTTCTCCTTGTATGAGCTGAAAGTTTAGAGGGACGGCCAGGTCTTGGTAGATTTGCAGTGGTCTGATACTCCTTCCATTTCAATATTATCGCTTGCACAGTGCTCCTTGGGATGTTTAAAGCTTGGGAAATCTTTTTGTATCCAAATCCGGCTTTAAACTTCTTCACAACAGTATCTCGGACCTGCCTGGTGTGTTCCTTGTTCTTCATGATGCTCTCTGCGCTTTTAACGGACCTCTGAGACTATCACAGTGCAGGTGCATTTATACGGAGACTTGGATTGTATTTATCATCATTAGTCATTTAGGTCAACATTGGATCATTCAGAGATCCTCACTGAACTTCTGGAGAGAGTTTGCTGCACTGAAAGTAAAGAGACTGAATAATTGGGCACGCCCAATTTTTCAGTTTTTGATTTGTTAAAAAAGTTTGAAATATCCAATAAATGTCGTTCCACTTCATGATTGTGTCCCACTTGTTGTTGATTCTTCACAAAAAAATACAGTTTTATATCTTTATGTTTGAAGCCTGAAATGTTGCAAAAGGTCGCAAAGTTCAAGGGGGCCGAATACTTTCGCAAGGCACTGTAGGTATCAAGCAGGTCCACTCTCCACCAGGGGTTAGTCTGACTGTCAGTGTGAGTGCAAGACCCATGATAAAAATGTGAATCGCGGTTCCCGTCAATGGCATTAGAGGCATGACTCCAACCGTTATATGGGTTATCGACAAGGTCTGACTGTGTAGCTTTTCCCCACAAGGCAAGATTTTCTGCAGGAGGATAAAATTGTTTGACTGCAGGGGAGCATTTTAATGGTGCACATGAGACAGAATAATGTGTGGTTATAATTGTATAAATGACAACAAGACCTGCCAATCTAAAGGGCATCATATATCTAGAGATAACAACAAAAGGAAGTGTTTACTTGGAACAATGGCACCAGATGGTGTTACTAGAAGAGCCAGCAAGAGAAAGAACATGGCCTGTCTCATCCTCCTGGAGTGGAAACATAACAAGCCAATGTACTGATATTGTGGCAAGATATACAGAGGTTCAGGCACATTGCAGATTCAGACAACTAACTTTCACAGTCTCACGTCAAAATTAGACGTTCATCCATGTTTCTCAAACATCACATTTTTAAGTTGTTGCAAACATAACATTTTTAAGTGTTTAAGGCTAAATTTAGGCATTAACTCAGAATGTTTAAGGATAGGGTAAAGTTTAGGCATTAGCTCCAAAATCTTAAGGTTAGTCATTAACTCAGAATGGTTCAAGTAAGGGTTAAGGTTTGGGATAGGCTTCACACATAAAGCTCAAAAACAGCTTTCTCTCACTGGATTTCAACTTGCAACCTTTGGCCAATTAGAGGCAGATGCTTATGCCTATCTGCCATCTCTATCCACCTTTCCCTAGCACAACTGAACGCTAATTGAAGGTAACAGCGCTCACTGCTGCTCCTAGTGGTCGGTGTCCACATTATCTCCCGATGTCCTTAGACATGGATGAACGTTGTCTGAATCTGCAATGTGCCTGTACTTCATTCAAAGACTCAATCATGGACACTCTTACTGACAGTTGTGGCTGCTTTGTGTGATGTATTGTTGTCTCTGCCTTCTTGCCCTTTGTGCTGTTGTCTGTGCCCAATAATGTTTGTACCATGTTTTGTGCTACTACCATGTTGTAATGCTGCCTTGTTGTGTTGCTACCATGCTGTGTTATCATGTTTTTCTGCCATGCTATGGTGTTGTCTTAGGTCTGTCTTTATGTAGTGTTGTCTCTCTTGTCGTGATGTGTATTTTGTCGTATATTGTTATTTTATTTATTTATTTTTAATCCCAGCCCCCGTCCCCACAGGGGGCCTTTTGCCTTTTGGTAGGCTGTCATTGTAAATAAGAATTTGCTCTTAATTGACTTGCCTAGTTAAATAAAGGTTAAATAAAATACAATAAATAAAACGTTGAATACTGACTTGTATCACGGGTGACCTGGCTGGATTCAGTGGAACAACATTGCTCAGCAGCCTGTTCTCTTAGAGTAGACGTAGCACAGTAATTTAAATATGAGACCCTTCAACTAACCCTTCCCCTAGCCCTAACATTAACCCTTTAACTTAACTCCAAACTTAACCCTAACCTTAACTCTAACTCCTAACCTAGCTAACGTTAGCCAGCTAGCTAACGTTAGCCACCTAGCAACCTAGCTAGAATTCATAACACATAAGGTAAGACAATTTGTAACATATAGTGCATTTTGAAATTTGTAACTACGTTTTGAAATTCGTAACATGTAGTACAGCTTGCAAAGTCATAATATATATTACCTTTTGCAAATTTCTAACATATCGTAAGTTTGGCAAATTCGTAACAAATAATTTGAATTGTAATTCGTAACATATCATACGAAATGGTTCATGGACATCCACAAGTTAAAACAAACCAAGTGAACTAAATGGAAGGTCTCAAATTTACGTACAGAATGATATGAAATGTTCTGAGAGCAGGTTGGGCTCAAACACATGGCTCACATTGCAGTAGCATATAAACAGACCCATATTACACCAGCATAAGCATACATTTGTTCTCTGATGCCATTTATATTCTTTACAAAGAAGTGCTCCCTGTTTTATATTTTTGTAGGTATGTACAGTAAAACAAAAGAGCAAATAGACTTTCCTCATAGATACAGTTGAAGTCGGGAGTTTACATTCATTTAGGTTGGAGTCATTAAAACTCGTTTTTCAACCACTCTACAAATTTCTTGTTAACAAACTGTAGTTTTGGCAAGTCGGTTAGGACATCTACTTTGTGCATGACACAACTAATTTTTCCAAAAATTGTTTACAGACAGATTATTTCACTTATCATTCACTGTATCACAATTCCAGTGGGTCAGAAGTTTACATACACTAAGTTGACTGTGCCTTTAAACAGCTTAGAAAATTCCATAAAATGATGTCATGGCTTTAGAAGCTTCTGATGGGCTAATTGACATAATTTGAGTCAATTGGAGGTGTACCTGTGGATGTATTTCAAGGCCTACCTTCAAACTCAGTGCCACTTTGCTTGACATCATGAGAAAATCAAAAGAACTCAGTCAAGACCTCAGAAAAAAATTGTAGAGCTCCACAACTCTGGTTCATCCTTGGGAGCAATTTTCAAACGCCTGAAGGGACCACGTTCATCTGTACAAACAATTTCGCAAGTATCAACACCATGGGACCACGCAGCTGTCATACCACTGAGGAAGGAGACGCATTCTGTTTCTTAGAGATGAATGTACTTTGGTGCGAAAAGTGTGAATCAATGACAAAACAACATCAAAGGACCTTGTGAAGATGCTGGAGGAAACAGGTACAAAAGTATCTATATCCACAGTTAAACAAGTCCAATATCGACATAACCTGAAAGGCCGCTCAGCAAGGAAGAAGCCACTGCTCCAAAACCGCCAGATTACGGTTTGCAACTGCACATGGGAACAAAGATCATACTTTTTGGAGAAATGTCCTCTGGTCTGATGAAACAAAAATAGAACTGTTTGGCCATAATGACCATCATTATGTTTGGAGGAAAAAGGGGGCTGCTTGCAAGCTGAAGAACACCATCCCAACCGTGAAGCATGGGGTTGGCAGCATCATGTTGTGGGGTGCTTTGCTGCAGGAGGGACTGTTGCACTTCACAAAATACATGGCATCATGAGGCAGGAAAATTACGTGGATATATTGAAGCAACATCTCAATACATCAGTCAGGAAGTTAAAGCTTGGTCGCAAATGGGTCTTCCAAATGGACAATGACCCCAAGCATATTTCCAAAGTTGTGGCAAAATGGCTTAAGGACAACAAAGTCAAGGTATTGGAGTGGTAATCACAAAGCCCTGACCTCAATCCTATAGACAATTTGTGGGCAGAACTAAAAAAGCATGTGCGAGCAAGGAGGCCTTCAAACCTGACTCAGTTACACCAGCTCTGTCAGGAGGAATGGGCCAAAATTCACCCAACTTATTGTGGGAAGCTTGTGGAAGGCTACCCAAAACATTTGGCCCAAGTTAAACAAGTTGAAGGCAATGCTAGCAAATACTAATTGAGTGTATGTAAACTTTTGACCCACTGGGAATGTGATGAAAGAAATAAAAGCTGAAATAAATAATTCTCTCTACTATTATTCTGACATTTCACATTCATAAAATAAAGTGGTGATCCTAACTGACCTAAGACAGGGAACGTTTACTAGGATGAAATGTCAGGAATTGGGAAAAACTGAGTTTAAATGCATTTGGCTAAGGTGTATGTAAACTCCTGACTTCAACTGTAAGTTGTTTAGTTGTATAAAATACAATACCACAAAAAAAAGTTATTAATGTCAGGTTTGATGAAATCTACAATACCATTCACTGCTGAATCTTTACACTGTTGCTTTAACTGTATGCTTTAACTGTTATGTAAATCAAGGGTTGATATAAGGTTGTAGTAAGACAGAAAATACAATAGAATATAAAGCAATTCCAATTAGTATTAGATTAGATCTACATGTACATTTGTAGCACGTGCTATTATCAGAATAGATAAGGCTGAGCAATCTTGGCGATAAACAGCTAAAACGTGATTCCAATTTATGGAGCTATGCAGTATAATTGAATGATCAGGATATAATGATATGGAAGGGAATAACAGGAAACATGTACACGTGTTAAACATGTAACAGAGTAGTTGTTAACATTACTACACATATAATCTCAAGATCATGTACAGGAACCAGGCAACATACTGCATGTATACTTATTCCACATCAGATATTTTACTGCAGTTGATGACTAAATTAATTTAGATTTGTGGTAGGTGTCAATTATTCAATTAGTTCAATGTTTCCTTACATCTACGGTCCTGGTGCAATTGCAATCCACACTCTTATACATCACCAAGTGTGTGTGTATATGTGCGTGCATGTGTGAGTACGTGTGCGTGTGCTTGCGCATGTGACTTAACTAATTACTTGGTTTTGAGAATTAAAAAGACAATAGCCTGTAATATTCCTATCAAAATATCTTACAGAAAGAATGTTACCTACAATATAAAACATCTAAGTATGTTGAGCCCAGAAAATTGTATCCTGTGCTTCAGACTAAGTTATGGGAATAAATGCTCTGGATCTGTCAGTCCAGTGGTGACCCTCCGCCTCACACAGGGTCAGGTGTTCACTTCTTCCTGGAATGACCACGCTGATGTATCGACCCTCCATCCTGTTACACTGGGAGCTGGGATAGAGGAGAGAACAGCACACCTGCAGGATGACACAGAAACGGATTTAGAACAGCAGCAACAGTGAGTGACATGTTTTTATAAACATACAGTGAACCATTGAATAATGTTTAAAAATGGTACACATTTCTTGATGTAGTAAATCTAAAAGTCTGTTTGTACGGAGTAGCGTAAAACAGTCAATCTGAGGTTATATCATTATTTTGGACTCAAAGTCCCATAGTTCACCTGGGATTGTTGTTGTCATTGTTGTCATCCAGGGAATCTATGATGCGGATCTCAGCTCCATTGAGTCTGCTGTAATAATTCATGTTCTTTCTGTTGGTCATGTGGAACACTTTGTAGTTATTAAACAGGTCCAGTTGCCACCAGGGGTTTAAGGTCATGGCAGCATCCATGTGCCAAATCACTGTCAAGGTTTCCATTAATGGTGTTTTGAGCATTCAAAAATTCCCACATTGATGACTTGGTGTCTTTCCTCATAAAGCCGCGTTCTTTCGGCACAAAATAGTACAAAAAGAGTTGTGAGAAACAACCTAATCGTGGTTACACATTTTAATTAGTCGGTCGATGATTGCTCTGAATTAGTTAATAATAACCTTTATTATTCCTTACTCCAACAATATTAAAATGGAATTTTAAGGGATGGGGCTTATCCTTACCAGTTGGGTCGAGATACCCATAAACCTCCACTTCACAGAGTTTTAGAAGACTGTTCTGTGAATCTGTTCAATGATTCCCAACCAAATTTCCTGAGCTTGAGAAATTTGGGCAAATACAATGAATATACAGTATGTTGCCTTAAGAGGTTGGTAGAATCTTATTCAAAATAATTCACAACTGTAATGGTTGCCAAAGGTGCTCCCACCAAGTGTTAACTCTGGGGCGTGAAGACAATAAATGACACAATAAATGCATCTTCATTTTGAAAATGTTCTATCATTTTTTTCTTTCACTTTGAAAATGAGGAGCAGGCTGTGTAGATCGGTAGGGGGAAAAATCTAATTTAATCTCTTTTTAGATGTAATTTAATGCAGCAAAATGTGAAGGCTGCGAGGAGTGTGTAGACTTTCACTAGCGGCTGTATACACCAGTCAGATACCAGTTCAAAGAGAGTGAGACGTTTACTGCTTTGTTTTTTCACGCAGAACATGCATGGTATTTTTCAGAACAGATAAGGTGCAATAACATTCAAGATAAATAACTGAAACGTGATTCCAGTTTATGGAGTTATACAGTACGTGATCAAATGTGTGGGATGATGTGTGATACAACAACAGGAAGCATTTGCAGATTAACAAGGGAGGACTGAGGGCAAAGGACAGGCACAGCAACAAGGAAACTGTTATACTTACAGTACTTACATTACATGCTTTCTTATACTATTTCACATACAGTATTTAAATGTAACCATTACAGATTAGTTCGTTTCCTAGTACACTTTGAAATTGTATGAAATAGTGTGGTTTTAAACTTGTTTTAATTGTTAACTTAACTATTATTCAAGGTGAACTAGTGTTGATGTTGATTAATCACAGATCACAATCCTGCAATAAATAAGGGAAGGGAATCTGTCTCTAATTGGTCTGTTTCTGTGTTGTATTCTCAAATGAACATGACCTTTTATTTTAGTCATATGCCTCTCCAATTAGCTTTATTTGATTGTCACTATTTTTTCAGGATATCAGCTATGTGAACTCATTTTGAGGCTGCAATGCCAATGCAGACATAGGCCTACAGCAGAGTTTCCCAACTCCAGTCCTTGAGTACCCCCAATGGTACACATTTTTGTTGTAGCCCCGTATAAACATAACTGATTAAGGGCCTTATGTAGGCCCTAACAGTTGGTGGGCACCGTTTGTCACCATTATAGTGCAATTAATGTATTGTTTAGAGCTGTGTAGTGGCTTGCTGGCATGCATGCTACTTGTTTTTTTTGCCCCACCAAGACTTACATGCTAAAATTGCCACTGGTCCTCGCTTGCAACAGTCACTACTGAGTTCCAAACTGCCTCTGGAAACAATGTCAGCACAAGAACTGTTGGACGGAAGCTTCATGAAATGGGTTTCCATGGCCGAGCAGCCGCACACAAGCCTAAGATCACCATGTGCAATGCCAAGCGATGGCTGGAGTGGTGTAAAGCTTGCCGCCATTGGACTCTGGAGTGATGAATCACATTTCGCCATCTGGCAGTCCGAGGGACAAATTTGGGTTTTGGTGGATGCCAAGAGAACCTAACTGCCTGAATGCGTAGGTCCAACTGTAAAGTTTGGTGGAGGAGGAGTAATGGTCTGGGAATGTTTTTCATGGTCCGGGTTAAGCCCCTTAGTTCCAGTGAAGGGAAATCTTAACGCTACAGCATACAATTACATTCCAGACTTTTCTGTGTTCCAATTTTGTGGCAACAGTTTGGAGAAGGCCTTTTCCTGTTTCAGCATGACAATACCACTGCACAAAGCGAGTGCCATACAGGAATGGTTTGTCGTGGAAGAACTTGACTGGCCTGCACAGAGCACTGACCTCAACCCCATCGAAACCCTTTGGGATGAAATGGAATGCAGACTACGAGCCAGGCCTAATTGCCCAACATCAGTGCCCAACATCACTAATGCACTTGTGCCTGTATGGAAGCAAGTCCCCGGCTCTCAACAGCAATGTTCCAACATCTAGTGGTTTTGCCTTCCCAGAAGAGTGCAAGTTGTTATAGCAGCTAAGGGGGAACCAACTCCATATTCATGCCTATGATTTTGGAATGAGATGTTCGACGAGCAGGTGTCCACATCCCTTTGGTAATGTAGTGTAGCTAAAAAGTAGCTAAGATGCTAAAGTTGTCTGTGGTGAGATTTGAACACTCAACCTTTGGGTTGCTAGATGTTCACGTTGGTTAGCTGGCTAATATTAGCTGGGTTCGGGTTAGAGTTAAAAGGTTAGGAGTTAGGTTAAAAGGTTAAGTTTAGGGTTAGGGTTAGCTAAAAAGGTTAAGGTTAGGGGAAGAGTTAGCTAACATACTAAGTATACTGAACATAAATATAAACGCAACATGTAAAGTGTTGGTCCCATGTTTCATGAGCTGAAATAAATATCCCAGAAATGTTATATATGCACAAAAAGCTTACTTCTCTCAAATTGTGGGCACAGATGTGTTTACATCCTTGTTAGTGAGCATTTCTTTGTTGCCAAGATAATTCATCCCCCTGACAGGTGTGACATATCAAAAAACAGATTAAACAGCATGATCATTACACAGGTGCACCTTGTGCTGGGGACAATAAAGGGCCACTCTAAAATGTGCAGTTTTGTTACACAACAAAATGCCACAGATGTCTCAAGTTTTGAGGGAGCATGCAATTGGCATGCTGACTGCAGGAATGTCCACCAGAGCTAGTGCCAGATAACTGAATGTCTCTACCATTAAGCCGCCTACAACGTCTTTTTAGAGAATTTGGTTGTGCGATCAACCGGCCTCATAACAGCAGACCTGTAACTGTATTCCATCTGTCCCTCTCCTCGCCCCTAAATGGGATCGAACCAGGGACCCTCTGCACACATTGACAACAGTCACCCTCGAAGCATCGTTACCTATTGCTCCACAAAAGCCGCTGCCCTTGCAGGGCAAGTGAAACAACTACTTCAAGGTCTCAGAGAAAATGACGTCACCGATTGAAATGCTATTAGCGCGCACCCCACTAACTAGCTAGCCATTTCACCCCCCCCTTTTGACCTCCTCTTTTTCCGCAGCAACCAGTGATCTGGATCAACAGCATCAATGTAACAGTGTTCCATCTGTGAACAGAGTGCCCCATAGTGGCGGTGGGGTTATGGTATGGGGAGGCATAAGCTATGGACAACAAACACAATTGCATTTTATTGATGGCAATTTAAATGCACAGAGATGCCGTGACGAGATCCTGATGCCCATTGTCGTGCTATTCATCTATCGCCATCATCTCATGTCTCAGTATCATAATGCACGGCCCCATGTCGAAAGGATCTGTGCACAATTCCTGGAATCTTGCCTGAATACTCACCAGACATGTCACCCATTGAGCATGTTTGGGATGCTCTGGGTCGTTTTGTACCACAACGTGTTTCACTTTCCACCAATATCCAGTAACCTCACACGGCCTTTGAAGAGGAGTGGGACAACATTCCACAGTCCACAATCAACGGCCTGATCAACTATACGCAAAGGATATGTGCATGAGGCAAATGGTGGTCACACTAGATACTGACTGGTTTTCTGATCCACGCCCCTAATTTTTTTTAAAGGTATCTGAGACTGGGTATCTGTAACTAGAATAACATATGCATATCTGTTATACCAGTCATGTGACATTCATAGATTAAGGCCTAATGAATCTATTTAAATTGACTGATTTCCTTACACTAAGTCAAATCTCAGTCAAATCTATGAAATTTTGCATTAGGCCTAATTCTAAAGTAGCTAAACAGTAGTAAGTTGTTGAAAAGTTCCTAAAATGCTAAAGTTGTTAGGGTTAAGGTTAGGAGTTAGGTTAAAGGGTTAAGGTTAGGGTTAGCTAAAAGGGTTAAGGTTAGGGTTAGAAACCCTAATTGGTCTACACTGTCAAGTTCTTGCCTGGTTTAGATCTTATCTGTCGGAAAGATATCAGTTCTTCTCTGAACATGGTAAAGCCCCCAAATTGCCTATCCTGGAAGCCTGTGTTTCAGACGTAAGGAAGTGGATGGCGGCATTTTTTTAAACTTGAAAACTAAGACAAAACAGAGATGCTAATTCTAGGTCCAAAGAAACAAAGAGATCTGCTGTTGGATCTGACTATTAATCTTGATGTTTGTACAGTCCTCTAAAAAAACTGTGAAGGACCTCTGAGTTACTCTGGACCACGATCTCTCTTTTGACAAACATATCAAGAATATTTCAAGGGCAGCTTTTTTCCATCTTTGTAACATTGCAAAATTCTTAAACTTGTTGTCCAAAAATGATGCAGAAAAGATAATCCATGCTTTTGTCACGTCTAGATTAGACAACTGCAATGCTCTACTCTCTGGCTACCCAGATAAAGGACTAAATAAACTTTAGTTAGTGCTAAACACAGCTTCTAGAATCGTGACTAGAACCAAAACATTTGATCATAATACTCCAGTGCTAGCTACTGGCTTCCTGTTGAGGCTAGGGCTGATTTCAAGGTTTTACTGTTAATCTACAAAGCATTACATGGACTTGCTACTACCTATCTCTACGATTTGGTCCTTCCGTACATATCTACATGTACGCTACGGTCACAAGACAAAGGCCTCCTTACTGACCCTAGAATTTCTAAGCAAACAGCTGGAGGCAGGGCTTTCTCCTATAGAGCTCCATTTTTATGGAATGGTCTGCCTATCTATGTGAGAGACGCAGATTTGGTCTTGACCTTTTAGTCTTTACTGAAGATTGCTCTCTTCAGTAGGTCCTATGATGGAGTGTTTTCTGGCCCAGGGATGCGAAGGTGAACCGCACGGCACTGGAGTGACGAATCAGCCTTGCTGTCTCTGCCTGGCCGGCTCCCCTCTCTCCACTGGGATTCTCTGCCTCTGACCCTATTACGGGGGCTGAGTCACTGGATTACTAGTGCTCTCCCATGCCATCCCTAGGAGGGGTGCGTCACGTCGCGCCAGGCTTTTTTCGCTATACTTGACTTGAGTAGGTTGAGTCACTGACATGATCTTTCCTGTCCGGTTTTGCACTCCCTTGGGCTCGGGTGGTGGGGAAGATCTTCGTGGGCTATACTCAGCCTTGTCTGAGGGTAGTAAGTTGGTGTGGGTGGGGTTATATCCTGCCTGATTGCCCTGTCCGGGGGTACCGACGGACAAGGCCACAATGTCCCCGACCCCCCAGTCTCAGTCTCCAGGATCTATGCTGCAATAGTTTATGTTCCGGGGGAAAACGGTCAGTCTGTCCTATCTGGTGTAATTCTCCTGTTTTATCTGGTGCTCCCTCTAATTCTAGCATCTCTCTCTCCCTCTCCCCTCCTGCAGGACCTGAGCCCTAGGACCATGCCTCAGGACTACCTGGCCTGAGGACTCCTGGCTGCCCTTACGAAAAAAGATTGCAATCAGAGTGCAGTATAACTGCAGTATGCTGCAAATACTGCGTCAAAAATAACACAGTCAACAGCAGTTTACAGTGTACTGCAGTTGAACTGCAGTTATTCTGCAATTACTGCGTCCAAAATACCACAGTCGACTGCAGTTACTGCACGTTTCAAAACGGCAAACTTTTTTTGCAAGGGTATCCCCGTCCCCAGTCCACCTGGTCATGCTGCCTATCCAGTTTCTGTTGTATTGCTTGTGGCTATTGAACCCTGACCTTAAAAAAAAATGTTTTATTGTATTATTATTATTTTTTGCAGAAACACCAGTATACATACAAGAAGAATACAAACAGACAATGATAACATATGCTATGGGGTACAACAAAATACAGATTACACAAAGACCTTTAAAAAATGCACCCATATTGATTGTTTTAATAGCTTTCTTATTATAAAAATGTAGAATGGTCTTAATGTACTGCTCGAGTTCTTTCTAGAAAACACGGAAGAGTGTTTTTTAATAGTGAATTTACATTTCTGAATATTAAATTTAGCTATTAGCACTATTACATTTATGAGGTACATTTTTTTTCCTTCATCCTTTTTATAGTTAAGGAAACTGAGCAGCACATTCTTCCATAAAAAAAAACAAAAGTAATCAAGAATATTAACAATTATAAAACTACGAATATCTTTCCATAATTTCTTTACATGTAGACGGCAGGGGCGGCAGGGTAGCCTAGTGGTTAGAGCGAAGGTTGCGAGTTCAAACCCCCGAGCTGACAAGGTACAAATCTGTCGTTCTGCCCACTGTTCCCAGGCCGTCATTGAAAATAAGAATTTGTTCTTAACTGACTTGCCTGGTTAAATAAAGGTAAAATAAAAAAAATAAAATAGACAATGCCAAAATAAATGCAAAACTATTTCTGGATGTTCAGCACAAAAAGTACAGTTAATGTTAGTCTTTTTTTAGTTTCTTCAGGTAATGATTTGCAAGATAATACTTATGGATCATTCTGAAAGAGACCTCTTTGACCTTGTTAACGAGTAGATATTTGTGTGGTAATAACTGTACTTTTTCTCCAACAGATATTATTGACAAATGTATTCCTCCAGTAAGTTGTGACATAAGGAATGGATACAATATCCATTTTAAATAAAGGAACATACAGATATGTTGTTCTGAGGGAGCAATGAGAAACAAATGTTTCCTATTGGAGAGTCACCTGTATTAAGAGAGAAGGTCAAGAAGGTGAGGTCTGGTTACACCTCTAAACATGAGAGTTCCAGATGGAATAGCATCAAAGACTAAGACGAACTCTCTAGGTGTAACAGTGGTATTATAACGAGATTTTAAAAAATCCTCATAATTCAGTAACAAACCTTCTGCAATAAAAAGTTGACTCACAGCAGGATATGATTATTAAACCAGTTCTTAAAAAATAAAGACTTGTATCTATACAACATATCCTTATTGTTCTAAATGAAATACCTATGCAGGGAAAAAAACAATTATATTAACGACCACACTAAAAATACTTGTCTATGAAAAGCAGATAATTTTGTAGGAATCTTATCAATGTTGTAGTTACAATGTAACAGAAAAGTGAGGCCACCAAAACTGGATAAGATATAATGACGGATGAAATTCCAAATTTAAGTTGGATTCTTTAAGAAATGTTTAGTCCAATTTATCTTAAAAGTAATATTCAAAGTAGGAAAATCAAAAAAATGGAGACCACTATATTCATATGTGTTCATAACGACAGATTTCCTAATATAATGTGTACGGCTTTTCCAACCCTGACCTTCACACTGACCCTTCCCAAATGAACCCTCTTTATCGCGAGATTCAACAACTTTGTGTTATTTACAAATCTGCGCGTGCGCGTTTTTTTATTCGAAAACCTGCTTTGTGAGTGACGCGGTTGAGCAGCGAAACAGCAGCGGACAAGACAAGAAACAATGGCGACAGCGGCAACTGCAGCGGGTGGAACGGGTTCAGGGGGACCAGCAGCCGGCCTTATGGGCGTCGGTACTGCGGTGGGCCGTAAGAAGGATGGAGGTCCTTCCTCGAAATACTGGGAGAGCGCAGAAACGGTCTCTCAGATCGATTCGGTGCGCCAATGGATCGGGAAACACTACAAAAAGGTTAGCGAGTGCTGGTTTTAACCTCCATTTGATTTCCAACATCAAGGCACGCGTCTCTAGCACAATGGATGTGCTATCTAGATATCTCTTTCAAGCTATCGCTCCTATTTTGGTACTTGTGGTGAACTAGATATGAATAGATAGTTAGCTTCATGGATCTAAAGAAACCTATCACAACATTACATGAACATTACATGTCAAGAGATAGCTAGGCTAACTAACGTTAGCTGCTAACTGAACAGCCGTAGCGTACTGTCCGTTTGTTTTGTTACACGGCCAACACACTAGCTGAAGAGTTGTCTGTTTGTGTAAGCTACCCATCTAGTGTAGCAAGGTAGCTAACGTAATAACAGTTGTTTTCATCTGACTATCTGAGCGTAGCTGGCTAGCTAACGTTGCGAAAACTAGCTTCGGTAGGTAAGATAACTAAATTAGCATGTTTTGAAACTGTATCATATATGTAAACATTGAGGTGATCCGGTAAAGCACCGGACTTGATGTAACTAACGTTAGTTAGCTACGTTAACGGTTGGTAACATTGTGATTGGGCAGATAATAGCAAACGGATCATTGGGCCATTAATGTCTTATATTTATGTCTAGCTAATTAGCTGAATCGTCTTGATGGGAAACCTCGACTACCTCGTGTACTGAACTACTTTGCGCTCGGAGACCAGTGTGTTCCACACATAACCAAGCAAAAGCTGCCTTTGTTGACAGCAGCAAACCATCAAAACACCTCTGCGTGGTCATGTATTTCCGAAAACAACTGTATTGAAAAGAAGTAGCTAGCTACTATAAACTATTTTCTACTGTATTGCTTTTCTTGAAACCAGGAAGACCCTTTTCAGTGACCAGTGAAGGGGCTTCACTGAAAGAAAATGTGATGTCATATCACCCTGCGTATACTTAAGAAAGGCTGCTGTTTTGGTCTTATAATATGTGCTATCTACTCATAAGATCTTGTGTGTGCCTGCATTGGCCATGTGTTTGTCTGACCATGTAGCCTAACACTTCTGTGTTCTCACAATATTCAATCCCTCCTTTGTCACACATGAGTGTGCCGCCCTGACTAACACAGTGGCCTTGTGGTGTCTCAGTATGTCCAGGCAGACTCTCCCTCCAATAAGTCCCTGGCAGGGCTGGTGGTGCAGCTGCTTCAGTTCCAGGAAGATGCTTTCGGACGGAGGGTCAACAACCCTGCCCTCACCAAGTTACCTGTGAGTATCTCCTCCACACACATCTTTACACCTGACCAGGTTGGGACAGGGGCGGGACCTACACACACAGTGACATTTAAATGAATCCTAGACCTTTTTTGGGCAAGGGAAGAATGGGCTATAGAGGGTTGGAGTGCTTCCCAATCACTTCTGCACATTTTGTGTCACAGTAGTTTGCCCTGTCTTTATCTATCTGAGCCAGCTTGTGGGAACGTCCCTCACCTTTTCTTCTGTATTGCCTCATCAGACCAAGAGCTTCCTGGACTTCAAGGCAGGGGGTGCTCTGTGTCACATCCTGGGCTCTACCTACAAGTTCAAGAGCGAGCAGGGCTGGTGAGTAGGGTCTTGATTGAACACTTAAAAAATGCATCATTCAGGCCTCCCGGGTGGTCTAAAAGCACTGCAGTGCTAGCTGTGCCACCAGAGATTCTGGGTTCGAGTCCAGGCTCTGTCGCAGCCGGCCGCGAAAAGGGGGGCTAAAACAAATATTATAATAAATGCATCGTTCCCACCTTGGACCAAGAGCACTTATATGACTTGTAGAATGAATTGTTCAAATGTTCTTTCTCCTATGGAGTCACAAGAGAGGGAGGGGAAATAAGGATGCCCTGTTGAGTTGACACTGTAAGTAACAAAAGCATGTTCTATCCCTCCTATCTGTGCAGGCGTAGGTTTGACCTGCAGAACCCCTCCAGGATGGATAGGAATGTAGAGATGTTCTTGAATGTAGAGAAGACCCTGGTTCAGAATAACTGCCTGACTCGACCAACCGTATTCCTGGTGCATGACATGGAGCAGAAGCAGGCCAATAAGCTGAAGGACATCATCAAGAGACACCAGGTAAGACACGCCCACCCAAATCACACCAACCAATGGTAGGATTGTCACCACTCGCCAGACATTCAAATGGCATCGGAAGTCACTCCTAACTTCTTTCCTTTAGGGCTCCATCACTGAGGACAAGTCTAAGGCCACCCATCATATCTACCCCTCTCCAACCCAGCAGGAGGATGGTAAGTGATGTGCTCTACTGAGAAAGGAAATAAATCACCCCCTTGCAATGTATATATCATCTACTTTGTTGCTTGATCCCATGAGGCTCAATTGGTAGAGCATGGGGCTTGCAACGCCAGGGTTGTGGGCTCAATTCCCACGGGGGACCAGCACAGAGAACTCGGGATAAGTGTATCTGCTAAATTACTAAAATTGGGAAAAAAATAAATACACACTGATCAAAAAAATAAAGGGAACACTTAAACAACACAATGTAACTCCAAGTCAATCACACTTCTGTGAAATCAAACTGTCCACTTTGGAAGCAACACTGGTTGACAATAAATTTCACATGCTGTTGCGCAAATGGAATAGACAACAGGTGGAAATTATAGGCAATTAGCAAGACACCCCCAATAAAGGAGTGGTTCTACAGGTGGTGACCACAGACCACTTCTCAGTTCCTATGCTTCCTGGCTGATGTTTTGGTCACTTTTGAATGCTGGCGGTGCTTTCACTCTAGTGGTAGCATGAGACGGAGTCTACAACCCACACAAGTGGCTCGGGTAGTGTAGCTCATCCAGGATGGCACATCAATGCGAGCTGTGACAAGAAGTTGTGTCTGTCAGCGTAGTGTCCAGAGCATGGAGGCGCTACCAGGAAACAGGCCAGTACATCAGGAGACGTGGAGGAGGCCGTAGGAGGGCAACAACCCAGCAGCAGGACCGCTACCTCCGCCTTTGTACAAGGAGGAGCACTGCCAGAGACCTGCAAAATGACCTCCAGCAGGCCACAAATGTGCATGTGTCTGCTCAAACGGCCAGAAACAGACTCCATGAGGGTGGTATTCTGTCCATGAGAGAAAGCAGGTTCACACTGAGCACGTGACAGAGTCTGGAGACGCCGTGGAGAACGTTCTGCTGCCTGCAACATCCTCCAGCATGACCGGTTTGGCGGTGGGTCAGTCATGGTGTAGGGTGGCATTTCTTTGGGGTGCCGCACAGCCCTCCATGTGCTCACCAGAGGTAGCCTGACTGCCACTAGGTACCGAGATGAGATCCTCAGACCCCTTGTGAGACCTGGGTTCCTCCTAATGCAAGACAATGCTAGACCTCATGTGGCTGGAGTGTGTCAGCAGTTCCTGCAAGAGGAAGGCGTTGATGCTATGGACTGGCCCGCCCGTTCCCCAGACCTGAATCCAATTGAGCACATCTGGGACATCATGTCTCGCTCCATCCACCAACGCTATTTAATAAGAGTATTTCATTCAGATCTAGGATGTGTTATTTTAGTGTTCCCTTAATTTTTTTGAGCAGTGTATATATATATTATATTATATACTGGTATAGGTGGGATTGTACTGTAGTCTTTGAATCCAATTCCTTATGGTCACGTTACTGAGGCTTACTCTACTCTCATATCACATTTCAAAGAAAGTGACGTGTGTATACAGTAATATACTGTTATTAATACAGCAGTCGGTATGCATTACTTGAGGATGTGTGTGTATATGCTGATAGCAAGCTGTGTGTTTGTCTTGCAGAGGAGTGGCTGCGTCCGGTCATGCGTAAGGACAAGCAGGTGCTGGTGCACTGGGGCATGTACCCAGACAGGTGAGAGACTGGCACTGTTCAGCTTTGCTGGTCCACTCTGCCCTCTTACACGTCCACCCACTGTGACCTGTTACTGACCTTTAACCCCTCTTCTCTGTGTGGTCAGTTATGACACCTGGGTGTCCACCAGTGACGTGGAAGGGGATGTGGAGGACCCACCCATCTCTGAGAAGCCCTGGAAGGTGAGGATCGAGCATCCTGTCATGTTTAATATTTTTTATTTATATATATATATGCGCAAAATGAACCCCTGCCTCCAGCCTGAATAGTACTAGCAGACAACACCACCCTTGAGTAGTGGATTAGCTTCGACTCCTCTCCCCCTCTCCTCTCCCAGGTGCATGCCAAGTGGGTCCTGGACACCGACGCCTTCAACGAGTGGATGAATGAGGAAGACTATGAGGTGGACGAGAACAAGAAGACTGTGAGCTTCCGCCAGAGGATCTTCCCTAAGGAGGAGGAGGTAGGCCAAACTCTTGAGGTGTGTGTTATGGATTCTTAGGAAGTGTGTGTCTCGGTGAGTTGCTGCACCACAAGGCTCTGCACGGTGGATTGTTGTCTTGTTCTTGTCTGTCTCGTGTCACCCATCCTTTCAAGCTCTCCTCTCCTCACCACCACATCCTCCCTCTTCTCCTCCTCCCCCGCTCCCCTCTGTGTGAGACTGTTCCATCTTCTCATTCTCTCTCTCTCTCATCTGGCCATCCCTCGTGGTTCTGATCAGTCTTCCCGTACACCCGATCGTAAGGAGCGCAAGGCCAACGCCGCCGGGAAGAAGAGGAGGCGCTCGCCATCTCCCCCGACCACCCCAGCCGAGTCTCGCAAGAAGGGTGGCAAGAAGGGGTGAGTCCCCCAATAACTACAGATCTAGGACAAGCTTAACCTTCCCAAATCATAACCTTAGCCATTGGGGAGAAAAACACTAAACTGACCCTGGATAGGTGTCTTGGGCAAACTTCTGACCTTTTGACCTCTTCTCCTGTCCCCAGGAATCCTGGGTCTCACTGGAAGCGTCGTGGCCACCGTGGCGAGGAGGAGGAGGAGGAAGAGGACCTGACCAAGGACATGGAGGACCCCTCGCCTGTTCCCAGCATGGAGGAGGTCACTTTGCCCAAGAACGGTCAGTTGATTGTCCAACTCATCCTTCTTGTCTCCCTCTCCCACATCTGCTCTCCTCCCTCTCGATCCTTCACTCTGTCCTCTTTCTCACCCCTACCTCCCCGTGGTACCCCCCTCCGTCCTCCTTCATTGGCTCAGTCACTCTAAATCACATGTTGTAAATCTCCCGTTCTTTCTCATGGTCCTGTTTCTTTCTCTCAGTACATCCATCTTAAGCTTGTCACCATGTTGACTTGCAGTTTATTCCTCTCTGTAGTAACTGCAGTTTGTTCCTCTCTGAGTTAGAAAATAACTAATTGTTACACATGTACACTCTGTCCTTGCCAAGATGGCATGGAATTGCCCGGGGGGGGACTTTCTTCAGTGGTGCATTGAATGGAGTGCTATTCGAAAAGAGAGCTTACAAGAGAAGAGGCAGCCTTTAGCTACTGTCAGTGTATTTCACCCTTACCATACTCTCTGGCTTTTCTTCAGCCTATTTTTCTTCTTCCCTGTCCTCAGTGAACCCTAAGAAAGATAGCGAGAACACCCCAGTGAAGGGAGGGGCCGTGGCTGACTTGGGTAAGTGTGTGTGCAGAACTATTTCAGTGTTTAAGTATATACCTGTCTCAGTACTAAACCTTCAATCACCGAGATGTATTGAGTCAAGCAATGGATAGAGTGATGTCATAACGTCCCCTCTCGGTCTTCCAGATGATCTGGAGGATGACTCTGTGGTCTCCGGAGGCAAGGTAACACCCGTTTTTTTTCCCTTAACCTTTAATGATTGCCTCTAAATGCGGTCTCTTTTCTATCTTCATTGTCAACTGTTCCCTATTCATCCACAACCATAGTCATCATTTATAGATCTAGGATCAGATTATCCTAACCCCCACTTCTTAGCATATCCAGAAGAGGGATGGAAGAATATCTGGCCTGGTGTCAGTGTTTAGAAGCAATGTCTACCCATTTGTAGATTTGGGCCCGGTTTCCCGATAGCGTTGGAACTTAGGCCTGGTAGTGCTGGTCTCGGATCAGCTTTCTCCATTAAAATCTTTCCTTAAAATTATAATTATTTCACAATACTGATGACGGATCAGCTCCTATTACCACCTACGGCTGCAAATATTGAGTCCACTTATTATAATGCTTATCCAATGACAATGCACTAAGTCACCAATTTGGCACATCGTTAGGCTACACACCATGAAATATATTGAGGCAAATTAGACAGTAGCCTACGAGTAGCAAAATATAACTCAGTTGGGTTTTAATATGCCGCTTGTTTGTGTCCATCGCAGAGATATTGGCAACTTTTGTATTTGTAGTCAACTGTGTTCTGAAGTTATCGGCGGTCACATAGACCCACATGGTTTATCAGTCTATGTTTAGCGGAGGTCTAGAAGTGACGCGGGAGGGCAAATAAAGCATCTGACGACACACTTCCCTGTTCTATGATTGGTCTGAGGCATGCATTACATCCCAAGTGTTTTCAAGTGCACCGTTATTAATGATGGTTTTGGGGAAACACCTCAGAGACTTAACGATGCTGCCTATGTTCTAACGATGATCTTAGCCGTAAGATGTTTTTGGGAAACCAGGTCCTGTTCTGTAAGCAGTAAAGTAGCACCGGACCCAGTCTCATTCTGATTCAGTTCTCCTACATTTGGGATGGGATTATTCCGGATGAATCTGGAAATTCTGCTTTTCTGACATTTATCCTCCATTTGTATATAATAGAAACTGACCTACCCCCTAGCCAAAATTCTGCTCTCCTTGCTTGCCTATGTTGACCTGATCTCATCTGTGTGACTCTGTCTCCCCCTGTAGGAGGAGGAGGAGCAGGGCAAGGCCGAGGTCAACCGCCTCATCGACTCAAGCGAGGACAACGTGACCGAGCAGACCCACCACATCATCATCCCCAGCTACGCCGCCTGGTTCGACTACAACTGGTGAGGATGGCCCACTGTTCTTAGTGTGTGGGTGGTGTATTGTGTGTGTCTTGGGTGGGGGTGTTGGGCTGTATTTTATGTTTGTGTCTGAGTTTATCCCCCCCATCCCTTTCAGTATCCATGAGATTGAGAGGCGTGCACTGCCAGAGTTCTTCAACGGCAAGAACAAGTCCAAGTCCCCAGAAATGTGAGTCCGCAAAGAACACTGCCCCACACACAACTCACTCAACCCATTAAAGAACCGCAGACGCACGCTTTCACTAATAATTTTTCGTTGTACACACACACACACATTTTTGTCTAACACATTATGTCCTTATTTGTTCTGACGATTCAGTGGTTTGTTTGTAAAATGTGTTTGTCCCTGTCAGATACCTGGCCTACCGTAACTTCATGATCGACACGTACCGGCTCAACCCCCAGGAGTACCTGACCTCCACCTCCTGCCGCAGGAACCTAACCGGAGACGTGTGTGCCGTCATGAGGTGAAGGGTCAAGGGGTCAACATGAAATGGATTCCTTAGGGCAGAAGCTAGGTCATTGTTTGTCAGGGCACACCGTATGCAAAACACTTTGTAATATGCGTTTCTTTAAAAATATGACTAGTTTAGGTTGTTCCTTATTGCTCCAGTCAGATTCTTTCTGTTTGGTGCCTAATGAATAAGACCCAGGTTTAGTTGGACTGTTTTGTCTTGCTCTAGATCACTGATCAAGAGTGATGATTGTGGAGTATATTCTTTGCATGTATCTAACTACTAGGGTGCATGCGTTCCTGGAGCAGTGGGGGCTGGTGAACTACCAGGTGGATGCTGAGAGCCGGCCCCTCCCCATGGGCCCCCCGCCCACCCCCCACTTCAACGTGCTGGCTGACACCCCCTCTGGCCTGACGCCAATGCACCACCGCCCCCCACAGGTTAGAAAACTACATGGAGCTTTGGCCACATTGCTTTCACCTATCCAGTCCTTTCAGGTCATTGGATACTGAGGGAGTAGGGGCTAGGGGAAGGGTCTTTAAACCCAAGCCTGTTAGTGCCGATAGCGAATTATATCCAAATACACATACAGGCGTTGTGTGTCTGTAGCCATTGATTTTTGATGATTTAATGGGTCACAAATGTTGAGCGATTGTGTGAGAGTGTTCACTGCATCCTCTGACCACAGTGTAATTCCTTTCAACCTCCTCCCCTGTCTCTCCTCCGTCCTTCTAGATCCCCTCTGGCCAGCAGATGATCAACTTCCCAGAGAAGGGCAAAGACAAGCCCTCTGACATGCAGAACTTTGGCTTGCGTAACGACCTCTACTCCAAGAAGAACCCCAAGAGTAAAGGAACCAGCGGCGGCCGGGAGTGGACCGAGCAGGAGACTCTGCTCCTATTGGAGGTACGTCAGTCACAACAGACGTAATCTAAAACCTACCAGCCTATCAGAGCCCTTCTCATTCCTCTATCTCCTCCCTACCAGGCTCTGGAGATGTACAAGGACGACTGGAACAAGGTGTCGGAGCACGTGGGCTCGCGCACCCAGGACGAGTGTATCCTGCACTTCCTGCGTCTGCCCATCGAGGACCCCTACCTGGAGAACTCTGAGTCGTCCCTGGGCCCCCTGGCCTACCAGCCCGTACCCTTCAGCCAGTCAGGCAACCCTGTCATGAGCACCGTGGCCTTCCTGGCCTCCGTGGTGGACCCCCGTGTGGCCTCTGCCGCCGCCAAGGCAGCCCTGGGTACGTGTTGTGGGGACTGGGTGCGTGTTGTGGGGACTGGGTGCGTGTTGTGGGGACTGGGTACGTGTTGTGGGGACTGGGTACGTGTTGTGGGGACTGGGTGCGTGTTGTGGGGACTGGGTGCGTGTTGTGGGGACTGGGTGCGTGTTGCGGGGACTGGGTGCGTGTTGCGGGGATTGGGTGCGTGTTGCGGGGACTGGGTACGTGTTGCGGGGACTGGGTGCGTGTTGCGGGGACTGGGTGCGTGTTGCGGGGACTGGGTGCGTGTTGCGGGGACTGGGTGCGTGTTGCGGGGACTGGGTGCGTGTTGCGGGGACTGGGTGCGTGTTGCGGGGACTGGGTGTGTGGGTCATTTGCAAGGGTGTTTTATCACAATGTGTTTATTCACAAAATAAGATGTTTTCATTTGTATGTAATATCACGCTGCATGTAGTGTGTCGTAATGATACGGTTGTGTGTGTGTAATATCGCTGTGTGTTTGAACATATCTGTGTGTGTGTGTGTGTGGAGGGACTATCACAAGGTGTGAGTCTGTAGCTAACCACAGTGTCTTCCTCTCTTTCCAGAGGAGTTTAGCCGTGTGCGTGAGGAGGTGCCAGCAGAGCTGGTGGAGGCCCATGTGAAGAAGGTGCAGGAGGCGGCCCGCAGCACGGGCAAGGTAGACCCCGCCTATGGCCTGGAGAGCAGCGGCATCGCAGGAACCGCCCCCGAGGAGCCCGAGAAGACCGGTAAAACACACACTCGGAACAGAACACATGCTTTCAGATATACATACACACACGGTCGCACATTAGCGAAGGTAGATAAAAAATAAATAAATACTCAAGCGTACTCAAAAACTATCACAGTTGGTTGTGGCACCAAAACTCCAGTATTATTCCTTCATAGCTCATTCTCCATCTTTTTAAATAGGGAGCCAATTTGATATTAGCACTTTTATTTCCATGACTGGTCAAAACGTGTTTTCTCATGGCTCTCTTGTCCCTCTGCAGAAGACATATGGTTTGGAACACCTCAATAAAGTCACAGTATCAAATAGCAATACATATAGAATTGTGTAAACACACAGGCCTTCATATAAACATACAGAAACATTCTCTCATCACATACATCAAACATACTCATGCATGCAATACTCACTCACTTACACAAAATACTCACCCAGATACACACCCCCACATTTAGATGGAGTACTGAGTGTTACCAGTGGAGGGCAGCAAATAGCCAAGACACACACAGACCACAGCTAACAGGTTAGGGCGAGGCTGCTAGTAGCCAGCTGTCCGCAGGTCACCTAGACCTTATTCCTACCTCCTGCGTGTGTGTGTGTGTGCGCTCGCGTGGGTAAACCCAGATGTGTATTCTCACCAGAACATTTTGAGGTGCCAGCTGAAATCTAGATGGCCAATGGCAACGTAGAGGTTTCTTCAGAGTGTGTTATATGCCTGTGCCCGGCTGTCGTGGTGTCCAGTGGATTAGAATGGCAGATGGGGCGTTGGGGAAGGGATTGAAACTGGGTCAACACACTATGCCATGTGCCACGGCCTCAATGCCTGGTACACACACAGCAATCGCTCAATCGGCAATTACACATGAATAAATGCATGTTACACATACATGCATCAACAACCAATAAATGGCCTAAATGCATTCAATACCCTCCCCAAAGCAGTCTACCATCTCTCATACAGGTCAATACTCGCATAGTAAAAAACGTGCCCAAATGCACATGCGTGCATGCTTTTTCAAACACACACATTCATGCACTCTCACTCCACATCGACCCGCTCGCTTTCTGCAGATACGCACGCACGCACACACACACACACACACTGTCATTCCTAACCACAATAATGTCTGAGTCATGGCGAGCATCTACTTATGATGCATAATCTGTTTGATCATTTTCTCTGAGAAATGTCTTGTTCTTTGTCTATCCCTCTACTCTAAGCCCCTCCTTCTCTCTCTGTCACTGTAGAGCCAGCAGAGATCGAGAAGGTGGACACAGACTCCGACTCCCAGCAGCCTGACAAGGTGAGAAAGCCCAGGGACGAGAGAGGTCTTTAGCATAGTTTATTAATTCGACCATAAAAAAATACAGCTCACATAAAACTTGAAAAAGCCATATAAACTCAGCAACAACAAAAAACGTCCGTGCTGTCAACTGTTTCTTTTCAGCAAACTTAACATGTGTAAATATTTGTATGAACAGAAGATTCAACAACTGAGACATAAACTGAACAAGTTCCACAGACATGTGACTAACAGAAATTGAATAATGTATCCCTGAACAAAGGGGTGGTCAAAATCAAAAGTAACAGTCAGTATCTGGTGTGGCCACCAGCTGCATTAAGTACTGCAGTGCATCTCCTCCTCATGGACTGCACCAGATTTGCCAGTTCTTGCTGTGAGATGTTACCCCACTCTTCCACCAAGGCACCTGCAAATTCCCGGACATTTTTGGGGGGAATGGCCCTAGCCCTCACCCTCCGATCGAGCAGGTCCCAGACGTGCTCAATGGGATTGACATCTGGGCTCTTCGCTGACCATGGCAGAACGCTGACATTCCTGTATGGCAGGAAATAACCCACAGAATGAGCAGTATGGCTGGTGGCACTGTCAGGATGAGCCTGCAGGAAGGGTACCACATGAGGGAGGAGGATGTCTTCCCTGTAACACACAGCGCTGAGATTGCCTGCAATGACAACATGCTCAGTCCAATGATGTTGTGACACATCGCCCCAGACCATGATGGACCCTCCACCTCCAAATCGATCCCGCTCCAGAGTACAGGCCTCGGTGTAACGCTCATTCCTTCGACGATAAACTCGAATCCGACCATCACCCCTAGTGAGACAAAACCGCGACTCGTCAGTGAAGAGCACTTTTTGCCAGTCCTGTCTGGTCCAGCGACGGTGGGTTTGTGCCCATAGGCGACGTTGTTGCCGGTGATGTCTGGTGAGGACCTGCCTTTACAACTGGCCTACATGCCCTCAGTCCAGCCTCTCTCGGCCTATTGCGGACAGTCTGAGCACTGATGGAGGGATTGTGTGTTCCTGGTGTAACTCAGGCAGTCCTAAGTTTTTATAACTGTGACCTTAATTGCCTACTGTCTATAAGCTGTTAGTGTCTTAACAACCGTTTCACAGGTGATTGTTCATTAATTGTTTATGGTTCATTGAACAGGCATGGGAAACAGTGTTTAAACCCTTTACAATGAAGATCTGTGAAGTTAATCGGATTTCTCCGAATTATCTTTGAAAGACAGGGTCCTGAAAAAGGGATGTTTCTTTTTTTGCCGAGTTTATGTACATCAGTAAAATCACGGAGGATAACACACAAAGTCTGGGACTTATTTCCATTGTGGTCCTCTTGAAACCAGATGGCAAGGCAAAATCGAACACGTTTGAACACAGTATGACCACGAGATAATAAAACAAAGAAGAACAACATCCATCTCGTTGCAGTTACATTGTAGGATACATTCATATGTGCACCGAAGACGGTCAAACAGTTTTTAACTTTATTTTTTAAAGCTGGCTGCCCCTCCATTTACTTCTCTCCTTCCATCTTTGGCTTACTCTATTCTTCTCTCTCTCTCCATCCATCCACCCTATCTGTCTGTGTTTAGGAAGGCCACGGGGCAAATGTAACGCCACAGATAACATTAGCAGGAGTCAGCCATGCATCAGTGACCACTGTAGAGGCTGAAATGTTCATTAACCTTCATTAGCCATCGCCTATCCACACCGGTTCTAGTCCTGATGGCTTTACTGCAGGCTTATTGAAATGCAGGGCATTAGCTTTGACCCTCGTTCGGTTTTGCATATTTTTCCTCTTGGGTAATTGAGAGCTGTCTGGCTATAGTCTTCAGTTTGGTATGTCTCAGCTCTATATCATCCTATATCATGTTTCTCAGTTCTGTGTGACCTGTATGTACGGTGGATTCGAAAGTATTCAGACCTCTTGACTTTTTCCCTCATTTTGTTACGTTACAGCCTTATTCTAAAATTGGAAGAAAAAAAATCTTATCAGTTGACACACAATACCCCATAATGACAAAGCAAAAACAAGTTTTTTTTTAAATATTTTTTTTCCAAAGGTGTATTTATATTTTTAAAGTTATTTTTATTTTCACATTTACATAAGTCTTCAAACCCTTTACTCAATACTTTATTGAAGCACCTTTGGAAGCGATCACAGCCTCGAGTCTTCTAGGGTATGACACTACAAGCTTGGCACACCTGTATTTGGGGAGTTTCTCCCATTCTTCTCTGCAGATCCTCTCAAGCTCTGTCAGGTTGGATGGGGGGTGTCGCTGCACTGCTATTTTCAGGTCTCTCCAGAGATGTTCGATCGGGTTCAAGTCGGGGCTCTGGCTGGGCCACTCAAGGACATTCACAAACTTGTCCCGAAGCCACTCCTGTGTTGTCTTGGCTGTGTGTTTATGGTCGTTGTCCTTTTGGAAGGTGATTCTTCACCACAGTCTGAGGTCCTGAGCACTCTGGAGCAGGTTTTCATCAAGGATCTCTCTGTCTGACTAGTCTCCCAGTCCCTGCCGCTGAAAAACATCCCCACAGCATGATGCTGCCACCACCATGCTTCACCGTAGGGATGGTGCCAGGTTTTCTCCAGATGTGATGCTTGGCATTCAAGCCAAAGAGTTCAATCTTGGTTTCATCAGACCAGAGAATCTTGTTTCTCATGGTCTGAGAGTCTTTAGGTGCCTTTTGTCAAATTCCAAGCTGGCTGTTATGTGCCTTTTACCGAGGAGTGGTTTTGTCTGGCCACTCTACCATAAAGACATGATTGGTGGAGTGCTGCAGAGATGGTTGTCCTTCTGGAACGCTACAGCTCTGTCAGTGACCATCTGGCTCTTGTTCACCTCCCTGACCAAGGGCCTTCTCCCCCGGTTTCTCAGTTTGGCCGCACGGCTAGCTCTAGGAAGAGTCTTGGTGGTTCCAAACTTCTTCAATTTAAGAATGATGGTGGCCACTGTGTTCTCGGGGACCTTCAATGCTGCAGAAATGTTTTGGTACCCTTCCCCAGATCTGTGCCTCGACACGGTCCTGTCTCGGAGCTCTACGGACAATTCCTTTGACCTCATGGCTTGGTTTTTGCTCTGACATGCACTGTCAACTGTGGGACCTTATATAGACAGGTGTGTGCCTTTCCAAATCATGTTCAATCAATTGAATAAACCACAGGTGGACTCGAATCAAGTTGTAGAAACATCTCAAGGATGATCAATGGAAACACAATGCACCTGAGCTCAATTTCAAGTCTCATAGCAAAAGGTCTGAATACCTATGTAAATAAAGTATTTCTGTTTTTTATTTTATATATTGGCTAACATTTCAAAAAACCTGTTTTCGCTTTGTCATTATGGGGTATTGTGTGTAGATTGCGAAGGAATTTTATTTTTCATCAATTTATGAATATGGCTGTAGCGTACTACAATGTGGAAAAAGTCAAGGGGTCTGAATACTTTCCGAAGGCGCTGTAAATATAATCAGCTGTGTAACACTTTAGTCTTACCTGTCTCTGTCTCAGGCTGAGTCTAAGGACGAGGCGGAGAAGCCCAGTGAGTCTGCTGAGAAGCTGGCCGAGGGACAGAAGGTGAAGAGCGAGACAGCCGAACCGTCTGAACGGGAGGAGGAAGAGAGTGAGGGAGGAGAGGGCAAGGCTTCAGCAGGTAGAGTAGATCTAAGCAGAATATACATTTTGTATTTGGGTTGTATAAGTCCTGCATCGACTTGAATGATGGTGTTTATTCAATGTTTTCGCAACGTTTTCAGACAAAGACAAGGAGGAGGCCATGGAGACCTCAGAGGAGGACAAAGAGAAGGAGGAGCAGGGAGCGATGGGAAAGGAGGAAGAGGAGAGGAAGAAGCTAGAGCCGGACGGCGGGGAGGGGAACATTGCCACTGCAGCCGCCGCTGCCCTCGCCTCAGCTGCCACCAAGGCCAAGGTTTGCTTCTTCCAGAGGGCCAAGGGGATAGCACTTTGTATATCGAAACCAGAAACTACACCGCAAGCATAGCACTGTTTTTCGGAATGCTCTGTTTTTGGCGTTCGAAACCAGAAGTAGCAAACTGAGGCAGATATCGAAAGCGTGAGCCGGCTTTTCGAAATGCATGAAATAGATCCGAAGCCTTAACAGATGCTTCGGCAGCTCCATTCACTCATGCTATGCTTGTGCTGCCGGTGTAGCATCTCATTAATCGGTGTCAGTTTTGCCCACGGCTCAAAAGCTCTTGCGCTACGCTTATACTACCTGGCCAGTCTAGTTTGGCCGTAAGGCGACGCTTTATATTTCCGTTACATCTCTTTCCTCTGTATTCCTCGCTGTCCCTGTAGCACCTGGCAGCAGTGGAGGAGAGGAAGATCAAGTCTCTGGTGGCTCTGCTGGTGGAGACTCAGATGAAGAAGCTGGAGATCAAGCTCAGACACTTTGAGGAGCTGGAGACCATCATGGACCGAGAGAAAGAGGCTGTAAGTAGTGGCCCCGCGGTGGATTGTGGGAATTGTAGTTCAATGGGAGACTGCATGCGGGTTGAAGGTGCTTGTAGTTTCAGATCCCTTTGGGGTGTTGAAAGGATTGGATATGCATCTGGATTTTAGCGGTATCTATATCAGTTGTCACCCATCCAGGCATTTCAGAGATGTGTGTGAGGGAGAGCCAATGACAGATGGATAACTTGGCTGAACAAATAGAAGGTTTTGGGAGTGGGCCAAAATATACAACATAAGCAGAGGAAGTGAAGTGTCAATATACAACATTTGCATTAATAATGGGTGGTAATTTTGAGGGGTAGTTGCGGAGTACACAGGATAGTAGAGTAAAGAGCATGTAAGCATATGAAGGGAAAGCACTTGGGGAGGGGTCAGGCATCGTTGCTGTGCCCATTTGGATACACATGGTTTAAGAGCAATACAATAAGCTAGTCAACTAACTGCTGGGTGATAGTGGGCCTCTAGTCCAGTGGAAAGTCAGGCTGTGTGTGAGTGTAAAACTCTGTAAAGCGTGGAGCTGCTGCGAACCGCAGCCTAGTTGAGCAGCCTGATAAATAGTGCATGAAAAGGCCAGCCAGTCGTTACATAACCCTCTGGAACAGCACCCATGCTGCCTCCTCCTACCGCTACCACAGGCTGTAAACACTGGGTTATACACACACACACACACACACACACTCATACACACACTGTGTCTCCGTCTTACACACACATATATACAAACACTAAATCAGGGCACTCCTCACTGTCTTTAGTACTTCATACTCTTCCTCCTCTACAAATGTACTTACACAGGGAATAGACTTCCTCACCTCCCATCTCTTTTTCCACATCTCTCCATCCCTGTGTCTCTGTAGGGTTTTGGTAATGGAATTCCCCCCATTGATTCCGTGTCAGAGAGTGTGTTAGTGGTTTATTGCATGCAAATCAATCCCTTTATCGACATTTCCAGCCATTGCTCCCTCTCTCCTTCCTGCTTCCAGAGTGGTCCTGTTTCACTGCCCCCTCTCTTCCTCCCCACAGTCTCATTCCATTGCTCCCTCTCTCCTTCCTGCTTCCAGAGTGGTCCTGTTTCACTGCCCCCTCTCTTCCTCCCCACAGTCTCATTCCATTGCTTTTCCTCTCTCCTTCCTGCTTCCAGAGTGGTCCTGTTTCACTGCCCCCTCTCTTCCTCCCCACAGTCTCATTCCATTGCTTTTCCTCTCTCCTTCCTGCTTCCAGAGTGGTCCTGTTTCACTGCCCCCTCTCTTCCTCCCCACAGTCTCATTCCATTGCTTTTCATCTCTCCTTCCTGCTTCCAGAGTGGTCCTGTTTCACTGCCCCCTCTCTTCCTCCCCACAGTCTCATTCCATAGCTTTTCCTCTCTCCCGCTGTACCGTTCTTCCCTTCTGTCATAATGTCCGCTATCGTGATCAGCTTGTCTTTATGGCTTATACTCTTATTTTAAAATGATTTCCTTTCTCTTCTTATTCCTCTCCTTCATTCTTTGATTTATCAATCCATGAAATGAAGCTGTTTCTGCATCACCGCCCTGCTCCCTTTACACTGTTGACTTGGTTTATCATCCTCTCTCTCTGTCCAATGAAATTAGCTTTATTGACATGATTATCTTTTCAAAGTGATACTATGAGTAATGATCTTCTACTTGTGGACAGTGGGCTTTTGAGAAGTGAAGGGGAATGATAATCTTGATTAATAGTATGATAACATGACCCCCCCCCCCCCCCCCCCAGTTGGAGTTGCAGAGGCAGCAGCTGCTGACGGAGCGCCAGGCCTTCCACATGGAGCAGCTGAAGTATGCTGAGATGAAGGCCCGCCAGCAGATGGAGCAGCAGCAGGCCAACACAGTGGCCCAGGGCCCCGCACCCCACCATGGTCCCCCAGGGCCAGGCATGCACCACGGACCCTCCCACCACGGACCCCCTCCCGCCATGCACTCCGGACACGGCCCTCCCGGACCCGGGTTCCACCCCATGGGTCCCCACCACCCGCAACAGACCGGTAAGGACACACACACTGGAGCACACCATTTCTCAGCAAAGAAGCACACAAAGACCCCAAAAGTCCTGGAACTATATCCAAGGCAAGGGAATAACACCAAATATCAGCTCGGAAACATTAGTCTGTTTTCAAAAACATGTTCCAGCACACTGATTCTGTGATAGGCCAAGAGTCTCACCAAGCCTCTCCTTCTGTTTAGGACCAATGGGAGGGCCCGGTCAACCCATGCCAGGACGCATGATGCCTGGCGGCCCCCCCACTGGCAGCATGCCTCCCATGATGGGTCCCCGCCACCCTGGAGCCCCCAACGGCATGTGTGAGTACACTATCCGTATCTGCCTTCCAGATCCTAATCAGCCAGAAAAGTGTGTGTGTTGGTGTGTCCCATTCTCAAACCAGCGTGTTCTCTGTCCTCAGACCCTGGCCCCTCGCCTGTACAGCCTGATGGTATGCCCCCAGCATCTGTGGGACCTCAAGCGGCAGCCCCAGCACGAGTTGCTGACAGCTAAGATCCCTGCCCCCAAACAAACACACACCAACACACACTCACCTCTT
This sequence comes from Oncorhynchus mykiss, assembly GCF_013265735.2. NCBI lineage: Eukaryota > Metazoa > Chordata > Actinopteri > Salmoniformes > Salmonidae > Oncorhynchus > Oncorhynchus mykiss. The sequence goes on from NC_048566.1 coordinate 31,931,601, forward strand.
ATAAATCCTCAGCTCATTGATGGCCTTGCTACTGGCTGAGTGTTCTCTCAGCTCCAAAAACTCATCCTGGCTTACACACACACACACACACACACACACACACCTCCCTCTCAGGGCACAGCGTCAAGGGGTCTGTGGCTCTGGCCCTCCTAGTAAGAACACTGTTTTCTCCTCAGTCAGTCTGGTGTGGGACAGATCAGATAGGCTCCTCCCAGTCATTTTTAAGAATATATTGTGTGTTCTCTATTTTAAAAGAATATGAAGCTGATATTCCTGGAGGAAATCGGAAAACTCCCACTTTTCCCTCTCACCTTTTTAGAAAGACACAGTAGTCTCTTCCTCTCCTTCAGCGCAACACCAACTCCCCCCCTTCCTCCCCCTCCCTCACGTCTTCCCCCAACACAACACCAGGGGGAGCTAGTTGGGTTTGAGGGCTAGTTGATCGTTTAGGGACGTGTGTTGTGTACTGTAATGAATGGGATCATGAAGGTTCCTTCGACACACACAGAGGGGGCCAGTAACCCTCCCTTCACACACACACACACACACACTCACTGAGAATCTACCTCTCCACTTCGCTCTTCTGAAGCTAAAAACACTGTAGTCCAAAGTGTGTGTTCATGTGTTTGTGTGTACGTTGTTGGTGTGTCAGAAGAGCAGAATGTGCGTACAGCTGAGACAGGTGTTTGACTGTCTGCTCGGCTGCTCTGCCCCCCGCCCCTCCTATCACATGGGTCAAACCACCGATCGATGGGGGTGTCCAGAGGGCCCATAACTCATAGCCCCCACCAGCCAGGCATAGCACTGTACTACTCACACACTTAGCTGAACCCTGCTCTAGTACACTGGAGGCTGCTCACACACAGGCCTAATATCCCACTGACATTCATCCATCCTTTTAGTGAGCTAGATATGGTGATATAGTTGAAGTTAAAAACCATGTGCTCCTCCTCAGTGGTGGAGTGGGCATCTAGCTGTTCTGGTGCTGATAATGTAGCTGCTACCGCTACCTCTCTTCATCCATTTTCGTTCATTTCAACACCCCTATACACCTTTCTGCTACCGCTACACCTCTTCATCCATCTTCGTCCATTTCAACACCCCTCTACACCTTTCTGCTACCTCTGCCTCCTTTCTCTTTGTCTGTCTGCTACCTCTCTAGAACTGCTCTTGCTCTCTGCTAGCTACCTCTCTGCTCTGCGCACCCCTCTGCTACCTCTAGTACCCCTCTCTCATTCGCTGCCCACGTGACTGCTGCGTTACTGTTACCCCCCCCCCCCTCAGGTAGAATATCACATACACACAGCGTCTCTCACGCTCTCACACACTTCCTCATTCAAGGTCTTTCCAGTCTGTTATATCACAAATGATGAGAACCCCCTTACATCTTGTATCTTTTTTTTTGGTTTTATGGTCATGTATTTTTAAGAATAAACTTTGTGTAGATTTCAGTTATCTTTGTTCTTGGAAGTTTGTAGCATTTTTTTTTGTATTGTTTCTTCAGGTCTGTTGGTACTTGGACAATGTCTAATAAATTGTTTTTGTATTAAGTGATGTCTGTTTTCAGTAGTTCATTTTATTCTGAACAAAATGTTGGATTTGGTGCTTACACTTGATTGAATTTATAGATTTGTATTATTTCAGGGAGGGACTACAATATCTAGACTAGAGCATGACGAAATGGTCATATTATCCAGGGAAATAGGAAGTTCAGAATATTCTCTTTCCTATCTTTCTCTATACATATTTTGGGGTAATCATTTTATGCTGGCAAAAAATAACTAAAGCCATATTTCATATTAAACACTGTCGGGCACACAACAACACCTCAAAGCAAAACAATCAGCTTTTGACTGGTGAGGGGTCTAGGGCAAAGTGCTACAGGGGAGAGATGGTCTTTGTGTGGTTGTTTTGCTGCTTAGGATCTTATGCAGCAGCTGCAAATGCATATGAGGAAAAATGATAACAGCATCTATTCATCCTGATGTCATTTAAGCCCTATTCCCAGGCAGCCAGCACTGTAATCTGGCGGGAGGGGGGGGGGGGGGGGTTTCTCTGCCCATGCAGATTGACCAGGAGGATGTTATTGAGAGGGATGAGGGGCGATTATGTCTTGGGGGGGAGGGGTGTTTTTTGTCCCACTTAGTGCCATTTGAGCAGCCGTAGAGGAGGGAAACAGTGATCGTACAGAAACCTTAATGACAAAGCATCACCCTTTAGAACAGAGTTAGAAAACCCTGGTCCTGGAGTGCTGCAGGCACTACATGTTTTTAATTTAACTGACCTGAAAGACCAGGTGTGTTGAATTTAGGCAATCATTGAACTGATCAATCAGCTCAGTTGGTCAGGTGTGGTGCCTGAAACCAAACAGGGTTGCCTACCCCTACTCTGTAAGATCTACTTCTCTTCACATAAACAGGCTCAATGTTTTGAACAGCTCCTCTATAAATGCAACATGTAAAGTGTTGGTTTCATTAGCTGAAATAAATCCAGAAATGTTCCATGCGTACACATTTCTCAAATGTTCTGCACAAATTTACTTACCTGTTCGTGAGCATTTCTACTTAGCCAAGATAATCTATCCACCTGACAGGTGATCAATAAGATAATTAAACAGCATGATCATTATACAGGTGCACCTTGTGCTGGGGACACAACACAATACCACGGTTGAGGGAGTGTGCAGTTGGCATGAGAGCTGTTGACAGACATTTGAATGTTAATTTATCTACCATAAGCCGCCTCCAAAGTGGTTTTAGAGAATTTGGCAGTACGTCCAATCGGCCTCAACTGCAGACCACGTGTATGGCGTTGTGGGCGAGCGGTTTACTGATGTCAACGTTGTGAACAGAGTGTCCCATGGTGGTGGTGGGGATATGGTATGGGCAGCTACGGACAACAAACACAATTTTATTTTATCAATGGCAATTTCAAAGCACAGAGATAACGTGCTGAGATCCTGAGGCCCATGGTCGTGCCATTTATCAGCCACCATCACCTCATGTTTCAGCATGATATTGCACAGCCCCATGTCACAATGATCTGTACACAATTCCTGGAAGCTGAAAATGGCCCAGTTCTTCCATGGCCTGCATACTCTCCAGACATGTTTGGGATGCTCTGGATTGACGTGCACGACAGCGTGTTACGCTAATATCCAGCAACTTCGCACAGCCATTGAAGAGGAGTGGGACAACATTTCACAGGCCACAATCAACAACCTGATCTATGTGAAAGAGATGTTGCGCTGAGGCAAATTGTGGTCACACCAGATACTGACTGGTTTTCTGATCCACGCCCCTACCTTTTTAAAAATTAAAGTGTCTGTTACCAACAGATTCATATCAGTATTCCCAGTCATGTGAAATCCATAGATTATGGCCTAATGAATTTATTTCAATTGCCTTATTTCCTTATCTGAACTGTAATTATTGTGTATTGCGTTTACATTTTGGTTCAGTATAAAAGCATGGCAATATGGTGGACAGGACACCTATCCAGTCCTTGTGTTTATCAGTGGTCACAGAGGAAAGAAGACAAGGGGATCAACCTCCCGATCCACACTCCTCCCTTTGTCCCCCATACACTCTCCCTCCTCTTCCCCAGCTGAGTGAGTGGTAGAGATAGACGCAGCGAGAGAGTGTGCTGCTGATGGGCACGGGGATAGAGACTAGCTGCTCCCTGGATGAGTTGAGATGTTTCATAATTGGCAGTGTCTCCCTCTGCCCTCCCACAGCTGTGCCGATTCTGCCACCACCGATGAGCGTTACTCTTCACAGCTGAAGCATGGCTCTACTTCACAGTCCCTTTCTCTCCTCGGATTCCCCCCCTTTATGTCATTCTCCTCATTTTACCTTTACCTTGATTTTTTACCATTTATTTTTCCCCTCTGCTCTCTTTGTAGTCCTGTCTTTCCGGTTCCTCTCTTTGGTTGCTTAGGCAACAGATGAAGTACCCTTAGTAATTGAAGTAGACAAACACGCTGCTATTGTTTCAAACTGTTTTTAGCCTCAGCCCAGCTGTCTTGCTTGCTAGTAATGTCAATAGTGTATCAATTTCATCCTTCCCTTTGGACCGACAGTCCAGCTCTATGTGCTTGATTTAGTGTCTGTAAACATAAACAGATGCATAAGTATCATCCATAAACAGATTCATGAATATGATGTGATTTGTGTTGACAGGCCCTAAACAGGTCTATGAATAGGGTATTGGGAAGAGGAGAGAAGTGTCCTCCCAAACATTTCCTTACCATAATGCATACAAACCTAGGCGTCATTTCCCAGTTTTCTATGTGGATGCAGTAGATGCTCTGTGCCATTGAAAACATATTACCAGCGCAATGCAAATGTAGGGACGGATGAAGCAAATAATGCCAGCCTGTGTGAGCAACATCTGTTTCTTTTTTATTTTTAGCAGCGTGTTTCAAAAGTGTGTGTGTGTGTGTGTGCCTACGCCTGTGCCTGTGCCTGTGTAACAGGTAGGTTCCATCTCTATCTGACGCACAGAGGGTCCTTGCCCTTTGTCGGAGGGTGTTGCCATGGCGACATTTTTTTCACTGTAGAGCACCAGAGCAAGTAGCGCCATGGGCAGTCTATCACACTGGTTAGTGTCAGAGAACAGTGGCTTAGTGCTATAATGATAATAATCATGGACTGCGTTGAAACAGCGCTTTCACCATGCATCAAGCACTTCACATTCTGTATGGTTAACTCCATCCACTACCAATACATAGCATCCACTTAGAGTAGGTGGTGCATGGCAGCCATTTTGTGCCAGAGACGTCACCACACATCAGCTTTTGCGCTAATACAAGTGTTGCGCGTGTGTGTGCACATACTGGTCACGTGTGTGTGCATGCTTGTGTGTGTGTGTGTGTTATGCTCCTGTCTGACAGGTTGATGTCTCATACTGTAAGCGCTGAGGGGGATGTGAGCGAGGGGTTTATTAAAGATGGAGGATGTTAAAGTAGGGCGGCGGTTCACACTGCCAGAGGGGGTGATGGGGAAAGGAGCGACGTATGCAAACCTCTCCTTATCTCTCCATCTCCTTCACCCACCATCCCTCTCTCTTCACAGGCATTCTCATCTCATTGTTGTAATTACTCCAATGCAGGTATCAGACCATATTCACTTACGGTAGTATTGCCCAACAATTCTCAGTTATTACTCAATATTTACTGTATTTTTGGAGGGAAATGGTCAAACAAGCTTTTAAAAAACCTGTCAGTCGTTGTACTGCAGTCGCCCATCTCTCCCTTCTCCCCTATGAAGTAAACTGTGACCTGTAAATTACACTGAAAAAGGCCAGTGTGAAATCACATTTAGATGCCATTCAGTTGTCCAGATGCAATGTAAACACTGGCAATAGATGACTCATGCATAAAGTAACATTACACACACACACACACACACAATCAGCCTCACTTACCGTGCTTTTAGTTGTACACAGGACTACCAAATGTTCCTTTCAATTGCTCCGATTATGTTCTTCCGCTCGACTGATTGAGTGAAAGCCATTGCTGAGCAGTACTTAGCTAATTATCCCAGTCATAGGCTGTAAAAGTGCTGTCGACAAGAGGTTTCAGTGCTTCCTAATGGGCAAAGCAACTCTGGCAGCCCCCGCATGGATTCCTGCAGTTCTGTCATCTTTCTGCTGGGTATTTGATGAGAACACATTAGCTGTGAACACATGAGGGGACAATGACAATAGAGCTCTCTCTCTCTTTCTCTTTCTCTCTATCCCCCCACACACACACACACACACATTACCTGCGTTTCCACGCCTCATTGCGTCCTGGGCGACAGATACATAAACATTCCGTTTCGCTCCATCTCCCTCATTACCTGCATCCATTTTGTCTGTCACTGTCCCAAACTTCAAATTATGCAAGAAGAAATCCTCAGTGGCTCGACAGTAGGCTCCAGTGGCTTGACAGTAGGCTACAGTGGCTTGACAGTAGGCTCCAGTGGCTTGGATTGTCCTCTATATCCACGGCCCACGTTGACTATGTGATATAATGAAAGTACAGAAATGCGGTCTGATACTGTCAAAGTGTATGTGTGTTGTGTGCGACTTACTTACATTGTTCTCTCTACCCAGACCCCCCACGCCAACGCTTCAACAGGCCCTACTTTGCTGTTGATGACACTGTCATGCCTTGTTTATTCATGAATCAAATCACATCCAATGTATTTATAAAGCCCTTCGTACATCAGCTGATATCTCAAAGTGCTGTACAGAAACCCAGCCTAAGACCCCAAACAGCAAGCAATGCAGGTGTTGAAGCACGTACTTACCTTGTATGAACCTTGTATTTACTGACTCACTATGTCAACGTGGAGTCTGTAGAATTAGGAATGGTGGAGTCATGAGTCGCCAGTCCCTCTCAACTCTCACTCTCATATTGGTCATTGGCCTCGGCTAACTGGTTCATGTGCCTAACATCCACCAGTCTCATTGGAGCCAATGTTGCTAAATTGATCTCAATGGTTTACTGGAATTCACGTACGAGAGGCGATCAAATATTGACACGTGCCAGGCGGTGCTTTATTTTGACACTGGTAAATATGCAGAGAGGAAAACTGGTCCAGGGTATGTCTGGTTAACAAGGAAAAAAAGAGAAGTCAGTTTGTTAATGTGTGTGTGTTGTGCGTTTGCGTGTGTGTGTGTGTTTCCATCTGTGTATTAGACCATTCTTGTATACTCCCGTCTTAGTTTCTGGAGCCTGTGAGTGGGTGGTTGCCTTGGCTATGTACATAGTAACAAATGCTCTTGCAAATTATTGAAGCTTTTCTGCCGGAGGAGGGAAGGAAGAGAGAGAGCGTGCGAGAGAGGGAGAAGGATGAGGAAAATGTTGCTGCTGGGTGCAGAGAGAGGGGGAGGGGGGGGGGGGGGGTGATTGGAACGGGTGAGGCTGAAGCTTATGTACAGTACGTATGGAGGAGGGGGACGATGGTTTGGATGATTGGCGGCCAGTGCAACGTGCTATGTTTGGGGTTTAAGGGAGGGGGCGAGGGGGGGAGGGGGGGTTAAAAGGGGGGGCACAAACAGTTTAGTTCTGCTCTGGTTAGCAGCACGTCAGCTTGTGTTCCCCAAAGCCCAACCCGGCACTAGGAATAGCAGCACTGCTCAGACGGCAACGGAAAAAAGGAGTAGGTGGGAGGAGGGAGGAGGAGGACAAAGAGGGATGGAGAAAAAGGGAAGGCTGTGGCAGTCTGTGTTTTAACTGGTCTGGAAGTGGATTGTAAAATACATCTGGACCATGGATCTGTAAAATGAAATCTGTGCGTGTCTGTCCATCCATCAATATGCATTGTATGACTCGTATGCATGTCACAACCAGAAGTACCATGCATGTTACTATGCACTCTCATCCAGGAAACAATGTAAGCCGCATGAGAAAAAGAACCACTGACTCTTCTCCAGTTCATTAATAAAGACCTCATGCCACACCACACACACAACTACGAGTAGGTGCACACACAGACACAGACACACACACAGACACACCCCGCCCCCCACACGCACACTGTCTCAAACTCCCACGTGAGCGTGTTCACTGGGCATGTATAGCTGGAATTCAGAAGAGAAGCAGCCTAAAAGGTCATTGTCTGGCCTCATTAGTACTATCTGACACAGCTGTAATAATGAAACCATAATGAGATATTATTAGTAAGTATATACAGTGATGTTGGTCATTGAATGACCTCGGGTCATCTGCTAAACTCTTCTCCAATCTCACTTTATCATGTTCATACCTGAGACAGGATATGTTACCCACACAGCAAACATCTTGCAGTGTTTCTTAGATAAAGGTTAGGGATAACGGTCTAATGTCTGTCAACGGGGGGGGGGGGGGGGGGGGGTCAGTCATATTTTGGGGGGAGAGGAGAGTAAGGATTTATGTCTAATCCCAATGTTGTTGACGGCCCCGTGTTCAAAATTAAACCGATTGGTGAGACTGTCATAACAACAGTCCTGGTTAGAGCAGACATGAAAGCTGTAAGAGGCATTAACCCCAAAATGAGTACATGACTCCCAGAGACAGATCTGGGGTGAGGTGGTTTAGGGGGGTCTATTTGGGCATTGGAGGAATCCCCTCTTCTAACCAATCAACCTGACTTGCACATAGTCAAATGGCTGATTCAGCTCCGGGTGGATGCATTTCTTAAGGGAAAATAAAGGGGGTTGTCGGGTGAGTAGAGGGGGTAGTGAAAGTCAAGTCGCTCTGACCTAATCAACCCCATCTAAAAAATGTATATATACACAGTCACTCAGAACATAGAGGATACTAACAAAGTCTCTAGTTTGTTTAAAAAAGCATGGAGACTGCAAACCATGAGAACAGTTGATGAAGGATAGTTCTGATAGATGATTTGAAGATCTCAGCAAAGTCCATTGAGGGGAGAATGAGTGGTCTGATGGTACTGTACTGTACTGTACTGTACTGTCTGTCTGTTCCCCCAAAGAGGTTTATTGGTAGCCAGGGGGGCTGCAGACTGCTTGAGGCAATCTGCAGGGCGCGAGCACACACATATACACACAAACACACACAAAGCCCTCACAGGAAAGCAAAGTGATCATTCTCAGGTCAGGTCAGGTGTGTTGGAGAGGTAGGATGTGTGAGTACCATCCTTAATTTAGCTGAACTCTGCTTACGTGAAAACGTTGAATAGTCTAATTTGAAATAGGACAGTCAATTACTAATTTGTTTCACACTGCATTTCTACTTGACTTACTTTTCACAATGAATTTGACAAATGTAGCATTTTCCAATTTTGTATTTATTTTGTATTAACTTGTAACACACACACACACACACACACACACACACACACACACACACACACACACACAACATAAAAGCCTGCTGCCGGGGCTACTTCCCATCTTCCTCCATGGTCATCCTCCATGGTGGCCAGCCAGGTCACCCGTGATACAAGTCAGTATTCTAAGTCCACCCATGTCTGAGAACGTTGGGAGATGAAGTGTAAAACGCCCACTAGGGGCAACAGTGAGCACTGTTAAGTAGCTTCAAGCATCTGCCTCTGATTCCAAAGGTTGCATGTTGGAATCCAGCAATAGAAAGTTGTTTTTGATATTATTGTTTTGAGCCTATCCATTCAGAGTTAATGCCTAAACTTAACCCTAATCGTAAAAATCCAGTTAATATCTAAACTTAACCCTAACTGTAAAAATCCAGAGTTAATGCCTAAACTTAACCCTAATCGTAAAAATCCAGTTAATATCTAAACTTAACCCTAACTGTAAAAATCCAGAGTTAATGCCTAAACTTAACCCTAACCGTAAAAATCCAGTTAATGCCTAAACTTAACCCTAACCGTAAAAATCCAGTTAATATCTAAACTTAACCCTAACTGTAAAAATCCAGAGTTAATGCCTAAATTGAACCCTAACTGTAAAAATCCAGTTAATATCTAAATGTAACCCTAACTGTAAAAATCCAGAGTTAATGCCTAAACTTAACCCTAACCGTAAAAATCCAGTTAATATCTAAACTTAACCCTAACTGTAAAAATCCAGTTAATATCTAAACTTAACCCTAACCGTAAAAATCCAGTTAATATCTAAACTTAACCCTAACTGTAAAAATCCAGTTAATATCTAAACTTAACCCAAACTGTAAAAATCCAGTTAATGCCTAAACTTCACCCTAACCGTAAAAATCCAGTTAATGCCTAAACTTAACCCTAACCGTAAAAATCCAGTTAATGCCTAAACTTAACCCTAACCGTAAAAATCCAGTTAATATCTAAACTTAACCCTAACTGTAAAAATCCAGTTAATATCTAAACTTACCCTTGAAATGTCACTTTTGGAAGAACTTCGAAATTTCTCGTTTGACAAACATGGTTGAACGTGTAGCCTAATTCTGACCTGAGACTGTGAGAGCTGGTAGCTTGTGAAAGAATGTGTGGGACCCCCACCGTCAGTACTCTGGGCCCTCATGCATTCATCACTGCATCCCAAAGTCTCTCACACCCTGCCCCCTCTCTGCTGTTTGTTTCTTTATCTGAACAAACAATTAACCAAAAACATGTTGTTTCTAAAGCATTAAAACACTACTTTACTTTAAATCTCCCTCTCATCCAACTGTTATGTGGCATGTGGCCCATGGACCGAATCGGAGTTTGAGCACAGTGCTTAAAACCCATGATTTATATTTCACTTGATTTATTCAAACATTTGGCCAAAGCATCAATCTCTTCAGAGAAATGCTTGAAACATTTGACAGTGGAAAATAAGCATACGCCTGCGCACTCACGCCAATTATTATATTTTTTTATTTTAAGTCTCCGTTGATAAATTGTGTTTAAAAGGCTGCTGAAATGCCGAGCTGAGTGTGTGCACTGGCAAAATCCAATAGTCTCAGTTGAATAGCAAATTGGTCCAAATTATTGAAAGGAAAAAAGCCTTGGGAAGAGGAGGGGTAGGAGTAGGAGACGGGAGGAGGGGGGCAGCAACAATCCTTTCCCCTTCCCATATGGTGAGAGCAGTGCCGAAAGCATCACATTCCGCGGAGCGTTGCCTGTCGTCCTATGGTGAAGTGCCATCGCTCTAATCAAAAACAAACGGAGCCGCAGCTTTCGCTTGCGCTCAACTCAGCTCCAGTACGGAACGTCCATCCTTGGCTGTGCGAGGTCTCCGTCTGGCCGATATTCGGTGGCGACGGGGCCTTGAACGATTGAACTGTGGCTAATTGAAGAAGCGGGAGAAGTAAATACTAGCACACCACTCAAGACGAAGTTACTATGGGGAAGTGCAGGGAGGCGGGAGTCTAACGTGGATAGGGGGCACAAATCAAATCAAAAGATTTACAATTCGGATTATTTATATTTTGAACACTTCATTTTCAGAGGGATTTTCATCAGATTTTCTGGCCATTATCACACGCAGGAATGAACGGAAAGGAAGCGAGGTTTTGCACGGGATGCTGGAGGCAAATGATGCTGTCAATCATTCTGGTTCTACACTTGATTCCCCTCTTTGTACATGGTAAGAAATCGTATACGTTTTTACTCACAAGAAAGCAAGGGTTGTCTCTTTGTTTCCCCTCGGATGTGTATGATAGGCTGACCACCGTGAAACCAGTGACTAAACACACTTGCACAGAGTCAGTCCAACAAAGGGGGCCAGTGAGTCTTCTATTGTAGGCTAGAGCCGACTGGTCATGCGCTCACTCTCAGAAAAGTGTCATTGAGCACTGCACCATAGGCTATCTTTTCCCAGGACGTTAACCGATATTTTATTTGGGTTATGAGATGACATTATGGGTGGGATATTGTCGGGCAATGGGTCAATTCCAAAGAGAGGCAATTGCATGGAAGTTGTATTGGTTTTTGGAGAGCCGGATGGCACAATTGCCTTTCAGCAATGACCCACTCTCTGTATCGGTGTTACGGGGTAATAGTGGCGAGCCGATGCACCAAGATTGCTCCCCCGAGGCTGCTGCTGTCACTATGGCAATGATGGAGCCAGGCGACACAAAGGCAGGATTACGGTCGGAGTCCCTGTTGCATTATTCATCAACCAATCCGAACAGACATTCTGATACAGCGCGCCTTGGCTTTTATAGAAAACATGAAAAGACACTGAAAACTCTCTATCCTCATTTGTCTCATGCTGAATCACTTCTTACATATTAATAATGTTGTTGGCTATGAATAGCCCAGGGATAGAATCAATGTGACATCATGGGGATATAGGCTACCTAATTTAGTCGATTCATTTTTATTTAAATTGCCTTACTCGGTCGCCATTACCATTAGATTTTATGTTTGGCCACTTCTGCTTGGACACCCATAACAATGATGTCCAGTGATTGTAGGAATGGGAGCGTGAATTGGTTCCCTACTTACAGGCAATGTAGTCTGCGGAAGGATGGGATTTTAGGCTATATTTATTTATCCATAAGTCAGTATAAAAAAACGTCTAGCCTCTGGAGACTGGTCCGGGTTGGTGCGCTATTGTCCAACCGGCAAAAAGAGGATCCGTTTATGCCCATCACCGCCCAGCAACAGGGCACTGAAGACGGTACCAATGCGCCAAGACATGCTCAAACAATGTCAAAATGCCCCTATTAAATGGGTGAATATTTAATATAACATTAGCCATGCCAAATATATACAATGATGGCTGCAGGAAAGTAGGGTGGCTGAGGGTGCAGCACCCTCTGATAAGAATACAATTTAAAACATTAGTTCCACAAAATGAGTGAACTAGGCTTTTAATACTCCTGTAGGGAGGGTGAGCCCTCCATCATCCCCTTCATTTTGTTGCTTCACCGGTTTGCTGTGGCAGTGGCACCACCTGCTCCTTCTACTGTGAACACTGAGGTGACCAAAGAATGGTGTCCCTAACAATGACACTTAATTACATGTCAGGGCTCCTCTTCTTGGTGGCATTTTCAGTCATCCATAGTGAAGTGAAGAGATGGTTAGGGGGTAATAGTGAGGGATGTAGAGGCATCTCCCCTCCCCCACTCAGAATGATGGCTGTGTGAGCGGGTTTGGACGGGTGATGGAGGGGGTAATAGTAGTCAAGGCTCAGCCACATTTCCAGGATTTATGTCCCTGGGGCCAGCACAGTGATGGACTCTGGGAATGATGGACCTCCCCGCCCGCCTGCCTGCCTCTCCCTCCTGCCTGCCTCTCCCTTCTTTCCTCTGCTCTCCTCTGGCCTGCTGACACACATCTGCCGCGGACAGATTATCTTTGAAGCGCAAGTGTGTTAATCTGCAAACCAAATCCCCCCAGCCTTTTTTATAGCAGTTTAGGAAAAAACGCACATTTTGATGATAACAGTCATTTTAAAATCAATTTAAAGTAAATTGGAGAAATAGTGCACGTCTGTCTGTCTGTCTGTCTGTCTGTCTGTCTGTCTGTCTGTCTGTCTGTCTGTCTGTCTGTCTGTCAGGCAGGCAGGCAGGCAGGCAGGCAGGCAGGCAGGCAGGCAGGCAGGCAGGCAGGCAGGCAGGCAGGCAGGCAGGCAGGCAGGCAGGCAGGCAGGCAGGCAGGCAGGCAGGCAGGCAGGCAGGCAGGCAGGCAGGCAGGCAGGCAGGCAGGCAGGCAGGCAGGCAGGCAGGCAGGCAGGCAGGCAGGCAGGCAGGCAGGCAGGCAGGCAGGCAGGCAGGCAGGCAGGCAGGCAGGCAGGCAGGCAGGCAGGCAGGCAGGCAGGCAGGCAGGCAGGCAGGCAGGCAGGCAGGCAGGCAGGCAGGCAGGCAGGCAGGCAGGCAGGCAGGCAGGCAGGCAGGCAGGCAGGCAGGCAGGCAGGCAGGCAGGCAGGCAGGCAGGCAGGCAGGCAGGCAGGCAGGCAGGCAGGCAGGCAGGCAGGCAGGCAGGCAGGCAGGCAGGCAGGCAGGCAGGCAGGCAGGCAGGCAGGCAGGCAGGCAGGCAGGCAGGCAGGCAGGCAGGCAGGCAGGCAGGCAGGCAGGCAGGCAGGCAGGCAGGCAGGCAGGCAGGCAGGCAGGCAGGCAGGCAGGCAGGCAGGCAGGCAGGCAGGCAGGCAGGCAGGCAGGCAGGCAGGCAGGCAGGCAGGCAGGCAGGCAGGCAGGCAGGCAGGCAGGCAGGCAGGCAGGCAGGCAGGCAGGCAGGCAGGCAGGCAGGCAGGCAGGCAGGCAGGCAGGCAGGCAGGCAGGCAGGCAGGCAGGCAGGCAGGCAGGCAGGCAGGCAGGCAGGCAGGCAGGCAGGCAGGCAGGCAGGCAGGCAGGCAGGCAGGCAGGCAGGCAGGCAGGCAGGCAGGCAGGCAGGCAGGCAGGCAGGCAGGCAGGCAGGCAGGCAGGCAGGCAGGCAGGCAGGCAGGCTGCCACTGTGGTATGTGCTCTGTGTAATGGCAGATGTGACCCAGGTTAGATATGCCACATGCTAAAACAGCCTACCTACATATCCTTCTTACATTTGTTTGCTCATTAGAAAACACCTGCCAATGGGTGTAGTCCCAACCTTCCTTTCTCTAGTCCCAGTAGTATACATTACTCATTTCACATTAGTCACACAATGAGCTTTGTTCACTGCTAGGTTGAACACATCACCAATGGAGAGCTGAAATCATTAGAACCTTGGGTGGATGACCTCAAACCCCAGCACCTCACATGCTGCTTGGTAGAACCTCTTCACTCCACCTCCTTCCATCTCAAACAATGGCTTGCTCAGCGCAAAGACGCCTCTGCATGTGTAACATGAAACCCGCTTTAGGCACATTCTCCTTCCCAAGCAGCTCCTCTCGGTGTTGCTATTGATGGATTGTGGGGTGACTTTGCATCTCATCAGAGGAGGAGAAGCACGGGGAGACGCAGAGAAGAAGACAAAATAGTATTATCCCGTTCTATCTGTCCTACCACCTGCACCCCCCTGATCCCCCTTGCACCTCCCTGCACCCCCCTGCTCCAAGGTTCTGCATCCAGTTGCCAGCAGGGGACCATTAACATAGGTGTCGGTTGGCTTGACCTGGCCAGCCGTTTAAACGTGTGTGTGAGCATTCCCATAGGTTGTGATAGTGTTAAGAATAAGTGTGTATCTTTGTGTCCTCGTACGTTCTAGTAGTCTGTGTGCGTGTCAGTGAGTTCATGTCAGTGCACGCGCCTCCTAATGTGTCAGCGCACATCTAGTCTCCTCCTCAAAGCGAACCGTGCTCTGCAATGCGAGCGGAGTGTATTACATCACCAAGACAGCGTCCATAGCTGAGACCTGTCCTATTAGCAGTCATTCCCCTACCTCCCCCTGTCAAAGAGGTGGTCCTCTGTAGCTCAGTTGGTAGAGCATGGTGCTTGCACCGCTAGGGTTGTGGGTTCAATTCCCTGGACCACCCATATGTAAAATGTATGTATGCACTTTGGATAAATGACATATATTAATAAAGAAATCCACCACATTCAGCTGAACCAAGAGAAAGAAGGGATAATAATCTTACTGATAGCTGGATTCATGTGGTCTGTGTGATGCCTTTGAAAGCTTGGAGTTTATTGAAATCAGTGGTTCCCAACCTTTTTCGGTTACTGTATCCCACCAACAGAATTTAGCTCTGCCCGGAGTACCCCTGTGGTACCCTCTCATGGGCATTCTATGGTATCATGAGTCTCAAGTACCCTCTATGGATAGGCCAAGTACCCCAGGGGTCCTAGTACCACTGGCTTGAACCAATCAGGTAGAAGCAGGAAGGTAAAGGAGTAGTGTATGGAGTATGGACACCGGAGGGGCATGTTTAGAGAGGACAGGCTCCCTGTTCTGCATTTTGATAACACACACGCACACACACGACCAGGCACACACACCTGCACACACACCCTTTGTTCTTAGGCACTTAATATTTATGTCTGAAAATGTGAGTATTAGCGTTTTGTCCTTGTAGTGTGTGCGTGCATGCGTGTGTTTGTGTGCAGATCTGTTAGGTTAGCAACGCTGCATCAACTCTCTCTCTCTCTGCACAGTGAGGGCAAGACTGTTGCCATGGCAACCCATCCCTCCTCCAGCCTGCCACCTGTTGGGCACAGAAATGAAAGGTTTTATGTGATGGAGGGACGAAGGGAGAGAGAGAGAGAAGGAGAGAGAGAGATGGAAAGAGTGGTAGGTGGAAATCAATGCAGGGGTATTCAATTAAGGCTGAATGCAGACCCATGCATATCCACTTTCATAGATATGAATGAGTGGTGTTGAGTAAAGAGAAAAAGGTTAATGCATTATTCATAATGGTTATATAGTGTGTGTGTGTGTTATACGCGTGTATGTGTGTGTCTATATACAGTATGAAGGTCCTCTCTTGAGGATTGTTTAGAGGGAGCTCACTGTAAAATGAATGGAAACGAGTGATCAGTCAGGTTCACTCTCTCACACACAACCTCATAATCCCAGAGACATATAAAAATATATATTTATTTGAATCTACAGCCAGCTGTGCTGTACTTTATCTCACTGCTCTGGCCACCCTTACCTCTGACCCTTCACCCCTATGTCCTTCTGTCTGGGTCAGCAGACACTGCCTGGGAGCTAAAATCTGTCACAACCAATCCCCGTCCTCTTTACTGTCTGTCATAGCCAATCACAATCCCCCGTTTCATTTGGAGGTAGGCAACGCATCCCAACTAACCAGGAAACAAAAGAGTCGGCAGCTAGCCAACACCAACCCTGTTGTCCCTGGCAATGCTAAATACCTCTCATTACTGCCCCCCCCCCCAAACACCTCAGAATACTCTTTAAGGGGTGAGGGGGTTCCTTATGTAACACTGTCTGACTGTCCCGTCTGAAAGGGGAGCACAAAGACCACTTTATCCACCCCCCCACTCTCCCAGGCCGCCACACACTGCTCTCCAACAGCCCTTGGCCGGGGGTCCACTGTGGCCCCCGTGAGCCTCATTCCATCTGGGCCTAGGGGGACAATCAGCAGTGGAGGCCAGGAATGGTGAGAAGACCAGGTCTAAACAGGGATCTGACCCTACCCTGGCAATCTCCATTCAGGCCATTGTGGCATCATGCCAGGCTGCCACCCTGCTGGACCTGTGGATCTAATGTCCGTTTTGTTGGACAGGCTCTGTGTCATAGTGGGCACAGTGTAGCTTGTTGGCTGGGATTGGATGGCGTTCAGGATGGATGGTTACTCATACTGAATAGGTAAGTCACCTTCCTCTATCTTACACAAGTCTCCCTTTGACATCAAATCCATGATTTACACACACGTTTTGCATCTGTAGGCCCACCTCAGGTTAGGCGTTAAATTACACTGCATTTTCACCTTTGTTCTTCTGCCTCAAATAACGTTTTTAATATTCTCTGATCTCCTAAAACGTTGCCTGATCATAAACACTCTCAACTGCAATATTAAGTATTTTTAGACTGGTGTTAATAGTCTCGCCTTGCAACTGGATAAATCAAGTCAGTGTCTTCACATTGTTTAAAGAGAATGAGACTGCTATTTGTCTCTGGTGTATACAAGTCTTTCATTGGAAACCTCAACTCGAGTAACTCCAAGAATGGTGTAAGTGCCTTCATGTGTTCCAGTTTGACTTCAGAAACAGCTGCACATATACAGGCAGGCCCACTCTCCCTGCATGTGAGCAGAAGTCTCTATGACTAAACTTCAGTTCTCCTTATTGAATCAAAAAGGATTTATTTGTGGCTTGGTCAGGTGATGAGGAGATAGCTGTGTACCAGTGGGAGATACGAGTCTGCTGTTCACAGTGGTTCTCAATCTATGGGTCTTGGCTAAGGCTGCAAAATTTAGTGAACTTTTAATAAATGCCCTGGTTTTCCCAATATCCCGGTTGGAGGATTCCCGGAATCCGGAAATCTCCAACTAGGATTTCTGGAAAACCAGGGAATTTATTAAAAGTTCACAGAATTTTACAACCCTACTCCTGGCCGGTGGTGCCCAGCGAAGTCAGCGGACTGTCAAAAGTCTCCTTGTTAATCCAATTAGGTTAACAACACTATGTGAGGATACATTTTTAATTGAAACTCACTTCAGAGAATCAGCAAAGCTCTCTGGCAGACAGACACACTGTTGCCTCCAATAGAGCGGCTCTTCAAGAGCACCACTGGTGTCCTCCTCAGAGAGAGAGAGACAGACAGACAGAGAGGGAAACGGAAGGGGTTGAGAGAGAGAGAGAGTGTGTCTCTACGTAGATGAGTGATTAATAACCTTTCCTGCTGTCAAATAACCAAATCGCCCCCTAGTGGCCTCATGGGTGGAATGTTATTCATATTTTTTGTAATTTCATAATTAATTAACATTATTTTTAAAAACCTGCTGAAATTCTATGTCAAACGGTGTTGTTATATTTCAGTCCTCTGTGATGTACAGTATATAAAGTGTTATATTGGTATGCACACTCAAATGTAATACATTACAACTCTATATCTGACATTGTCTTAAGCCCATAACCATCTGTGTGAGGTGTATACTTTTGTTTCAAAGTAGATTTGTTTAAGACTACCACTAACTAATGATTATTTTTTTTACCTTGAAGTAATTCCTTGAAGATTCACATTTTGGACAGCCTATGATTCTCCATGATGTGACATTGCTTATATGGGGATTATATGACCTTTTAGAAGAGAGAACCACATGTATGGAATGTTTTAATTAGTGAACTAGTTACTGCCAAATGTAGTACAACTCCAGTATTCCTGACTTAATAAACCCGACAAACCCGACATCCATGAAATCTAGACATTTATACTGCACACAAATGACAGCCGTGCATCACAAAAAATATTTCTATGGCTGTTAGCCCACTACACTGGCCACACTTTGAATGATACTGATATAGATGTTGATGGTGAAAACGACAGGGAACCCAGACTCGGCCAAGGTTACTGTTTGAAACAACGAGACAGACCTTGTCTTTGGAACGTTACTTTCCGTCTCCGTTTGTTTTCCAGACATACAACTGTTAAAGACGTAAAGTGACTTGAGTGATTGTTAGAGCTGAACAAACACAGAAGTGTGACTGAAGTGTCTCTTTACCGTCGGACGGAGCTGTTTGTTGAGTAGCCTGCCCCCCTGGCGACTACTCGCACAGAGTTAGCTAGCCTGTTCTGTTCCCTGTAAAGTCCATCACTTAATGAGGGAATGCCTGTGTGTGTGTGTGTGTGTGTGTGTGTGTGTGTGTGTGTGTGTGTGTGTCTGTGTGTGTACAGTATATTCCTTTTAAAGTATATTCCCTGAATATGTGTGTAAGCGTGGCGGTCCATAGTGGTTTTGGCAGAAGCGACGTTGCTCAGAATGTCAGATGACGTCGTTAACAGCAGTGTGAGCAGCAGAATGAGTGTCTCTGGTGGATGGATTAACCCAAAATTCACCCTCATTTCAAAAGCCTCTGTTTCTCTGACTGCAGCAGAAATAAGCCCAGGATTCCACCTGGCTGCTCCCCACTAACAGCCTTTATCTGCTTAGTAATGTAATACTCTATAGGCCGACTGTATATTTCCTACAAATAATTATAGAATAACAGCGCCTGGTTTTGTTGAAGCTTTGTGAGTTACTTGGTTGTCACGCACCACGTTTAATGAAGAAATGGTTATATTGTCTGAAATGAGATGTTGGTTTGTGTGGGTGTGAATGTTTTTCTTGGACACCATGCTGAAGCCTAGACACCACGTCACAAATGGCACAGCGCTTATTAAGTATGATGATGGCATTTCTGTGGAAGAAAACATCTCTTACTGACAAGTAAATCCGACACTCTTTCACTGAACTACATGTGTGTCTGGTTAAAGTAATGTGTCTCCCTGTGTTTCTCTCAGCTCTGCTCTCTGTGAGACTGCAGGGTGAAGATGCCATATGACCGTCTCCCCTCCAGATCACTCCACCTCCCACAGGGAGCCCCGGAGACCCTAAACCCCAAACCATAATCCCTAATCCCAGCTCCTTGCCATTCAAGTACATTAGTCAATTATTACACATAATCCATGGGGTTCGCCAAAGCTGCTTTAGGAGAGGAATAAGGAGCTACACTTGGCTGATGTAATTGACCAGTGGATAAGTATATGGCCAGTCCATCTTGGTCTAATTTGTTTTGCATTTTAGCCTCAGGGTAATGCTGGACTGCTGAGCCATCTTGGGAGACAGATACCGCCCAATGACTAGGGACTTGAGTCACGATATGTTCAGTCATTCAATTCAATTGTAATTCTTGGCTGAAGCCTCAATGCAAGAAAGTCACTGGTCATCTGATAGTTTGTTCGGTTGGTGTTTGTTTACTACAGGTGTAGGATGTTAATTTGACCACTCTTTTGTTGCTGAGAATTTCCCTCACAGCAGGAAATGCAAACGTGTAGTGTATCTGAGGTTTAAAAAGGCTTCTGTTGGTAATTTACATTGAAAACAACTCAGACTTGACTTGCCCTAACGAAAAATCTATCAACCCCTACAAAAAAATGTTCTAATGTTCCAATGCACATAATAATTCACATTTCCTGTTGCTGCAGGATTATTTTCATGCCGTAGCAAACTGGCTCAAATTAAGATCCTACGTCTGTATCTCTGCCGCTTAGAGTAGGTCTAGTTCTTGTGTCCGTGTTTTGTATTATGAATGACATTAAGTGGACAGATTGATAAAAGGATATTCACTCATGGCGGTGTGTGGTTACGAGACCTGACAACATTGTTTTCTTGTATGTTTTCAGGGAACACTCTGAGGGCCAATGTCCCTGAGTTGGACACCACAGCCAACGTGACATCCCTGCCCAGTAAGGTCGAGGAAGCGGCCAAAGTGAATGATGTTGTTATCGAGGTGACCGGGGTCAGCGCCTCAGTCAGCCCCGTCGTCACGGTGACCCAGAGGGCCGGCCGCATGCCCCGCTCCAAAGAGGAGCAGGGCAGCGGCATGCTGGGAGAAGGGGTGTTGCCAGCCGAGGAGGAGGTGGTGGCCCCGCCCAGGATCAGCCCTGACTCAGCAGAGACAGAGCTCCTTCTGCTTAGCAACCCCCGTGGCACGGAGGAGGAAGAGGATGAAGAGGAGCACACCGACCCACCGTGGCTGAACGCCAGAGACAACGTCTTCGACCTGGACCGGCACTTCCGAGAAGGAGTAGCCAATCTGGCCACCACCACTGCCCCTCCCCCTGCCGCCGCTAACCCCTCTCGCCCGGACGTCCTCACCGTGGACTTCTTCGACCCCGCCTCTCGCGGCCGCGGCCTGGACCTAGCCCCGCCCTCTCCCTCCTCTTTGGCCCACGAGCTCCAGGGCGGCGACCCCACTTCCTGGGAGATGCCAGACAGCTACGACCCCTTCACGCCGTACGAGGAGGGTGCATCGCCCACCCCTGATGAGTACTCCTACGGCACCACTACTGATACCTTGGATGGGGATGACGACTTGAGGCTAACTGCCGAGCCTCCATCGCGCTCCAGGCCCAGGGCTCCCCCAGGTTCCGGCTCCTTCACCCCAGACAAGAGGCTGCCCAGTGGGGGTGCTGCTGCTGCACCAGAGGGCCCTGCAGCAGCCCCTCCAGCGTTACCCGTGGATGGCTCAGACGGAGCCGGTGGCTGCCGCCAGGGCTACGTGAAGCAGAATGGAACCTGCCGCTCCCCCTGCGACACACTGCCCAGCTACTGCTTCAACGGAGGCCAGTGCTACCTACTGGATGAAATGGGGGTCTTTTGCAGGTGAGAGATGGAATGAGCGCGCACACACACACACACACACACACACACACACACACACTCTGGCACACATAGCCATCACACATACTGTACATCATAGGCAAGGCATCCAGATGGAAGAAATCTAGTTTACTAACATATCAGAGATAAACATTGAACCCAATAAAACCCATTATCTCTGTCTGCATTGCAATAACAGATATCTACACCCTGGACAATGTGTTTAGAAAGTATGAGCTAGCCTGATGAGTGAATGAGATGGAGGATGGAAAACAGTTCCCCGTCACACACACACACACACACACACACACACACACACACACACAGTGAGCGAGAGAGAGAGGGAGACAGAGAGAGAGAGAGGGTAGGGGAGAAAGAGGGAGACAGAGAGAGATAGAGAAAGAGAGAGAGAAGGAGATGGAGAGAGAGCGGGAGAGAGAGAAGGGGAGAAGGGGGGAGATGGAGAAAGAGAGAGGGAGACAGAGAGAGCTAGAGAAAGAGAGAGAGGGAATGTAAATGTAAATTAAAATTGGGCTAGAGAATAGAAAGCAACACGTGTTCCTGGATGCTTTACAGAGACGCTTAGGAGGAAACTTCAATTGTTTTGCCAGATCAATTTCAACCATCCGGTTCTGGTGTGGTAGTCACGCGACCCACACGTGCGCAATCAATCTAAAACAAAAATCCAGAAAATCACATTGTATGATTTTTAAGTAATTCATTTGCATTTTATTGCATGACATAAATATTTGATCACCTACCAACCAGTAAGAATTCCGGCTCTCACAGTCCTGTTAGTTTTTTTGGAGTTTAGAGCTTTTTGGTCTAAACTCCACTCGCCGTGTTTGGAGGAAGAAGAAGGATGAGTACAACCCCAAGAACACCATCCCAACCGTGAAGCATGGAGGTGGAAATTTAATTATTTGGGGATGCTTTTCTGCAAAGGGGACAGGATAACTGCACTGTATTGAGGGGAGGATGGATGGGGCCATGTATCGCGAGATCTTGGCCAACAACCTCCTTCCCTCAGTAAGAGATTGAAGATGGGTCGTGACTGGGTCTTCCAGCATGACAACGACCCGAAACACACAGCCAGGGCAACTAAGGAGTGGCTCCGTAAGAAGCATCTCAAGGTCCTGGAGTGGCCTAGCCCATCTCCAGACCTGAACCCAATAGAAAATCTTTGGAAGGAGCTGAAAGTCCGTATTGCCCAGCGACAGCCCCGAAACCTGAAGGACCTGGAGAAGGTCTGTATGGAGGAGTGGGCCAAAATCCCTGCTGCAGTGTGTGCAAACCTGGTCAAGAACTACAGGAAATGTATGATCTCTGTAATTGCAAACAAAGGTTTCTGTACCAAATATTAAGTTCTGCTTTTCTGATGTATCAAATACTTATATCACGCAATAAAATGCTAATTAATTACTTAAAAATCATGTGATTTTCTGGATTTTTGTTTTAGATTCCGTCTCTCACAGTTGAAGTGTACCTATGATGAAAATTACAGACCTCTACATGCTTTGTAAGTAGGAAAACTTGCAAAATCGGCAGTTTATCAAATACTTGTTCTCCTCATGTATGTTCACAGTATAGGGGATGCATTAGATACAGTATATCTCTGATCTTGTCATTGTCAGATTATTTTAAATTTACTGTGATTTTGTGTGTTTTACAAGGTTCCTGGTGCATTGATACCTGGCCAACAGATCTTTATAGAGGACACCATGAGGAGAAAGTGTAAGCCAGGTTACATGAGAAGGAAAAATCCCTTCCCCAAACTCATCCAACCCATTGTTATAAAACCCCTCGGATCATTATGCAGAGCTATGCCAAGATATTTATTTCCCTTTATCCTGTAACTAACCGAACGAACCAATCAGCAGGGAGAGATCAGAAATCAGCAAACATCTGTGTGGATTAGCATGCAAATGTATGCGTGGTAGCAAGTCCCTGGATGGCCATCGCCTCCTGACTGGCTCTGATGGAGATGATGATGGCAATGAGAGCTGGCGCAGATGAATCGAATAGACAGGGTCCCCATGCCAAAGTGATTATGTTCACACAACAGGAGAGCTCACACAAATGTATGTGTGCACATATGCTCAAATTGAGACACACACACACACGCATTTACACATACACACGAACGCACACACTGTCACGGCTGTTGAAGGAAGAGGACCAAGGTGCAGCGTGGTGAGCGTACATATTCCTTTATTTAAGAATGACGCCGACAAAAAACAACAAACCATACAAAAAACGAACCGTGAAGCTAAAGGCCATGAACAAAGAGAGACAATGATAGACAGCTGTCCTCGAGTGAGAACCATACCCGGCCATAGAAATACAAAAATCATAGATAACAAAACATAGAATGCCTTCCCCAAATCACACCCTGACCAAACCAAATAGAGACATAAAAATCCCCCCCCCCCCCCCCCCCTCAAAGGTGTGGACTCCGGCAGCAAATCCTGAACCTATAGGGGCGGGTCTGGGTGGGCATCTATCTGCGGTGGCGGCCCCGCTCCACCTCTGGCTCACCCCGCTGCGGGCCCAGACTGGGCACCCTCGTTGCTGCGGGCCCCGGACTGGAAGCCGTTGCCGCGGGCCCCGGACTGGAGGGCGTCGCCGGAGGCTCCGGACTGGAGGCCCTCGTTGGAGGCTTCGTGCCATGTCTCACCACTGGAGGCTTCTTGTCATAGATCATCACTGGAGGCTTCTTGCCATGGATCATCACTGGAGGCTTTGTGCCATGGATCATCACTCGAAGCTTCTTGCCATGGATCATCACTGGAGGCTTCGTGCCATGGATCATCACTGGAGGCTTCGTGCCATGTCTCACCATTGGAGGCTTCTTGTCATAGATCATCACTGGAGGCTTCTTGCCATGGATCATCACTGTAGGCTTCGTGCCATGGATCATCACTCGAAGCTTCTTGCCATGGATCATCACTGGAGTCTTCGTGCCATGGTTCATCAGTGGAGGCTTCTTGCCATGGATCATCACTGGAGGCTTCTTGCCATGGATCATCACTGGAGACTTCGTGCCATGGATCATCACTGGAGGCTTCGTGCCATGGATCATCACTGGAGGCTTCGTGCCATGGATCATCACTGGAGGCTTCGTGCCATGGATCATCACTGGAGGCTTCGTGCTGGAGGCTTCTTGCCATGGATCATCACTGGAGGCCTGGCTCTGGGAGTAGGCACAGGACTCACCAGGCTGGGGAGACATACAGGAGGCCTTGGCCAAGGCCCCGGATACACTGGGCCGTGGAGGCGCACTGGAGGTCTCGAGCTAAGAGCCTGCACATTCCGTTCTGGCTCGATGGTGACTTTGGCCCGGCACGTGCGGGGCGCAGACACAGGACGCACTGGGCTGTGCAGACGCACTGGAGACACAGTGCGCAGAGCCGGCGCAGGATATCCTGGGCCGTAGAGACGTACTGGAGGTCTGGAGAGCAGGGCTGGCACCATCCGTCCTGGCTGGATGCTCACCCTAACCCTGGCAGATGCGGGGAGCTGGGATGTAGCGCACCAGGCTAAGAACACGTACTGGAGACACCGTGCGCTCCACCGCATAACACGGTGCCTGACCAGTACGACGCCCGCCACGGTAAGCACGGGGAGTTGGCTCAGGTCTCCAACCTGACTCTGCCACACTCCCCGT
This sequence comes from Oncorhynchus mykiss, assembly GCF_013265735.2. NCBI lineage: Eukaryota > Metazoa > Chordata > Actinopteri > Salmoniformes > Salmonidae > Oncorhynchus > Oncorhynchus mykiss. Next base: position 31,956,385 of record NC_048566.1, read on the forward strand.
GTGCCCCCCCAAAATCATTTTGGGGATGTCTCTCGGGCTTCCTTAGCTGCTTCCAGTTCCTCCCGTGGACGGCGATACTCCCCAGCCTGCCTCCAGGGTCCTTTCCCATCCAGGATATCTTCCCATGTCCAGGAGTCCCGAACACGCTGCTCCTCCTTACCACGCTGCTTGGTCCCTTGGTGGGAGAAAGTTCTGTCACGGCTGTTGAAGGAAGAGGACCAAGGTGCAGCGTGGTGGGCGTACGTATTCCTTTATTTAAGAATGACGCTGACAAAAAACAACAAACCATACAAAAACTAGCCTTGAAGCTAAAGGCTACGTGCCATGAACAAAGACAACTTCCCACAAAGAAAGGAGGGAAAACAGGTTACCTAAGTATCGTTCCCAATCAGAGACAACGATAGACAGCTGTCCCTGATTGAGAACCATACCCGGTCAAAACATAGAAATAAACAAAACATAGAATGCCCACCCCAAATCACACCCTGACCAAACCAAATAGAGACATAAAAAGGCTCTCTAAGGTCAGGGCGTGACACACACATACACACAAAAACACACACACGCTTTGCTTTTACCATGAGCCCAATAGAACCTTTCCCAACTCAAGGCCCTAATCATGACATAATGACCCGGTCTTCTCCTCCCCCTGCAGACACACAGTTTCTCACCAGTGTGCAGCTATACAGTTAAACTGTTCAGTGATCTTGACACTGACCTCTTGACTCTGCCAGTTTCCTGTTGCAGGCCAGCAATAGGTAATCTTCCAGCCGGCCTAATGGCCAGTGATGAGGTGTGTGATTGAGATGGCAGATGCCTGATCCTTGCAGAGATTGGTCTTATCCTTTTACTGGTTTATAATCATTGGAGCAACAGTCCATAGAGTAGGCAAGCCAAGAGCAATATCGCAAATCACTCCCATCAAACTTAACTAGGATACTACAGCAATGTGGCTGCAGGTAGCTAGTTTAGTGGTTAAGAGCGTTGGGTCAATAAATGAAAGATCGCTGGTTCGAAATCCCTGAGCCGATTAGTTGAAAAGTCTGATAAGATGCCCTTGAACAAGGCACTTAACCCTAATTGCTCCTGTAAGTCACTTTGCGTAAGAGAATCTGATAAATGACTCAAATGTAAATGCTTATCACTATAAGACAAGGTCTTTGGTGGGCTTAAAGAGATCATAGTAAACCATAAACAAACAGTAAACAATGCACTAAGTACATTGATTTTGATGTCTGTGAGAAGTCCATGTTAGATGACACTGTCAGTGTCAGTGAAGATCTGTGTTACACTGAGGGACAGTCCAAGTTATGTCTGAGGTTGGGCTAAGAGGCAATATGGGTCAGTGGAGCTCTGGCACAAGTGTCTGTGTGTGTCTGTGTGTAATGGTGAACTGAGGCTGATTCATACACCAGCCCAATTGAATCACAGTGGGATGAATGCAAAGGGCTCTGCCCTCTGTTATAACACACACACAAGTAGTTGGTTGTGTCTGCCCTCTGTTATAACACACTCCTACAAGTAGTTGGTTGTGTCTGCCCTCTGTTATAACACACTCCAACAAGTAGTTGGTTGTGTCTGCCCTCCACATCTCTTTCTGGGGTTTACCGACAAAAGCCATGTCCTGTTGTGTATGTGTGTACTGTAAGCCATGTCCTGTTGTGTATGTGTGTACTGTAAGCCATGTCCTGTTGTGTATGTGTGTACTGTAAGCCATGTCCTGTTGTGTATGTGTGTACTGTAAGCCATGTCCTGTTGTGTATGTGTGTACTGTAAGCCATGTCCTGCTGCGTATGTGTGTACTGTAAGCCATGTCCTGTTGTGTATGTGTGTACTGTAAGCCATGTCCTGTTGTGTATGTGTGTACTGTAAGCCATGTCCTGTTGTGTATGTGTGTACTGTAAGCGTTTGCATACTACGTGTGTGCGCATGTGTGCGTTGGTTTGGATATGGTTAGTAAGACTAGTTACAGTCTGTAACAGTCATGGAGAGGCTAATTTGAATGTTTGATCTACCTAACATAATCAATAGTTTACCTTTCTCTACTATCCCAACTAACATTTGTAATAATTTCCCCCATAGCTGGAGGACAACACTGTAAAATGGAGTGTAGGAGGGAAAGAGAGCGAGATGGATGAGATAGACATGGCAAAGAAAATTAGAAAAAAAGAGAGTAGGAGGGACTGAGAGAGAAAATGAGTCAGAGTTCGTCCTGCCTGCCAGTATGGAAACAGATCAGGACGAGCCAGGTTGAATTAATTGTGAGCGTGTGTGTGTGTGTGTGTGTGTGTATACAGTCATAGCTGCGTTTGTGTGTTAGTGTGTGTGTGTGTATATGTGCATGTGTGTGTGTATGTCTGTGTCTATGTGTATACAGTCATAGCTGTGTTTATGTGTGTGTGTATATGTGCATGTGTGTGTGTGTGTGTGTGTCCTGCAGCTTGATATAATTAAGAAGAGGTATTACCACCAGGAGTCCCATGTAGTCATGGCGATTTAGAATTTTGGGTTGCATTATGACAAGCATACACACAAATAAACATGCATGCGCATACACAGGCACACACACACACACACTCTCGGATTATGGCTATATTAAGACCCCATCCACCAATAAGCAGAAGAGCACAGGGTCATTCAAGAGGTCAGACACAGGAGATGAAGATCTAGTGAGAGGGCTCAGATCAGGGAACACACACACAGACCCACAAACACAGTAAGGTAGTCCAATGTATCCGATGAGCCATTCTGTGGCAATAGAGTCTGGTTTGTTGATTTGGGGTGCACACACACACACACACACACACACACACACACACACACACAAACAACACACACACACACACACACACACACACACACACACACACACACACACACACACACACACACACACACACACACACACACACACACACACAGCAGTTAAATGGAACATGGGGCAGGTATACTACATGTATTTCTAATTAGGGTTCATGGTTCATCAACACTTTACTTGACATCTAGCGTCACAACCTGTTATGGCACGGTCATAACCTGTCATAATATGGTCATAACACTGTCATGGGCCATATATTTACACCTGCTATGTGGACACCCCTTCAAATTAGTGGATTCGGCTATTTCAGCCACACCCGTTGCTGACAGGTGTATACAATTCAGCACACAGCCATGCAATCTCTGTAGACAAACATTGACAGTAGAATGGCCTTATTGAAGAGCTCAGTGACTTCAACGTGGCATTGTCATAAGATGCCACCTTTCCAACAAGTCAGTTCGTCAAATTTCTGTCCTGCTAGAGTTGGCCCAGTCAATTGTAAGTGTAGTTATTGTGAAGTGGAAACGTCTAGGAGCAACAACGGCTCATACACAAAGTGGTAGGCCACACAAGCACACAGAACGGGACCGCCGAGTGTTGAAGCGCGAAGCTCGTAAAAATGGTCTCTCCTTGGTAGTAACACCCACTACCGAGTTCGAAACTGCTTCTGGAAGCAACATCAGCACAATGATTGTTCGTTGGGAGCTTCATGAAATGGGTTTCCATGGCCGAGCAGCCGCACACGAGCCTAAGATCACAATGCCAAGTGTCGGCTAGAGTGGTATAAAGCTCACCGCCATTGGACTCTGGAGTGATAAATCACACTTCACCATCTGTCAGTCTGACGGAAGAATCTGGGTTTGGGGGATGCCACGAGAACGCTACCTGCCCCAATGCATAGTGCCAACTGTAGAGTTTGGTGGAGGAAGAATAATGGTCTGGGGCTGTTTTTCATGGTTTGGGCTAGGACCCTTAGTTCCAATGAAGGGAAATCTTAAAGCTACAGCATACAGTGACATTCTAGACTTTTCTGGGCTTTCAACTTTGTGACAACAGTTTGGGGAAGGCCCTTTCCTGTTTCAGCATGACAATGCTCCCGTGCACAAAGCAAGGTCCATACAGAAATGGTTAGTTTAGGCCTCCCGAGTAGCGCAACTGTCTAAGGCACTGCACCGGAGTGCTTGAGGCGTTACTACAGACTCTGGTTTGATCCTAGGCTGTGTCACAACCGACCGTGACTGGGAGTCCCATAGGGCGGCGCGCAATTGGCCCAGCGTTGTCCGGGTTTGGGGAGGGTTTGGCCGGGGGGGGCTTTATATGGCACATCGCTCTCTAGTGACTCCTTGTGTCGGGCCGGGCACCTGCAGGCCGACTTCGGTCAGTTGAACAGTGTTTGAACAGTGTTTCCTCCGACGCATTGGTGCAGCTGGCTTACAGGTTAAACGGCAGGTGTTAAGAAGCATGGTTTGTCCGGTCATGTTTCAGAGGACCCATGGCTCGACCTTCGCCTCTTCCGAGCCCGTTGGGGAGTTGCAGCGATGAAACAAGATTGTAATTCGATCGCAATTGGATAGCACAAAATTTGGAAGAAAAAGGGGGTAAAAAAATGTATTTAAAAAAATAAAATGTTGGTTTGTCAAGATCGGTGTGGGACACCGACTGCAAGCCAGGCCTAATCGCCCAACATCAGTGCCCGACCTCACTAATGCTCTTGAATGGAAGCAAGTCCCTGCAGCAATGTTCCAACATCTAGTGGAAAGCCTTCCCAGAAGAGTGGAGGCTGTTGTAGGAGCAAAGGGGGATCAACTCCATATTGATGCCCATGATTTAGGAATGAGATGTTCGACGAGCAGGTGTCCACATACTTTTGGTCATGTAGTGTATATTATGAGTGTCAAAACCCACATTTATTCAAATGTGTTATTCCCTGCCAAGAAGTTTCCTTTCGTTTGGAAGTTGGTTTCTTAAATCCGTTGTTCTAGTATTGATTTCTTTACAGTCATGTTTTTTTCATCGTATTTTAAATAGCTTGTAGAAAATACACTTTATGACACTGTCATGAAGCATTATGACTGTCCTGTGTCACTTTACTTGGACTAAGAATTATAACCATCAGAATCATGTTGCCAGATAGACCTATCACGTACATGCCCTTATGTCAGTCATCAGTCAAAAAGAGGGTGTCCTGTCCTGCTCCTGAAATCTGCATTCATCCCAGTCATCAGCAACAGAGCATTGGTGTAGGTGCACGTCTTGACATCAATGTGTGCGCAATTACAATTTCTGAAAATGTTATATAACATAAAAATACCGTTGACAAGTTGGCTATGGTGTAATGGAGTTTTGACACTCTTATGTAGGTGTCATAACCAGCCACAAATTAATGCTATATATGTCACAACTGGTCTGAATATGTGTAATGACAGTGTTGTGTCCATAAGTTATGTCAGCTGTTATGACATGGTTATGACGCTAGGGGTCAGGTAAAGCGTTACCCAGCAGGGTAATGGGTTTTGTATTGCCAGAGGAGGCATATGGGTGATAGTTTGACCGATTTGTTTCCTCTATCGATAACATTTTCCCGATCATGGTGCCACCCACCTAATGACTTCCCACACCTTCATTTGTCTCTTAAATGAGTTTCAATTGATTATTTTAGTATCTATTTGGGGGCTGACTAGGCTGGGACTCTAGTTGTAAAACTAGGGGAAACACTGCTCAATGTTGTGACAGTCCCGCTGGGCTCTGACTAACGTTGCTGATCTTACCCTCCATTACCCTTTCATTATCCCTCGTTCTCCTTCCCTTTGTACAGTACCCCCCCACCCCATCCCCCGTTTACCCTCATCCCCCTTCGACCTCACCCCACAACACTGTGGGGGGCCTCCCAGTATGTCCCGTCTGTGCCCCCCTCTACCTTCCAACCCACTCAGTGCCCCCCTCCTCTTGGCCAGGTTAGGGTATCTATCCTGGGGGAGTTGGCAGTCGAACAGCCTTTACAAGCCTAATCAAGTAAATATTGAGGGGATTTGTGATGTGGCCCAGGCTCGGGTAATTCCATTGTGTCGCTGGGTTAGAGGGCTGTATTTGGTGGCGATTGGAGGTTGTGGTAAACCTTGATTGAGTTAATGATGGGGTAGGGAGGGAAGGCTCTGTCTGTGGTTACACTGGGTAACTGGTTAGGGTAAAGCTGTGGGAGTCGTGAGTGTTTAAACGAGGAGCTCAGAGAGAGAGAGAGAGAGAACCAAGGATAAAAGAACCAAGCCTTTTAAGGTAAAACAAACAAACAGCCATTTTGGATTGTAGGATTACAGGTTTCAGGGTGGAACACAATGTGGTCGATTTAAGGCTAATGAATGTTTCTACTGGGGTTATTTCAGTTGGATTGTTTCGGTTTGATTTTAACACTTGAGAAAACTTGCAACCAAAATCTTCAAGTCAAATTGTAGGGTTTTTAGGACTGCTGTTTTAGGACACCATTTATACAATGTCAAAACCAGTCAGTCAGCTAAATGGAAACAAGATTACACTCTCCTGGAGGCAGCTGGCAAAGAGCAGGAGAGCGGAAGGGGAGAGAGAGACATAAGGATAGTGGGAGGAAGAGAAGAAGAGGTGGTAAATCAGTGATAAATTAGAGCGATGGAGAAACTCAAGGGGCAGAGTGATAGAGGAGGGAATAAGAGGACATTGAGAATGAAAAATAAAGAGATTACTAAGCGAGAGAGAGTCTCATGAGAGCTCTGTGTGTGTGTGTGTGTGTGTGTGTGTGTGTGTGTGTGTGTGTGTGTGTGTGTGATGGAATGACATGTCGGTACTGCATCTGTTTCTTGTGCGGCTCAGCTGGATCGCCATGGCAACCAGCCATCCTCCTTACCCTCTCCTTAAATGTGCTCTCTTTCTCTCTCTCTTCGCTATATAAACTACCTCTTTGTACCAACATACAGTACCTTAGAGGGAGAGAGCGTATTCAAGTCCCCTTGAAAATGGCGAATGGCGTATCAGTAGTCCAGTCACACCTTCTCCTGCTAGAGAATGCCCCCTGGCACGGAGCCAACGCCCCTCGGTTGGCACTTTCGGCACGGGCACAAAGGGGGCAGGATGCAGGAAGCGGCACTGAAAGGAACCGAGCCCCCCATCACCCACTTACTGGGCTGAATTGAAACTGTGAATCTGAAAGGCCATACTCACACCTCCATTCATTCTACACATTTACATTCATCTGTGTGAGTCTGTAGGTCTCTTGGCCTGTGTTTGGGGAACATTGGAAGGGAGAGGTGCATTTATGTTGCTCTTCACATTCAAATTCTTCCAAGTGAATTTGTGTCCTTCCGTAAGTGGTGATTTCCCTCTAAAATCCACATGCAGACATTTGAGGAGTGAGTGTGAACCTTTGCATTCTCGTACCTATTTTAGCCTGTATGGGCTCTTCTCAGTGAGTGAGTTTCATTCACATTCACATGCTTTCCCGAGTTCCAACTACTTCACACATTCAGTCTCTTTAAACAGCCTGTTTTATTCTCCGTGATCACACTTCTACTACTAGAAAAAACGTTTTCAAAAGAGTTCTTTGGTTGTTCCCATAGCAGAACCCTTTTAGGTTCCATGTAAAAATCTGTGTAAAGGGTTCTACATAGAACCCAAAAGGGTTCAACCTGGAACCAAAAAGAGTTCTTCAAAGGGTTCTCCTATGGGAACAACCAAAGAATCTTTTTAGGTTCTAGATATTAGCAGAAATATACATAGTATCTGGTTACTATGAGACCAGTCATTACCATTTCCTCTTGTTAACTAGTGTGATCGACCCAGTTTATAGAGTCTTATTTCTTATTCTACATGCAGTACCATTCATTCTCGTAGTGGTTTCAAGCATTTGATTAGTAAGGTTCCAGTCTTGTTCCAGTCAGCAGACGAAGCCATCTGCCTCTGTCATTTTTGTCCTAGAGCAAAAAGAGTCTAGGGCTCAGATGGCAAGTGTGTGTGTGTGTTATTTGTGTGTGTGTGTGTGTGTGTGTGTGTGTGTGTGTGTGTGTGTGTGTGTGTGTGTGTGTGTGTGTGTGTGGAAAACAGCCTCTGGTTTTCAGTTTTTTTCTATTTTCTGTTCAGACAGAATGATCACATTATCCCTTCAAATAGAGCTATGTTGAAAGCCTGCTGGTGACACTTCAGTCTGTTTTAGACCAGGAGTTGAAATTTCACTTCCGTAAATGATATACACTGGGGCAGTGTATGTGGGATGTTGAATAGCATTTTTTTTGCCCCCACACTCAGGGCTGGATTCAATCCGTATCGCAGAAGTATCGTGGAAGATCCGCGTTATAGCTCCATTTAAATTGAGATTGTCCACGATACTTCCGCGATACGGATTGAATCCAGGCCTGAAAGCTTTCAGACTCACATAATGAAGCACTTGGGATAATTATAAAAATAAATTCTTGATTTTCTTAAACCTAGCAATCTGGATTGAAATGTGTGCCAACCATTCAAGCTTGAACTATGAATGACACAGTGGTACTGCCCTCACCCTAATCTAAATAATTTAGAGCCTGCACACGCACGCACAGACAGACAGAGATACACACACACACACACACACACACACACACACACACACACAATTTTGTTAAAGTGTTATGTTTGGTGAATAAACCCTTTTCCATTTCTCACCCACCCTTTTTTTCTCTCCATCCTTAATTTGTTTCCCTTTACCCTCCTCTCATGGCCTTTCTCCACTCTTCCCTTATCTGGCCATTTCATCTGTCTCCCATCTGTATTTCCCTGGCTGCTCTTCTCTCTCTCCTCTCCGTATTCCATTCCACATGCCTCATTGTTTCCACTACTACTACTTCCCCCTCTTCATCTTGGTTTTCTTTTTCTCTCCTCTCCTTTTTGCTCCCCTCTCTCTCTCCATCCCTCCGTCTCCATACAGGTGTAATGTCCAGGACTACATCTGGCACAAGGGTTCCCGCTGTGAGTCGGTGGTGACAGAGTTCCAGGTGCTGTGTCTGACCATCGGGGCGTCGGCCCTCATGGTGCTGCTGCTCTTCATGATCACCGTCTGCTTCGCCAAGAAGCTCCACGTGCTCAAGACCGAGAACAGCAAGCTGCGCAAACGCAGGTAAGCTTACAGCGGGGGCCTGGGGAAACCTGCTCAAATATAGGGGAGTCTATGGACCAGATAAAACCAGTTAGCACAAAGGTGTAAGAAAACCAGGAAAAACCAGGCAGTGAAACCAGAGAGCATAGAACCCATGGGAAACTGGCTGCGCAAAACGCAGGTGAGCTTATGGACTAGAAAAACCAGGCAGCAGATAGACAGGTTTTTGAGCTCTTGTATTCTCACAGCATATGTATGCGAAATAAGCATTTCTTGCACTATTGAAAATGAAAATATTTAGTATTCGACTGGAGTTTTACATGAGTATTGGACATGTGTGGACCTGTGAATTACAACGACATTACAACTACTTCCATTGAAACAAAGCTCCGTTCAGGGCGAAACCTTGGGGCTGTTGGAGAGAGTAGTGGTGGGGGGGGGGGGGACAAAGGATCGGGACAAAAGGACAGGAGATGGAGGAGGAGGAAGAGAGCTGAAGCTAGAGATACCTGAGAAGGTTGTGGATAACTTTAGGAGAGAGAAGAGGCTGAGAGAGGGAAGTGAGGGAGGCTGGACTGGAAAGAGGAGGATGGGGGGGGGGGGGGGACAAAGAGAAGAGGCGATAGATAGGATAGACAGAGGGGGAGAATTGGATGGATCAGATAAAGGGGGGAGGATATTAAATGAGCGAAGGAGACAATGAAGGAATGCGGAGGAGGAGGAGGAGGAGGGGGAGGAAAACACGATGACAAGATAGATGAGAGAGGAAACACAAAAAGAGAGAAGAGATAAAGCAGAGAGAGAGAGAGAGAAAAGGGAGGGATTGAGTTTGCATTGAAAGAGAACGGGATGAGGATAGCTAGAACGAGTGCTGTGTGAGATGCGGCTGTGCCTTCGCCTGTCGTTTTGCCTAGCAACAGTGAAGTCACGTAGGAGGGTGGATGAATGTGGATGCTTCCATCAGCAATGCACATTTCTTAGCTGAGGATGATGATGTTAGCATTATGATGATGATGAAGAAGAAAAGGGGAGCAGTCAGTGCGGGGGATAGCGTGCTGATGGCTAGCGCGCGGTGCTAGCTGAAAATAGTGATGTCATTGCTGCTCTGGTTCCAGCTGAAAGTAGGGCAGTCTGATCAGGAGTGTATGAGAGGGGAGGGGGGGACAAGGCAGGGGAGGCGAAGTTGACCTACATACAGCTGTGCGACCTGAGGGGTGTGTGTGTGAGGAACGGGGGGTGGGGATGGACAGCATGCAGCGTAGGAGAGACACCACAGCCTCATCAAGTGGTTAGCCAAAAATCAAAGAGGAGGAAGGAGAAACAGAAGAGTAGAAGAGAGCAGAATGAAACAGGAAAACGGAGGGGCGGGAAGAGTGAAGGAGAGAGAGTGGAAATGTGTAGAGGAGGGTGAGCAGAGGGAGGGCAGGAATAGGAAAGAGCTTTTACCAAGAGAAAAACTCAGTTGTTGTTGGAAGGACATGTTGTTGGAGGGAGAGAGACTGTGTGCATGTGCGCGCGTGTATAGGGCACTGCTGATGAGGCTCATGTATACATGAGACGCCCACCTCTCTCTCCCTCCATCTGCTGCAGATAATTGCAGTGGGCTGCACAGTGTCTGTGCCGCAGTCAAGATGGGGTCTGCTTCCCTGTCAGAGAGAGAGAGGCAGAGAAAAAGATGGAGTGAGAGAGAGATGGAGGGAGGGAGATGCTGGGGGAAGGGGGAGAAAGAGAGGGGTCATGAATGGGAGGAAGGGGGAGAAAGGGAAAAATAGTTGGGATTGAGGGAGGGAAAGAGAGAGAAAGCGAGAGGGGTGACAAGAGTGGCAGAGGACAGAGAGAGAGAGAGATGCAGGTAACGTCTTTGCAGAGAGGAGAGTGTGTGTTCTGGCTGAAGTGGCAGATTAAAACTTAGTTTTAGTCCCTTTTCCCCTGTACCACGGCTTAGAAACCACACCAATTATGGACATAAATAACACACATACAATCAGTATCCAAGCCCTGCAGTATCCTCCTTTCAATTCAATTCAAGCTTACTTTGGAGATTTACAATACTAACATAATTAAAATAATTTGAATCAATATTGGCAACTGCTTTCTGTCTCCCTATTTATTTCTCTACTCCATCTCTCTAGCACACCCTCCCTCCTCATTACTTGAGCTTTGATTGGCCTGTCATATGAACTCATTAAATATAAATGTTGGAGCGGCATCTCAATCAGACAGTAGTAGGAAGTGCTGGGGCTGTACTGATGGGTCTAGTTCAGAAGATGTTTAACTATGGATATGATGAGGAGAGGGAGAGATGGAGGTCGAGAAGAGACAGAGAAACTGAGAAACTCTTTCCAGCCAGCAGATGTTTCTGGAATAACACAAAATGACAAATGACTGTTTGGGAAGTCTGTTTTGGATATCAAGTTTCTCCAAGTGTTTAATTGGTTACACAAAGTGAATCACAGTGCTTCAATGGTAGGTCAATGGTGAGTCATTGTTGTTTGTTTGGAAAGTAACTTTCATTTTTGTTTTCAGTTGCAAAACAGTGTACCCCATTGAATGCAACCCAGGATTGGGTGTCAAAGTGGCCATAGCTGTAGTCTAGTTTTGATTCACAGCTGATTTGTTGCATCACAGAGGGTATCTGTCTGTCTGTCATCTGCAAACTGAAGTCTTACACTTGCACTATATTGTAACTAACGCTGCTCTCACTTGCTTTTTCTCTCCCTCCTTCCTCCTCTCTCTACCTCCTTTACCCCACGTTTTCACATACTTTCCCCTCATCCTTGAATCCTGATTTTGCCCTCCCTATTCTCTCTTCATCTCTCTTTTTCTCTTCTCTCCTCCTCTCACTGCATCCCTCTTTTTCCATTTCCCCCGCCCCATCGACACTCTCCTTTTCCTCCACAATGTGACCCCTCCTACTTTCCTCCTCATTTAATCCTCTTTTACCTGTTCTCCCTCCTCCCTTCCTCTCGTCTCTGGTCACCTCCCTGTCCCCCTTCCCTGTCCTCCCTTCCTCTCGTCTCTGGTCCCCTCCCTGTCCCCCCCTCCCTGTCCTCCCTTCCTCTCGTCTCTGGTCCCCTCCCTGTCCCCCACTCCCTGTCCTCCCTTCTTCTCGTCTCTGGTCCCCTCCCTGTCCTCCCTTCCTCTCGTCTCTGGTCCCCTCCCTGTCCTCCCTTCCTCTCGTCTCTTGTCCCCTCCCTGTCCTCCCTCTCGTCTCTCGTCCCCTCCCTGTCCTCCCTTCCTCTCGTCTCTGGTCCCCTCCCTGTCCTCCCTTCCTCTGGTCCCCTCCCTGTCCTCCCTTCCTCTGGTCCCCTCCCTGTCCTACCTTCCTCTGGTCCCCTCCCTGTCCTACCTTCCTCTCGTCTCTGGTCCCCTCCGTGTCCTCCCTTCCTCTCGTCTCTGGTTCCCTCCCTGTCTTCCTCCTCTTCCCAGCAGTAAGTACCGGCCTCCATCGGAGCAGCACAATGATAATTTCTCCCTGTCCACCATCGCTGAGGGCTCCCACCCAAATGTAAGGAAACTGTGCGACACCCCTCCTAACGTCCCTCATGCCCGTGCTTTGGCTTACTATGATAACATTATCTGTCAGGTAACGTGGTTCTCGTCTCTCTCTCACCCTTTCCTTCCTTCCCTCCTCCGCATGGGCTTGAGTGTCACCTCTCCGGGGTTACGAGGCGGGGTGTTACAGTGGGGGCATTCTCTCTCGCTATGGGACAAGTCTACAGCCAGATAGGCAGGCAATACTGTTACCATGGCAACAGCGTGGCTGTAAAGTCTTTACTGTGTATTGCCTCATTGTCAGTTATTGGTTGAGTTTTTTTGTTAGCTATTGATCGTACTTGAAGGTGACACACACACACGCATGTACACACACTGCAGATCAAATCAAATTGTATTGGTCACATACACATACACACGGTTAGCAGATGCTATTGTGTGTGTAGCGAAATGCTTATAAATGTGAAAGATGGAGCAAGGAAATAAGTGTATCTTACCTATACACCTGCCTGACCCATTGGTGTGGTGTGGTCAGTTCTGTCCAGGCTAAGACTTGACCAAGAGAGAACTCCTATAGCCCTCACTGTTACCCCCTCCACCCCATCTATCCCTGATCTGCTCTCCCTTTAATCACCTGTGCATTGGTATGTCACTGCATGATTGCTCTATCGCTCACATGGTGGCTCACATGGTGGCCCCCCCTGGTGGCCATATCAGCCACTGCAGCAGCCTGTCCGTCGCTCTGCCTCCGCATCTCTGTCCGTCCGTTGCACTCATTTATCCTGACTTGGGCTGGATAGGTTGGAAAAGTGAAGAAGGTCTCTTGATTGGTCGATAATAGGGCTTTGGGGGGGGGGGGGGGCGGGGAATCTGGGGGCATGAAATGAAATGAAATGTTTATGGGGTTATTATCAGGTTGGTAGAGGATGGTGTGTGAGATGTGTGCAAGGTGGGCGGGGCTATTAAGTCAGGATAAACATCTGAGATGCAACGTCCCCCTGCTGCCTGTAGGTGGCGGGGGAGAGCATAGACCTAGCTGCACAACTAACGGAAGCATGGGGTAGCATAGCGCTAACATGGTTGTAGCAGCATGAGTAGAATTAGTGCTACGACATAAGATGTGGTGCCACATTCTCACGACTCATCAAATAGTTCTGGTCATCATACATGGTATAACCACAATAAAATTGCTTCACTTAGATTTATTTTGCTCGTTTCTTTGTTTGTCTGTAGTTAGTTTATTTTGCGTTATTCTTCCTTCTGGGTAGTTGCGATAATGTTTCCGTAAATATAATATAGTGACAACTTGGGGGGCATCATATTGCAGTGCTTCATAACACGAGACAGTTAGCACAATCGCCTATCAGAACACTACTAACCGTAACCATAACCGCTACCCGATACCATCCACGACCAAATAAAACATCATACAACACCCCCATCTTCCAGACATCTTCTGATCTCTGAAACAGGAAATCTCTGCTCTTTGAGTCTCAACCTGGGTTTGCAGTTTACATCCACAGGTCCACAGTCAGTGTGTTTGTACATCTCTCTATTCATACGAGTCGATTTTAGAGCACCAGTACAGAGTATCTGGAGAAAAGGTTCTTTAAAATACTATGTAGATTCATCTGCAGAGAACAGCCAACACCATAGAGACATACTTCTTACTAAAAAAGCTCCGAAAACATCAACTAATAATACCAATACCTCAAATCCCTCCGTCTAGTTCATGAACTAAAACCCTTGTGTTTCTATGTCAACACGTTACCCTCAGAAATACTTCATCCAACATTTACTATGGTAATGTCAAGGCCACAAAGCACCATAGTTACTGAGACAAATCCTTCGGTGTCCTTATATGGGCAAGACAGTCTCGACCTCTCAATGTGAGCTGGGAATATCAGATATCATCCTTAGGAAGTTCCCCTTAGTAGGTCTTCTCTCCCTGCTTTTTCATTCTCTCTCTCTACCGCCAACTCTCATGGTTTCTATCCAACTACCTCTTTCTCTGTCACTCTCTGTTTTTCTCTCTCTGTCTCCCTCCCTCTCTCTCTTTATCACACTCTCTCTCTCGCTCTCTCTGTTTGAGGATGTTATGTATCTTTGAGGAGTATAACCCTCTCCTCCTGCCCCCCCCCCCCCCCCCCAGAAAACCATGAGCAGATACACCTGGGAGTGTAAGACCAAAGAGGAGCCCGACAGTGAGGTAAGATAAACCCCCTCAGATGGCCCGCCCCCTCTCCCTTAAACGGCTCTCATTGTACTGTGACCCTGTCAGTCACCCTCTCTCAACTCAACGGACCAATCCACAGTCCCAAACTTGGCTATTCAGAACCTAGTGCTGTTACTCCTAAGTGCTGATCTAAAGTCCGTTTCTAAATTAAGTTAGCCATTATCCGGAAATGATCCATTAAAGGGATCGAGTAAATGCTGATTTTAGACATGATCCATATCTTTACATATTGTGGGCTCTTAAAATAACAACTACGAAATAAACATAATTTAAAATATGAAATGTACACTTTTATCTAGGTTAAATGGCACAGAGATAAACATTGTAGCAGTACACTGTTGTCCTTGTAGGGTCCTTCAGAAAGGGGATATCGACCCTTCCCACATGAGTTCTTAGCAGAAGAGAAAACACTGCAGTAGACTGAAACCAGAGGAATCTCGCTAGACAGAAACTCTCTCTTCAGATACACACACGGTCAGAAACGGTACACACTCCAACATGTATAAAAACACAATCATATATGCAGAAACACAGATAATACAACTAGAGAGTGAAATATTGTTGGAGGGAGAATAGTTTCTCTATTTTCAGCATTACATGGACCGAGTACAGTGGATTGTATCCGTTTACCCTTAATCTCCTATCAACATTAATACTTGTCCTTTTATGGACCATGCTGGTTTACAGCATATCTTTAACTATGCCTTGTGTCAATTCCATTCTAACTCAGTCAATTGACAAAATGATAATGAGGATAAGTAAAAGTCTATATTTAGAGTAATTAATACATGTATATGTTCTCTGTATTGATTGAATTAATATTAAATTGATGAAGGGATTATGGAAGGGTTAGACTGATACATAGTGACATGTGTTCATAACACTGCCAGACCTGTGGAATAAAGGCAGGGATGTATAGTATCGGTGTCCCTATTGTCCAGTCCTGCCCCGTAGGCTGTGCTTTGCTGTGCTGTGCTGAGCCATACTGTACTGTGCCATGCCAGTGAAGAGCATTGAGGCTCTCTATCTGTAACAAATCGTTTGACTCAGTCCTGTCCCACCCTCTTCGTGTCCTTCCTCCACGACGCACACACAGATACACGTTTTATATCATGCACACAAAGATGCAGATCCAGACACACTCACATCAACTCTGAACACACACACACACACACACACACACACACACACACACACACACACACACACACACACACACACACACACACACACACACACACACACACACACATACAGACACACACACACAAAGCAGGAAGGATACAAAGATCTGTCCATGTTTCATCTTCATCTCAACACCCCGTATATCTCTGTTCCAAAAACTCCCCACAAAGTCCCTCTCACCCTCGTTCCCCAATACAATGGAAAACAACAGCAAACAACAACACATTTTCCAGTTTCACGCTGACGGAAGGAAAGATGGCCCCTATCCTGTAACCATGGAAGTGACGTATCCCCACGTCCTGCCCGAAGTTACTATCTAGGCCATCAGCCAATGGGTAAATGCTCTCGCCACCCCTTTTGTGTGCCATTGAATAACAAGCATTTAGCTCTGTTTCGTAATGGCACAGCCCTCAGGGTCTGCAGTGTGTGTGCGTGCGTGTGCGCGTGCCTGTGTGTGCGCTTGCGTGTGTATGTGTGTGCGTGCGTGCGTGCTCATGTGTGTATATGCGCGTGTTTGTATGTATGTGTGTATGCATGCGTGTGTCTGTCTGTCAGTCAGCCTGAGCACAGACAGACACTTCTACCTCAACACAGCAGGGTTGATGAAGCTATGCAATATTAATGAGGATAACAGGCTGGGAAAAACAGATTCAAATGAATGCCAATCCATTCTTGTTCTTGACCTTAATTAAATGCAGCCAAAAGCATGAATTGAAGTGAAACAGAGTTGTCTCCTAATGCATTGTTTTTCCAGCTCCAGCTGTACTGTAGGTATGTATGAAGGTGGTTCCACAGACAATGTGTTTAATGCCAATGGGGGCACAGCTCATTGTGTTTTAATTGGGACAGTAGCGAGGTGAAGGGGGCTGGATGAGTGATGGGGGGGAGGTTCTTGCATGTGTATATGCATGCGCTTCCTGGTTGGCCTGGATGGGGTGCTTGTTGGTGGGTTATGAAGGGTGGGAGGGAGTCACTCATACAGTTCTCCAATCACCTCAATGTCCCTTCAACCAAAACAAATGTGCAAAGTGAGCATGATGCTGAAACAATTGGTTAGCCACTGTACAATGTTTTTTTTTAAACGGTTAGCTTCCTCGCAGCTCTCTTCCATTGACGGATAGTCAGGTAGTGTGAGGATAATATGGGATTTGGGGATATTTATATCCAAACAATATATTAAATTGGATTAAAGCGAGGGATGGAGGGGAGAGGGGTGGTAAAGAAATGGAGTTAGAGGCTCAAATATCTTGAGATGTCAAGTTGATATTTCAGATATTCTCATCTCTTTAAGGGGAATGACTTTATGCAATAGCAGTGGTCTGTCTATAAGGGGCTATAAATTGATATTTTCAGAGGTTGAAGGCCATCTATTGGCTAATGCTGTGACGGTCCCTATGACAGGATGCAACAAAAGACCACATGGGAGACTAGAAGAAGGGTTTGGTTTATAACAGTTTTGGGCGGTCTGGCTGGGTGGGCCTAACCGTGTTTTCTCCTCCCTCCGTCCATCTGTCCGTCCGTCCCTGGCAGGATGATCCTAATGCCCAGAACAAGCTGGAGGACCCCGTGAAGGCCCCGGTGCCCAAGGAGGACGACTCCCTGAACATCCACAACTCCCTGACCCCCAAACACGAGAACCACAAGGTACTGGGCGAGGAGAACTCCTCTGAGGTAAACTCACTGCAGAACAACATGATGTAGAAGCCTGGGTCGGGATGAGAGCTCCAGTCCTGCTCTCTATCCCAGCCACCACGCCTACAACTGCTACCACCAGCCAACCACCGTCTACAACACGGCAACACTGCCACCAAGCGGGCAACGCCGCTGGAAAAAAAAAAAAAAAAACGCACCACCCCAGCTGAAACTCCTCCCCGACCTGCCACCGCCTATAGCGACCCCTTACGCCCAATCACGCTCCCCCGCCTCGCTGCCCTGCCCCTTCGTTGCTGTCACTCTGCTCCCCCTTACCCCCTGCCCGCACGCACATACACACACCAGAAAACACAAACAGACACACCAAAACACACAAACACACATATATACAAACACACACTCACATATACACTCATAATTCCCCTGCCTGCATTGGTGTATTTTGTAAAAATAAAAAAATCATATGGAGTTTAAAAAAGAAGTTAAGCATTGTAAAAAAATATAAAAGTTACTGAGAGGTTTCGATGTTTGTCTGACTAATTAAGTGAGTATGTATAAATATATGGAAAAAATGCTTGGATTGATATAAAAGAAACAACACAATGTGTCTTCGTTTTCATTGATGTGATTTCTAATCCTTTGATGTACTTGTTTTATTTTGTACTTTTTTGGGAATACAGACTTCAAAACAGAGAACAAAATCTAACAATTGTTGAAATAAACCTTTTTAACATGACACCTTTGTCCCTGTGTTTTCCTGAACAAGACTGTCCCTTTCCCTCTCAAACTCTTGCATGGCTTATTACAGCTTGGTAGCTCCTTGGGTTGCACTCTCTCTCTCACACACACACACACACATACACACACAGAGAGAGACACACACTACCTGCAGCTTGCATGGATCCTGTAGTTTGCTTTCTCACAAAACTGCAGCTGAAACACACAAAACAAAAACTCTTCTCTCACCACTCATGTCAGAAAGAGCCTTATTCAGAAGGCCAAACACACACATAACTCTCTTTCTTTCTTACACACGCGCACACACACACCCACCCACCCTCTGTTACATTCCCCGTTCACACATCATTTTTCATACCTTGCCCTGCATTCTCAATGAATCTCGAAGAAGGCCTCTCCGATGCGATGCCTTTGTCGGAGTGATCATTGAGAGAGTTCTAGACTGATTGGACAGAGTCTGGTATTGTAGGGCCCTTCTTAAGCTGTGGGGCCTTTGGTTGGGTGGATGGGGGATGGAGGGCCCCTTTCCCATCAATAGCGACAGAATTATTCAAACTACTACAGAGGAAAAGTTTGGCTATGGGAATGAACAGCAGGCAAGCAGCTACAACAGCAATTGACACATTTTCTCTCTCTCCCCTAGTCTCTGTTATGTTGCGGGTATGCAAGACAACACATAGCACTCATGGTTCAAAGGAGAAAACCTAACGGCTTCGCACAAACACACACACTCACACTCTGAAGAATATGTAAAGCTGAAACATTTGTGTGTCCTTGGGATGGACAGAGAATATAAAATCAATCAGCCTGCATGAGCTATAGCTCAGCAACTTGCTCCTCAATTGTGCCTGGGTTCGAGCCTTGGTGTGAGACCAATCAGTAGAAAGTGGTACTTCCTAAGTAAGAGCTTGACGTCCGTTACATTAAGGATTGTTCTTTGGCATTTTAGCAGACCGAAGAACTCTCCAATGAATCTGTTATGTTTCTACCCTCATCTCTTTAATATTCCACTTTATCTCCAATCAACACCAATGACACTTGAGGACTCAACCAGAAAGCCTCCCTTCCCTGGGGGCCACTCTGGGTTTGACTGTGTGTGTGTTTCTGTGTGTGTGTGTGTGTGTGTGTTCAGGCTTGTCTCTGGGAAGAGAGAGCACAGTGTTCATCACACCACAGGACAAGAGGTGATGGTGTGGTTGAGAGAGCTGGGCACTGAGATAGATGTCTATCACTATTCCTCTAAAACCTGAGATAGATGTCTATCACTATTCCTCTAAAACCTGAGATAGATGTCTATCACTATTCCTCTAAAACCTGAGATAGATGTCTATCTCTATTCCTCTAAAACCTGAGATAGATGTCTATCACTATTCCTCTAAAACCTGAGATAGATGTCTATCACTATTCCTCTAAAACCTGAGACAGATGTCTATCACTATTCCTCTAAAACCTGAGATAGATGTCTATCTCTATTCCTCTAAAACCTGAGATAGATGTCTATCACTATTCCTCTAAAACCTGAGATAGATGTCTATCACTATTCCTCTAAAACCTGAGATAGATGTCTATCACTATTCCTCTAAAACCTGAGATAGATGTCTATCACTATTCCTCTAAAACCTGAGATAGATGTCTATCACTATTCCTCTAAAACCCGGTCACCCTTTCTAAATATATTTTCATACAACCCCCCCACCCCTCCCTCTTTCCGTTTTGCTCCTTTTTGTTCTTTCTATATCTCTTTCTGGCATCAACCTCTCCCCCTCTCTTTCTGGCTTGTTCACACTCTCTAGATTTCTCCTCACATCGTTCCACCAGTCCTCTCTCTCCTCTATCTCTCTCCTATCGCTCCTCTCCTCCCTGTTGCTGGAGGGTCTTTACAAATGCAGCCTCAGACAGAGGGGGCACCGTTGCCATGGAAACCAATTATGTCGCTACGGTCCAAGCTTGAGAGGACCTCTATTCCTTTCTTTCTTTCTTACACACACACACACACACACACACACACACAACAGCCAGCCTGTATCGCGTTGTACTGAAAATGATGTATAATAGATACATAAAATCAGAATGCATTATGCAGATTTAATGTCATCTAAGGAAAACATGAAATGTTGATGTTAAATACACTCTGATTCCACATAACCCTCTTACATTACTCCCTCTCTCTCTTTAGCTGACCTAAATACCACTTTCTGTTCTTATAGCGCTTTTACAATGTTCTGACAATGAATGCACTCCTGCTCACCTTTACCAAATAATTTATCTGGAGAGGAAGGGCACACTTCAGGTAAGGAGAGAGGGGCAGGGGGTGAAGAGAGGGCACAAATAGGGCGTGTCAAGATTTTTCTCTGCCTCCCAAAGCCTGCTGGGATGTTGGATTCATCCGCACACTGTCATTGGCTGAGGATGTGGTGGAACGATGGTGTGTGAATTCCACAGGGAGCCTCAGGATTGGCCAACACAAACACATATATGCACAGACAAGCATGCACGCCCGCACACGCACTCACTCACGCATGCACGCACACACACACTTGCAGAAAAGCTCACAAAGCAGCTTGGGAAGCAAGTGTTGAAACTTAAAGGCAGGGTGCGGGTGAGTTATGTCTGATTGAACCATTTTGCCATTACTCTGGTTCATTAATGAGGACGTCTGGAATGCAGACGATCATCAGAGAAGCCTTTCTGATGGAAATGTGCCCATACGTTACCACACTGAGGCCAATCCTACTCCCCCTTTTCCCGAAGAAAGGAGGGAGGGGAAAAAGATAAAATGATTGACCTTTGGCCTTTCTCTGATGTGTTATCCTGTGTGGATCAGTGTACGGCTGAAATGGAGGTTACGGGTAGAAGGAAAGGGTAGCTGTTAAGAGCAAATGAGGGATACAAAGTATATTGAAAGCAGGTGCTTCCACACAGGTATGGTTCCTGAGTTAATTAAGCAATTCACATCCAATCATGCTTAGCGTTATATATAAAACCCAATATGGGAGATTCTGTAGCGGCGCCTGAGACAATGTTTTCCTCCACCATCAATAAAACACAAAATTATGGAATTTCTTGTGGAAGAATGGTGTCACATCCTTCTAATAGAGTTCCAGACATTTGTGGAATCTAAGCCAAGGTGCATTGAAGCTGTTCTGGCTCGTGGTGGCCCAAGTCCCTATTAAGACACTTTATGTTGGCGTTTCATTTCTGTAGAAAACCGTTTTAGGTATAAGTAACCACACAGATATGTGTCTATGTGTAGGGTGGGATACATTACTTTCTAAATGTAATCTGTTACAGTTACCAGTTACCTCCTGTCCAAAATTGTAATCGGTAACATAACTTTTGGATTACCCAAACTCAATAACATAAATCGGATTACTTTCAGTTACTTTTGGATTACTTTCCCCTTAAGAGGCATTGGAAGAGACAAAAAGTATCCATCAAACACATTTTAGTGTGTTATCATAGTGGTCTCTGATTTGTGGTCAGACTCGCTCAGGTGGAACAAACTTAAACTTTCACCTTTTTTCAAGGCTTAATTGAATGTCATTGAGTAAACAGAAAGGTGTCATAATGTATTTGTTTTGCATCCTTTCTGATTTAAAAGCAATCCAAGAAGTAATAATCTAGTTTAAAACTATATATCTGTAATCTGAGTGGAATATATTTCTTGTAATGTAACTGATTACAGTTACAGTTTTTATTTAATGAGATTGCATGTACTGATTGCATGTAATCAGTTCCTCCCCAACCCTGTACTGTATGTGTGTGTGTGTGTGTGTGTATGTGCGTATGTGTGCGTGCGTGTGTTCTTACAGGGCGAGGTGACCATCGAGATGGAGCTCTACCGTCCCAAAAACGCCAAGCCAAGGCCCACCTGCAGTCCCCTGATCCACTATGATGTGTACCTCTACAAGGTGCCCAAAGCACCTGTTGTCAACCGGATAGGGGCCAGGCCCAGGGGTAAGGTACTGAGGTGGGAGGATGACATGTACCCCCCTTCGCAACCCTGTCCTATGTACAGCCCCCTTAGTACACGGTCCTTACCGACCATCGACCCCAGTGGTTATAGGACACGACCACGGACAGCCAAGGTGTGCACTCCCTAAGCCCAGGGTCAAACATCGCCACACCTCTATCACTGTACAGGACTATACTGACATACAGTATACATGCTAAAACAGAGTGTTGCAATGTACTGGAACTGGAGGCTGAAAGAATGTACTGACAAACAATGAAATAATACTCATGTGGACAGAGTCATACTGAACTTTTTATCCATCGTCAGTGGGTTGTTGGCGAGTTGCAAAACATAAAAGGTGGATTCTTCCATAACAGTGCAGCTGAAATATTCATCAAAAACCCTGGTCTGTATTTCAATAGTCCAAAATGGCTTTATTTTCTCTTCTCCTTCATCTATTGCTCTGATCTGGGAGAGTAAGCCATTTCAGACTATTTAGGTTACTGGTCGCCGTGATTTCATACTACCTCACATCATCTGGTGGATACTATAGTTAGTTACGTAACAGTGGCTGTAAATGCGCGGCAAACTTGAACACTGGCAAATGAATGTGACCCAACTCAAGTGTGTAGTCTCAGACACAATGAGGATACTTGATTTTAAAACAAACAGTCACTCGAGCAGCTACCATTGAACATTCTAAAAGGACAAAAATCTTATTTCACCATGGATATATTGAACACATACAGTGCATTTGGAAAGTATTCAGACCCCTTGACTTTTTACACATTTTGTTGTTACAGCCTTATTCAAAAATGGACAAAAAAAAAAAAATTCCCTCATCAATCTACACACAATACCCCATAATGACAAAGCGAAAATAGGTTTTTAGAAATGTTTGCCAATTTCTTAATTGTAAATAAATTGAAATACCTTATTTACATAAGTATTCAGACCCTTTGCTATGAGACTCAGGTGCATCCTGTTTCCATTGATCATCCAAAAACCGAGCCATGAGTTCGATGGAATTGTCCGTAGAGCTCCGAGACAGGATTGTGTCGAGGCACAGATCTGGGGAAGGGTACCAAAAAATGTCTGCAGCATTAAAGGTCCCCAAGAACACAGTGGCCTCCATCATTCTTAAATGGAAGAAGTTTGGAACCAATAAGATTCTAACCTCTTTCTGGCCGCCCAACCTAACTGAGCAATCGGGGGAGAAGGACCTTGGTTAGGGAGGTGAACAAGAACCCGATGGTCACTCTGACAGAGCTCCAGAGTTCATCTGTGGAGAAGGGAGAATCTTCCAGAAGGACAACCATCTCTACCGCACTCCACCAATCAGGCCTTTATTGGAGAGTGGCCAGATGGAAACCCCTCCTCAGTAAAAGGCACATAACAGCCCGCTTGGAGTTTGACAAAAGTCACCTAAAGGACTCTCAGACCATGAGAAACAAGTCTGGTCTGATGAAACCAAGATTGAACTATTTGGCCTGAATGCCACATCTGGAGGAAACCTGGCACCATCCCTACGGTGAAGCACAGTGGTGGCAGCAACACGCTGAGGATGTTTTTCAGTGACAGGGACTGGGAGAATAGTCAGGATTGAGGGAAAGATGCACGGAGCAAAGTACAGAGAAATTCTTGATGAAAACCTGCTCCAGAACGCTCAGGAACAGGACAACGACCCTAGGCACACAGCCAAGACAATGCAGGGGTGGCTTCGAGACAAGTCTCTGAATGTCCTTGAGTGGCCCAGACAGAGCCATGGCTTGAACCCGATTTAACATCTCTGGAGAGACCTAAAAATAGCTGTGCAGCAACGCTCCCCATCCAACCTGACAGAACTTGAAATCTGCAGAAAAGAAATGGGAGAATCTCCCCAAATACAGGTGTGCCATGCTTGTAGCGTCATACCCAAGAAGACTCCAGGCTGTAATCGCTGCTAAAGGTGCTTCAACAAAGTACTGAGTAAAGGGTCAGAATACTTATGCAAATGTGAATTTCAGTTTTAAACATTTTTTAAATGTCCAAAATTTTATAAAAACCTGTTTTTGCTTTGTCATTGTGTGTAGATTGATGAGGAATATTTAAAAAAAATCAATTTTAGAATAAGGCTGTAACGTAACAAAATGTGGAAAAAGTAAAGGGGTCTGAATTATTTTCGAATGCACTATAATAACTGTGAAATTATACTCAATGCTTATGTTTTTATGATATAAACAAAATAATTGTTTCTATACAATAAAGTAAAACAATTTCTCTGTTAACATGAACTGTTTCTTGTGGGTTTCTGTGTGGCTATCTAAAGATTACTTTTCTATTCATAACCACAGAACGAAGACATACGGCATGGGAAGCATATGGAGCAGGGGATCACAGTTTCACTGCTTCTTTCAGTTCATACAGTCTGTACTTGTGTCATCAAGCCCCAGTGGCCTAATGGATAAGGCACTTTCTTTCTAAGCCATGGATTGTGGGTTTGGGTCAATCTTAGTGGTTTGTAGCTGATTGGCGCAGAGGAATCACACTGGGCACATAACCCAGAGGTCGATGGATCGAAACCTTCCTCAGTTGTCTTTTAGACAAAAAAAACAAAAAACAGCATTTCATGGGTGGATCTTCCATGCTGACATTCCCACAAGCTTCTTACATCTGTGAGTTCAAATAATAGGTTTTGTACGATCTAGATTTACAGAACTCAGCCGCCCCTGGCTTAGAGGGTATACAACAAAGCAAGATCAGTTAGTCAACTACTGTACCTTGCATAAATATTACTAACTTTATATTTTTTAAATTGGCATGATGTAGTTGAGTCTACAACCAAAAACACATATCTAAGTTGACTTTTCTTAATGAATAAGAAAATGTGTGGTTATTTCTGGTTGTTTATCTTTAGCTACAGTGCTTTGCGAAAGTATTCGGCCCCCTTGAACTTTGCGACCTTTTGCCACATTTCAGGCTTCAAACATAAAGATATAAAACTGTATTTTTTTGTGAAGAATCAACAACAAGTGGGACACAATCATGAAGTGGAACGACATTTATTTGATATTTCAAACTTTTTTAACAAATCAAAAACTGAAAAATTGGGCGTGCAAAATTATTCAGCCCCCTTAAGTTAATACTTTGTAGCGCCACCTTTTGCTGCGATTACAGCTGTAAGTCGCTTGGGGTATGTCTATCAGTTTTGCACATCGAGAGACTGAAATTTTTTCCCATTCCTCCTTGCAAAACAGCTCGAGCTCAGTGAGGTTGGATGGAGAGCATTTGTGAACAGCAGTTTTCAGTTCTTTCCACAGATTCTCGATTGGATTCAGGTCTGGACTTTGACTTGGCCATTCTAACACCTGGATATGTTTATTTTTGAACCATTCCATTGTAGATTTTGCTTTATGTTTTGGATCATTGTCTTGTTGGAAGACAAATCTCTGTCCCAGTCTCAGGTCTTTTGCAGACTCCATCAGGTTTTCTTCCAGAATGGTCCTTTATTTGGCTCCATCCATCTTCCCATCAATTTTAACCATCTTCCCTGTCCCTGCTGAAGAAAATCAGGCCCAAACCATGATGCTGCCACCACCATGTTTGACAGTGGGGATGGTGTGTTCAGGGTGATGAGCTGTGTTGCTTTTACGCCAAACATAACATTTTGCATTGTTGCCAAAAAGTTCAATTTTGGTTTCATCTGACCAGAGCACCTTCTTCCACATGTTTGGTGTGTCTCCCAGGTGGCTTGTGGCAAACTTTAAACAACACTTTTTATGGATATCTTTAAGAAATTGCTTTCTTCTTGCCACTCTTCCATAAAGGCCAGATTTGTGCAATATACGACTGATTGTTGTCCTATGGACAGAGTCTCCCACCTCAGCTGTAGATCTCTGCAGTTCATCCAGAGTGATCATGGGCCTCTTGGCTGCATCTCTGATCAGTCTTCTCCTTGTATGAGCTGAAAGTTTAGAGGGACGGCCAGGTCTTGGTAGATTTGCAGTGGTCTGATACTCCTTCCATTTCAATATTATCACTTGCACAGTGCTCCTTGGGATGTTTAAAGCTTGGGAAATCTTTTTGTATCCAAATCCAGCTTTAAACTTCTTCACAACAGTATCTCGGACCTGCCTGGTGTGTTCCTTGTTCTTCATGATGCTCTCTGCGCTTTTAACGGACCTCTGAGACTATCACATTGCAGGTGCATTTATACGGAGACTTGATTACACACAGGTGGATTGTATTTATCATCATTAGTCATTTAGGTCAACATTGGATCATTCAGAGATCCTCACTGAACTTCTGGAGAGAGTTTGCTGCACTGAAAGTAAAGGGGCTGAATAATTTTGCACGCCCAATTTTTCAGTTTTTGATTTGTTAAAAAAGTTTGAAATATCCAATAAATGTCGTTCCACTTCATGATTGTGTCCCACTTGTTGTTGATTCTTCACAAAAAAATACAGTTTTATATCTTTATGTTTGAAGCCTGAAATGTGGCAAAAGGTCGCAAAGTTCAAGGGGGCAGAATACTTTCGCAAGGCACTGTAGCTAGCTAACCCATTGATGCTGCTTTGTAGTATACCCCCCCCCCCCCCCCCCCCCCCCTCCAAACACACAACCAGAGATTGATTGGAGACAGCTTGTGTCAATTACTGAACATTTCCTAGAATGTTCTATATGCAGCGACATATGTGGCCATATGTGTAGAATTGCAGGAGATTAGCTTTAAAACAGCAACATTTTCTCTCAGCCTCATGGACAAATGTTAGAATCGCATGAGATTATTTATAAAACTGCACGCCACTGGAGATAATCTGCATCAGTTTTTAGAGATTTTTTTTGCATTCATGTAATCTAAACAAGTACATAAAGGCTTCATAAATCATAAAGGTCAAGTTAATGGACTGATATATATACATTTATAAGATCTCCTAAACCTGTGTTAACCTCATACCTTATTTTCAGCGTTTATCCCAAAACCCATTTTTTTACCATGAATTTCCCCCATAGGAATGGCTGAACAAACCAGAGGTACGGCTTGTTAGCGGTTGTTAGAATAACAAGCACCATGAGCGCTTTAGTCCCGAACGGTGTTTTAGGTGCCACGTTTATGGTCATATTGTAGCAGTGTGTAGGAGGGAGATTCCTAGATGTGAGAAGTGTACAGGAGGGCATGAGACAAAGAAATGTGTAGTTACAGCCTGGTTTCATAGACTAGACAAAACATAGTAACTGAAAATATGCAACACTCAAATGAGTATGATATGTTGTTTTGTAGGTTTCATAAGACATATTGTTACTTAAGGCAAAAACTAAACTAGGATGGGTGGGTGTATAACGCAAACGTCGAGCAACCCAAAGGTCTTATCACGGACAACTTTAGCATTTTAGCAACTTACTACTTTTTAGCGACTTTGCAACTACTTAGCATGTTATCTAACCCTTCCACAAACCCTAACCATTTTACCTAACCCTTCCCTTAAAGAAGAATAGCAAAAAGTGTAAGTAGAGTGAGCTGAAGTCAGGAGGCGAAATGGAAGTGAATGAGGCCGAAGTATCTGAGGTGGTAGGTGTGGTGAAGTTCTCGGAGCCTGAGCCTTGCACCGAGGGTCAGGATAAAGATGAGTCTGTGACAGTAGGAGTGAAGTTTTTGGAAAAAGTAGACCCTTGCCTTTTGGCTGATCCATCTGTGGTTTCAGGGTGGGTGAAAACAGAGTTGGGTGCTGTTGAATCGGCGAGGGTAACCAGAAGTGGTTTTGTGATAATTGTTTGTATTTCTGCTGGTCAGAGGAAGAAGGCGCTCTGCGTTTAACGAAATGGGAGCATGAAATGTGAATTGTTTTGCTCTCAAGCAAAGGAGGTCATTGAAAATAGTGATTACTGGGGTAGCAGTAAATGTAAAAGTTGACCAACTGAAGGGGGAGATTGACGGTTTTTTGTGATGCTCGTCATTTGGTACGACGCAGACAGGGTGGCTTGAGTTGCAACACAGAAGTGTCATTGTCTGTTCTTTTGAGTTTTGATGTTGAGTCTTTGCCCGACAAAGTGATGTTTGGATATATAAGTTATCCTGTAGGAGCTTTTGTGCCGAATACATTATGTTGTTACATGTGTCAAGCTTATGGGCATGTGGCAGCAGTATGTAGGAGGGAGGTTCCTAGGTGTGAGAAGTGTGCAGAAGGGCATGAGACAAAGGAATGTGTAGCATTGGGGAAAGTAGTGGTATGTGTTAATTGTATGGGTGCCCATGGGGCTGGGGATTAGAAATGTCCCGTGCGAGAGAGGCAGGTTGAGTTTTACAGGGATAGAGTAGTGCAGAAGTTGTCATATGCTGAGGCAGTGAAGAAAGGAGAGGAAGATGGGTCAAGGGGGAGGGATCCTGAGAGGAGTGGTGTGAGTAGTAGATCTGTACCAGTACAGAAGGATAGGCCAACAAATTATATATGTTTCAGTAAGATTGGATTTTTTAGCATTTATAGCAATGGTTATAAACTGTACTGCAGGGATGGAATGTAAGTTGCAGAAAATTGAGGTTGTGGTGGCAGCTGCAGAGAGGTATTTGGGTGTGCGAGACTTGACATCAGAAGAGGTACAGGGTGTGTTAAGTGGTGGTGTCCCATCCTTTCAGGTTGTTGGCCTGAGGTAGGACTAAATAGATTTAAATAGTAGAGTAGAGGGATTTTTTTGTGAGTGTAGTGTTAGATGGTAAGGTATTTGTTTAAGGGAGTTGTACTCCAGTCTAGTAGGTGGCGGTAATGCAACATTTATCGGATCCCAACCTCCGTTAAACCTCATCAAGGAAGAAGTCGAAACGCTTTTCACATGCTCAGATTGTCCCTCCTCTTCGTGCAGTAGAAACTACGATCTTGCACCCATGATACTTTTTCACAACAAACATTCGGAAAATGAAATAGCTATGACTGTGGAATTGTTTTAAACAATGTGGTTATTATTGACATAAAAATACTTTGAGCTGTTGGGGTTTGTCCTGGATAACGCTAAAATTCGTGTCAACAATCTAGCCAACTTCATAGCCTCAATCGGCAGCCTGTGCTAGCTAAATGTATTTTCCTGGGAGTGTTAAGCGTTCATATATATACAGTCATTGGTTAATATCTAGCTAGTTATTAATAAAGTAATTTATATCAATCGATGTTAGTATTTATCTAGCTAACTAGGTAGCTAGCTATAAGTTAGCAACTCACCAGAAGACATTCCAAATATTCGTATGAGATAAGTCTTCATCCCTTCTCAATATGTTTGCAGTGCTCAACAATATTCTCAATACTAGTCCCGACAACTTCAAGCCGGTAACCCTAACCTCACCCCTAACCGTTACCAATTTAAATCCCTATGCCTAATCCTAACATCTGTGGATTTATGTCTGTTCTCTGCAGGGAGAGTTTATCTTGGTGTCTGACAAACAGACAGACGGGTCCTTCCTCATTCACCATTTCCTCTCCTTTTATTTACGATGTGAGGATTTATGTGAGTGGACTGATGTCTAGTTGACTGAAACGTGTGCTTAACACCGTTCCCTCTATTATTGCTGTTGATTGTAGTGTTAGGTGAAAAACAATGACAGTTAGTAATAGAGGGAACATATGGGGCCAAGTTGTGTACTATGATGCACTCTCATAAGTGGTCAAAAATTAAATCTGGTGAGGCCAGACGTGCTCAGATGTAAGGTGTTTCCTGGGTCTTGTGCAGTCCTTCAGTCACTACAGTGCAATTAGTCAACGATTGTGAGTATACTTATCCTCTAAAACGCTGGGTTTAACCCCCCCCCCCCACCCCCCACCCACTCTTATACATACTGTGCAAGTAAATGTGTCTTTACAGTTGTGTATGGTTTGCTGTTGCTTGGTGGAGCTGTATTAACTACATTTTGTATGGGTTCTTTCACTGTGTTCCATGTTAATCAGGGTGTGAGTTTGGCCCAGGCAAGGGAGAAAGGGCAGCTGGTGTTCATAGAGGGACTAAAGGAATCCTTGGGGGTACTGCTTCAGGGGGAGTCCAGCAAAGGAACCCAGGCACTGGACTTCCTCAGGTACCTGTCTGTAGAGTTGACTCTGATCAAGCCTACTGGTCTAAAAAGCATGTTCATTCAGTGCAGAAGCTCCATTGAAAGTGCGTTTTGGTCCTAGAATATCATAGACTTTATCTGGTTCCGGGAATTCGACCTGTATGAGTGTGTAAAACAATACATATTTTTCTGATGTAATCAAAGCAATTAATGATAATATGAATCTGAAAAGATCTCTTCCCCCTTTATTTATCTCACCCTCTATGTCCCCTTTCTTTCTTTGTCTCTCATCCCTCGCCCCCTCAATCCTTCTCCATCTCTCTGTTCCCCTCCACCTCCACAGAGATCCCAGTTCCGGCCTGCGGGGTCTATATGTCTTTGTGCGGGACAATGTAAGGTCGGCAGTAAATGGAGGTGAGGAGTGGGGTCCCCCATGTGATCCTGGTGGATGCCCTCAGTGTGGTCCTGAGTCTGGGGGTCAGTGTTGGGGCAGCGCTGGACTTCAGTCATTACTGGCTGTTATCAAAAGGCTGCATGGGCAGCTATTAAGCTTCCAACATTTTAAAGTTGTCAACCTCATGGAATTTCCAACTTCATTGGCTGATCCCTCCTGGTGACTCTGTTGGAATCATGTCCAACCGGATCATCAGGAGGGATCAGCCAACCGTGAAGAAAAAAATTGACTACTTTAAAATGGAGATTGCCAATGCTGTTATTGACATTGTAATGATACAGCTAGAAAGATGAGTCTTCTATCTCTCTATGGGCTCAACACACATGCGGGAAGTTTGCAATTTAGGACAATCAAGGTGCTGGATTATGGTCATTGGGATCAGTTTTGAACTGGAGATGTGGTATTGAATTGAACATTGGATTACTGCATTAGAACCAACTGGACACATGCATTGCAAAGCTGATAAAGGAAACCTGGGTGAATTGGTCATTTCTCAAGTGACATGGGAACTGACCTAACTAGGTTGGACTTGTGTTATACAACAAAAAAAAACAATAAACAGCACATTTTAAATCGAACACCAGTGTATGCGTTTTGGGGCGTTGTTGATCATGAAGGTAAAATACTGTGGTTTACAGTAATCTAGCCAGCGCGTGTCGCTATATCCTCATGCTTTCTTGTCTTGGATGAAGGGTGAGAGGTCGACAACTCACGCTGCTGCTGAAACAGTAGTGACATGTTCTGTTGATGCAGTCAGTTTTTCCAGTTAAATTAGCTAAATTTTAGCTACTAGAATAAGGAGGTTAAGACGGTACACGACTAGCTCCTCGATAGCAGGACCAGCGCTATCGACGAAGACACGAGAAAGTTATTCAGCCAGGCAAGTGTAACGTAGTAGCTAGCTAGTCAACTAGCTAACGCGAGCTTTGGTGTGTTAATTGAAGTAGCTAATTTTCTCGATTAGTTAGCAAAGCGGACCATAATCAACTTTAAGCTAACTAACGAAGTTAGACGCGAAGAACCTAGGTTGAAGATATTTTTTCGACCTAGGGTAGAACTTCTCTGGGTTTGGCGGGGCAGATGAACGCGGGACTCGCGGTTAGGTGTTTTTGGTGGTAGCAGCTAGCCAGTTAAGTTCGCTTAACTAATAGCTATTGACAGACGATGTCACTGACATTACTCGTCAACGCTAATGTGATTATCTAATTGCTAGCTGCCTGCCCTATTATCAGCGTAAGGTCAACAACCATGTCTTGCTGTCATGGATACGTTGGTTGGCATCATTCAGCAATGTGTTAAGAAGCATTTACCATATCTGCTAACAGTAGAAGCTAGCTAACGACGTTACGCTTGATTCAAGCTGATTTTACAACGTTCCATGTTGCAGAGTTATGGATTAACATTGTTTTTGGTAGTTTCAGGTGTATATGTTAATACGAACGTAAATGGCGACTAGCTGGTGGCTATGTAGTGGAATTGAAGTGAAGTTGCCCTGTGTTCGTTAACGTTAGCTCGCTAAGGAACGTTAGCATCTGTTAAAGCTAACGCTACTGGTGACTCGTTTGACAGCCGACAGCGCGCAATCGGGAGGCCTGTAAAAGTTTGTTCGCACGGGTGAATAAATTGTTTTCTGTCAATTAATTTAAGCATCGGGCAAAATTTTACACAATTGATTTGAATGAGATCACGTGTAGGGATATTTACGGCGTGGCATCACCATCACCATCCTTACCTACTGTGTGCACAGACGAGGGTGACTGTGTTTCTGAATTATGTATTAGCAGTAGTACTATCTGTAATTGATACCAAATTGTGAAATTAAAATGTACACTTTTTTTTTTTCTGTCTGGGGAATTTATATTGTTACAGAGCTGCGCCACACCAGTTGGTTAACGTTGACCAAATGCAATTTGATTGGTCAACACCTACACATTAAATAACTGAGTATTTGGGATTTCTCTGCCCATGGAGATTGACCAGGAGGATGTTGAGGGATGAGGGGCGATTGTCTTGGTTTGGGGAGGGGTGTTTTTTGTCCCACTTAGTGCCATTTGAGCAGCCGTAGAGGAGGGAAACAGTGATCGTACAGAAACCTTAATGACAAAGCATCACCCTTTAGAACAGAGTTAGAAAACCCTGGTCCTGGAGTGCTGCAGGCACTACATGTTTTTAATTTAACTGACCTGAAAGACCAGGTGTGTTGAATTTAGGCAATCATTGAACTGATCAATCAGCTCAGTTGGTCAGGTGTGGTGCCTGAAACCGAACAGGGTTGCCTACCCCTACTCTGTAAGATCTACTTCTCTTCACATAAACAGGCTCAATGTTTTGAACAGCTCCTCTCCTCCAGATCTGAAAGAGCATCGACACTGAACAAAAATATAAATGCAACATGTAAAGTGTTGGTTTCATGAGCTGAAATTAAAAATCCAGAAATGTTCCATATGTACACATTTCTCAAATGTTCTGCACTTACCTGTTAATGAGCATTTCTACTTTGCCAAGATAATCTATCCACCTGACAGTAATAAGTAATCATCAATGAGATGATTAAACAGCATGATCATTACACAGGTGCACATTGTGCGGGGACCAAAGGCCACTCTAAAATGCAGGTTTTGTCACCCAACACAATGCCAAAGATGTCTCAAGTTTTGAGGAAGCGTGTAATTGGTATCATGACAGCAGGAATGTCCACCAGAGCTGTTACCAGAGAATTTAATGTTAATTTCTCTGCCATAAGCAGAGAATTTCTGTTTGAGAATTTGGCAGAACGTCCAACCGGCCTCAACCGCAGACCACATGTGGGCGAGTGGTTTGCTGATGTCAATGTGAACAGAGTGCCCCATGGTTGCGATGGGGTTATGGTATTGGTATCACCCATTGAGCATGTTTGGGATTCTCTGTATCAAGGTGTATAACAGCGTGTTCCAGTTCCCACCAATATCCAGCAACTTTGCACAGCCATTGAAGAGGAGTGGGACAACATTCCACAGGCCACAATCAACAGCCTGATCAACTTTATGAGAAGATGTTGTGCTGCATGAGGCAAATAAATGGTTACACCGGATACTGACCAGTTTTCTGATCCACACCATAACTTTTTTTTAAAGGTGCGCCATATATACAAACTATGTGACCACCCCATCACTGGATTTGGCTATTTCAGCCACACCCATTTGGTGAAGGAGGAATAATGGTCTGGGGCTGTTTTTCATGGTTCGGGCTAGGCTTCTTAGTTCCAGTGAAGGGAAATCTTAACACTACAGCATACAATTACATTCTAAACGATTATGTGCTTCCAACTGTGTGGTAACAGTTTGGGGAAAGCCCATTCCCGTTTCAGCATGACAATGCCTCCGTGCATGAAGCTAGGTCCATAAAGAAATGGTTTGTTGAGATCGGTGTGGAAGAACTTGACTGGCCCTCACAGAGCCCTGACCTCAACCCCATCAAACACATTTGGGATGAATTGGAATGCAGACTGCGAGCCAGACCTAATCGCTCAACATCAGTGCCCGACCTGACTAATGTTCTTGTGGCTGAATGGAATCAAGTCCCCAGCTCCACCCAGGAATGTTCCAACATCTAGTGGAAAGCCTTCCCAGAAGAGTGGAAGCTGTTATAGCAGCAAAGGGAGAACCGACTCCATATTAATGCCCATGATATTGGAATGAGATGTTTGACGAGCAGGTGTCCACATACTTTGCTCATGTGAAATTCATAGATTAGGGTCCAATCCTTTTATTTAAATGAACTGTTTTCCTTATATGAACTATAACTTGGTAAAGTCTTTGAAATTGTTGCATGTAGCGTTTATATTTTTGTTCAGTGTGTATATATGTGTATGTATATACAGTGGGGCAAAAAAGTATTTAGTCAGCCACCATTTGTGCAAGTTCTTTCACTTAAAAAGATGAGGCCTGTAATTTTCATCATAGGTACACTTCAACTATGATGGACAAAATGAGAAAAACAATTCCAGAAAATCACATTGTAGGATTTTTAATGAATTAATTTGCAAATTATGGTGGAAAATAAGTATTTGGTCAGGACGTCGGGCCCTCATACCACCCTCATGGAGTCTGTTTCTGACCGTTTGAGCAGACACATGCACATTTGTGGCCTGCTGGAGGTCATTTTGCAGGGCTCTGGCAGTGCTCCTCCTGCTCCTCCTTGCACAAAGGCGGAGGTAGCGGTCCTACTGCTGGGTTGTTGCCCTCCTACGGCCTCCTCCACGTCTCCTGATGTACTGGCCTGTCTCCTGGTAGCGCCTCCATGCTCTGGACACTACGCTGACAGACACAGCAAACCTTCTTGCCACAGCTCGCATTGATGTGCCATCCTGGATGAGCTGCACTACCTGAGCCACTTGTGTGGGTTGTAGACTTCGTCTCATGCTACCACTAGAGTGAAAGCACCGCCAGCATTCAAAAGTGACCAAAACATCAGCCAGGAAGCATAGGAACTGAGAAGTGGTCTGTGGTTACCACCTGCAGAACCACTCCTTTATTGAGGGTGTCTTGCTAATTGCCTATAAATTCCACCTGTTGTCTATTCCATTTGCACAACAGCATGTGAAATTTATTGTCAATCAGTGTTGCTTCCTAAGTGGACAGTTTGATTTCACAGAAGTGTAATTGACTTGGAGTTACATTGTGTTGTTTAAGTGTTCCCTTTATATTTTTGAGCAGTGTATATATGTGTGTGTGTGTATATATACAGTTGAAGTCGGAAGTTTACATACACCTTAGCCAAATACATTTAAACTCAGTTTTTCCACTATTCATGACATTTAATCCTAGTAA
This sequence comes from Oncorhynchus mykiss, assembly GCF_013265735.2. NCBI lineage: Eukaryota > Metazoa > Chordata > Actinopteri > Salmoniformes > Salmonidae > Oncorhynchus > Oncorhynchus mykiss. The sequence goes on from NC_048566.1 coordinate 31,991,829, forward strand.
AAATTCCCTGTCTTAGGTCATATAGGATCACCACTTTATTTTAAGAATGTGAAATGTCAGAATAATAGTAGAGAGTTATCTATTTCAGCTTTTATTTCTTTTATCCCATTCCCAGTGGGTCAGAAGTTTACATACACTCAATTAGTATTTGATAGCATTGCCTTTAAATTGTTTAACTTAGGTCAAACGTTTTGGGTAGCCTTCCACAAGCTTCCCACAATGAGTTGGGTGAATGTTAGCCCATTCCTCCTGACAGAGCTGGTGTAACTGAGTCAGGTTTGTAGGCCTCCTTGCTCGCACACGCTTTTTCAGTTCTGCCCACAAATTCTCTGTGTGATTGAGGTCAGGGCTTTGTGATGGCCACTCCAATACCTTGACTTTGTTGTCCTTAAGCTATTTTGCCACAACTTGGAAGTATGCTTGGGGTCATTGTCCATTTGGAAGACCCATTTTTTAACTTCCTGACTGATGTCTTGAGATGTTGCTTCAATATCTCCATATAATTTTCCTGTCTCATAAAGCCGTCTATTTTGTGAAGTGCACCAGTCCCTCCTGCAGCAAAGCCCCCCCCCCCCCCCCCCCCCCCCCACAACATGGCACTGCCACCCCTGTGCTTCACTGTTGGGGTGGTGTTCTTCGGCTTGCAAGCCTCCCCCTTTTTCCTCCAAACATAACGATGGTCATTATGGCCAAACAGTTCTATTTTTGTTTCATCAGACCAGAGGACATTTCTCCAAAAAGTACGATCTTTATCCCCATGTGCTGTTGCAAACTGTAGTCTGGCTTTTTTTATGGCGGTTTTGGAGCAGTGGCTTCTTCCTTGCTGAGCGGCCTTTCAGGTTATGTCTCTATAGGACTCGTTTTACTGTGGATATTGATACTTTTGTACCTGTTTCCTCCAGCATCTTCACAAGGTCCTTTGCTGTTCTGGGATTGATTTTCACTTTTCGCACCGAAGTACATTCATCTCTAGGAGACAGAACGTGTCTCCTTCCTGAGCGGTATGACGGCTGCGTGGTCCCATGGTGTTTACACTTGTGTACTATAGTTTGTACAGATGAACGTGGTACCTTCAGGCGTTTGGAAATTGCTCCCAAGGATGAACCAGACTTTTTTTTTCTGAGGTCTTAGCTGATTTCTTTTGATTTTTCCCATGATGTTAAGCAAAGAGGCACTGAGTTTGAAGGTAGGCCTTGAAATACATCCACAGGTACACCTCCAATTGACTCAAATTATGCCATGCCATAATTTTCTGGAATTTCCCAAGCTGTTTAAAGGCACACTAAGTTGACTGTATGCAAACTTCTGACCCACTGGAATTGTGATACAGATATAAGTGAAATAATCTGTAAACAATTGTTTGAAAAATGAATTAGAAAAAGTAGATATCCTAACCGACTTGCCAAAACTATAGTTTGTTAACCTCTCTAGGGTACGGGGGATGGTAGCGTTCCACCTAGTCAACAGCCAGTGAAACTGCAGGGCGCCAAATTCAAAACAACAGAAATCCCATAATTAAAATTCCTCAAACGTACATGTATTTTACACCATTTTAAAGATACACTTCTTGTTAATCCCACCACAGTATCCGATTTCAAAAAGGCTTTACAACGAAAGCAAACCAAACGATTATGTTAGGTCAGCGCCAAGTCACAGAAAAACACAGCCATATTTCCAGCCAAAGAGAGGAGTCACAAAAAGCAGAAATTTAGATAAAATGAATCACTAACCTTTGATGATCTTCATCAGATGACACTCATAAGACTTCATGTTACACAATACATGTATGTTTTGTTCGGTAAAGTTCATATTTATATCCAAAAATCTGAGTTTACATTGGCGCGTTATGTTCAGTAGTTCCAAAACATCCAGTGATTTTGCAGAGAGCCACATCAATTTACAGAAATACTCACAATAAACATTGCTAAAAGATACAATTGTTATGCATGGAATTTTAGATCCACTTCTCCTTAATGCAACCGCTGTGTCAGATTTTTTAAAAACTTTACAGAAAAAGCACACCATGCAATAATCTGAGTACGGCGCTCAGAGACCAAAACAACCCAAACAGATATCCACCATGTTGTGTATTCAACAGAAGTCAGAAATAGCATTATAAATATTCACTTACCTTTGATGATCTTCGTCAGAATGCACTCCCAGGAATCCCAGTTCCACAATAAATGTTTGTTTTGTTCGATATTTGTCCATCATTTATGTCCAAATACCTCCTTTTTGTTTGCGCGTTCGGTACACAATCCAAACTCATGACGTGCGATCACTAGGAGCAGACGAAAAGTCAAAAAGTTCCGTTACAGTCCGTAGAAACATGTCAAACGATGTATAGAATCAATCTTTACGATGTTTTTAACATAAATCTTCAATAATGTTCCAACCGTAGAGTTCCTATGTCTGTAGAATTGCAATGGAACAGAGCTAACTATCACGTGAGTGCGCGAGACTGAGCTCGTGGCACTCTGCCAGACCTCTGACTCAATCCCCTCTCATTCGCCCCCCCCACTTCACAGTAGAAGCATCAAACAAGGTTCCAAAGACTGTTGACATCTAGTGGAAGCCTTAGGAAGTGCAATATGACCCCATAGACACTGTGTATTTGATAGGCCAAGAGTTGAAGAACTACAAACCTCAGATTTCCCACTTCCTGGTTGTTTTTTTTGTCAGGTTTTTGCCTGCCATATGAGTTCTGTTATACTCACAGACATCATTCAAACATTTTTAGAAACTTCAGTGTTTTCTATCCAAATCTACTAATCATATGCATATTATAGCTTTTATGGCTGAGTATTAGGCAGTTTAATTTGGGCACGCTTTTCATCCAAAATTCCCAATGCTGCCCCCTACCCTAGAGAAGTTAACAAGAAATTTGTGGAGTGGTTGAAAAACGAGTTTTAATGACATCAAGCTAAGTGTATGTAAACTTCTGATTTCAACTGTGTGTATGTATGTGTGTATGTGTGTGTGTATACACAGTACTAGTAACAAGTTTGGGGTGGACACCTACTCATTCGAGCGTTTTTCTTTATTTTTTACTATTTTCTACATTGTATAATAATAGTGAAGACATCCAAACTATTAAAAAACACATGGATCATGAATTAACCAAAAAAGTGTTGAACAAATCAAAAATATAGTTCATATTTCAGATTCTCCAAAGTAACCACCCTTTGCCTTTGACAGCTATGCACACTCTTGGCATTCTCTCAACCAGCTTCATGAGGTGGAATGGAATGGAATGCGTTTAAATTAGCAGGTGTGCTTTGTTAAAAGTTAATTTGTGGAATTTCTTAATGCGTTTGAGCCAATCTGTTGTGTCTTGACAAGGTATGGTATACAGAAGAAAGCCCTATTTGGTAAAAGACCATGGCCATATTATGGCAAGAACAGCTCAAATAAACAAAGAGAAACAACAGTCCATCATTACTTTAAGACATGAAGGTCAGTCAATATGGAAAATGTTAAAAACTTTTGAAAGTTTCTTCAAGTGTAGTCGCAAAGACAATCAAGCGCTATATATTTTTATATCTTTGCTTAAAACTTGGTCGAAACTCAAAGTCAAATATAGACTTATTGACACTCTGTGCACTTTCACATTTTTACACTTCTCACATTCATTCACGTATGTTTCATGCATGTTCTAACCACACACGCCCACACATTCACGTTGCATACAATTTTCTATAAAAAAAAAGCTGATATTTAATTCAACTCAGTATGTGAATGTTAAGGTTTTTTTGTGCAAAATACAAATAGGCCCACTGATTTTTCTCATTTAAATGTTCATTGTGTCTCATCACTAAAGCCTTTGTGACGGGTCACTCAACGTTTTCATTGTAGTTTTTGGACCGGGTTTTTGCCATTTTCGATGACATAATAGTGGTTACTGATTGACTGGGCCAATTTGCTCCCTGTGTGTTTGTAAATGGGTGGCTGTAAATGAATTGTCGCAATAAAGCCTTCAGGCATTAGTCCCAGCTGACATTGACTCAAGAATGGTCTGTACAGTTATGGTGCATTAGAGTTGAGGAGCAAGTGCTCAGTTCACTATGGGAGAAGGGAGCTGAAATACAATCGTGATGCTTCTCAATGCAGCCCAAAATCCCTGCATTTATGGTGCTACTTGCCAGGAGTCTTAGCTTTTTTACATTGGGTTTTAAGACCCCTTACACAGGTGTGGATCATGGCAATGGACTGTATAGGATCCAGCGATGCCTTCAAACTGGGGATTTTAGGAAGCATCGTTAGGAGGTAAGCATTTATTTGGTTTACTTCAGGCACACTCTTCTTCCGAGCAGCATACGATGAAATCTTAAGCCTAGTCTTGCGTAACTCTGTTACCAATTCATCCATGAGCTAACAAACATGTTTCTGAGAGAAGCGTGTGCACATTTTTTGGAAAATGTAGCCTACCGGTACGCACCATTTAAATTATAATCTTATTTCCATTTCCTGGGAACTTGCAACTAGAAAAACATGTAGTACACAGGCTACTATGTAAAAAGAGGTTGATAGTTTTGGGAGGCATTTTTGTCCCTGATGTTCTCGCAAAAGTGCTTTTGGAACATAATGACATGCTCTGTTTTGTCAGAAGCTGTATTGTTTGCTGTATGCGTGGTTAAGCAGGTAGGCCTACTGAAGGTAAACTGCTGCCCCCTCCCTGAGCTGGGCTACTGGAATCCATAGTGGCACATGTCTCAAGACTTGGCATCATAAAGTCTCTGTGGTATTGCTGGCTGGGTCAGTCGTTTTCTTTGTCTTAAAATGCCTTAGTCTGAGGTATGCACTGACGACTGGGGCGGCAGGTCGCCTAGTGGTTAGAGCATTGGACTAGTAACCGGAAGGTTGCAAGATCGAATCTCCGAGCTGACAAGGTAAAAATCTGTCCTTCTGCCCCTGAACAAGGCAGTTACCCCACTGTTCCAAGGCCATCATTGAAAATAAGAATTTGTTCTTAACTGACTTGCCTAGTTAAATAAAGGTAAAATAAACGCACTGTCATGTGCAGACTGACTTGACTGCCTGCCTGACGTGTGTACAGACCTGTTAAGTCTGCCTCACCCGTGTAGCTGCAGGATCGAGAGACCAGGGAAAAAGAGGTAGAGAGGGTGGGGGCCTAGACCTGTGAGCCTCGTTGTGGCATTTCCTATCCCGGATTAACTCACTGACGGAGATGTTGTTGAGCACCTGCCAACTCAGGCCTCGCTTTCCTGCACCACAACACCAGGGAAGGAAATGGAAATGGACGCACAGGGCATAATGGGACCTACAGGCTAGATATCAGGTCAAAATGTAGAGCAACGTAGAAATGGGGTGAGTCACGGCACTCGAGGCCTCTGATTAAATTCAACCATCGGTATACCCTCTAGCCATTTGTTGGTATGTGTGTGTGTTGCTGCCTGCTGTGTTTACTGTATATAGAGTATTTATAGTGGAAGATCAAGCCGCTCCAGAGGTAGGCTAAATTCCCCCAGGAATGTTTCCAGAGTACTCAGGGGGTAGAGCTGAGCCAGTCAGTCACACTTTGGCTGTGGTGCCTGAAATAGGGCTCTGTTGTTTTAAGCCAGGGATCTCCGTGAAACCTTTAAAATCCGGTGCTTTTGGAGGACTTAGGCCAAACAGGCACGAGAGAGCGTGAGAGGCAGCCAGACTTCCCCCTGAACAGGTACTGGGACAGAAAGGCACCTTTTCCGATTTAAAGAAAGGCAACTGGGACAGAGCTGAGTTTGTCTGGGATAATAACTACACTAGCTAGATAGATGCTGTGGCAGGGCTGAGTTTGTCTGGGATAATAACTACACTAGCTAGATAGATGCTGTGGCAGGGCTGAGTTTGTCTGGGATAGTAACTAGACTAGCTAGATAGATGCTGTGGCAGGGCTGAGTTTGTCTGGGATAGTAACTAGAGGTCGACCGATTTATAATTATTCTACGCCGATACCGATTATTGAAGGACCAAAACCCCCGATACCGATTAATCGGACGATTTAATTAATTAATTTTTTTAATAATGACAATTACAACAATACTGAATTAACACTTATTTTAACTTATATAATACATTAATAAAATCAAATTAGCCTCAAGTAGATAATGAAACATGTTCAATTTGGTTTAAATGCAAAAACAATGTGTTGGAGAAGAAAGTAAAAGTGCAATATGTGCTATGTAAGAAAGCTAATGTTTCAGTTCCTTGCTCAGAACATGAGAACATATGAAAGCTGGTGGTTCCTTTTAACATGAGTCTTCAATATTCCCAGGTAAGAAGTTTTAGGTTGTAGTTATTGTAGGACTATTTCCCTCTATACCATTTGTATTTCATTAACATTTGACTATTGGATGTTCTTATAGGCACTTTAGTATTGCCAGTGTAACAGTATAGCTTCCGTCCCTCTCCTCGCTCCCCCCTGGGCTCGAACCAGCAACACAACGACAACAGCCACCACATCGAAGCAGCGTTACTCATGCAGAGCAAGGGAAACAACCACCCCAAGGCTCAGAACGAGTGAAGTTTGAAACGCTATTAGCGTGTGCTAACTAGCCAGCCATTTCACTTCGGTCACACCAGCCTCATCTCGGGAGTTGATAGGTTTGAAGTCATAAACAGCGCAATGCTTGACGCACAACGAAGAGCTGCTGGCAAAACGCACGAAAGTGCTGTTTGAATGAATGTTTACACGCCTGCTTCTGCCTACCACTGCTCAGTCAGATACTTAGATACTTGTATGCTCAGTCAGATTATATGCAACACAGGACACGCTAGATAATATCTAGTAATATCATCAACCATGTGTAGTTAACTAGTGATTATGATTGATTGTTTTTTATAAGATAAGTTTAATGCTAGCTAGCAACTTTCCTTGGCTTACAGCATTTGCGTAACAGGCAGTCTCCTTGTGGAGTGCAACGAGAGAGAGGCAGGTCGTTATTGCGTTGGACTAGTTAACTGTAAGGTTGCAAGGTTGGATCCCCCGAGCTGACATGGTGAAAATCTGTCTTTCTGTCCCTGAACGAGGCAGTTAGCCCACCGTTGCTAGGCCGTAATTGAAAATAAGAATGTGTTCTTAACGGACTTGCCTAGTTAAATAAAGATGTAAAAAAAAAAAGTAAAATAAAATCGGCGCCCAAAAATACCGATTTCCGATTGTTGGCCCTAATTATTCAGCCATTCCGATTAATCGGTCGACCTCTAGTAGTAACTACACTAGCTAATTAGATGCTGTGGCAGGGCGGAGTTTGTCTGGGATAGTAACTAGACTAGCTAGATAGATGCTGTGGCAGGGCTGAGTTTGTCTGGGATAGTAACCAGACTAGCTAGATAGATGCTGTGGCAGGGCTGAGTTTGTCTGGGATAGTAACCAGACTAGCTAGATAGATGCTGTGGCAGGGCTGAGTTTGTCTGGGATAGTAACTAGACCAGCTAGATAGATGCTGTGGCAGGGCTGAGTTTGCCTGAGATAGTATCCAGACTAGCTAGATAGATTGTGTTGCAGGGCTGCGTTTGTCTGGGATAGTAACTAGACTAGCTAGATAGATGCTGTGGCAGGGCTGAGTTTGTCTGGGATAGTAACTAGACTAGCTAGATAGATGCTGTGGCAGGGCTGCATTTGTCTGAGGGTGGGGGGTAGAAGATACTGTGATGTAGCCTAGCCAATCTGGTAAGGTTGTCGCTAAATGGAGGTTGTACTTGGGACGTACAGGTAAGACCAAATATCTTGTGGTGGTGTTAGGGATGGGAAATGTGGACGTGATATCTATGGTGTTTCTGGTGGGACAGGGAGTTAGTGAGGGCTTCTCTTTGGTTTCTGCAGTGTGTGACCATATATATAGGTTTGAGGTGTTTTTGTGTAATAAATTGGTAATAAGGCAGACTCGTCCAAAGCAACATGAACACAGGCTACATTCAGCAGCAGCTGATTATGTGGTGAGTGCCGAGTATCCTCCAGGGTTGAGGTCAATTCAAAATGAAGGCAGTCAATTCAGGAAGTAAACTAAAATTCCAGGTCAATAATTTAAAAAAGGGCACCTATGTTCTATGCTTTAATTCAAAGCTTTTTCCATTTAAATTTTCAATTCAAATCACTTCCTGAATTGACTGCATTCCATTTGAATTGACCCCAACCATGGTATCTCTGAGTTTGTGTTAACCCACACCTCTCGTCTCTGTGGTTCCCTAGGTCCCTGGATGCCCCACGGCACTCCGTCCTCGCTCGCCCTCCCGATGGCCGGCAGCTGACCCCGCCCCCCAGGATGACGGTGAGAGAGCGGCTGCGAGAGAAGATCTCGACGGCGTTTTACCGCCATGGGCTGCTTTGCGCTTCCTATCCGGTGCCCATCATCCTCTTCACCTCTGCCAGTATTCTCGCCTGCTGGTACGTCTGAGGAAGGGGAGTGTCTATGAGGGAAGCGGGTTCTGGGGATGGCCGTGTGCATCTTCAAGAGATTATATGTGAGAGTTCTTGTACTGGTTTCTCTGAACATGTTTTTGGCAGGTTTTGAAAGGATTGTATGTATTTTTTCTATCCATATGGGCAGAGGTGAGATGGTAGGTCAGTAAAATAGAAGAGAAGCAGATGGATGAACATTTAGAGGTCAACAACAGAGGTGGGAGAAAAAGGAGCAGGCCCTGCAAAACCCAGTCAACTAAATGAAACGCCCATAGCCATACACATAAATCAGCACTCGGAACAGAATACACACTTTTCCACCTCAGAGATCCACATTAGAGGTCAACCCCGTCACAGTTGAAAGGTCACAGATGAGAAGTCAGGACAGGATGGAACGAATACGGTACAGCATGGAACCGTGGAGGCAGCAGTGCAGTGCCAAAAGCACGGCTGGCTGACGGCTGCACTGAGTGCAGGGAATTAAAGGGGTGGAAGCAGAGTTAAAAAGAGAGACACAGCAGAGGGCTGTGAGAAAGTGACCCCTGGAGAATAGGCCTATCTGTGTGTTCCTGGCCCTCCATCTGCCTCCCAGGAGGTGGGGGCTCCTGCTGCAAAACAAAAGCCCTTTGTGACAGTACAGTGACCTTAGAGAGAGGGAGAGGGAGAGGGGGTGTAGTGTCCTCAAAGAGAAATCTGTATCCCGTGGCCTGACAGGCTGCCAAAGAACCAGGATGAAAGAGTGTTCAAGCACTTAGATACTGAGCAACACTGTCAGTCACGTCACTATTAAAAAAAACAAGCATTTCGCTACACCCGCAATAACATCTGCTAAATATGTGTATGTGACCAAAAATATTTAATTTATTGTACTATACTTTGGAACTATGCAAACTGCACCTTTTTGATGTGGTGCAGGTCAGGGATACAGAGTCAGTATTGACAGTGTTTAGTGTATAGAACACCCATAAACGTTTCAGTGTGTTCAGTCCTCACCTGAAAATCAATTTCCCAATGCCCTGTTGGAATCTTTAGTTAATTATTCAAGAGGTTTGAAATGCTTTTGCTCGTCTATGGAAGTGGGCTTCAACTTCGAAGGCAACAGAGCAAGGCCTATACCCTTCACAGTGGGGTAGTCTCCTCACGAGGGGTAATAAGATTTTAAGAGATTTTAACTGGTTATAGTTGGCGTCCTCCAAATTTGTACCTACATTCATCCCTTTGCTACAGTATTGCCAGGCTGTCGGCATCATTTCCAGTCGTGGTAAAGTGTACCCAATGACCTAACAGAGACAGACAAATGCAGCACTGTCACTCTGGCTGTTTGTCTTAGCCTCAGTCGCCTCGTAGCTTTCCGTGAATTTTGGAGGCGCCCTTGAACTTAACGCACTTGTTGGTTTTCTTTGTTTTTTCCCCTCATATAAAATAAGTTTGTTCACAGGGCAAATGGGCCCAAAAGTGGTCCTTTCTAAGAGAATGGTTGAGTGAAGACGATGACAACATGGGATGAAAGGTTGTAGTTACTTACTCTTGCATTAGGGTGGAATTAGTGAGCATTAGTAGACTCATGTTTTACAAACACACATTCATGAGTGGATATGGTATCGGCATACATATTAAGCGCTAAACCCCTTCAATCCTTTTCTCATTAAGTGTGTGTATGTGTGTGTGTTCGTTCCTGTGTCAGTGTGTGGGGCATGCAATTGTGCACGTGCGAGTGTATCGGTCTACTAAATCTTGTAAATCTCAGTGTGTTTCGTAAGAGCCAACCTCTTCCCAGGGAAACGGGTGGTCGGTCTCTAGTTAATGCTAAATCTGCCAACAAAGGACAGGGGAGGCAGTGGCACTGACTTATTTTTTTCACTTACACAGACATTCACACACTTGCACACTCAGGGATGCTTATATACACATACATGTATTATTATACTGAACAACAATATAAACGCAACATGTAGTGTTGGTTTCATGTGCTAAAATATAAGATCCCCGAAATTCTCTCAAATTTGGTGCACACATTTGTTTACATCCCTGTTAGTGAGCATTTCGCCTTTGCCAAGATAATCCATCCACCTAACAAGTGTGGTATATCAAGAAGCTAATTGACCGCATGATCATTACACAGGTGCACCTTGTGCTGGGGACAATAAAAAGCCACTCTAAAATATGCAGGTTTGTCACACAACAAAATACCACAGATGTCTCAAGTTTTGAGGGAGCGTGCAATTAGCCTACACCTGTGGGATTGTCTGAGACCAGCTACCCGGACAGCTGATGAAACTGTGGGTTGCACAACTAAAGAATTTCTGCACAAACTTTCAGAAACCGTCTCAGGGAACGTGCTCGTCGTCCTCACCAAGATCTTGACCTGACTGCAGTTCTGCATCGCAACCAACTTCAGTGGGCAAATGCTCACATTAGATAGCCTTTGGCACGCTGGAGAAGTGTGCTCTTCATGGATTAATCCTGGTTTCAACTGTACCAGCAGATGGCGTCGTGTGGGCAAGTGGTTTGCTATTGTGAACAGAATTCCCCATGGTGGCAGTGGGGTTATGGTATAGGCAGGCATAAGCTACAGACTATGAACACAGTCGCATTTTATCGATGGCGATTTGAATGGACAGAGATGCCATGACGAGATCCTGAGGCCCATTATCGTGCCATTCATCCGACGCAATCACCTAATTTTTCAGTATGATGATGCACAGACCCATGTCGCAAGGATCTCTACACAATTTCTGGAAGCTGAAAATGTCCCAGTTCTTCCATGACCTGCATATGTCGCCCATTGAGCATGTTTGGGATGCTCTGGAACGATGTGTACGACAGCTTGTACCAGTTCCCGCCAATATCCAGCAACTTTGCAACAGCTTGATCAACTCTATGCTAAAGAGATGTCTTGCTACATGAGGCAAATAATGGCCACACCAGATACTGACTGGTTTTCTGATCCACGCCCCTACCGTCTCTTTTAAGGTATCTGTGACCAACAGATGCATATCTGTATTCCCAGTCATGTGAAATCCATAGATTAGGGCCTCATGAATTTTTTTCAATTGACTGATTTCCTTATTTGAACTGTAACTCAGTAAAATCTTTGAAATTGTTGCATGTTGCGTTTATTTTTGTTCAGTGTACGTTTAACTGTAAGGAAATTATCATTTTGGTAGAGGGTGTGTATTTTAGTGCTGGGATAATAATTCACAATACTCAAGCCTGTAACTAATATTCAGACCACACTGTCACTTATTCTCCACTCCCATGTTCTCCCAAGTCATCGCTCTCTCCCCCCTCTCTCAGTTACCCTCTGCTGCGGCTGCCTCTGCCGGGGACCGGGCCGGTGGAGTTCACCACACGGGTCCGAGATTATACCGTCCCTTCCCATGAGCCCCAGGGAGACCTCGGCGAGCGGCCTGACTGGGTAAGACTCATGGTCAAAAGATCACCCCACTTACAGTACCCACATGGCTTGACTGTTTACATGGTACATTTGTAACATCATGATCTTTAAAAAATAAACCTAACACCACTAAGTACCATTTGGTACCAGGTAGTTACCAATTGCATTGAGTGTTTGAAATACCAGCTGAAAAAGGGACTGTAAAATAACAAACTCATCCGATTCTCTGCCATGTTTTTCAAAACCCTCTATGTTCCTCCAGTATCGGGGTCCTCCGGTGGCCTACATCCAACAGGTCCTGGTGAAGGCAGCTGTGTCTCCCTGGGACAGTACGCTGGTCCCTGTGGACGTGTTCCGCTCCCCACTGGGCCGCGTATTCAGCCTGCTGGAGGAGATCCGCAACCATGTACACAACGACGGGTATGGGAAACTACACACGTACATCTAATGTCTCTCCCCCACCTCGAGCTTTCTCTACCGTTTTAAAATGCACCTTGACTTGACCGGACTTACCTTTCGTCTCTTTGCAGTTCTGGGGTCAGGAGCCTGGAGGCGCTCTGCCTGCAGGTGACGGACCTGTTGCCGGGGTTACGACGTATGCAGACAGTGCTGCCGGAGCACGGTTGTCTGCTGGTCTCCCCCGGCAACTACTGGCAGAACCAGCGGGAGCTGTTTGACTCTGACCCCGACCTGCTGAAGACCGTCCACCAGCATGAACCCAAAGGACTGCACACCTCCGCCACACTGAGAGGTAGAGAGGGGAGGAAGGGATGGGAGGGGTGAGGTAAATGGAGGGCAGAGCAAAGGAATCATCCTTTTGTATCCCTTTGGCTAATGCTCATTGAGCCCCAACCAGAGCGTGTGAGCAGAGCCGCTCATCACTAATGGAGTGGTGCTTGCGCTCCATGTCGTTTCCACTAAAGACCCACGCCAAATTCGCTCCATTCATTAAAATCACAATTTAACCAACACCCGTCTTTTTTTGTGACTACCTGGATCTACAAATCAATCAATTGTTTTTGTCACATGCGCTGAATACAACAGATTACAGTGAAATGCTAACTTACAAGCCCTTAACCAACAATGCAGTTTTAAGAAAAATAAGTGTTGAAGTATTTTCTAGTGAAAAATAAAAAATAATTAAAGAGCAACAATAAAATAACAGTAGCGAGGCTATATTTTACTTATTTGTATTTTATTTAACCTCTTTATTTAACTAGGCAAGTCAGTTAAGAACAAATTCTTATTTACAGTGTCGGCCTATATACAGGGCGTACCTGTACAGAGTCAATGTGCGGGGGCACAGGTTAGTCAAAGTAATTGGGGTAATATGTACATGTAGGTAGAGGTAAAGTGACTATGCAGAGATAATAAACAGAGAGTAGGAGCAGCGTAAAGGTGGTAGTGGTGGGGGGTTCAAAGCAAAAAGTCTGGGTAGCCATTTGACTTGGGGGTAGAAGCTGTTAAGAAGCCTTTTGGACCAAGACTTGGCACTCCGGTACTGCTTGCCGTGAGGTAGCAGAGAGAACAGTCTATGACTAGGGTGGCTGGAGTCTTTGGCAATTTTTAGGGCATTCCTCTGACACCGCCTGGTATAGAGGTCCTGGATGGCAGGAAGCTTAGCCCCAGTGATGTACTGGACCATATGCACTACCCTCTGTAGTGCCTTGTGGTTGGAGGCCGAGCAGTTGCCATACCAGGCGGTGATGCAACCAGTCAGAATGCTCTCGATGGTGCAGCTGTATAACGTTTTGAGGATCTGAGGACCCATGACAGATCTTTTCAGTCTCCGAGGGGGAATAGGGGTTGTCGTGCCCTCTTCACGACTGTCTTGGTGTGTTTGGATCATGATAATTGGACATCAAGGAACTTGAATCGCTCAACCTGCTCCACTAGAGCCCCGTCGATTAAAATGGGGACGCGCTCTGCCCTCCTTTTCTTGTAGTTCACGATCATCTCCTTTGTCTTGATCACGTTGAGGGAGAGGTTGTTATCCTAGCACCACACTGCCAGGTCTCTGACCTCCTCCCTATAGGCTGTCTCATCGTTGTCGGTGATCAGGCATCTGGCGTCTGCAAACTTATAGATGGTGTTGGAGTCGTGCCTGGCCATGCAGTCATGGGTGAACAGGGAGTACAGGAGGGGACTGAGCACGCATCCCTGAGGGGCCCTCGTGTTGATGATCAGCGTGGATCAGATGTGTTGTTACCTACCCTCACCACCTGGGGGCGGCCTGTCAGGAAGTCCAGGATCCAGTTGCAGAGGGAGGTGTTTAGTCCCAGGCTCCTTAGCTTAGTGATGAGCTTTGGGGGCACTATGGTGTCCCAATTGTTTTTTAAGTATTGAAACCAAACCATATGGATTTGACTGAAAGCTGTTTGAATAAACATGTGAAGATGAATGTAAGAAGTGAACATCATTCCAAATAGGCTACATGTCATATTAAACTGCATATAAACACTCTAAACAGGTCAGGAGCCAGACATGGAGCCTAAGAAGGAACTAATTATTTAGGCTATTATTTCAATTATTTCAAGGCTGCAGCCTACAAAGAAATACATTGTGAAGGATTTGTGAATGCAACCCCAGGCTGGTAGGAACATAGTGCTCAGCATTTAAACAACATTTAGTTGTATTAAATCATTGTAGTCTATAAATTTGGCATTTAGGCTGTGACTTACTTAGAATTAAATGCAAACGAAATTAATTGTGCCTTATTAGTCTGTCTTTTAATAAATGTTTTGAATACACGCCAGTCTGTGGCTTCAGGCTCATGCGACGGTGCCTGGAGAGCAAGCCAGCAGCGGAGAATATCCTCTCCACACTTGCAGAGCAATTGGGGAAGCTAAACACCCTTTTGGCCACTCTTGCCAGGCTGAGCTGAGATGTAGAGTTGTTTTTAAAATGTTCTATAGGTAGGCCTAAAGGTTTTTAGGCAAATTAACCCAATCAAAACAGAAAGCTCCTTGAAAGGGGGAATTTACCAGGCCTATTGGGCCAAAATATTTATGGCCTAATTTATCTCTATTATGGGATCAGATTTTTTTGTTTATAAATACTTTGCTACAATGACACAGTTAGTTATTTACAAACCTTGTTCCTTTCTTTTAGCATGTGGATGTAGTATACGGTCATGCTTTCGGGATACGTATCTTTTCAGATTCCACAATGATTCTCTAGTTGTAGACACTACATCAACAAACTCCTTCTCTTGCTCTTGGTCCTCATCTTTGTAAGTCAACTTGATTTTGCACCTGTGTGTTTTATCAGTTTCTTTATAAAAAAATATTTAGTGAACTCCGTGGCTGTAGCTAAAGCATGGGGCTATAGCAGCACACAAGTAGACTACAAATGCATGCTGGGATGGACATGCCCTGAGCTCCTGAAGTGAGCGCTACTTTTTTGGAGTGAAATTAGAGCGGGCAAGATGGCTGACGCTCCAGCCTTTTGGGAATCTCGCTCCGTGCTCCAGTCAAATTGGGCACGCTCCTCACTGCTCACATACTCTGGCCCCAACTAATGTCAGGCAGACTGGTAATGCTGTTATTGTTCAATGCTGTGTGCGTGTGCGTGTGCGTGTGTGTGTGTGTGTGTGTGTGTGTTAGACCTGCTGTTTGGCGTCCCGGTGAAACACACAGGGGTGAGTCTGTACAGCAGGAAGAGGGTGGTCACCTACACCATCACCATGGTCCTGGGCAGCTACGACGCCAGGTTCCTGTCTAGCCTGCGGGCACGTCTTCGCCAGCTGCACCCCTCTGTGAACTGCAGCCTGCGCGAGGACCACATGGTGCACGTGCACTTCAAGGAGGAGATAGGCATGGCCGAGCTCATCCCCCTGGTCACCACCTACATCATACTTTTCGCCTACATCTACTTCTCCACACGTAAGTCTCTGACTGGAGTCTGGGCGCCACGGGGGCATCTCAATAGTCTAAAGAGCTTCCCTTCATCTGCACTGATCTGAAAGAGTTGGCTTAGTTTCATTTAGTTAAAGATGCATCCTTCTTTCCATACATTTTTCCTTGAAGTAATGTGTCTCATCACTAAAGCCGGGGGGGGGGGGGGGGGGGGGGGGGGAGATTGGTTTCAAAAGAAATGCTGAAGTCGGATGTCTTGCTTTGTGGGCGTCTCGGATATTGTTCCCAGGTGCCCAGTCAAGGCCACAGAGCCAAGGTCCAGATTAGTGTGTGTGTGTGTGTGTGTGTGTGTGTGTGTGTGTGTGACTGAGTCCTAGCCAAGGCTGTTCCTGTCTCGTCCAGGGATAATCTCCTATACAGGAACACTGTAGCCCACCATAATAATCTACCATGATAAGACTCACCAATGTGTGCCAAAACCAACAATATGCTGGCATGCACACACATACACACACATGCAATATGTACTGTGCACAAACCTCATTTAAACTAAAAGCTGCATAAACTGAGAGACATTCTTCTTTGTAGTGTGGGTGTTAGACAGAGTCCTATGCTAACCCTTTCCTCTCAGTGTATGTAGACTGTCTATGCTAACTCTTTCCTCCCAGTGTGTGTAGACTCTGTCTATGTTAACTCTTTCCTCCCAGTGTATGTAGCCTCTGTCTATGCTAACTCTTTCCTCTCAGTGTATGTAGACTGTCTATGCTAACTCTTTCCTCCCAGTGTGTGTAGCCTCTGTCTATGTTAACTCTTTCCTCCCAGTGTATGTAGCCTCTGTCTATGATAACTCTTTCCTCCCAATGTATGTAGCCTCTGTCTATGCTAACTCTTTCCTCCCAATGTATGTAGCCTCTGTCTATGCTAACTCTTTCCTCTCAGTGTATGTAGACTGTCTATGCTAACTCTTTCCTCCCAGTGTGTGTAGCCTCTGTCTATGCTAACTCTTTCCTCCCAATGTATGTAGCCTCTGTCTATGATAACTCTTTCCTCCCAATGTATGTAGCCTCTGTCTATGCTAACTCTTTCCTCCCAATGTATGTAGCCTCTGTCTATGCTAACTCTTTCCTCCCAATGTATGTAGCCTCTGTCTATGCTAACTCTTTCCTCCCAGTGTGTGTAGACTCTGTCTATGTTAACTCTTTCCTCCCAATGTATGTAGCCTCTGTCTATGTTAACTATTTCCTTCCAGTGTGGGTAAACTCTGTCTATGTTAACTCTTTCCTCCCAGTGTATGTAGCCTCTGTCTATGCTAACTCTTTCCTCCCAGTGTATGTAGCCTCTGTCTATGCTAACTCTTTCCTCCCAGTGTATGTAACCTCTGTCTATGCTAACTCTTTCCTCCCAGTGTGTGTAGACTCTGTCTATGCTAACTCTTTCCTCCCAGTGTATGTAGCCTCTGTCTATGCTAACTCTTTCCTCCCAATGTATGTAGCCTCTGTCTATGCTAACTCTTTCTTCCCAGTGTGTGTAGACTCTGTCTATGCTAACTCTTTCCTCCCAGTGTGTGTAGACTCTGTCTATGTTAACTCTTTCCTCCCAGTGTATGTAGCCTCTATGCTAACTCTTTCCTCCCAGTGTATGTAACCTCTGTCTATGCTAACTCTTTCCTCCCAGTGTGTGTAGACTCTGGCTATGTTAACTCTTTCCTCCCAGTGTATGTAGACTCTGTCTATGTTAACTCTTTCCTCCCAGTGTGTGTAGCCTCTGTCTATGCTAACTCTTTCCTCCCAGTGTGTGTAGAGTCTGTCTATGTTAACTCTTTCCTCCCAGTGTGTGTAGCCTCTGTCTATGTTAACTCTTTCCTCCCAGTGTGTGTAGACTCTGTCTATGCTAACTCTTTCCTCCCAGTGTGTGTACACTTTGTCTATGCTAACTCTTTCCTCCCAGTGTGTGTAGACTCTGTCTATGTTAACTCTTTCCTCCCAGTGTGTGTAGCCTCTGTCTATGCTAACTCTTTCCTCCCAGTGTGTGTAGACTCTGTCTATGCTAACTCTTTCCGCCCAGTGTGTGTAGCCTCTGTCTATGCTAACTCTTTCCTCCCAGTGTGTGTAGAGTCTGTCTATGTTAACTCTTTCCTCCCAGTGTGTGTAAACTCTGTCTATGCTAACTCTTTCCTCCCAGTGTGTGTAGAGTCTGTCTATGTTAACTCTTTCCTCCCAGTGTGTGTAAACTCTGTCTATGCTAACTCTACTTCTTCCTCTCTCCAGGTAAGATTGACATGGTGAAGTCAAAATGGGGCTTGGCGCTGGCTGCCGTGGTAACAGTGCTCAGCTCTCTGCTTATGTCTGTGGGGCTCTGCACCCTGTTCGGCCTGACGCCCACACTCAATGGAGGGTAAGAAACACACACACACACACACACACACACACACACACACACACACACACACACACACACACACACACACACACACACACACACACACACACACACACACACACACACACACTCTCTCTCTCTCTCTCTCTCTCTCTCTCTCTCTCTCTCTCTCTCTCTCTCTACATATATCCTAAAAGCCCCTGACCCTCTCCTGCTCATTGATCTGTATGGACTACTGTGGGACTGCAGACATTAATGTACAGTGAGTGACAGGGGACTGTGTTACCAAGGGCAACAGATGTGGACTCAAAGGGGAGGAGGGATTCTTAAGAGGGCGGGGATAGATATTGATGTGGCGTACCTGGCCAATCACACCCAGCTTATTGGAATGTAGAGGATGGCGTGACCATCTCACACCATCCAAATCTCACCAACCATCAATCAAGATTCCAGGGTCCACACGCACACAGACCTACATACCCACAGTCGTGCATATTGACACAATGGCCACACAATAAAACCTGTTGAAGTAATAACACGTGTGTTTGGTCTTTATCTTATGTGGCGTAGTTTTGTTACATACTGACCTCCAACCCTTATCTTCACGTGTAACGATAGCATATCTCTGGTTTACTGTCTGTCAAACCTTGTCTGTCTTCAATCGTCCCTTCTCTCTTTCATCATCTGTACTCTTGTCTACTAAATATCCCGTTTTCTATTTTTAACCTGTTTTTTATTTGTGCGACAATTTGACGACAATCAAATTGAAAAACCTGACCTCTCTCCCACCCTAACATCCAAACTTGCATTTATCACCTGATCCACGAATAAGCGCTCTGAGAGCACTGGTTACTCAAATGAGATTATGAAGTATTATTCACAACAGCTTTGTAATCATGTTGTCTCTGCTTGTGTCTCTCTCTCTGTCAGTGAGATCTTCCCATATCTGGTGGTGGTGATAGGGCTGGAGAACGTCCTGGTTCTCACCAAGTCTGTGGTGTCCACCCCTGTTGACTTGGAGGTCAAACTACGCATCGCTCAGGGTAAGGGCTGGTTCTTCTATCCTTGTGGGGACCTACAATCCCCAAAAGTCCCCACGAGGATGGTAAAAGCAAGGCAAATTCTCCCTTGTAGGGACATTTCCCATGAGGACAAAGGCTATTTTAAGGTTAGAATTAGTGCAAGGGGGCCTCCTGAGAGGCGCAGCGGTTTAACCTCTCTAGGCTAGATGGGACGGACATCCAGTGAAAGTGCAGGGCGCCAAATTCAAACTACAGAATTGTAAATATTTAACATTCTTGATAATACACACGCAATATGTCAAAATAAAGCTTAACTAGAAAAACCTAGAAAAACTACAATTTCCGGGTCATTTTTCGACCCATGCATCCGGCCCGTCACAAGCGACACCTTGTGACGGGCCTGGTGCATGCACGCTGACTTCGGTCACCAGCTACCAATTGGATATCACAAAATTGTGGAGAAAAAGGGGTTAAAAAGTACCATGAAAAACTAATTTGTGTAAGGAGTTATGGTTTAGGGTTATGGTAAGTTTTAGGGATAGGGAAAATAGGATTTGATTTTAGGTCCCCACGAGGATATAAGAACAAAATGTGTGTGTGCGTGAAATCCAAGCATTTGTTAATGTGGTATTGTGTTGTCCCTCTCCAGGCCTTAGTAATGAGAGCTGGTCTATCATGAAGAACATGGCCACAGAGCTGTGCATCATCCTCATAGGATATTTCACCCTGGTGCCCGCTATCCAGGTAACACACACACACCAATCTATCACACACTGGCGCATGAACACAGGTACACGCACACTTTCATTCACATAGACAGAGTAGATCGTACTGCCACACAACATGCACACACACACTTCTACTGTGCATGTTATGAGTGGCCTGATGTTTATTTCTGTGTTTCCAGGAGTTCTGTCTGTTTGCTGTGGTGGGGCTGGTGTCTGACTTCTTCCTTCAGATGTTTTTCTTCACCACAGTTCTTTCCATTGACATCCGACGCATGGAGGTGAACACACACACACACTGTCAACAGTGCTTTCCTTTGTAATTTACAGCATGGAGGTGAGGTCATAGACACACACACACACACATTTGCCATGTGATGGTGAGGTCTCTTGATCCATGAGTCATTTCCTCAGTCTATAGTGCTCAGTAAAATATTGACAGTCTCTCTTTATCCACCTTGTTCCTCTGTTACAGTCATAGATGCATGCATACTCTAACACTAATCCATACACATGTACCATACACATGTACTCTCATACATGTTACACTCTCCCACATACCCGCGCAGCCTAAAACTGTCCTCTCACACACACAGTTGGCCGATCTGAACCGCCGTCTACCGGCCGAGGCGGGTATGCCCCCTCCCAAACCGGGCCCCCTGCGCCCTCGGGAGGCGCCTCCTCCCCCACGGCCCTCGCCCTACACCATCACCCTGCAGACGCCCGCCTTCAGGAACCTGCGTCTGCCCAAGAGGCTCCGTGTGGTCTACTTCCTGGCCCGCACACGTCTGGCCCAGCGCTTCATCATGGTGAGACTGGCTAGAGGCACTTCCTGAAAAGACAGTTTAAGTTAGGGTTGCACGATTATTTTGCTAAATGCACAGGCTTTTCAGAAATTAGGATTGGAAGATTCCTGATTTTTTCCCTGCTTATTCCCATCTGATTCTGGGAATCTTCCCAACTGGATTTTCTGGGAATTTGGGGAAAGTTACCGGAATCTTCCGACCCCAGTTTCACATAGTCCAGTGTTAACAAATGCTTCTGTGAAAGGAGGGTGAGTTTACAGTACTTCCTTGAAGTAGTTCTCTGTATGCATTGACATGTCCCTCTATCCCTGTATTATTGTAGGTGGGTACAGTGATCTGGATTGGCATCCTGGCCTACACGGACCCCGCTGGCCTCCGTACCTACCTGGCAGCCCAGGTGTCTGAACAGAGCCCCCTGGGGGAGAGCGGGGCCGGGGGTCTGCCCCCCCACCTGGGAGTAGCCTCGGTCTTCCCTGGACCAGGAGGGGACCCCGCCAGCACCCTCAGTGTCCTCCCTGCCCCCGCTGAACCCACCCCACTTCCAGAGAACCAGTCCCAGGGTCACCACGGGGCCCCCAGGGAAGGAGTACCCCACCAGGCCCAGGCCCCACCCCTGGTGCCCCAGATCAGCTGGGGGGCGGAGGATGAGGAGGGCTGGAGGAGGCTGTCTTTCAGACACTGGCCCTCGCTCTTCAGCTACTATAATATTACTCTGGCCAAGAGGTAGGTCAGGGGAGTTGGAATGAGTTACTGGGTGTGTTTATTGGGTGTGAGTGCACGCGTATGTGCATAGTGTTTGTGCCACTGTTGACCCTACTTACCATGCTTTTGGGTTATGGAAGGGAAGAAAGGTCGAATTCATTGATTAATGTAGGAAATGTCATTTTGTTACCTTTCTGTCCCACAGATACATCAGCATCCTGCCTGTCATTCCCGTCACGCTTCACCTGAGCCCCCGGGAGGCCATCGAGACGCGTCACCCCCAGGACACACGCCACCCCCCGCCGCCCAGCCTCAAAACTAACGACCTACCCGCAGACCTCACGCTCTACAAGTCAGTACCGACACACTCTCACACACACCAACCTCCATTTCCAACGCCTTCAAACTACAGATTGACTAACATTCCCCCTACTACAATCCATTCACTTCATGTGTTTCACACACACACACACGCACACACACACCCATGCACAGTGCACACCACTTCAAAGTCCATGCTAATGCTCTTGTGCAGGGGAAAGATCAATGTTATAGTGAACGATTATGGTGTCAAGGCCAAGAGATTCAGTGATAATCCACACAGTCCAAACCCACATCTCATACAGAATATGTTTGCATTTGTCCCGCGTAGGGTTGCAAAATTCCGGAAACTTTCAATAAATTCAATGGTTTTCCCCAAATCCTGGTTGGAAGAATCTCGGAATCAGGAAGGAGTAAGCAGGAAATCCGGAACTGTCCAACCAGGATTTGCAACGCTAGTCCCACACCTCTCTTTTCTTCCTCTTTCTAACCTTGTAAACGAAACACAGCCAAACAGTCTGTCACTGTGTCAATGGTTATCTCAAAAACGGTAGGAAGAAAGAGAAAATCGTTTTTTCTCTTATCTCTATAGTTGAGTTGACTGGATATTGGGCGAGGTTCGTTTTGCATCGGTGCCCCCACCCACCCAGGGCACAGGGCCATGCAAAATGAACCCCCTCACTGACTCACAGACTTTGTTCCTGTCTACCGTCTCATCTGATTGGCTGTCAGGTTACTCGTAAGATGTCCGTGGGTTGACGATGTCATGGTGGAGTGGATGATGTTTGGTGTGGTTTTGGGACCGAGTGAAACAGTCTCTCAACTGTGTTTTCCCTAGTTCTATTTTGTTGGTAGTAGGGGGCAAAGGTTCCTCAAAGCAACAGGCAGTACTGCCAACGTTAATGTTTCTATTAGAACAAACAGAATTGGGCAGATGGGGTGCTGTGTTGCTTAAGACCACCAGTGTTTTTCCTGCAGTATACTACGTCCTTGACCAATAGCATATTAAAATGGATCCAACATTGGAACTGTATCCACTGTGATGTGTAACGCCAGGGAGGTTTTTCATTTGAAGTGGAAGGTTTGAATCATATTCATCAGGTCATGGTCATCTGTGAAACCCAGATCAGTGTTCACGGTTCATATCTGAGATAAAGGCCACAGTGGTGAAGTTCATCTCTGGAACACAGGCCAGGCACAGATGGAGATTTATCTTTTAGAATCTTTGGGTCAAGTCAAGGTGGAGGGGCCTGGATGGTTCTCCCAGAATAAAGTAGAATCTATCGTATCTCTATGGTTTTCCAATCAAGGACAGAATCCTTTGAAACTCTTGCTTTTATTTGATTTAACCTTTATTTAACTAAGCAAGTCAGTTAATTAAGAACAAATTCAGACAACCCCAGTGGGTAGAGAAAGCTTGTTAGACACTAAGAAAGCTTTGTTGTAGAGCATTTAACACAAAATCAAGGGAGGGGCCAGCTGAGTATAAGACTGTATCATCTGCATGTAAATGGATGAGAGAGCTTCCAACTGCCTGAGTTATGTTGTTGATGTAAATTGAGAAGAGCGTGGGCCTAGGATTGAGCCTTGGGGCACTCCCTTGGTGACAGGCAGTGGCTGAGACAGCAGATGTTCTGACTTTATACACTGCACTCTTTGAGAGAGGTAGTTAGCAAACCAGGCCAAAGACCCCTCAGAGACACCAATACTCCTTAGCTGGCCCACAAGAATGGAATGGTCTACCGTATCAAAAGCTTTGGCCAAGTCAATAAAAATAGCAGCACACTATTTCTTAGAATCAAGGGCAATGGTGACAACATTGAGGACCTTTAAGGTTGCAGTGACACATCCATAATCTGAGCGGGAACCAGATTGCATACTAGAGATAATACTATAGCTATCAAGAAAGCCAGTCAGTTGATTATTGACAAGTTTTTTTTTTTAACAGGGGAAAATAGAAATAGGCCTATAACAGTTAGGATCAGCTTGATCTCCCCTTTAAATAAAGGATGAACTGTGGCTGCCTTCCAAGCAGTGGGAACCTCCCCAGAAAGGAGAGACTGGTTAAAGAGGTTGGAGATAGGCTTTGCGATGATAGGGGCAGCATCCTTAACCTGTCTAGGACTGGGGTTCCGCCCCGCAACAGCCAGTGAAAGTGCAGGGTGCCAAATTCAAAACAACAAAAATGTCATAACTAAAATTCCTTAAGCATACAAGTATTTTACACCATTTGAAAGATAAAATTCTCGTTAATCCAGCCACAGTGTCTGATTTCAAAAAAGATTTACAGCGAAAGCACCACAAACGATTATGTTAGGTCACCACCAAGCCACAGAAAAACACAGCCATTTTTTCCAGCCAAAGAGAGGAGTCACAAAAAGCAGAAATAGAGATAAAATGAATCACTAACCTTTGATGATCTTCATCAGATGACATTCATAGGACTTCATGTTACACAATACATGTATGGTTTGTTTGATAAAGTTCATATTTATAAAAAAAATCTATTTACATTGGCGCGTTACGTTCAGTAGTTCTAAAACATGCGGTGATATTGCAGAGAGCCACATCAATTTACAGAAATACTCATAATAAACATTGATAAAGATACAACTATTATACATGGAACATTAGATACACTTCTCCTTAATGCAACCACTGTGTCAGATTTCAAAAAATCTTTACGGAGAAAGCAAACCATGCAATAATCTGAGTACACCCTTTAGACTACAAAGCAGCCAAAAAGATAGCTGCCATATTGGGTAGTCAACATTACTCAGAAATAGCATTTTAAATATTCACTTACCTTTGATGATCTTCATCAGAATGCACTCCCAGGAATCCCAGTTGCACCATAAATGTTTTGATTTGTTCGATAATGTCCAGTGAGCTGTAATCAATGAATAGCATTCTCACGTAGATGTTCCTTTTGTCCAGGTGGGAAAGGGCAGTTATGTCCAAATATTATATTTTATATTAATATTTTAACAAAAAGTTTAAAAAGTTCCGTTACAGCCCGTAGAAACATGCCAAACTAAGTATGGAACCAGTCTTTAGGATGTTTTTAACATAAAACTTCATTAATGTTCCAACCAGACAATTCCTTTGTCTTTACAAATGAAGTGAAACTTAGCTACCTTTCACATGAGCGTGCCAGACCGAGGCTGTGGCACTCTGCCAGACCAAGGCTGTGGCACTCTGCCAGACCTCTCAATCAAAGAGCCCTTATGAGCCCCTCCTTTAGAGTAGAATCGTCAAAACAGGTTTTAAATACTGTTGACATCTAGTGGAAGCCTTGGGAAGTGAAACATAACTAATATCACCCTACAAACCTCAGATTTCCCACTTCCTGGTTGGATCTTTCTCAGATTTTCACCTGCCATATGAGTTTTGTTATACTCACAGACATAATTCAAACAGTTTTAGAAACTTCAGAGTGTTTTCTATCCAATAATAACAATAATATGCATATATTAGCATCTGGGACAGAGTAGGAGGCAGTTCACTCTGGGCATGCTATTCATCCAAAAGTGAAAATGCTGCCCCCTATCCCAAAAAGGTTAACAATACCACTGAAAATTAAATAAAAATAATAAGTTCCAACAGAGGGGATCAGTCTGATTCTATACCATTTTACAAAGACCAATTAATTTTTTAATTTTATTTATTTAACCAGGTAGGCAAGTTGAGAACAAGTTCTCATTTACAATTGCGACCTGGCCAAGATAAAGCAAAGCAGTTCGACACATACAACGACACAGAGTTACACATGGAGTAAAACAAACATACAGTCAATAATACAGTATAAACAAGTCTATATACGATGTGAGCAAATGAGGTGAGATAAGGGAGGTAAAGGCAAAAAAAGGCCATGGTGGCAAAGTAAATACAATATAGCAAGTAAAACACTGGAATGGTAGATTTGCAATGGAAGAATGTGCAAAGTAGAAATAAAAATAATGGGGTGCAAAGGAGCTAAATAAATAAATAATTTAAATACTGAAGGGAAAGAGGTAGTTGTTTGGGCAAAATTATAGGTGGGCTATATACAGGTGCAGTAATCTGTGAGCTGCTCTGACAGTTGGTGCTTAAAGCTAGTGAGGGAGATAAGTGTTTCCAGTTTCAGAGATTTTTGTAGTTCGTTCCAGTCATTGGCAGCAGAGAACTGGAAGGAGAGGCGGCCAAAGAAATAATTGGTTTTGGGTTGACTAGAGAGATATACCTGCTGGAGCGTGTGCTACAGGTGGGAGATGCTATGGTGACCAGTGAGCTGAGATAAGGGGGGAGTTTACCTAGCAGGGTCTTGTAGATGACATGGAGCCAGTGGGTTTGGCGACGAGTATGAAGCAAGGGCCAGCCAACGAAAGTGTACAGGTCGCAATGGTGGGTAGTATATGGGGCTTTGGTGACAAAACGGATTGCATTGTGATAGACTGCATCCAATTTGTTGAGTAGGGTATAGGAGGCTATTTTGTAAATGACATCGCCAAAGTCGAGGATTGGTAGGATGGTCAGTTTTACAAGGGTATGTTTGGCAGCATGAGTGAAGGATGCTTTGTTGCGAAATAGGAAGCCAATTCTAGATTTAACTTTGGATTGGAGATGTTTGATATGGGTCTGGAAGGAGAGTTTACAGTCTAACCAGACACCTAAGTATTTGTAGTTGTCCACGTATTCTAAGTCAGAGCCGTCCAGAGTAGTGATGTTGGACAGGCGGGCAGGTGCAGGTAGCGATCGGTTGAAGAGCATGCATTTAGTTTTACTTGTATTTAAGAGCAATTGGAGGCCATGGAAGGAGAGTTGTATGGCATTGAAGCTTGCCTGGAGGGTTGTTAACACAGTGTCCAAAGAAGGGCCAGAAGTATACAGATTGGTGTCGTCTGCGTAGAGGTGGATCAGAGACTCACCAGCAGCAAGAGCGACCTCATTGATGTATACAGAGAAGAGAGTCGGTCCAAGAATTGAACCCTGTGGCACCCCCATAGAGACTGCCAAAGGTCCGGACAGCAGACCCTCCGATTTGACACACTGAACTCTATCAGAGAAGTAGTTGGTGAACCAGGCGAGGCAATCATTTGAGAAACCAAGGCTTGCTCATTAAAGGAAGGCTTGCTCATTAAAGTTTTTTAGCGTCTATGACAAATCAGGACAGGTCGTTTCACTGAGCAGCCATTACGAACACAGGCTGTAAAACAGTGATCACTAAGGTCATTACAGAAAACACCAGACTGACACCATCAGGATTATTTGGAGAGTAGCCTTTGGGTGTTTGGAGTCATCCCTTGTGGGATTGGTGATAATCTGAGAAATATTTACAGTCCCATTGCTTTTGGACTTGGTCAGGTGGTTTAAGCATGTCCCAGTTTACGTCACCTTGCAGGACAAATTCAGACTTAGTGTAACACGGAACCCAAACCGGCTGCGCGCGTGCGCCATCGTGCATACATTTATTTTGTCCCCCCACACCAAAACGTGATCACAACACGCAGGTTAAAATATCAAAGCAAACTCTGAACCAATTACATTAATTTGGGGACAGGTCAAAAAGCATTAATCATGTATGGCAATTTAGCTAGCTAGCTTTCACGTGCTAGCTAATTTGTCCTATTTAGCTAGCTTGCTGTTGCTAGCTAATTTGTCCTGGGATATAAACATTGAGTTGTTATTTTACCTGAAATGGACAAGGTCCTTTACTCCGACAATTAATCCACACATAAAACGGTCAACCATATCGTTTCTAGTCATCTCTCCTCCTTCCAGGCCTTTTCATCTTTGAACTTATATGGTAAACTTTCATAGTGTTACCACGATGACCGGCAAAACAGTTTGTCTTTCAATCACCCACGTGCATATAACCAATGAGGCGATGGCACGTGGGTACCTGCTTCTATAAACCAATGAGGAGATGGGAGAGGCAGGACTTGCAGTGCGATCTGAGTCAGCAATAGAAAGGAGTCCTATTTTATCCCTTGGCATCGCAGACGCTTGTTGGCGCTCGCGAGCAGTGTGGGTGCAATAATAGAATAACATGGATTTCTACATTTCTTTTTCAATGTTCGCGCACGCGATGTGTCCGGTCTGGATGTAAGGGGCCCTGTAAGGTGCTGATGGAGGACGATAGCACCCAGCAACAGTCAGCAAAGAGCTATTTGAACATTTAATGCTTAAAACCAGCAAATCATATTGTTTGGGGACAGACTTCGTAGAGGCAACCGTCAGAGACAACCATCAGAAAATCTCCCTCAGCCTGTTTTATAATAATCATAAACAAATAAACTGGTTGCCAATCAATGTTACACACTATTTTATTATGTTAGGCCTGTGGCAGTTATGGAATTACATTAGTATGATCATTTTCTAACATCATTTCAAGCCTCAAATGGAAAGGCTGCTTTCTGTTGTAGTGTGAATGGAAGTGCAAACATAAGGTGAGGAAAAACAACCATTTTGTTCCTGGATCTTAACGGTTTACATTTGCATACTTCCACTGAAGTGGTGTGGTTGGCTTGAACATGTGCTATGTGCATTCAGTTTGTGCACACCACATGGGTATAACCTTTCCCTAAGGGGACAATAAAGTCAGTATATACACGCTGACTCCATGCATGAGCATGTGTGAGAGAGGACGTGTGCTGGACCAATCAGACTCTGCCGTGGTTTCAGGACTGGTATTGCACGTCGAGCTGGTCACACCGGTGCGGCATGGCAGTGACTCATTCTACACGACAGGTGCTTTTTAGGCTTCTGCCTTTGCAACCGTCTCCACTAGAGGGACACACTGGGCCCATTACATACGGCTCTGCTTTCCAGGCTTTCCTCATGGGGGGACAATAAACAGTTGGTCATGTTATGGAATGTCATTCTGACGAGCTGAGGATTTACGTCGGTAAGCCATTGCGTAGTTCACACCTCTCTCAAGGTTCAAGTGTTTCCGTTGTAAGATGCTCTGTGCGGGCCATGAGATGACTTGGTCTCCCCGTCATTGGTACTCTCTCTCTAACTCGCTATCTCTCAATGCAATCCAAACCAGCTTTATTGGCATGTATGGAGAAGGCAGCAAACAGGTTATTAACCCCCTCTCTCTCTCTAGGGTAGCAGCTCTGGGCCTGGCGGCAGGGGTTCTGCTGGTGCTGCTGCTCTTCTGTCTCTACCGGGTCCTCTGTCCCCGCAACTACGGCCAGAACGGAGTGGCCCATGGACGCCGTCGCCGCGGTGACCTGCCCTGCGACGACTACGGCTACTCGCCACCCATCAGCGAGATCTCCCCCCTGCTGCTGCGTGGACACAGCATGGTGAGAGACTGGGCACACACACACACACACACACACACACACACATACCATTGTTCATTTACATGAATATTTACAAGTAATCCCTCCTCTCTCTCTTCCTTCATCTCTCTGTTTCTCTTTCTTTCATTCACCCCCCCCCCCCCAGGATATAGAGTGTCTGGCGAGTGATGGCATGCTGTTGGCCAGTTGTTGTCTGGCAGGACAGATCCGTGTGTGGGACGCTCAGACTGGAGACTGCCTCACTGTCATTCCTAAACATGGGTAAGACACGCACACGTGCCATGTACACAAGGTCACCTTGGGCAATACAGGATTACATACACACACCTATGGACAGTTCATGCTTGTATTCATGCATAATGTTTATATTTTTGGGCCTGGCACCATCCACCTCTTCGGAGTACAACTTGTATTATTTTAATAATAAATGTAGAATATTAACTTCTTGTCTGTGTTCACCCTTCTTCCCATTCCCATGTCCTTTATTTCTTCCAACATAGTCTTCCCCCCTGTTCTCCTATATGCATATCCAGCCTCCTTCCCTGAACACTAAACTGTCTCTCTGTCAGGTTGCGGCGGAGTAGTAGCAGTGGCGGCTGGGAACAACGGGATGGCTGGGACACCGTGGGTGTGGCCGAACCTGAGAATCTGGGAGGCGGGACAGAACCAGGGGGTGGGGTTTTCGATGAGGATGAGGGCTACCCCCTCAGGCGGCGGACCACCCCACGCCCGGCCCTCTTTGAGGACCAACCCGACCTCACCCCCCTCATCGACACCAACTTCGACTCCCAGCCCTCCTCCCACCTCCTCCTCACCCCGCCCAGGGATGGCTTTGACTTCGGGGGGCTGGTGGAGAGAGCCTACCTAGAGCACGAGCCTCCCTCGCCGGGCCTCACTGCCTCCTACCCCTCCCCCTCCCCCCCATCGGGACCCCCTCCCCAGAGGAGACGCAGCCTGGGGTACATCCAGCCCCCTGTTCCACAGGGCCAGGGAACCCCGGACTGGGAAAGCGCCGTGTGGGCCATGGAGCTTCGGGGGAACCTCATTGCTGCTGGGAGGAGCAGTGGCAAACTGGAGGTGAGACCCAATCCCAAATCAACCCCCCCCCCTCGCCCCTACCCCGTCACTAGACACTTTATGATGCTCCCTTGTAGAACAGAAAGAAAGAACGGGATGGGTGCAGAGAGAATGTATGAGATGAGAAGCGGAAAGAGAGGAGTTAGTCATAATGAGAAAGCAGGAAACAATATTTGCAAGAGGAGAGAGAGTCAGAGTAGGAGAAATTGGCAAAGGGAAAGTGAGAAAAAGCCAGGGCAAGTGTACTAATGTGTTATGTGGTTAGCTGTGGGATGCAGTGGAGGGCTCGTTACGCTGCAGTAATGAAGACGGCGTCTCGGGGATCACGGCCCTGGCCTTCCTCAACAACAGGATCGTGGCGGCCAGACTCGACGGCTCTCTAGACTTCTTCACTGTCGACATCAACAAGCCTCTGGGCTTACTGCAGTACAGAGGTGAGCTTCACACACACTGTCAAACGACCCAATGATGTCAATATACACGAGTGCACAAAACATTAGGAACCTGCTTTTTCCTTGACATAGACTGACCAGGTGAATCCAGGTGAAAGCTATGATCCCTCATTGATGTAACTTGTTAAATCCACTTCAATCAGTGCAGATGAAGGGGAGGAGACAGGTTAAAGAAGGATATTTAAGCCTTGAGACAATTGAGACATGGATTGTGTGTGCGTGCCATTCAGAGGGTGAATGGGCAAGACAAAATATTGCAAAAGTGCATTTGAACGGGGCATGGTAGTAGGTGCACCGGTTTGAGTCAAGAACTGCAACGCTGCCGGGTTTTTCACGCTTAACAGTTTCCTGTGTGTATCAAGAATGGTCCACCACCCAAAGGACATCCAGCCAACATGACACAACTGTGTGAAGCATTAGTCAACATGGGCCAGCATCCCTGTGGAACATTTTCTACACCTTGTAGAGTCCATGCCCGGACGAGTTGAGGCTGTTTTGAGGGCAGAAGGGAGTGCAACTCAATATTAGGAAGGTGTTCATAATGTCTTGTACACTCAGTGTATGTCTAATATGCTTGGAAAGTCGATCAGTAAAATGTCAACAACTGGAGTCACCTGGTCATTCTTGGAGACGTTATTGACCGGGCAGTACTACGGTAGCTATCAACTGTGTAGTTAACTAATTATCAAGTAAGGTGTCTCCGGCTATGGTTACTTTTGGAGCGTTTTAACTGTAGACGTGTGTGTGTGTGTGTGTGTGTGTGTGTGTCAGGTCCTCCCGGGCGTAGTAACATGCCGCCCTCGCCCTGCTACAGCAGTGAGGATGTGATCTCATGCCAGCTGACGCGCTCGGTGCAGTGTGCCCACCAGAAACCCATCACGGTGCTGCGAGCCGCTGCCGGCAGAGTGGTCACTGGCAGCCAGGATCACACGGTCAGGGTGAGTGAGGACACAAACGCACACAGAAACACACACACACACACACATGTGGACTCTTGTGTATATCATTCACCAACCTAAAACAGAATAAAATGTACACTCACTCACACACACTGAAACCCTTCTGTGTGTGTCAGGTATATCGTCTGGAGGACTCATGCTGTCTCTTCACGCTCCAGGGCCACTCTGGGGGAATCACTGCCATCTACATAGACCAGGTTAGTCAATGGTACGGTCTGTATCCCCCCCCCATCCGATGGTACAGCCTTGTAACCCAAAGCTGTGTTCCAATGGCTAAACTCTTGTCTAACTGCATTCCAACCCAAAACCTGCTCCCTTGAATAATTTCCCCCAGAAGCATAGTTATGCAATGTAGCAATGGGCTCACCTTCCTCCTAAAATGCCACCTTTTCTGAACCTTGTGTACCAGTCTTGCTGGGTGTGCATGAGTCACTAAGGTACAGGCAGCCCAATTCTGATATTTTTTACACTAATCTTTACACTAAGCCCCCCTTACTAGGAGGGCACATCGTAGCAAAACATTTTGCAACGGATTTCTTATGAACCACTCCAGGTAGTCCCTCCCCAGAGCCACTTTTTTCTGTTTGTACTTAATGAATATGTGAAGTGTCAGTCATTGTCATTGTCGTGTTGCAGACCATGGTTCTGGCCAGTGGGGGGCAGGACGGAGCAATCTGTCTGTGGGATGTGCTGACGGGCAGCCGGGTGAGCCACGTGTACGGTCACCGCGGCGACGTGACCTCGCTGGTGTGCACCACATCGTGCGTGATCAGCAGCGGCCTTGACGACCTCATCTGCATCTGGGACCGCAGCACGGGCATCAAGCTCTACTCCATACAGCAGGTGTGTGTGTGTGTGTGTGTGTGTGTGTGTGTGTGTGTGTGTGTGTGTGTGTGTGTGTGTGTGTGTAAAAACTAGTCTCCTGTTTTTCAACGATAGTTTATGCCTCTTCGTCTGCTTCAATCCCAATTTTCCTTTCTTTTCCTCTCCCCTAGGAGGTGGGCTGTGGTGCTAGTCTGGGGGTCATCTCTGAGTCTCTCCTGGTGACAGGGGGCCAGGGCTGTGTGTCCTTCTGGGACCTGAACTTCGGGGACCTCCTCCAGACGGTCTACCTGGGCCAGAGCAGCGACGGCCAGGGGGTCCGCCAGCTCGTGGTGCTGAACAACGCCGCCATCGTCTGCGACTTTGGCTCCGAGCTCAGCCTGGTCTACGTACCCTCGGTGCTGGAGAAGCTGGACTGAGCAGTAGCAGAACTAGGACAGGTGCCACACAGTGGCCTGGAGGAGTAGATGAAATGGTCAGTACTGACAATGGGGATACCTGCAAACGCAACTCATTTTGGCCCTACATTACGCTGCAGTTGGACAATCTTCTTGGAAAGAGTTGACGTGATTGGCTAATTTAGATCGTTAGCACTTCACCCGATTAGGTGGGAGGGCATTTCTATAGCAATACATAACGTTTTTTATAAAGCTAATGTCTGGTTGGAGAGACAGATGTACAGACAGACAGACTTACAAGTGGTCAACCTGCCACAGGGTGAGGTCTGTCTGACCAGAAAGATGACCCTTGACCTTGTTAGTAGCTCAGGGGGTTTGTATCCAAGGGGTTACCATCCAACAATCAGTCTGTCTGCACTCTATGATGCTGTCATTGGCGGAGTGTTTGATACCACGCCAGCCAATCAGTGTGGCAGGCTCATGTCATGAGGTCTGAGGGCTGTTGGGCTAAGCTAAGCAGTTACTAGCATGTGTGTGTTTTGTGTCCTGGGAAAGAAACAGTCCCTTTTATGGTGAAAACACTGCTGACAAAAATCCTTCATTATTGTGTGTGTGTGCAAGATAACTGGATACGATTACTGTAATGAAATGCACCTTGAGAGGGGGTTGTTTTTATGTTTAAATCTATTTATTAGTGATACATTTTAAAGTAACAATTTGAGATGTGCATAATATAATGTGCAGATGTCATAAATGTAGGGTTAGATTTTTTTTATTTTTTTTAAACATTGGTTATGATGAATATTTGTAATATGAATATTTTGGAACTGAAGTGTTTTCTTGTAGTTGGAGATTGAGGGGGAGAGGTTCCTTGCCTTACCAAGCCTCAGGCTCTGATTTTAGGGCTACTGTTGCTGCAAGAGGACCCATCTGGCCCTTTTAGCTGTAGGAGGCTCTATACCTCTACACTTTCTGCTTGAATTTGAGATGTGCATCTGAAGTTGTGGTAGCTCTACATTTGCTGCTCTCTTCCCATGTTGACTGGGCCTAGGAGAAATGTCAGATCATTTGAGATTGTGAATATATTCAATTGCACTGTTTTACATTAGTAACATTGTCATGCTACCATTGTATATGTCTTGTTCTCTGACAGAAGGTTCCATTGAGGAAATCACGTTACTTTTTAAATGGCTTCCTCTTGAAAAACATCTTACAACTGAGTTTCTCTGTCTGTTTTTTCCCAATACAATGAAACGGTCTCTTTACTTTCTCTTATCTCTGTAATTCTCTGCTTGTGAGTTTGAGAACCCTATCAGGCATAACAGGAGAGGATGGGTAGTGTACCAGTAATGTGGTGATAACTCCACCTTGGCCCAGCCAGTCTTTTCAAGTGAGCAAAGGAGTCAGCGAGGGCCTCAGACTAGGAATATGAGGAGTTTGATGGGACCCTCTAGCTTGGACCCCCTTTACTAACTCAACCTTTCTTCCAGCCCCTTAGCTCTGAGTGACCGTAGCGCTAGCCTGCAGACACACACAATGCAGAGAGCGTGTAGTGGGCTTGACATTAGCCTACTTGGTTACTTACACCCATAGCTGAATGTAGGTCCGTGACGCTTGGTATTGAAAAGCAAATCCCCTCAACTTCTACATACAGAAATATAACACACTAACTTGTGCACTAACTCTTAACCCTCTGAAATGCACACACGCACACACACACACACACACACACACACACACACATCAGGCACTTTGAAACACAATGTATAGAAAGACATTCAGAAACACACACATCAGACTTGTGAATGCAGGGGTGGGCAGCTTTAGTCCTCAAGTGTTGTGACGTCTCCTGGTTTATCAATAACATGAATTGAAGACAAACGAAAACCCAGACGGACTGGAGTTGTGCTCCCATGTTCTATTGTAACATTTCTAATTTATTTTGTGTAAATAATAGGTAAATGCTTTAGTGTGTAGATTCACTTATAATTTGAAGATCATTTTTTACTTCCTGACCAAATGGTCTCTTTCTGGCAGTGTGGTGGGGGGTGGGGGTTGATGATGATGACTTGGGTCTCGAAGGAATGAATGTTGAAGGATATAAACTGCTGCCTGTATTGGGCAGTAAAATATGGTTGTGTTCCAAGTCCTTTTAAGCTGCCTTTCCTTATCTCCTTGCTTGCAAATAATGATGTTATAGTTATTTAACAGACCCATTGCAGCAGTTCACACACATTCAGTCACAATATGTGGCCTATGCAGGAATTAAACCGCACAACTCTGGTGTTGCGAGCACTATGCTCCAAACAGAACGTTTATGGAACAGGACCTTTCTTACATATGTTTCCCAGCGTTCTGCCACTGTACTATCAGTAGTGATGAAAGGAGATGAGAAGGGAAGCATTTAAGATAATTGGAACACAGCCCATGTCCCCTTGATCTGTTCCTTTTGGTCCTACAAAATAGTTGACAGAGGGAGGGGCAGAGAGAAACTGGTGTAAATATTGTTTTTGTGGAATCATAGGCCTGCTCTGCCCCCCTCCGCCCTTCGGTTGGCTAGGGTACACAGACTGTAGTGGCGGTAGCAAATGTTCTGGACTATTTTTAACACGGGAGCAAAACTTTGTACTAATTTCCAAATAAAGAGGCTTTGATACCTTGTCATGTGGTCTGATTTTTGTAGAAAAGTGGATACTCACTTGAGAAATAAACCATACATCAATTCAAACATTCCATAAGCTGTAGGTGTGTATTTTAAATACAGTAGTCAAAACCATGACAACGTAATAACATGAGGGTAGTCTACATTTATTCAAGATATATTTACAGTGTTAATGAAAGACAAGAAAAAAATCTTAAGATGTGCCGATTCATGTATGCATGCGGTTAACACAACAACACCTTCATCTGCAGGCTCCTCCCCCACCCTTTGGCCTCTGTCTGCGTCACCTTAGTGCAACCATATCAGTCACTACCGTCATCATCTTAGTCCACATGAAGAGCCCAAGCCAACCCCGTGCCTGGAGCGACCAGCTGTACGAGGGGACCATAGAAACTGCTGCTAGGAGGGCGTGCTGGGATTGTAGTGATGCCGAGTGGCCAGCTCTGAAGCATGGAGTGAAGAACAGTCCCATCTGGTACAGGTAGAAACACAGACAAAGAGAAGGAAAGAAAAGACGAGTGCTCCATGATTTGGTCCCAGAAGCACAGCCAGGCTACCAGTGATGGGAGGCAGAATGTATGACCCCTGAAGCAACAGAAAGGCCCAGGTTCAAACCAACCCCTAGCCCCTACCACTAAGCACTTCTAGTTGTGATTCTTGGAGTTTCCATCATTCTAGTCATTTTGGTTAATTAACTAAGAATCAGAGAATCAAGAAGAACTAGTACTAAAGGCTACAGGTCAGTTTGACACACGGCTATGAAGTGAGAAAGAAAGAGGGCGTCGTGGCTCCTGTGTTTCAGTTCCTGTTGAGGCTCCAGAGGGGGTCTAGGCTGCTCAGGGGGTCGTCTCCCCCCTCCTCGCTGGGCCCCTGGTGGAGGCCCTGGCCCTCGGCAGGCTGCAGGAAGCTCTGCTTAGTGACACGGTGCTTGCCCTTGCACCCACCACCCTCCATGGAGAAGGCCTCGGGAGTCAGCGAGGCCAGCAGCTCCAGGGAGTTTGGGGCCGGGCCAGAGGGAGGGGCTGGATCAGGGGTCACCTCTGGGACTGCATGGTTATTGCCTGTGGGGGGAGAGGAAGGGGCGGTGGCATCCACACCATTGGGTGATGGGGACTGAACCTTCTCTGGGGAGGAGAGTAGGGGACTGAGGGAGGAGGGTTGGGTCTTGCTGGGAGAGGGGTCCCGGGCGGGGGCGGTGGCTGGCTCTAGCTCTCTATCCAAGGGCAGGTCGGTGGGGGGGTTGAAGGGTTGGTCCTCCAGACCAGAGGAAGCCCCACTGTCGAGGACAGGGTCCATGGCTGGGTCAGTGGCACTGGGAGGCCGGATGCTGAGTTTGGCGATGGTGGCCTGAATGGAGCTGATGGTCATGTCACCTCCCAGAACGATGTCCTGTTGCGACTCCTGGCGAGAGTAAGGCTACAGGGAAAAGACAACCAGACAATATTTAGAGTGAGTAGTAGTGTCGCATAGGCGGGTTGGTTGACAAGCAACAGCAGCGAAACGTGCGCAACTATGGGGCAAAACAGACAGGGTTGGCTTAGATGTTGACAACATGTAAACTATATTTTGTCTCCAATGTTTATTGAAAACATAAATGTGCACAATGTCTCTCAAATACGTCATTACAGTTGTTGGTTAGCTAGTGAATTTTTTGACATGAAATCAGTGAAAACAAGATAAAACTAGCTGAAACAACTCCCCACATGGCAGTTTCTTGTCATTGTTGCTAGCTATCTGGCCATCCAGAATCACAACAACTCATATACTTCTGCCCCATTGAAGTGTGCACATAGTTTTCGTGACGTTGTCAGCTAATCCATCTATAGGGCCTCTCAATTTTAGCTTACATCGAGTGCAAATAAAATTGTTTTTCCAACTACATTTTCAATAGGAGCATATTTACGACTTCAATCACCACTACTCACTATCCATTCAGGTGCCTGAGACCCTAAAGCCTGAATGCCAAAAGGATCAAAAACTGCCTCAGTGAGAGACTGGGCTCACCTTGGTGGCAGCAGTGCTGGGTGTCTTGCTGCAGGGGGCGGTAGGGAGGTAGCCGTGTCTCTGGAGGACCTGCTCAGCGTGTTTCAGCACCGCCTCATAACAGAACTTCAGGTGCAGCTGTGGACAGACACCAGAGAGAGGAGACAACTTGAAGAGCCATCATACCAACAAACAACACTGACTCAATGCACTGGGAAAGTGACAACATGAGCTTTTACTAGAGAACTTGCCTATGTGACGTCACTCTTACGAGACTGCACATTTAACCCCTTGTAAAGCATGAGGTCGTTAGGTGTGTCTCTCTAACCTTCTCCTGCAACATGTTCTTCCTCTGCTGCCTCATCTTCTTGACCAGTAGAGGTAGGTCAGGGATGCTGTTCCCTGCCTCCAGCTCCTGTACCGCTGCATACAGCAGACAGAGGGCGCCGGTACGCCCCACGCCAGAGCTGAGGTCACGGAGAGAGACCGGGTTCGTGGCAATACTCACATACACTTGGTTTTGATTAATCATCATGATGTTTGGTGATCTTAATAAAATAGCATGTGTGTGTTACCTGCAGTGCACAACAATAGGTGTGTGTAAGGGCCTCTGGTGCAGGTAGTATCCATGAACCTCCTGGATGAAGCAGATTAGATTGCTCTTGCTCTCAGGAAGACCCCTGGGAGGGGGAGGGGGGAGAGAGAGAGAGAAGAAGTGAAATGGTATTCGTTAGCCAGATATTAATTTCCATGCATACAGTGGTTATTCAGTTGTTACTGTGTGGACTCACAGCTCAGGCCAGGAGGTGAACTGTAGGTGTATGACAGTGCGTTTGAGGCTCTGGTCACGATATTGCAGGCCAATCATTCGCTCCACGTGGGTGGGCGTGGTCTTCTGCGTAGTCAGGGTGACTGTGATTGGTCCCTGAGCAAGCTGCTGGCCGCGTTCTGTCGGGAAATATCGCAAAACCTTTCCCTACGGAAACACAGTAAAGAAACGACTAGGAGTTGGGGTTCTCTCAATAAATTACACTGTGTCAATCAAAATATGGACCGATAACTTCCAATTAAATAATAAATGTGTTTTCACAAACGTTTAGTCTGGAAGTAAATAAACCATCTCATCAAAGTTCTGCATTATCCAATTCCTTACCTACCTTGTATTCCTTCTTGGGTAAAAACAAACAAACAGGTGGTACATCTACCACCCACAGTAGTAAGCCTTTATAAGCGACCCCTAGAATGGCCCATTCCTTCTCCCCTGAGTGTGTGTTCATACCTTATCTAACTCCTGCTCTGAGACCAGCATGACCACCAGCGAAACCTTCTGCTCCCACACCATGAGCCAGAAGTCGGCGGCCGTGCCCGACAGCGGCGCCTGCGTGGCGATGAGGCGCGGGCAGTAGGGCGACAGCTCCTCCACAAAGCTGCCGTTGATGTAGTCGTCCTTGCCCGAGCGCAGTAGGACGCGGTTACAGTCGTAGGGCATCACGTCCTGGTGACGGTTCTTCATGGTGTAGCAGCGGGCGATGGCGATGGACAGCTGCCTGGCGTCCCTCTCCTGCCCCTCCTGGAGCTCCTTCCAGCGGGCATCCAGCGGCGACAGGCCACCTTCGTCCACCGACGGGCGCTCCAGAGACTCCACGGCCAACCGGAAGCGTTCGAGTTCGCCGCAGAGGCGGGCTACGCGTTCGGGGGCTTGGTACGGGTCGCCCTGGATCAGCCGGATGCCCTGGGAGCTCTTCTTGCGGCGCTCCCCGTCCTGAGGGTCAGCCTTGGTGGGTTGGAGGACGTTGGCGGGGGCTTTGGGGCCACCGGGCTGGCTCTCTGGGCTGGAGGAGAGCAGGTCGTCTGTGATGGAGTTCTGGCGCGGGAAGAGGGAGGTGGAGGGGGATGAGGAGGAAGGGAGAGAGGGTGGACCGCCAGGGGTGGGGGCTGGGGAGGGCCTCTGGGGGGCCAGGCCTAGGGAAGAGGGGCCTGGGGAGGGAGAAGGGGAAGGTGAGGACGAGGGAAGGATGACATTAGGTGGGAGGGCCACTGGAGGAGCTCCAGCAGTTGGTGGAATCATGTGCTGGGGAGGAGGCCGAGGTTGGCCCATAGAGGTGGGCTGTGGTGGGGCTCCGGGAGAGCCGTTCACACCTGAAGGAGTAGCGTACATGGTGGGGGTCATGGGGGCTACAGGTTGGGGAGCCTGGGACTGTTGGGGGGCTGAATGAGGCATTATAGGAGGCTGGTAGCCCTGTGGTAACTGGGGCTGATAGACATGTTGGGGGGGTTGACCAGGGTGGGGCATCTGAGGCCCCTGAGGTGGGAGGGGGCCCCTGGGCAGGTAAGCCTGAGGGAGGTGGACATGATGGGGCTGGGAAGCAGGGGGCATCTGCTGGTGCAGGCCAGGGGGCATGGGCTGGCTGGTGGGGGGCAGGTAAGCCTGGGAAACTGAGGGCATCAGCTGGCTGTTAGCGGGCATCTGCTGATGAGGGCCACGGTGCATTTGTGGATGAGGGTGCATTTGCTGGGTGTTGGGATGCATTTGTTGTTGTTGGGAAGGTAGCATCTGCTGATGAGGGTGCAGGGGCATCTGTTGGTTGGCAGGTTGCATGTATGGTTGGGCGACAGGGGGCATGGGCTGGACAGTGGGGGGCATCTGTGGGTGAGGGCCCCTTGGGATCATGTGTTGGGGCTGTTGGGGTGGGTAGCCCTGCTGAGGGTGTTGAGGATGATAGCCCTGTGGTAACTGGGGCTGGTAGCCATGCTGGGGTTGTGGCTGGGGCTGACCAGGATATGGTTGTTGATACTGGGGGGGCATGGGTGGCCGGGGCTGGTGCTGGGGGGGCATGTACTGTGGGTAACCCTGCTGGGCCTGGGGTCGGGGCCCGGGCATAGCCCTGGGGGCAGACTGGTAGCCAGGGGGCAGCTGCCCAGGAGGGTGTTGGTACTGCTGCTGTGGATGTTGGTGTGGTACCTGGCTGGGCACTTGCATGGGCACCCCAGGCTGGGTCATGTACTGTGGGTACACACCCATCTGTGGGGGAACAGCGTAGCCTGCAGAGACAGTATGTGGTACAGGGTGGCGTGGGGCTGAGTTATAACTGGGGATGGGGGTCTGGATACTATCTACTGTAGTAGTGGAGGGACGGAAAGGGGCACGGGCAGGCCCGACTCCCCCAGTTTGGGGGGCTTGCGGCTGGGGAGGGCCATAGCCAGAAACAGGGGTCTGCTGGGGGGGTAGCTGAGTGAAGGGTCCACGAGGGAAACCCTGGGCGGGGAGCGGGCCAGGGAAATGGTGCGGGCGAAGGTTTGGGGGGAACTGAGGGGTATAGAGCGGTGCCCCAGGTGCCCCTGGCCAGGGTAACGAAGCATTGCCACCCAGATTGGCACCAGGAAGGAAAGCCTCAGGTCCCGGGCGAAGGGCAGAGTGCAGGGAGGGGTGGTCGGGGGGTAGACTACGAAGCTCGTCAGGCAGGTCTCCTCCCAGGCTCAGTATAGCAGCGTTGATCTGGGCTAGCTCAGCATCCTCCAGACTAGAACAGGCAGAGTCCACGTCTGAGCCCCCCTTGGACCCAAGGGACGGTTTGGCTGCAGTAGGCCGAGAAGGGGGATTCTTCTGGGTCTCCCTGTCCAGCACGGCCTTCCTCTCCTCCTCCCTGCCCTGACACAGAGTCTTAGCTCTCTCCAGCAGGCGGGAGGACTTGGTCTCCAGGTCCTCGTAGAACTCCTTCCCCTCCTGGGACTTCTTCATCAGGTCCTCGTAAGCCTCATAGGACGCCACCAGGGTCTGCACCGTACCGTTCCACCTGAGAGTTGGAGCGAGAGAAAGGAAGGAGGAGAAGAGGAAGAGAAAGGGAGAGATGAGATAACTTCTTCAGCAACAATGACATGAGGCTAATGCTTATGTTTCTAGTGTTTCCATTTGTCTGCTCCGATTTGTTTGTGTGTTCTGATTCTCTTCATTGGCCCCGTCCCTATGGCCTTGGACTGGAACAGCGTCAAAGTCCCTATGGCCTTGGACTGGAACAGCGTCAAAGTCCCTATGGCCTTGGACTGGAACAGCGTCAAAGTCCTTTGACAAATAGTGCTGGTGTTCCACTAAAACTCTTCCCAAGACCTTGCTCACTTGTGTTCCGTCTCGGCGAGGCCCTTGCGGACCGAGGCGTATTGCACGTTGGCTTCCGTCAGCGCCTTGAGGATGTTCTCCTGGGCAGACAGGTTCTGGTCGATGTACACCTTCACCTGCTCATACTTCTTCAATTGCTCCTCAAACAACCTCTATAGGGAGGGAGGGAGAGAGAGAGAGAGAGAGGGAGAGAGAGAGAGAGGGAGAGAGGGGAGAGGGAGAGAGGGGAGAGAGGGAGAGAGGGAGAGAGGGGAGAGGGAGGGAGAGAGGGAGAGAGGGGAGAGAGGGAGAGGGAGGGAGAGAGAAAGGGAGAGAGAGGGGGAGAGAGAGGAAGAGGCAAATGTTACATATAGTGTGTTTAGAGGCATGCGTTAGTCTAGAATTTCCTGAAGATCAAACCCACACACAATGTCCTGTACCTTCATGTCAGTGCGCTCGGTAGTGACAAGGGAGGAAGTGATGTCGTCCTGCTGGATGAGGTCACGCAGCTGTTTTTCCAGGGTGCTCCTCTGGTCCCTCATCTCCTGCACCTTACCCAGGATCCTCTTCATGCACTGCAGCCCCGCCACCTCCTCTGTAGGAACACACACACACACACACACACACACATTTAGAAACACACTCCAAATGACACCATAAACACCATTACTCTTTTCCACTTTCCTATACCCACCCTGGTTGAGTTGGGGCCTCGGCAGGGCGTCTCTCAGGGCATCCAGTGGTCCCCCCAGCAGCCTCAGGTTACTGATGTGCAGGTTCATGGCTCTGTGCAGCTCGGTGTTGGTGAAGCTGGCCTTCTCATGGGCCTCCATGTACTTCTCCAGGTCCCTGCGGATCTCAGCCAGGGTCTGTGCATGTGCCTGGGGGTGCAACTCCGCCGCGGGGCCTCCTCCTGCCGCCTCTTGCAGCGCCCGCACCCCGGCCTCGTCCTCCTCCAGCACGTCCCGGATCTCCCTCAGAGACGCCTCCACGTCCGTGAATACACCAGACAAGACTGAGGGAGAGAAACATAGGGATAGTATCGAAAGGCTGTGTACATATGTATGTGTGTGTGTGAGACATGTGTATGTGTGTGTCCCAGGCCAACCACTCACCCTGCATGGACTGAATGAGGCTCTTGACGGTGTCTGGTCTGACACTGAGTGCAGCACACTTCTCCATCAGTACAGGGGGGATGTGACTGTACATGTCCAGGTTATCTACTGAGTCTGGCTCCAGACCCAGAGAGTCCATAAACTGCCTGTAAAGCCAGAGCTACATCAGTAACCACACAAAGTCACTATATTAAATCGTAAAAGGCGGACCTAGACGACACAAATACACACACAGCCCCTCTGACTCTCCTACTCACTCTAGAGTCTCATTCCTGCTGTCTATCTTGGCCATGATGTCCCGTAGCAACTTGGCCTTCTCTTCACTGTAGAGAGAGGAGGCCTCGTGGGCAGCCATGGGCACCAGCTTGGCAAACAGGTCTGGTCCTGTGACACTGGGATCAGTTGGGTTCACGGGCAAGGCCTTCACCAGGGGGGCACCTAGAGAGGACATGATGACAATGAAAATCCAAATATAGTATATGAAATGCAGGAGAGGTTGTGTGTGAGGTTAGGTCAGAGGTCAGGGTTCAATGTGACCTTTGACGGAAGCAAGAGTCTCCAACGAGGGCACAGTCTCATGGTAGATGAAGTCATTGTCTTTCTTGGCAGAGTTGAACCTACAAGGGACAGGGGATAAGGAATATCAAAATAAAAGGAGAAGACGGATCAGAAAGAGTGTGTGTGACTGTCTACCTATCTCAAAGGGTAAAGATTGTACCAACCTACCCACTATCATACGTGAATATACGGTAGGGAATATAGCTGCTTACTTTCCCCCTATCACGTCCATGGTGAACTTCAAGGCCTCCTGCACACTGTCCGGCTGACCCTGTTCAAACAAGAGAGAATGAGAGAAGAGGGGATTGAGGGGAAGGAGCATAAAGACAGTTCCTTTGTTATTGTAAGCTTGATAACAGATGCAAAAGAATCCATTTCAGAATGCCAAATGAAAAAGGTTACACACAAGAGTCAATTGGAAGCTGACTGTACCTTGGCCAACTTGATGGCTTCACTTAGTTTGTCTAAGGAGCTCTGCAGGTAAGCCAGCTTTAGAAAAACAGGTGTATAAGGAGAGACATTAGTATGTAGAGGACTGGAGGTATGCAGAGGAATATACACGGGGGGAGTAGGGATAGTCAAGAAGGTGACATACCCGCTCTCCATATTTCTGTTGCTCCTCAGCCTGCTTCCCCATATGCAGCTGAAAAAAAAGATGTT
Organism: Oncorhynchus mykiss; assembly: GCF_013265735.2. Lineage (NCBI taxonomy): Eukaryota > Metazoa > Chordata > Actinopteri > Salmoniformes > Salmonidae > Oncorhynchus > Oncorhynchus mykiss. The sequence continues at coordinate 32,035,510 of NC_048566.1, forward strand.
ATTCAATAACAGAGTATCCGTTAACCAAATTGAGAACACATTCGCAATACACTCCCTCACAACTCAGTGTCCTGTCTCAAACTCACATGAGCGATGGAGGCAAAGTAGTAGATCTTCATTTGCACCAGTTTCTTCCAGTCCTTCTGGATCTTACCCAGCATGGAGGCTGTGTCAGAGTTCTCCAGAGCCCTGCATGCCTCCTTATAGTAGTCCACCACCTAGACCAGGCCAACAACAGAACAGTCACACACCTGGGTCATACTCATTAGGGCACACCGTAGAGAAACGTTTTGCAACAGAAAATAATTTGCATTTTCTTATTGGATAAGTTCAGTTAGTCCCTCCCCGTTTGATGCCTATTGAGAACAACAGTGCTCTACGGCAACTGAGGTCTAGAGGGTGTAATCGTGCCCTGCTACTACGTCTTGTGTTGACAGAAGGGAAATTTACCTGAGCACTGATGCGGGCTACAAGGAAACTCTTCCTGTTGTCCAGCATGGACTTCTCCAGGAGACACTCCTGAGCCTGACCCTGAATGGAGACAAATAATAACGATGAAGTGTGTGTGTTCATGCTTGTGAGAACACATGCATGTGCACACGTGTGTGTGTGTGTGTGCGATAGTTACCAGCATGAGGTTGATGTTGAGGTTAAGGATCTGGTGACTCATGTCCACGCTGAAGTTGTGGCTGAAGTGGTCCCTCAGGTAGGAGAAGGCCCCCGCGGAGCACTGGAAGTGTGTACATGACACCTTCATCCCCTAGAGGGAGAGAGAGGAGGAAGGGAGACAGAAGGGAGTGAGGAGGTAAGTGATAGAAAGAGGAGGACAATACAATGTCCGTGTGAGATGTCATGGAGAGAGAGGTTAACGTGTTGCTTTTGCTCACCTCTTCGGACACCCTGTTATCCATGGCTCCCAACATGGAGTGGAGAGCACCTACAGAGAAGACAACATCATGGCAATCAGGAAATAGCTGTTTGACGGCTGGTTAGGCCCTCAGTGCGGATCGAAGGTCAGTTTTCCACTACACCACTCAATGGCTCAACTCACCCAGGTTGTAGAGGATGCAGGCTTGCTCATAGCTGATGTCATCATGAGTGACTGTTTTTCCAGAAAATATTTCTGTCCTGATAAGAGAGAATGAAATTGTTGACACACTGTTTTGCATACATGAGGGTGTGGTGTGTGTCTACATGTATGGGCCTGTCTGTATTTGTATGTATTATGGATCCCCATTAGTTCCTTACGTTTTTTAAAGTCATGTTAAAAAAAATCTGAGCGGTAGATCTCGGCTTGCATTTTGACTCAGTGATCTTGACTCAGACAAGGTTGATGACCAGTGTTCTAGACTTTTCCCTGTTAACACTATCAACCTTACCGAAACAAAACAAACTATGCAAGAGATTTTGTTGTAGGCAGGACGCATCAGAGTAGGATTCTCCAGCCTTGTGCGGTATAAACAATCAGAGCTGCAGTAGGCCTATATGCAAATAGCTCATTGCCATATATGGATATGTGCCATTTACATTGAACTGAACTGTGTTTGCAGCATGAGCGGTCGTGAGTAGATGCGCTTAATTTGAAGTCAAAGTAAGAGCTGCTGTAGCCACATGTGCACATTTTGTTCATATCCTTTGCTATTTAGTGAGTTATTAGCCCAGTTATAGTCAGCAATAGGGGACTGATTGCTTCCTACAAGAGCACAAAACATATACATCTCTAGACGTCTTTGAAAAGCGAGTCAGGCAAAGAGCGTTTTTTTTATGTCTTAAAGGGGCAGTGTTGTATTTTGAGACAGGCTTGAACAAGCTAAGTAGCCAATAGGCAGGGGGTAGCATAATTTGTCTGATTCTCTGTAATAATGGTATGGGAATCATTTTGGGTTTTATTTTGTAAAGTGGTTTCTTGCATCAAACAACACAACAACATGTTCAGTCACCTCCTTGTCTGAAGGACAAGTGGATGAACAGGTTCATGTCAAGCCCTGCATGTTTTTTTTCAGAAGTCTCATGGAATGTAGGCCTACATTGAACACCGCACATTGGTTGCTACGTTAGGCTGAATGATAGAACAGCCGTTTCCACGTTAAACTGTTATGGGATAAATGTTTTCAATTGTTTTGATGTTATGCCACTCTGGTAGGCTTACGTTATGATCAAATAGCCACAGTAGCCTACATGGCCACCTCTAAAACTGTAACTTAAAGCGGGTACAGCCTCCGGGTTCACAGTAAACGCACGCTGGACGTTGCACAGAATTTTCACAACGTTCAAAGGTCACATTAAGCAGACCTGAAATTTGCTCAGTGCCTGAAAAAAATTGAGGGAACATTACATTACACATATGCCTTTCCAGCAGCAGATTATTATAGATAATGTCAACAAAACAGGTCCCACAATCCTTTTATTTACTCATTATTATTATTTTGTTAGCCAATCAGTCATTTGTGTAAGTGGCGTGCATGTTGAATGCCCATCCCTATAAGCGTTTTGAAAATCTGCTGTTCATTTGTTTACTGTGAAATAGCATTGTATCTGGTCAAACACTATTTTGTCCAAAAGTTTACTAAGGGTTGGTAACAGGCTGATTGGTCGGCTGTTTGAGCAGGGTGCTTTGCTATTCTTGGGGAGCAGAATGACTTTTGCTTCCTTCCAGGTCTGAGTACACACACTTTCCTGATAGACAACCATATTTGTTTCACCACTGCCACACTCACTTTACAGAATTACAATGCTTGTCGTTCATAATTTGGTCAGTTACAGTGCCTTGCGAAAGTATTCGGCCCCCTTGAACTTTGCGACCTTTTGCCACATTTCAGGCTTCAAACATAAAGATATAAAACTGTATTTTTTTGTGAAGAATCAACAACAAGTGGGACACAATCATGAAGTGGAACGACATTTATTGGATATTTCAAACTTTTTTAACAAATCAAAAACTGAAAAATTGGGCGTGCAAAATTATTCAGCCCCTTTACTTTCAGTGCAGCAAACTCTCTCCAGAAGTTCAGTGAGGATCTCTGAATGATCCAATGTTGACCTAAATGACTAATGATGATAAATACAATCCACCTGTGTGTAATCAAGTCTCCGTATAAATGCACCTGCACTGTGATAGTCTCAGAGGTCCGTTAAAAGCGCAGAGAGCATCATGAAGAACAAGGAACACACCAGGCAGGTCCGAGATACTGTTGTGAAGAAGTTTAAAGCCGGATTTGGATACAAAAAGATTTCCCAAGCTTTAAACATCCCAAGGAGCACTGTGCAAGCGATAATATTGAAATGGAAGGAGTATCAGACCACTGCAAATCTACCAAGACCTGGCCGTCCCTCTAAACTTTCAGCTCATACAAGGAGAAGACTGATCAGAGATGCAGCCAAGAGGCCCATGATCACTCTGGATGAACTGCAGAGATCTACAGCTGAGGTGGGAGACTCTGTCCATAGGACAACAATCAGTTGTATATTGCACAAATCTGGCCTTTATGGAAGAGTGGCAAGAAGAAAGCCATTTCTTAAAGATATCCATAAAAAGTGTTGTTTAAAGTTTGCCACAAGCCACCTGGGAGACACACCAAACATGTAGAAGAAGGTGCTCTGGTCAGATGAAACCAAAATTGAACTTTTTGGCAACAATGCAAAACGTTATGTTTGGCGTAAAAGCAACACAGCTGAACACACCATCCCCACTGTCAAACATGGTGGTGGCAGCATCATGGTTTGGGCCTGCTTTTCTTCAGCAGGGACAGGGAAGATGGTTAAAATTGATGGGAAGATGGATGGAGCCAAATACAGGACCATTCTGGAAGAAAACCTGATGGAGTCTGCAAAAGACCTGAGACTGGGACGGAGATTTGTCTTCCAACAAGACAATGATCCAAAACATAAAGCAAAATCTACAATGGAATGGTTCAATAATAAACATATCCAGGTGTTAGAATGGCCAAGTCAAAGTCCAGACCTGAATCCAATTGAGAATCTGTGGAAAGAACTGAAAACTGCTGTTCACAAATGCTCTCCATCCAACCTCACTGAGCTCGAGCTGTTTTGCAAGGAGGAATGGGAAAGAAATTCAGTCTCTCGATGTGCAAAACTGATAGAGACATACCCCAAGCGACTTACAGCTGTAATCGCAGCAAAAGGTGGCGCTACAAAGTATTAACTTAAGGGGGCTGAATAATTTTGCACGCCCAATTTTTCAGTTTTTGATTTGTTAAAAAAGTTTGAAATATCCAATAAATGTCGTTCCACTTCATGATTGTGTCCCACTTGTTGATTCTTCACAAAAAAATACAGTTTTATATCTTTATGTTTGAAGCCTGAAATGTGGCAAAAGGTCGCAAAGTTCAAGGGGGCCGAATATTTTCGCAAGGCACTGTATGCATGGATGTGTAGGTTCAGAATTTGTTGTTGGCATGTCAAAGTTTGCTAATCTTGCCAATGAAAAAATTATTAAAGTAGTTGGCAATATCAGTGAGTTTTGTGATGAATGAGCCATCTGATTCAATGAATGATGGAACTGAGTTTGCACAAAACTGTATTTAAGGTGATCCAAACCTTTTTACTATCGTTCATCTTTGTTTCACAGTAACTGTTTCTCCAGAAAATATTTCTGTCCTGGTAAGAGAGAATGAAATTGGCGACACACTGTATTGCTTACCTGAGGGTGTGGTCTGTGTCTACACGTATGGTAGGGAGAGCTTATGAAAGTGTGTGTGTGTGTGTTTGCTCACACTTTATTTGGATAGTTCAGATTGTCCATCTGTAGATGCTCTGTGGATGCTCTAGAGATATCTGCAGATAAGCAACTGCTTGCCAAGGTTTTTCATTTATTTTATTTATTTCACCTTTATTTAACCAGGTAGGCAAGTTGAGAACAAGTTCTCATTTACAATTGCGACCTGGCCAAGATAAAGCAAAGCAGTTCGACAGATACAACGACACAGAGTTACACATGGAGTAAAACAAACATACAGTCAATAATACAGTATAAACAAGTCTATATACAATGTGAGCAAATGAGGTGAGAAGGGAGGTAAAGGCAAAAAAGGCCATGGTGGCAAGGTAAATACAATATAGCAAGTAAAACACTGGAATGGTAGTTTTGCAATGGAAGAATGTGCAAAGTAGAAATAAAAATAATGGGGTGCAAAGGAGCAAAATAAATAAATAAATAAAATACAGTTGGGAAAGAGGTAGTTGTTTGGGCTAAATTATAGGTGGGCTATGTACAGGTGCAGTAATCTGTGAGCTGCTCTGACAGTTGGTGCTTAAAGCTAGTGAGGGAGATAAGTGTTTCCAGTTTCAGAGATTTTTGTAGCTCGTTCCAGTCATTGGCAGCAGAGAACTGGAAAGAGAGGCGGCCAAAGAAATAATTGGTTTTGGGGGTGACTAGAGAGATATACCTGCTGGAGCGTGTGCTACAGGTGGGAGATGCTATGGTGACCAGCGAGCTGAGATAAGGGGGACTTTACCTAGCAGGGTCTTGTAGATGACATGGAGCCAGTGGGTTTGGCGACGAGTATGAAGCGAGGGCCAGCCAACGAGAGCGTACAGGTCGCAATGGTGGGTAGTATATGGGGCTTTGGTGACAAAACAGATTGCACTGTGATAGACTGCATCCAATTTGTTGAGTAGGGTATTGGATGCTATTTTGTAAATGACATCGCCAAAGTCGAGGATTGGTAGGATGGTCAGTTTTACAAGGGTATGTTTGGCAGCATGAGTGAAGGATGCTTTGTTGCGAAATAGGAAGCCAATTCTAGATTTAACTTTGGATTGGAGATGTTTGATATGGGACTGGAAGGAGAGTTTACAGTCTAACCAGACACCTAAGTATTTGTAGTTGTCCACGTATTCTAAGTCAGAGCCGTCCAGGTTACAGTTAGGGATGTTTCAGAATAAGGGTTAGGGTAGAGTTAAGGTTGGGGCTAGGGTTAAGTTTAGGGTTAGGATGAGGGTTAATGGTAGGGTTAGTAGATAGTTGAAATGTTACTGATAGTCTGTCGAGCATCTACAGATGGACTATCCAAATAAAGTGTTAGCTTGTGTTCTTCCGGTCGTTCCGTAGCCGTCTGTGGAAGAGTTTATGAAAGCAACTGTGTGTATGATAAGGATCTCATAGGTAAGTGTGTAAATATAGGGCTCCTATGTGTACTTCATTGCCTCATACCATGAGATGGGTACTGCTGCTTCCTGCCCCGGCCCCAGAGGCACACGGCTCTGGAGGTAGTGCAGCTGCCCAAAGTACTTCCTCAAAATGCTGCAGCCCTCAAAGTCCCGCGTCACATTCACCGCACCCTGCCACAAACACTTACTTATTATAGGATAGAAAGACAGTACAGCATAGTATATGGCCGACATAACAAATAAATCACAACATATGACATTTGCATAGCACGCTCAGTCCCAGTTCATACCTGTCTCAGTGTCTCTAGCTTCTTCAGTTGTTCATTATAGCTGTCTGGATTCTCCCCATAGTTCTTCAGGATGAACTGAAATGACAGAGGGAAAGCAGATAAGAGGGGCCATTGGGAGCTCAGCAAATAACCTTTACTTAACCAATAAGGTATATTCATTCAATCAGAAATAGATTTACAGTACCAGTCAAAAGTTTGGGCACAACTACTTATTCAAGGGTTTTTCTTTATTTTTTTACTATTTTCTACATTGTAGGATAATAGTGAAGACATCAACACTATGAAATAACACATATGGAATCATGTAGTAACCAAAAAAAAGTGTTAAACAAATCAAAATATATTTTATATTTCAAATAGACACCCTTTGACTTGACAGCTTTGCACACTCTTGGAATTTTCTCAACCAGCTTCATGAGGTAGTCACCTGGAATGCATTTCAATTAACAGGTGTGCCTTGTTAAAAGTTAATTTGTGGAATTTCTGTCCTTCTTAATACGTTTGAGCCAATCAGTTTTGTTGTGACAAGGTAGGGGTGGTTTACAGAAGATAGCCCTATTTGACCGGTGGAAATCTGCCCTTTGGTCTGATGAGTCCAAACTTGAGATTTTTGGTTCCAACCGCTGTGTCTTTGTGAGACGCAGAGTAGGTGAACGGATGATGTCTGCATTTGTGGCTCCCACCGTGAACAAGGTGGTGTGATGTTGCTTTGCTGGTGACACGGTCTGTGATTTATTTAGAATTCAAGGCACACTTAACCAGCATGGTTACCACAGCATTCTGGAACTATATGCCATCCTAAGTAACTTCAATATGCTGCCCTGCATCCCCACCATCTCATTGTTCCAGCAGGATCCAGCACAAATTTAGCACTGACATTCATAATTAATCCATAATCCAATCCAATTAATCCATGTAATAAAAAACGACTAGATCTGCACATATTGTGTGGACAAAGGAAATTGATCTGAATCTCGCAGACAGTGTTTTATTTATTTTGTTGGTCTTTGTTAGCCGAAAGCTGGGATTTGTTCCAATCCACGTTAGGTCCATGTTAAGTCTACGTTATAGCCACAGAAGGCTGGTGGGCAGAGATCTAGGAGGATGGACTCATTGTAATGGCTGAAATAGAATAGTGGAACGGAGTCTAATATGTGGTTTCCATATATTTTATGTGTTTGATACCGTTCCATTGAATCCATTACAATGAGCCTGGCCTCCTACAGCTCCTCCCATCAGGCTCCTCTGGTTATAGCGTGGTTGACATACAAAGGTTATTCCCGATTGAGCCAACATGCACAGCTTTTACTGTGAATGATAGATGGAGAACGTGTGGAAAAATGCCAATAAAAGCCACATCGTCAGCTTCCCAGCGCGCTGCTCTATGAATAGAATCCCGGCCTAAATCTAGTCTCTTGTTTTATTTGGTCGACAAGAGACCCCACTTTATTCTCCTGTAGATGTTGAGAAGAAGAGCAGCAGTGCCGTCTGGATCCGAGCCTGAATCTTCTGACAGCGGAGAAATGAGAGACCCCACAAACTGACCAGGATGTGGAGGTTCCCACAGCGGACAGGTAATCATGGAGATATCTGGAGTAGAGGTCGACCGATTATGATTTTTTAAAACGCCGATACCAATACCGATTATTGGAGGACCAAAAAGGTCGATACCGATTAATCGGACGATTTTTTACAAATGTATTTGTAATAATGACAATTACAACAATACTGAATTAACGCTTATTTTAACTTAATATGATACATCAATAACATCAATTTAGCCTCAAGTAAATAATGAAACATGTTCAATTTCGTTTAAATAATGCAAAAACAAAGTGTTGGAGAAGAAAGTAAAAGTGCAATATGTGCTATGTAAGAAAGCTAACGTTTCAGTTCCTTGTTCAGAACATGAGATCATATGAAAGCTGGTGGTTCCTTTTAACATGAGTCTTCAATATTCCCAGGTAAGAAGTTTTAGGTTGTAGTTATTATAGGACTATTTCCCTCTATACCATCTGTATTTCATTAACCTTTGACTATTGGATGTTCTTATAGGCACTTTAGTATTGCCAGTGTAACAGTATAGCTTCCGTCCCTCTCCTCGCTCCTCCCTGGGCTCGAACCAGGAACACAACGACAACAGCCACCCTCGAAGCAGCGTTACCCATGCAGAGCAAGGGAAACAACCACTGCAAGGCTCAGAGCGAGTGACGTTTGAAACGCTATTAGCGCGCGCTAACTAGCTAGCCATTTCACTTCGGTTACACCAGCCTCATCTCGGGAGTTGATAGGCTTGAAGTCATAAACAGCGCAATGCTTGACGCACAACGAAGAGCTGCTGGCAAAACGCACGAACGTGCTGTTTGAATGAATGTTTACGTGCCTGCTTCTGCCTACCACCGCTCAGTCGGATACTTAGATACTTGTATGCTCAGTCAGATTATATGCAACGCAGGACACGCTAGATAATATCTAGTAATATCATCAACCACTAGTTATCTAGTGATTATGATTGATTGTTTTTTATAAGATAAGTTTACTGCTAGCTAGCAACTTACCTTGGCTTACTGCATTCGTGTAACAGGCAGTCTCCTTGTGGAGTGCAACAAGAGGCAGGTCGTTATTGCGTTGGACAAGTTAACTGTAAGGTTAAAAAGGTGTAAGGTGAAAATCTGTCGTTCTGCCCCTGAATGAAGCAGTTAACCCACCGTTCCTAGGCCGTCATTGAAAATAAGAATGTTTTCTTAACTGACTTGCCTAGTTAAATAAAGATTAAATAAAGATGCAAAAAAATCAGCGCCCAAAAATACCAATTTCCGATTGTTATGAAAACTTGAAATCGTCTCTAATTAAATCGGCCATTCCGACTAATCGGTCGACCCCCTAATCTGGAGATGGTTGTTTGGGGACGGTGGACCAGATGGATTAAGACGATTGAAAGCCCATATGTCTTGATTTTCCCTGTCTGATTGTTCATTGCATCACTGATAAAATTCCTGTCAATGTTTTGATTATGACAGGGATGATGAGGATCTTTGTAACAATCATGATGACGGTTGTTGTTATCAATGTTGTGTTATCGTCATGATTGTTGATTGGGACACATGCTCATACAGATCCGGTGGCTGACCTGCACCAAACCAGGAGTCAGTTAGGGAAAGTCTGTTTGATCATCCTGTGTCTGAGTGTCACACTAGGGCCATTGGTGACTTTCAGGACCAACTCTATTCAAGCTTGCGCCATTCCTCCCCCTTTCCACTCTAGCTGCCCTGTTCACACTGCCAAATACACTATAACACCAGTCAAGGTTTCAACGCATCTAATGGTGTCTGCATACAAGGACCACAGGGGAAGGGGAGCCATGCGCATCATTGCCATGGTCAAACAAAGACCGAACCACGTCTCTGTACTGTGTGTTTTGCTGCTCTGGACAGGCCCCCCAGGTCGCTCCAGCCGATGTCGTAATGCACAGCGTCCACTATGGATGCGGCCGCAGACATGCCCGTCCTTGAAGGACAAGGATGCAACGCCACACACGTCACTCTCACCACACACCTAGAGAGCCAGGATGCCCTCAACCAGACATTTCTGACTATCCAGAACAGGGAGAGATGGGAGGATTTCCCCATCCTCCAGTACTACGCAGAAGAGGGCACTCTGGAAGTGATCGACTGGCCCATCAACCACTTCCTCAAGCCCTCTACTGAGTAGGAGGCCCAGGAGCTGGAAGGGGACATCCACCACCAAGAAAGAGTGTATCTACAGGAATATGTACAGACGCAGCAGTGTTCCTGATGGAGACGCACCACTTCCCTGCCACGGCCGGTACCACTACTCCAGACCATTCCACACGGAGGAGGGCGCCAGAGGTGGATCTCCTCGACTACGTATACAGAGAACCTGTTCAGGAGGACGCCACCCACTCCTACAAGATGGTGGTCAACCCCCGGCTGGTGCTGCAGACAGACATGTTTGAGGTGACAGAGAGCTACATTGACACTGTTAGGGTTCTGTCAGACGTGTGTAAGATCATGCAAGTGAAAGAAGCGCAGAAAGGGAGCTGGTCCAACGAGCAGCTGGTCCTCGATAGAAGTCTCTGGGAATTCTGAGATTATCTCATGTCCATTATTGATTACATTTTTACAGACATTAGGAATACATCAAACTCCTTGGGAGCATTTACTCAGTTGAAAGTTGGATATTGAGAATCAAAATGCAACATTTCTAGGACTACAGGGTTAAATCCATTAGAATACTATTTGACAGCACCCCTTTTGATTTGAAGTCTTCCAAACATACAGTGCACTAGGAAAGTATTCAGACCCCTCCACTTTTCCACGTTTTGTTACGTTACAGTCTTGTTCTAAAATGGAATATTAAAAAAGTTATCATCAATCTACACACAACACAGCACTATGACAAAGCAAAAAAGGATTTCTATAAATTGTAGCACAATCTGAAATATCATGTTTACATAAGTATTCAGACCCTTTACTCAGTACTTTGTTGAAGCACTTTTGGCAGTGATTACAGCCTCGAATCTTCTTGGGTATGACGTTACAAGCTTGGCACACCTGTATTTGGGGAGTTTCTCCCATTCTTCTCTGCAGAGCCTCTCAAGCTCTGTCAGGTTGGATGGGGAGCGTCTCCAGAGATGTTCGATCGGGTTCAGGCTCTAGGTGGGCCACTCAAAGACATTCACAAACTTGTCCCAAAGCCACTCCTGCATTGTCTTGGCTGTATGTTTAGGGTTGTTGTCCTGTTGGAAGGTGAACCTTCACCCCAGCCTGAAGTCCTGAGCGCTCTGGAGCAGGTTTTCATCAAGGATCTCTCTGTGCTTTGCTCCGTTCCTCTTTCCCTTGATCCTGACTAGTCTCCCAGTCCCTGCCACTGAAAAACATCCCCACAGCATGATGCTACCACCACCATGTTTCACCGTAGGGATGGTGACAGGTTTCCTCCATATGTGACGCTTGGCATTCAGGCCAAAGTGTTCCATCTTGGTTTCATCAGACCAGAGAATCTTGTTTCTCATGGTCAGAGTCCTTTAGGTGCTTTTTTTGCAAACTCCAAGTGGGCTGTCATGTGTTTTTTTTTACTGAGGAGTGGCTTCCGTAAAGGCCTGATTGGTTGAGTGCTGCAGAGATGGTTGTCTTCTGGAAGGTTCTCCCAACTCCACAGAAGATCTCTGGGGTTAATGGTCACCTCCCTGACCAAGGCCTTTCTCCCTCGATTGTTCAGTTTGGCAGGGTGGCCAGCTCTAGGAAGAGTCTTGGTGGTTCCAAACTTCTTCAATTTAAGAATGGTGGAGTCCACTGTGTTCTTGGGGACCTTCAATGCTGCAAACAGGTTTTGTTACCCTTTCCCAGATCTGTGCCTCAACACAATCCTGTCTCGGAGCTCTATGGAGAATTCCTTCGACTTCATGGCTTGGTTTTTGCTCTGACATGCACTGTCAACTGTGGGACCTTATATAGACAGGTGTGTGCCTTTCCAAATGATGTTCAATCAATTGAATAAACCACAGGTGGACTCCAATCAAGTTGTAGAAACATCTCAAGGATGATCAATGGAAACAGCAGGATGCACCTAAGCTCAATTTCAAGTCTCATAGCAAAGTGTCTGAATACTTATGTAATAAGGTATTTCTGTATTTGGCAAAAATTTCAAAAAACCTGTTTTCGCTTTGTCATTATGGGCTATTGTGTGTAGATTGAGAATTGTAAAACATTTAATCCATTTTAGAAATAGGTAATGTAACAAAATGTGGAAAGAGTCAAGGGGTCTGAATACTTTCCGAATGCACGGTATGTTAGCAAATGTTGTATACAACAATACATTTAAAAATGACAAACAATGTAGGCTACAAACGTATTACAACTGTAGCAGGCCAATCTTTCTCCTGCAGGTACGCTGGGTGTGCAGGTTTCTGTCTCAGCCCAGCACTAACACACCTGATTTAACTTACCAAACCTAATCAGTTGATAATAATGTGTATTATTTCTGGGCTGGAATAGAAGCATGCTCACCCAGTAGATCAGAATGGAGCAAGGTTGGCCACCTCTGGTATGGACTTTTTTGTACACCTGCAATGATGCTTTAGTAATAATAGCATAATTACTAAGATGTGTAACATTTACAAAAAAGTTAGATTATTTGTACTTTTGAAATTATATTTTGATTCATTCAATGTTGATTCATTTAAGTGAAGTGTTTAAACATGTTTTAATTGTTAACTTAAAAACATCATTCAAGATGACCTACAGTAGTGCCAATGTTCATTCATCACAGATCACAATTCGGCAATAAAGGTGTGAACGGGATCAGTCTCTAATTTGTCTGTGTTGCTTTCTTAAATTAACATGACCTTTTTGTCCAGTTGTGAGCTCTCCAGTTGAAAATTATACCAGTAGATAATGTATATGAAGCAAACCACAAGCCAGATTTTTAACAATTCTTCTGACCTGAAATTGTTTTCCAAATCCAACCCTTATATTTTAAGTACAGTATTTTACATGAAAATAAGGAGCTAGCAACTTGTAGGCGAATTAAAAGTGTAAAAAATGAAAATAATATGGTGTGGGGAGTGTTTGTAATTTTTCCTTAGAATAGAAACTAAATCAGATGGTCAATTGCAGAGATGTTGATGAGGGGTAAAGAGAAATTTACACAACATTTGCAAGTCAAAGCCCCAATTCCATTTACCCAAAGTACCCATTCATGTACGCCTATGTATTTTACAGGGAGTGAGATATAATCATCAATTTCATGACACAAGTATAATGAAAGAGCCATAAACTATAATATGATAATCATAATGTTAAAATACCGTAAACCAATTTGTAGCATATTACATGGAAAAGTCATGCTTAGTGTATAATTTACAATCTTATAATGCGTGTTACTGGCGTTTTCTATCCTTTGGTGCGCAAATTTCACAATTGAATTTACTCAACACATTCACGAATGGTGGCTTTGATCACAGTTTCGAGGTTTAGGAGCACACGCACATTGTTGTGTAAATCTCTCTTCACCCACCATCAACAACCTCTGCAATCCTCCTCTATGCCATGTACCTTATGATATTGTCTCTGTATTTTAGCATAGCAAAATCATATAGAATTGGAAAACCAGTCGCAGCGATGATTGGCTTTCCTCCATCTTTTTTAGTTGCGTGCAATTTGCATAAAGTAGAGCAGAGCTTAACTTTTTATATCGCTCCGCTAGCAGAGTTCGCGCCGCTCACCTTTCCACAATCCCCCGCGCATTTCTCTGCGTGTTCCCATTGAAAATTAATGGGGGCGGGACTTCGCCTGGCGAATTTGGAAGTGTTGGAATCCCCACGATAGAATTACCTGGCCTGCTTCTCGCTAATGTCAAATGGGCTGGGCAGCAGCGCCTCTTCAACCTCAGGAGGCTGAAGAAATGAGGTTTGTCACCAAAAGCACTCAAACTTTTCTCCAGAGGGCTGTGAGGTCTGCACAACGCATCACCGGGGGCACCCTACCTGCCCTCCAGGACACCTACACCACCCAATGTCACAGGAAGGCCATAAAGATCATCAAGGACAACAACCACCTGAGCCACTGCCTGTTCACCCAGCTATCATCCAGAAGGCGAGGTCAATACAGGTGCATCAAAGCAGGGACTGAGAGACTGAAAAACAGCTTCTATCTCAAGGCCATCAGACTGTTAAATGAGTGGCTGCTGCCAACATACTGACTCAACTCCAGCTCACTTTAATAATGGAAATTGATGTAAAAAAATGTATCACTAGCCACTTTAAACAATGCCACTTAATATAATGTTTACATACCCTACATTACTCATCTCATATGTATACACTGTACTCGATACCATCTACTGCATCTTGCCATGCCGTTCTGTACCATCACTCATTCATATATCTTTATGTACAAACTTGTGTGTATAAGGTAGTAGTTGTGGAATTGTTAGGTTAGATTACTCGTTGGTTATTACTGCATTGTCGGAACTAGAAGCACAAGCATTTCGCTACACTTGCATTAACATCTGCTAACCATGTGCATGTGACAAATAAAATTAGATTTGATCTCCTCAATGCCATTGGAAGAATCACAGATAATATTCCAGTCTGTGCTAGCAAAACAGTCCTGTAACTTAGCATCTGCTTCATCTGACCACTTTCTTATTGCCCAAGTCACTGGTGCTTCCTGTTTTAGGGAAGTATAGATAATAGAATAAACATGACCATTTAAGTTGAGATTCAATGGTGGGTGGACCGGCGGCCATCTTTGTGGCAGTAATTAGAAGTTCAAATTTGTATTCAATTTCAATGGTGTACACACAGTTCCAGATAAATTGCAGTGGTCTGAAGGGATAGGTCCATTCTATGAATTGTATTTCTATGATTCAAATGCCCCTCACCCTGTACTTAAGAGCATGTTGTGTCAACTGATGGCAGGCAAAACACCAAAATAGACGATGGAAAGTAGGGTCTAAATTACAACATGTGAATGAGTTTAAGCATTTAGATAATTGACGTTAAAGGTTCAAATCTGTTTTTATTTTATATCTAGAAAATATGAAATAATTTGACAACCCTGTTTGTAAGCTTTTAAATGATATCAAACTCAACAGTTTATATTTTCCAGTGATGAAGACAATGGCTGTCTCATGGTATGGTTGGGTATGCAAAATGAGTACTTTAAACAGTTTTATCTTAATCTTTTATGTTTTGGCATTCGGGTAACCACCTCTTCCATGGGCAAACATGTATGGAAAGTTTTGTTTAAACCAAAAGGAATGCTGTCAAAAAGTGACTGAATTTAAATGGATTTACCCTACTGTGTTTCTATTTGCATTGAGGTCAAAGGTGACCAACGCCATGATACATACACAGCAGTACTGTAGATACATGTTAATAATCAATGATGTGTAGTTTTGGAAGGATGTCATCAATTTAGAGATTTTTTCAGACAGATTATTAAACACTTATTCAAATCTGGTTAGTAGTGGACAAAATTTTAATAGTATTGACTCATGTACGCTACATGACCAAATGTATGTGGAAACCTGCTCGTCAAACATCTCATTCCAAAATCAAGGGCATTAATAAGGAGTTGGTCCCCCCCTTTGCTGCTATAACAGCCTCCACTCTTCTGGGAAGGCTTTCCACTAGATGTTGGAACATTGCTGCGGGGACTTGCTTCCATTCAGCCACAAGAGCATTAGTGTGCTGACTTTGCTTACAGAGGCAGTTTGGAACTCGGTAGTTAGTGATGCAACTGAGGACAGACGATTTTACGCACTTCAGCACTGAGCTGAAGTGGCCTACCACCTCGCGACTGAGCCGTTGTTGCTCCTTGACATTTTCCCTTCACAATAACAGCAATTACAGTTGACCAGGGCCGCTCTAGCAGGAGAGAAACTTGACAAAATGACTTGTTGGAAAGGTGGCATCCTATGACAGTGCTACGTTTAAAGTCCCTGAGCTCTTCAGTAAAGCCATTCTATTGCCAATGTTTGTCTATAGAGATTGCATGGCATTGTGCTCGATTATATACGCCTGTTTGTGTCTGAAATAGTCAAATCCACTTACTTGAAGGGGCTTCCACATACTTTTGTATATATACAGTGCATTCGGAAAGTGCCAGACCCCTTATTTGATTTTTTCACCTTTATTTAACCAGGTAGGCTAGTTGAGAACAAGTTCTCATTTACAACTGCGACCTGGCCAAGATAAAGCATAGCAGTGTGAACAGACAACAACACAGAGTTACACATGGAGTAAACAATAAACAAGTCAATAACACAGTAAAAAAAAAAGAGTCTATATACATTGTGTGCAAAAGGCATGAGGAGGTAGGCGAATAATTACAATTTTGCAGATTAACACTGGAGTGATAAATGATCAGATGGTCATGTGCAGGTAGAGATACTGGTGTGCAAAAGAGCAGAAAAGTAAATAAATAAAAACAGTATGGGGATGAGGTAGGTGAAAATGGGTGGGCTATTTACCGATGGACTATGTACAGCTGCAGCGATCGGTTAGCTGCTCAGATAGCAGATGTTTAAAGTTGGTGAGGGAGATAAAAGTCTCCAACTTCAGCGATTTGTTCCAGTCACAGGCAGCAGAGAATTGGAAGGAAAGGCGGCCAAATGAGGTGTTGGCTTTAGGGATGATCAGTGAGATACACCTGCTGGAGCGCGTGCTACGGGTGGGTGTTGCCATCGTGACCAGTGAACTGAGATAAGGCGGAGCTTTATCTAGCATTGACTTGTAGATGACTTGGAGCCTGTGGGTCTGGCGACGAATATGTAGCGAGGGCCAGCCGAATACAGCATACAGTTCGCAGTGGTGGGTGGTATAAGGTGCTTTAGTAACAAAACGGATGGCACTGTGATAAACTGCATCCAGTTTGCTGAGTAGAGTATTGGAAGCTATTTTGTAGATGACATCACCGAAGTCGAGGATCGGTAGGATAGTCAGTTTTACTAGGGTAAGTTTGGCGGCGTGAGTGAAGGAGGCTTTGTTGCGGAATAGAAAGACGACTCTAGATTTGATTTTAGATTGGAGATGTTTGATAGGAGTCTGGAAGGAGAGTTTACAGTCTAGCCAGACACCTAGGTACTTATAGATGTCCACATATTCTAGGTCGGAGCCATCCAGGGTGGTGATGCTAGTCGGGCGTGCGGGTGCAGGCAGCGAACGGTTGAAAAGCATGCATTTGGTTTTACTAGCGTTTAAGAGCAGTTGGAGGCCACGGAAGGAGTGTTGTATGGCATTGAAGCTCGTTTGGAGGTTAGATAGCACAGTGTCCAATGAAGGGCCAGAAGTATACAGAATGGTGTCGTCTGCGTAGAGGTGGATCAGGGAATCGCCCGCAGAAAGAGCAACATCATTGATATATATAGAGAAAATAGTCGGCCCGAGAATTGAACCCTGTGGCACCCCCATAGAGACTGCCAGAGGACCGGACAGCATGCCCTCCGATTTGACACACTGAACTCTGTCTGCAAAGTAGTTGGTGAACCAGGCAAGGCAGTCATTAGAAAAACCGAGGCTACTGAGTCTGCCGATAAGAATATGGTGATTGACAGAGTTGAAAGGCTTGGTCAGGTCGATGAAGACGGCTGCACAGTACTGTCTTTTATCGACCTTAACCTTTCCCACATTTTATTTAGTTACAACCTTACTCTAAAATATAACAAAATAAAATAAAATAAACTTTCCTCACCAATCTACACACAATACCCCACAATGACAAAGCAAAAACAGGTTTTTTGAATTCTTTGCAAATTTATAAAAATAAAAACGGATACCTTATTTACATAAGTATTCAAACCCTTTGCTATGAGACTTGAAATTGAGCTCAGGTATCCTGTTTCCATTGATCATCCTTGAGATGTTTCTACAACTTGATTGGAGTCCACCTGTGGTAAATTCAATTGATTGTACATGATTTGGAAAGGCACACACCTGTCTATATAAGATCCCACAGTTGACAATGCACTAGAGCAAAAACCAAGCCATGAGGTTGAAGGAATGGTAAGGAGAGCTCTGAGACAAGATTGTGTCAAAGCACAGATCTGGGGAAGGGTACCAAAACCTTTCTGCAGCCTTGAAGGTCCCCAAGAACACAGTTGTTTCCATCATTCTTAAATGGAAAAAGTTTGAAACCACCGAGACTCTTCCTAGTGCTGTCCGCCCGGCCAAACTGAGAAATCAGGGGAGAAGGGCCTTGGACAGGGAGGTGACCAAGAACCCGATGGCCACTCTGACACAGCTCCAGAGTTCCTCTGTGGAGATGGGAGAACCTTCCAGAAGGACAACCATCTCTGCAGCACTCCAACAATCTGGCCTTTATGGTAGAGTGGCCAGACGGAAGCCACTCCTCAGTAAAAGGCACAACAGCCCACTTGGAGTTTGCCAAAAAGCACCTAAAGAACTCTCAGACCATGACAAACAAGATTATCTAGTCTGATAAAACCTAGACTGAACTTTTTGCCCTGAATGCCAAGCGTCACGTCTGGAGGAAACCTGGCACAGTCCCTACCGTTTAGCATGGTGGTGGCAGAATCATGCTGTGGGGATGTTTTTCAGCAGCAGGGACTGGGAGACTAGTCAGGATCGAGGGAAAGATGAACTGAGCAAAGTACAGAGAGATCCTTGATGAAAACCTGCTCCAGAGCGCTCAGGACCCTTGGCTGGGGCGAAGGTTCACCGTCCAACAGGACAACAACCCTAAGCACACAGCCAAGACAATGCAGGAGTGGCTTTGAGACAAGTTTCTGAATGTCCTTTAGTGGCCCACCCAGAACCCGGACTTCAACCCGATCAAAGACCTGAAAATACTTGTGCAGCGACACCCCCCATCCAACCTGACAGATCTTGAGAGGCTCTGCAGAGAAGAATGGGAGAAACTCTCCAAATACAGGTGTGCCAAGCTTGTAGTGTCATACCCAAAAATACTTGAGGCTATAATCGCTGCCAAAGGTTCTTTAACAAAGTACTGAGTAAAGGGTCTGAATACCTATGTAAATGTGATATTTCAGTTTTTTCATGAATTTACAAAGATGTCAACCTGTTTTTGCTTTGTGATTTTGGGGTATTGAGTGAAAAAAAATGTTTGATCCATTTTAGAGTAAGGCTAACTTAACAAAATGTGGGAAAAGGTCAAGGGGTCTGAATACTTTCCAAATGCACTGTACCTGCATCACATGTAATCTGCTAAATTTGAACCTGGATGACATACATGATCAATCTGTCTTAACATTGAATCCTGAATCTTATCAACATTCCCTTGTCATGATTGTCTATGACCCTTTTGGCTGGACTGGGAGGAGTAGGCCTCCAAATGGCTCTGGAGCAATCCCATCATGCCCTGCTGTGGTAAGTATTCTCCGGTCAGTGATGAGCCTCTCTAATAAGCAGCTACTTATAGTCAGACTCACTGGAGCCACAGTCTGGAGGTAAAGGAGACCATTATTTGTCCTTATTACAAGCCACACACATCTCCAACATAATATCCTCCTTAAACAAAATATATTTGTCTGCCATAGCCAAATAAATAACACACGGTTGTCTATCAGTATTGTGCTTCAACAGGACAGAGATTGTCCTGTTACAAAACTCCAGCTGCACTGCTAGCCTAAACAAAGAAACTCTATTATTCTCTCTCCATTCATATCCCAGCTCTTTCTCCTCCTTTCCCATGGACTGTTATCCTTAATTTTCTTTCCAGATAAGCAATCTGTCACTGCTATGATAAAAATCGTAACCTTCATTGAATGTCATTGACAAACGTTGCTAGAAAATTGATCTGGGACTAAGGCAGCAAAAAAGAAGGACTAGAGAGGGCAAAGGTCCTCTAGTAATATCTGGAGCATGAGGTGGAGGAGGAAGAAAGGAGATAGGATCATAAGGCATAAGACGTAATTGTAATGGGTGTGTGGGAGAATTTCCTCAGAAGTATGTTATGATGACTATGTTAGAGTTTTCCCTGGCCGGATCACATGACCAGAAAAAAATCCTGACTCCACTATGACCCTTTACCTAACGTTACTCTGCTGTTCTCTAATTTTAACTCATTCCAGCACTAATTTCTGAATGTCTTGGCTATTTTTTACCATGTTTTTTCCCACCCTTAATGATCACTGACAGAGGTGTGAACATATAGGATTCCAATCTACCAGACTTGCCTCTACATCAAAGCAAAATATTCCAGGGTGCATGTGACAATGACATCATTATTTTATAGACTAACTAGCTAGACTATTAGGCCTGCACAGAAACCAAGACAGCTAGTTCTACTATAGCTTATTTATGTTGTGACTGGGGTATCTGACACATTAACTACATGTTGACATAAATAGCTAACTAATTATCAACTTAGCTAGCTAACTGTAAACAAAGGCGATTGTCATGGCTGACACAGTTAACCAGATACGAGCTAGTTAACTACCTTTACTTGATGCTAACAACTGTCTAGATGTGCTCGATACGTATGATTATCTTCCGTAATCCGTGTCTGCTTGACTTCCGATCTCAACCGCACGGCAGTGCCCTGTTGCTCCACTCCCCCACCCATCTCACCTGCCTCACCGACGGGCTGAACTCGAACTCCCCTGCCTCTTTCAGATCCAGCCAGATCATTGGCATACGGGGGACCGCCTCCATCGCGGCCAGCGACTGCACCGAGTCTGAGTTAAAGTGACTTCAATTTAAATATCACTTCAGCAGTTTTTAATTCAGTGGATTTCTATATATTGTTTCTTATCATCCCCAAACAACTGTGTCATGTCTCCCTTTACACTTCAACAGGAAACGATGGACGCTAAGGGACGTGACGCCAGAAGGAATGTTCCAGTGCGCAAATGTTTATGGGAAATGTAGTTCACTATATTAGATCAGACTACTTGTTTCACTAGATGGTTTGAATTTGAAACATCTAGCTATATTCAGTATCTTTGGTTAGTCAATAACTACATGACATAATAGTATATATTTTTTAAACTTATACTAATGTATTTTATCATCATGTTCGAGCGTGGGAACATTTGTGGAACATTTTTGCTGCACACAACATACTATTACCACTTCCGGTGTGCCTGGCCGCCATATTTGATTCTGCAAAAAATATAAATATTATGATATTTGTTTAGCTGTCTAGCAAAGTTACGAAAGTGTAATAAACACACATTCAGCGGCACACATTAGAAGAGTTGCACTTTTAGCGAACGACTTTCTAAGGTAAGCAACACTTGAAAGTCGAATCCATAGTTAGCTGTAGCTAAATAACAAACCGTGTAGAAATGCTCTGCAACTTAGCTAGCTATCTAACGTTAAGCTAACGAGCTAGCTACTTGTAAAACGAAGTCATTGACATTGTTAGATGTCTATCTAGCTAGCTATCTTGCAATGTAGCTAAATACCCCAAACGCGAAATACTATTAAGATGTTATTGATTATGTCTTGTGAAAATCAAAGCCATCTTCAGTTCTGAATGCTAGTAACTAACGTTAGCTACCTAACAATAATAGTGCGGATGTGGAAGGAGCCAGATTTGGTGCCCACTTCTTTGACATCCGTAGTTTCATATTCGACTTCCACCGGAACATAACACCAACCAAGTATCAAAGCATATAGTGTTGATTGTTACTTTATTAGATGTATTACTAGCTGACGAGAAAAGTTCAAGCCCAGCTAAATTAACTGTGCGATCATTCAGTCAGTGTTTCTTCCGCTAGCATGTGACTTGACACTTGTATTTTAGCAAAATAAATAATTTCACTTTTGCCAAGTTGATTCTTATTGCTGCCACAATTTCACATGTGTTCTGACTACGATTGCTTCACATTTACAAAAACGGAATATTTCCTAGTACTGCAATTTTTCCTTCAATACAACATCAACATTACACCAATAAAACACATTGATGCAACATGTTTCGCAGAGCATAAACAATACTATTTTGGCAGCAAAAAACATTCTCTAGACTTTTTAGCAATGCCTGGCTTATATTACTCAAGAGGGTTGTCTTACTGTTTTGACACTGTTTTGACACAAAAGCACTCTTTCTGTCTCCCAGTAGATGTCACTGGTTGACCTGGGGAAGCGGCTGCTGGAGGCTGCACGGGCAGGGCTGGATGATGATGTCAGGACCCTCATGGTTAATGGAGCTCCCTTCACCACTGATTGGGTAAGGGTCTCACTGTAGGGATACTCACATCCACTCACCTCATGTAGCCTAACACAGAGATATTGTTCCTCAGATATCTTGCGGTACATCACAAATCTACCTATGTTGCAGTGCTGGCTTCTTTCACACAATCCAGACACAGTGGTGTAGGGACTGGGTCCTCATAAACCAAACTGTGTGTTCTAGCTGGGGACATCCCCGCTCCATCTAGCGGCTCAGTACGGACACCACTCCACTGCTGAGGTGCTCCTTCGAGCAGGCGTTAGCAGGGATGCCCGGACCAAAGTGGACAGGACCCCACTCCACATGGCGGCCACGGAGGGCCACTCCAATATAGTGGAGCTGCTAGTCAGTGTAAGGGCAACCAAATGTAAAGCTGACAGTATTCAGCAGTTTATATGAAAAACATAACAGTTCTATTTTTAGTAAAGTGACTGATTATTTTATTAATGTTGAATGTTCACCACCCTCATTTTGGAATCTAGGCTACCCGTCTCACTTTCCTATCTCTTTTCCACCACTGTGGGGCGTGCTGTACTCCCTAGCAGAGCGGAGCGGACATCAACGCTAAGGACATGCTGAAGATGACAGCCCTGCACTGGGCGGCCCAGCACGGTCACAGAGAGGTGGCAGAGCTGCTGCTCAAATATGGAGCAGACGTCCACTCCCTCAGCAAGTTTGACAAGACGCCCTTTGACATTGCCATGGACACCAGCAATACTGAGCTCATGATACTGTTACAGGTGAAGGGACTGTGTGTGTGTGTTTTGTATGTATATGGCTCTGATGTTCATTTGTTTTCATGAAAATGCCCTTGTCTGTATAAGAAGGGAAGTGAACACGGGGGGGGGGGGGGGGATTTAAACACATGCAAGTATGTGTTCTTATCGCTGGTTTATGTAGCACGTGTTGAGACCCTGAAGGTTGAACTGTTGTGGGATGAACTGTCTGTTATTGTTAAATAACATCTTCAAGGTGTGTTTTGTGTATGTACACAGGATGGCATGCAGAACCAAGTGAACATGAACCCAGAGCCCCAGTTCATCATTTCCTCTGCTGGGGTCGTGAACCTCTCTGACCTCGTCAACACCACCGCCAAGTCAGGTATGGGCAACTGGAGCACTGGTTACAGTAAGTTAGGTACAAATTTAAATAGAGGTACATCAAATATAGTATAACTCACTGACATTTATAATTGATATAAATGGGGGAATCTTAGTTACCACCTGACCTCACCCAAGACACTTCTAAATACGATGACTTGATTGAGGTTTTGCATTGACTTATTATCCCAGGAGAATCTGTCTCTACCACCTCAGTCCTGGCAACACTGGCAGCCCTGGCAGAAGCCTCCGGTCCCATGGGTAACAATGCAGGTAAGTGATGTCTATGCATAACCATGAGGATAACACTACAAATTACTCTGAGCTACTCATGTTACAATTAAAAGTTAGGGCTAACACGATCTGTATTATAGTTCTTAGACTGCAATGGTAAGTAACTCTATCTTTCCCACAGGCAAATCTGAGGATGCGATCGCTGCAGATTCTGTGGACTCGGCCATTCAGCATGTAGTGGGCGATGGAGGTCAGAGGGTCATCACCATAGTGACGGACCAACACGGCAACCTGCAGCCAGCGGGACTTGGACAGCAGTTCTTTGTCACTATGCAGGGGCAGCAAAGTAAGTAGGAAACCACAGCCATATATAGCCATTTATACACTCGGTAGCCAGTTTATTAGACCCCAGCCACACCCGGACTGTTCTCTCTACTACCGCATGGCAAGCGGTATCGGAGTGCCAAGTCTAGGACTTGGCCATTTGTGAACAGCCACACCCGTTCACAAATGGTTCCTACAGACATTGAGTCACGTGGCCGTGGCT
The DNA here is from genome assembly GCF_013265735.2 of Oncorhynchus mykiss. Lineage (NCBI taxonomy): Eukaryota > Metazoa > Chordata > Actinopteri > Salmoniformes > Salmonidae > Oncorhynchus > Oncorhynchus mykiss. The sequence continues at coordinate 32,059,496 of NC_048566.1, forward strand.
TGCTATAAAATGCAGATAGACAGGCATCGGTGCATTCAGTTAATGTTGCAGCTGTAGACTGCTAGAATGGGCAAAATGAGTGACCTATCAAATTCAAGTTTATTTGTCACGTGCGCCGAATATAACAGGTGTTGTACAACCTTACAGTGAAATGCTTACTTACAGGCTCTAACCAATAGTGCAAAAAAAAACGTGTGTGTAGGTAAGTAAAAAAATAATACAACAATACAAAGACATTTGAAAATAAGAGTAGCAAGGATATATACAGACACCGGTTAGTCAGGCTTATTGAGGTAGTATGTACATGTAGGGATGGTTAAAGTGACTATGCATATATGATGAACAGAGAGTAGCAGTAGCGTAAAAAGGGAGGGTGGTGGGACACAATGCAGAGAGCCCGGTTAGCCAATGTGCAGGAGCCCTGGTTGGTCGGGCCAATTGAGGTAGTATGTACATGAACGTATAGTTAAAGTGACTATGCAATAATGATGAACAGAGAGTAGCAGCAGGGTAAAAGAGGGGGTGGGGGGGCACACAATGCAAATAGTCCGGGTAACCATTTGGTTACCTGTTCAGGAGTCTTATGGCTTGGGGGTGAAAACTGTTGAGATGCCTTTTTGTCCTAGACTTGGCACTCCGATACTGCTTGCCATGCGGTAGTAGAGAGAACAGTCCGGGTGTGGCTGGGGTCTTTGACAATTTTTCAGGCCTTCCTCTGGCACCGCCTGGTGTAGAGGTCCTGGATGGCAGGCAGCTTTGTACCAGTGATGTACTCGGCCGTACGCACTACCCTCTGAAGTGCCTTGCGGTCGGATGCCGAGCAATTGCCGTACCAGGCAGTGATGCAACCGGTCAGGATGCTCTCGATGTTGCAGCTGTAGAACCTTTTGAGGATCTCAGGACCCATGCCAAATCTTTTTAGTTTCCTGAGGAGGAATAGGCTTTGTCGTGTCCTCTTCACGACTGTCATGGTGTGTTTGGACCATTCTAGTTTGTTGTTGATGTGGACACCAAGGACCTTGAAGCTCTCAACCTGCTCCACTACAGCCCTGTCGATGAGAATGGGGGCGTGCTCGGTGCTCCTTTTCCTGTAGTCCACAATCATCTCCTTAGTCTTGGTTACGTTGAGGGATAGGTTGTTATTCTAGCACCACCAGGCCAGGTCTCTGACCTCCTCCCTATAGGCTGTCTCGTCGTTGTCGGTGATCAGGCCTACCACTGTTGTGTCGTCTGCAAACTTAATGATTGTGTTGGAGTCTTGCCTGGCCAATCAGTCGTGGGTGAACAGGGAGTACAGGAGGGAACTGAGCACGCACCCCTGGGGAGCTCCAGTGTTGAGGATCAGCGTGGCGGATGTGTTGCTACCTACCCTCACCACCTGAGGGCGACCCATCAGGAAGTCCAGGATCCAGTTGCAGAGGGAGGTGTTTAGTCCCAGGTTCCTTAGCTTAGTGATGAGCTTTGAGGGTACTATGGTGTTGAACGCTGAGATGACCTATGCTACTTTGAGCATGATATGATTGTCGGTGCCAGGCTCACCAGTTCCAGTATTTCAGAAATGGCTTTTCCCGTGCTTTTCAAGCACAACAGTATCTAGGATTTACAGAGAATAGTGCAACAAAAAAAAACATCTAGTCAGTGGCAGTCCTGTGGGCAAAAAACGTGTTGATGAGAGAGGTCGAAGGAGAATGACAAGAATCATGCAAGCTAACAGGCAGGCCTCAAACAGGCAAATAACGGCACAGTACAACAATGGTGTGCAGAATGGCATCTCTGAACTCACAACTTGTCGATCCTTGTTACGAATGGGCTATTGCAGCAGACAACCACACTGGGTTCCACTCCTATCAGATAAAAACAAGAAAATGCCTCTTGATAGGTCCCTTGATACCAATTAAGCAACATTTGAATGCCACAACTTATAGAATCTGTGCCCTGAAGAATTCAGACTGTTCTGGAGGCAAAGGGGTGTCCGACCTGGTACTAGATGGGTGTACCCAATAAACTGGCCACTGAGTGTATATGTATTTAGTTTACATTGTGCTCATGTCAGCCTTTTTCAAGCCATTACAATGAATGCATTCATGAGCTTGTGTTTTGTTTCTGTAGTGGTGGCAGTCCCGGCTGGTCAGATCACAGAGGAGGTGGTAGAACAGGAGCCTTATCCCTCTCCGGCACGCAAGAGGAGAATAGAGCCTGCAGTCATCCTAACCAGACCCAAAGAAAAGGTCAGCAATGGTCCCCATGTTTGTTGCTTGGCATAATATTCTGAAATTGTCTCTCTCTTCTTACTGTATGTGTCCATCGTTCTCAGAAAGCGAAGTCAGGGGACAGCAGTCGGGAGCAGCTCCAGAAGCAGTTGCAGGAGGCCAACCGGAAGGCCCAGGAGTACCGCACACAGCTCCTACAGAAGGAGCAGGAGGCTGAGCAGTACCGCCTCCGACTAGAGGAGGCCATAGAGCAACAACAGAGCAACAATACAAGCAATGCTACTGGTTCTACCAGCACAGGTGTCCAGGAGGTAGAGGAGGAGGTGGTCCAAATAGAAAAACAACATGAGACATATGAGAGAGTTGTAGAGGAAGACAAAGTGGAAGGGGAGGAGGACGTCCCATTTCCGGAAGACACCATTCTGGTTAAAGTGGAGGAGGAGCTGGATTCAGGGGAGGGAGAACAGATAACAGTGGATGAGACCGAGGAAACAGAGAAGGCTTCAACTAAGGTCACAACAACCCCCAAACGGGGGAGAGGGAGGGGACGAGGACGTGGGAGGAGGCGGTAGTCGAGTGTCCCTCTGTGCTCTTGGTGTTCTCTCATGATGTCTTGTTTTATGCTTTTATATTAATATAAACATTTATTACTTGTTTGTTATTTTAGAACAATAACGTTGTACTTGTATTTGTAACTAGGTTTTGAGATTATTTTATTTACTTACAATACTTTTGAAGCCATTGGCGAGCACTTGTAAGCTAACGCTGAGCCATGTGGGAGGAGTTAAGGATGCAGATGGCTCCACAGTGTACAAACCATTCTGTAAATTTATAGAAAGTAAGAAAAGGTATGTTTGCATAGGAGTGTAAATACTGCAATGTGGGTTTGATTGCACTGCATTCATTCTCCTAAGAATAAGGTTTGCAACACATTCTAAATAGGATATTCAATCCACAGCATTTCTGGTTCCTGTCATCAGCGTCATGTTTAAAATGGTAGAATCAAGTTAGCTCAAGTGTATAGTGCTAACTGAGAAAATGTATCTGATTCTTCCGAAAAGGTTGTCCAAGGCTGGCTAAGTTGTAGTTATTTGCATACCTCAATGTGTGAGTGTTTGCGCATGTGTGGATGAGGTCGATGTGTGAAATATCAGTGTTTCTTTGGTAGTTGGCCAGCTTTCTTAAATCTCAGTCTTAAATATCCTCTTTTAGTACTATTTTAGTTGCAGACCACTCAGACATTAAGATACTGTAGGTTTTCATTTTTTGTTCCAAGTAATGTTAGATTTTAGAGTTAATGTGTAAGTCACTGTTATTCTTAAGCTCTTATTTTTGTTCCTTTTGTCATTTTAAAGCATTACACTCTATAGACCAGCGTCTGTCAATAGACATTGATCTGTCATCACAGTCCAGTTTAAACTAATACTCTCAGAAAAATATTGTTTACATATGCTCTCTTTGATGGCTAGTTAGTTTGGCACTATGTTCTGCTATGTGTTTTTATAATGTTCATAAAGAAACACTATCAGGGGTTATCTTCCAGTTGGTTAGGAGAAAAATAAATAAACATTTTGGTACAAAATAATGTTAGTGAGAAAATGTTGGATTGTTTTTTATGTGGAATACCCCTTTCTTAACAAATGTATTTTTAGAATTCAATAAATAAGCACGTATTGTTATTCTATCCATGCATGTTACTTGTCCTTTTTGATTATTTATTATATGACTATTGTTCATCGACAAACAATGCATCTACATACACTGAGTGTGCAAAACATTAGGAACACTTGCTCTTTCCATGACAGACTGACCAGGTGAATCCAGGTAAAAGCTATGATCCCTTATTGATGCCACTTCTTAAATCCATTTCAATCCGTGTAGATGAATGGGAGGAAACAGGTTAAATAATGATTTTTATGCCTTGAGACATGGATTGTGAATGTGTCCCATTCAGAGGATGAATGGTCAAGACAAAAGATTTAAGTGCCCTTTGAACGGGGCATGGTAGTAGGTTCCCATGTGTATCAAGAATGGTCTACCACCCAAAGGACATCCAGCCAACTTGACAAAACTGTAGGAAATATTGGGGTCAACATGGGCCAGCATCCTTGTGGAACGCTTTCGACACCTTGTACAGTCCATGCCCCGAAAGGGGTATGCAACTCAATATTAAGGTGTTCCTAATGTTTTGTACACTCCATGTATACCTGCAGGCATATAAAACAATCTAAATCTTATGTGTTTTGAATTAGTCCTGACGGAGTAGCTTTAATGAGGTTCACCATATAGCTTCTGTAAGTAATTATTAGAACGGAGCATTTCTTTCTTGCCTCGTTGAACCTGAGTTTTTTTTTATTTCATATTTTCTCTTGAGGAAACTTGAATAAATTAATCTAACTTTACTTCTATTTATAGCATGCATTTCACAATGATGTCCCTGGTGACCAATCAGGAAAATTACAAGCAATTGTTTTAAGTGCTTAGCTGTACATGAACAGTATCTATTCTGTTAAAACAGCTGTGATGGTTTCAGCAATGTACCATAGTACATCGGTGTCTCTTCCCGAGAAAACTGTTTACAGACCATTAAATAAACTTGAATAGATTACAGCAGAAAAACTAAAAAGGCCCCTTTTGGGAATGAAATGAAGTCAGTGCATATAAAGTTGAAGTCAGAAGTTTACATACACCTTAGCCAAATACATTTAAACTCAGTTTTTCACAATTCCTGACATTTAATCCAAGTAAGAATTCCCTGTCTTAGGTCAGTTAGGATCACCACTTTATTTTTAGAATGTGAAATGTCTGAAATGAATAATAGTAGAGAGAATTATTTATTTCAGCTTTTATTTCTTTCATCACATTTCCAGTGGGTAAGAAGTTTACATACACTCAATTAGTATTTGCTAGCATTGCCTTTAAATTGTTTAACTTGGGTCAAACGTTTCGGGTAGCCTTCCACAAGCTTCCCACAATAAGTTTGGTGAATTTTAGCCCATTCCTCCTGACAGAGCTGGTATAATTAGTCAGGTTTGCAGGCCTCCTTGCTCGCACACACTTTTTTCAATTTTCTGTTGGATTGAGTTCAGGGCTTTGTGATTGCCACTCCAATACCTTGACTTTGTTATCCTTAAGCCATTTTGCCACAACTTTGTAAGTATGCTTGGGGTCATTGTCCATTTGGAAGACCCATTTGCGACCAAGCTTTAACTTCCTGACGGATGTCTTGAGATGTTGCTTCAATATATCCACATAATTGTTCTCCCTCATGATGCCATCTATTTTGTGAAGTGCACCAGTCCCTCCTGCAGCAAAGCACCCCACAACATGATGTTGCCACCCCCGTGCTTCACGGTTGGGATGGTGTTCTTCGGCTTGAAAGCATCCCCCCTTTTCCTCCAAACATAATGATGGTCATTATGGCCAAACAGTTCTATTTTTGTTTCATCAGACCAGAGGACATTTCTCCACAAAGTACGATCTTTGTCCCCATGTACAGTTGCAAACCGTAGTCTGGCTTTTTTATGGCGGTTTTGGAGCAGTGGATTCTTCCTTGCTGAGCGGCCTTTCAGGTTATGTCGATATAGGACTTGTTTTACTTTGGATATAGATACTTTTGTACCTGTTTCCTCCAGCATCTTCACAAGGTCCTTTGCTGTTGTTCTGAGATTGATTTTCACTTTTCGCACCAAAGTACATTCATCTCTAGGAGACAGAACGTGTCTCCTTCCTGAGCGGTATGAGGGCTGCGTGGTCCCATGGTGTTTATACTTGCTTACTATTGTTTGTACAGATGAAGGTGGTACCTTCAGGCATTTGGAAATTGCTCACAAGGATGAACCAGACTTGTGGTGGCCTTGGCTGATTTATTTTGATTTTCCCATGATGTCAAGCAAAGAGGCACTGAGTTTGAAGGTAGGCCCTGAAATACATCCACAGGTACACCTCCAATTGACTCAAATTATGTCAATTAGCCTATCAGAAGCTTCTAAAGCCATGACACCATTTTCTGGAATTTTCCAAGCTGTTTAAAGGCACAGTCAACTTAGTGTATGTAAACTTTTGACCCACTGGAATTGCGATACAGTGAATTATAAGTGAAATAATCTGCCTGTAAACAATTGTTGGAAAAATGACTTGTGTCATGCACAAAGTAGATGTCCTAACCGACTTGCCAAAACTATAGTTTGTTAACAAGAAATTTGTAGAGTGGTTGAAAAACAAGTTTTAATGACTCCAACCTAAGTGTATGTAAACTTCCGACTTCAACTGTATGTAAAGTGGCTGAGTGTGTGTCGTAGACCTTAAAGAGCCAATGAACACACCGATTGGTGTATGGGAGGGGGAAACTGAAAATTAGTTGTCATTGGCAGAGGTTTGGAACTCTCTTTCTTATTGATCTATTAACTAATTAACCGCATGGTGATGTCACCATGGAAGGCCAAAACTCCATCCCACTGACAGGCTGACATTTCCTGCATCTTTCAAACAGCTCATACAATGAAAGTGCCCTTAACATAATTTTCATAATTTCATAATATTATTCCAATCTTATAGTGTGTAAATATACAGTGGGTTCTGAAATTATTGACAACTTTGATAAAGATGAGCAAAAATGAAAGTACAGTGCCTTGCGAAAGTATTCGGCCCCCTTGAACTTTGCAACCTTTTGCCACATTTCAGGCTTCAAACATAAAGATATAAAACTGTATTTTTTTGTGAAGAATCAACAACAAGTGGGACACAATCATGAAGTGGAACGACATTTATTAGATATTTCAAACTTTTTTAACAAGTCAAAAACTGAAAAATTGGGCGTGCAAAATTATTCAGCCCCTTTACTTTCAGTGCAGCAATCTCTCTCCAGAAGTTCAGTGAGGATCTCTGAATGATCCAATGTTGACCTAAATGACTAATGATGATAAATACAATCCACCTGTGTGTAATCAAGTCTCCGTATAAATGCACCTGCACTGTGATAGTCTCAGAGGTCCGTCAAAAGCGCAGAGCATCATGAAGAACAAGGAACACACCAGGCAGGTCCGAGATACTGTTGTGAAGATGTTTAAAGCCGGATTTGGATACAAAAATATTTCCCAAGCTTTAAACATCCCAAGGAGCACTGTGCAAGCGATAATATTGAAATGGAAGGAGTATCAGACCACTGCAAATCTACCAAGACCTGGCCGTCCCTCTAAACTTTCAGCTCATACAAGGAGAAGACTGATCAGAGATGCAGCCAAGAGGCCCATGATCACTCTGGATGAACTGCAGAGATCCACAGCTGAGGTGGGAGACTCTGTCCATAGGACAACAATCAGTCGTATATTGCACAAATCTGGCCTTTATGGAAGAGTGGCAAGAAGAAAGCCATTTCTTAAAGATATCCATAAAAAGTGTCGTTTAAAGTTTGCCACAAGCCACCTGGGAGACACACCAAACATGTGGAAGAAGGTGCTCTGGTCAGATGAAACTAAAATTGAACTTTTTGGCAACAATGCAAGACGTTATGTTTGGCGTAAAAGCAACACAGCTCATTACACTGAACACACCATCCCCACTGTCAAACATGGTGGTGGCAGCATCATGGTTTGGGCCTGCTTTTCTTCAGCAGGGACAGGGAAGATGGTTAAAATTGATGGGAAGATGGATGGAGCCAAATACAGGACCATTCTGAAAGAAAACCTGATGGAGTCTGCAAAAGACCTGAGACTGGGACGGAGATTTGTCTTTCAACAAGACAATGATCCAAAACATAAAGCAAAATCTACAATGGAATGGTTCAAAAATAAACATATCCAGGTGTTAGAATGGCCAAGTCAAAGTCCAGACCTGAATCCAATCGAGAATCTGTGGAAAGAACTGAAAACTGCTGTTCACAAATGCTCTCCATCCAACCTCACTGAGCTCGAGCTGTTTTGCAAGGAGGAATGGGAAAAAAATTCAGTCTCTCTATGTGCAAAACTGATAGAGACATACCCCAAGCGACTTACAGCTGTAATCGCAGCAAAAGGTGGCGCTACAAAGTATTAACTTAAGGGGGCTGAATAATTTTGCACGCCCAATTTTTCAGTTTTTAATTTGTTCAAAAAGTTTGAAATATCCAATAAATGTCGTTCCACTTCATGATTGTGTCCCACTTGTTGATTCTTCACAAAAAAATACAGTTTTATATCTTTATGTTTGAAGCCTGAAATGTGGCAAAAGGTCGCAAAGTTCAAGGGGGCCGAATACTTTCGCAAGGCACTGTAACTCAATATTTGAATTATTTATTTTATACACTAATTTTTGCTAATTTTTATCAAGTGCGTCAATGATTTTTGACTGCACTGTGCCTTTAAAATGCTCATGTAATTAATGGGTACATTTATCAGTTATTGATAATTGATAGTTATTGATCACCACAGTTTATGTCCTTAACATGTGCAGAGAACGTCAAATTACTGTAGTAGACTGTGAATATGGGAATGGAATGCCTGCTTCTAGCAGGAAGACACACAAAGGGTTTGTATCCATGTTCCAATGTTAGTGTATGTGTATCTTTGAAAAACAGAAGTGTTGTCAATATCAAAAATAGATTATATGAATTACCGAAGACCTCTACAGCTTTTTTGAAAGATATGTAACAGCATTGTACTAAATGGCACAATAACAATTGCTTATTGCTTTACACAAGCGTTTTAATATTTCACAAAATGATTGTACATAAATGTTTTTAGATGTAATATTAAATAGGTTCCCCATCACTGTCTGTTTATACGATAATTATATATATCAAGGCACCCCATTTGTGTGTCACAGTGAATTGTTATTCTGCATGGTATTGGATCCGTCTCGGTCGAAAGAGCAGCCCTTGCCTGCGGCTGGAGCAATAGCAGGTGTGTCTATTGGCCTGATGAGAGCCAGACAAAGCGCTTGGGTTCACACAAATGATACAGATGGCTGCAAGCTACCCCTGCCACAAACTGAGAATGTGTTAAAGAGAAAGTGTTAATGTTTTTACCCGTATCATGAGCTTGGAGAGGGCATAATAAAAAATAATGATGTTTTTTTCCCTTAACTTTTCATCTGATGTTTGACTTCTTAAAACAAGAAACTAAAAAGGCAATGCATCGTAATTACTTTTATTATGAAAGGAAAGAGGCTCAAGGCAAGCATAATACATGTTCAAAAGAAGGCTCAAACGTTGACAGTGAATACTGTACTGTACCAACTAAATAACAGCAGCATCAACATGCGTAAAGCACCCAACATGCTTGGAGGGGAAACTTTGCATAAACATGCAAAGACACTTGTGCACAGAAAGGTACCACTAAACTGATACATTGTGATAGGAAAAGGCCACAGTATATCACAAGAACATCACATGTCAAAGTGTGAAAGCACACTCATTTGGTAGGTGTATGACATCTGCTTGAAGTGCATAACATATTTTTCTGTCATCTATTGACTATCTGTAAACATGCTACTCTATAAGGCGTACAGTTAAGTAGTTGCCCAAAGAAAGAGCCACAGACATTGTCCATAAAGGGATCGTCCAAGGTGTGATAATCTGTTCAGATGTAGCACACTGCTAACATGCCATCTGTAGGCAGTGATATGCTTTATTTTATTTCAGATATGAAAAGGATATTACATAGAACTATAGCAAGATGTTATCTACGACAGAACTACTGGAATGAATCTTTCGACTCATCCAGATGTTCATAATTAGGCACAAGTTACGGCACAGTAAACATTTCAATAAACCTCATTTGGTCATTTAGATTTATGACTCTGGATCCTTTACATTAAAAGTGATTTGTCATTTTTTTGATTGCAGACATTGAATAGTTAACACTTATCCCACTGCTGACATCAAACATCTAAGGCCCATTGAAGCCTCCCGAAAAACAATGAAGTCTCTTTAAAGGATACTTTGAAACATTGTCTACCTCTCTTTCCACGATGGCAAGAAAACAAAGAACCTGGGTGACAAAGATATGGATATCAATGTTATGTTATAGGCTGGCTGATGTTAAAGGAAATATCTCTCTTCCAATTTCAAAAAGTATCAACCAGCTCAATGAGGGTCAGGGTCTTTGTGAGTGCACAAGGCGCTGGTTGGCATAAATGTAACTACATTTGTTTTTTCTGTGTAAGTGTATTTTTGTTTGAGCGATGCTTGATTGATTGTTTGTGCATTTTGTACCTTGGCCAAAGTGGACAATTGAAGTCAAAAATTCCACAGGATACACTGTTTATATACTGAGGACCTTGCCGCAAACAAGCAACTTTATAGCTTCAAGCAGCATTCAAATGTTTTCCTTGTTCTTACATGGAGTTTTATTCCTTTACTACTACAAGTACACAATTGAAATGTAGGCCTATTTGCAGGAGGAACTGTTGCATAGAGCACCTGTAGCCCTTTCCTGCAGTCAAATGACCAAAAGTGGTCTCATGGGTGGAATGTTATTAATATTTCTCATAGTTTCATAATTAATAAACATCCAGTGTTGCTATGTCAAACAGTTGTGTTATATTTCAGTATTCTGTGATGTATATAAAATGTAATATTGGGATGCAAACTCAAAATGTAATACATTTCAACTATATATCTGACTTGGTAAAATTGTCTTATTTTTTTAAACCCATAACCATGTGCATAAGGTGTATACATTTCTTCTGAGTAGATTTGTTTAAGACTACTAAGAAACACTGTGTGACCCTAGTTTAGCCCACCGCAGTAAAGGGTTAAGGGGATGGGGTAGTGAAATAATGCAATAGTAGTGGCAACGAGTTAGCCTGGAGTGTGTCTTCGGGAGTTAGATATGATAGCAGGTACCTTAGATGATGCCTATAGTGTTAGGCATTTGGTAGAAGTGTTGGCCATTTGGTAGAAGATGTTCCTTATAAGTGATTCCATATGAAACCAGAACAAATAAAATACCATGATTTAGGGATTTTCGCAACATTTAATCCATAGAATGGTCCTTTGGAGGAAAGCATAACTGAGAATTACTAAATCAAAGTTGCCATATTATGGCATTTTTGCCTTACCCAGGCCTCCTGTAAGACTCCACAATCTTTCCTCTGTAGATGCTAAAAAGCTAAAATTGGTGTCATATTAAACTTTAACGCTTGCTCTGTAATATGAGTAGTATTATGATTTCAATAACATTTTTGTACATTCATATATATTTATATAATATTATAATATTTATATTATATAATATTTATATAATATATTAATATTTAAAAATACAAACATGAATATTGAAAATGTTTCAATATATTGTTGAACATAATATACTCTAGGGGCATATCAAAGTTCCATGGTGGGATCTCTGCTAGTTTTAATTTTATTGACCGTTTCATATTGAGAAATTGGCACAGCAGGCAATGTAACCAATCACAGCCCTCCTTTTACTTGCATCATTGCACATCATGCACATTTAAGGACTCCTGGGAAAGGCCAAAATGTCATAAATATGACAACTTAGATAAATTATTTCTCAATTATGCTTTTAGATACAAATGTCAAATATATGTCAAATATATGTCAACAATCTTTCTTACAAAGGACCATTCTATGGATAAAATCTTTTTTTTTATCTGCAAAATTATGTCCTTTTTTGTCCTGGTTTCATATGGAATCACTCGTATGTGTTGTCATTAGGGTAATAAGGGCTGGCAATTACTGCTTATGACTGCAGTAATTGGTGAAGCAATTGATACAACATGTTACAATAGAGCAGACAAAGAAAGGTTTTAGGTGATGCATGCTCGAAGGCTGCTTCTAATCCAAAGGTGCCACTGGTGGTTTGGCACCAGCAGTCATACAGCATGTGGTCCTTGGGCAAAATGGATAAACAAAGTTGCTCCTCGAGCATTGCAATATTTGACAGTGCTTCAGTGTCAAGGGAGCTCCTTCTCCACACGGAGAAGGACACTGCAATACAGTGTCGAGGGAGCTCCTTAGGTCCTCCTTAGACAATGCGGTAGTCAAACGTGTCCTTCTCCGTGTGGTCTGTCCAGTTGGAGGAGGGCATGCTGCGGTATGGGTCCAGCAGGATGCGGAAGCAGCGCACGATGAGCAAGGCCAGGGCGATGAAGAGGAGGAGGACGAAGACAAAGGCAGCCTTCCCCTCAGCCATCCTGGACCCCTCATCCATTTCGTCACTGCTCCTCCTGCCTTCCTCAGATAATCACTTTCAGATGTGGTAAGATACTGGAGCACTGGTGGCTCCTGTAGTGAAAGCCAAACCAATCAAATATGAGTAAATGCAATGTATATAATCAGTGGCTACCTGTCATTCAGGGCAGGTGGGGCTTGCCTGTTTTGCATGTTATTTTGGCATTAATACGTGTCACATATCAGTTTGCAAATAATGCAACAAAAAATATATAATTGAGTTAATTAAGCCGCATACAAACATGGTCTCTTTTTTGTTTTCTTGAGTAAGGCAGCTCCAAAATGCAGGTGTTTCAGCTTAGCTTAGTGCTTTCTGTGGTGGTGGGGCAAACCAGCAGAAAATATGGAGCATTGTGCCGTGATTGGCTCAGTGTTCTGTCACTCATGGGGACACTACGTCACCACCAAGTCTAAGGGTACATAGAGTTACATTAGAAGTGACCATCCAAGAATGCTCAAGGTCATTGGCCACAGATAAAATGACATCAAGTCCCGTTATACAGTAGCTTTAATGAACTGATCAGGTCAACATCATACTTTCAAAATATTAGCTAGCAGTCATCATCATGAATCAAGTCGACAATCTACTGGCAAATCCTTTTCAATCCTTGTCATATGAAGAGAAATAATGAAGAGAAATTATAGATAGAATGCATCGGTGCTCATCGCCCATCGCCCATTGGACATAAACATTACAGAACAAGTTGAAAATCGCAAATTCAACAATGAGTGGTTTGGAAGGAATCAGCGGCTAACTAGAAGTACTGCAAAGCAATCATTAGCCTGCAATTCATTGGAGTGGCTGTGGCTGTGTGGTCCCAAGTCTAAGATTAAGGGTCTCTTTTCCTAGTTTAAAATTATAAACATTTAAAATTGGCCATGCTGTTAATGAAGCAAGATTTGTGCCGTGCTCAAAACAACTGTTAACTCAGAACTGCAAAATCTGACTTTAGTGAGTACAAGACAATTGGGAACTCGGGTAAAATACGTTTTTAACTTTCATCCAACTCGGAATTGTAAATCCGGAATTTGAGCCTCTATCTAGAGCTACAACCTTAAAATCACAGACATCAACAAGATTCAACCATTTTTTCCCCCCCAGGGTTTCCAGTTGTCTTGAAAGCACAATAAATCCAGAGGATGCCAGACTTTGATGACAAAATTGTTCAAGTGAGCACATCACAAGGTGAGTCCAAAAATGTCTTGTATGATGCTGCATAAATTATTTAATATGCCAGGGAGACAGTATTACTTTCCTTGCTACAGTATACATATGTGTATGTTGTGTAGTAAGCTGTTAGTAGCCCATATGCCAATACTTTGGTCTATTTTTCACCTCTTAATTTCACCCGACCAAGATTTAAATGCTTTGAATAGTTCAGGCTCCAAGCAGCAACACTGTTAGAATGTTTTGCTCTCTCGATTGTGAGCTTTAAGAGGCTCTTTTGGGCTGGATTTAGGCCTCATGGTTCTGTAAGCATTAAGCGTTGTCACAGAGATTGAGAACGTCACCTGGGAGGGGATGACAGGCAAAGCCGGTAGTGTTATGTGATGGCTTATGGTGAGGATGAAGACGAAAGAGCCCGTTGTTCTAGACATATCTCTGCCAGTGACTCTCGGGAGAGAAGCCTTCAACCCTGCTTCTCTGTGACGGGCAGAGGATGAACATCTTGTAATCCATCACACTTAGGACTCAAGAATGATATTTCACCCTGCTGACTTATTGTGTTGCTAGAGGAAAGTGACAGATGATGTGGCAGTAAGCACAGCTGAAGGAAAAGGAACCAAAACGAATGTCTGGTTTACGGTAAACAAAAATTCAGTCTGATGTGTATCGATATTAGTTAATACAATATAATTGTTGATGAATTGAAGCTAATATCCATCTAATATCTAATATCCATCTATGATTAAATTAATAATTTAGACTACAAAAAAGAGAGAACATGTTTAAGCAGTGCTTTTGATATAGGCTACCTTCTTCAGTTCTTTAATTCTGTCCCTTCAAGGTACTATTGTTGAGCAATTAAGTCTAGCAACCGCATTTTTAGGCAATATAAAATCAAGTCTCCTCACATTTACTTGACCATTTTGCATTGTCCTCGGTTACAAAAAAAAATCAGGGAGGCAGTTGACACATTAAAGAATATGATTGTTCATGCCTGTGTAGACATGAACAGAGTTGACTATCAAAGTGGCAAGAGAATGAGTTTTGGTATGATTTATGACTTACTATTCAATTCAACAGCTGACTTCTAGTGTCATTTTGTAGGGTGGGCTGTGAACAGCATTAATTAAATATATATTTTTATTAGTCAAACTGGAGAGAATAATAGTATGGTATGATGGATTCCATACGTTTGTTATTGATTCTACAGTGTCAGAATGCATATTCTAGGCTATATCTCATAACAAACACATATTTGCCTGGGATCGACTGACTTCTGAAATAATGTGACAGAATGGCACGTGTTGCGCATTGACAAGCCACACCATTTTGAAAATAGAAAACAAGCTATTTTTAGAAAACAGGACACACCCTTAAATAAATGTTTATTTTAATATGTTTTATAAGAGTTTATAGACTATTAGAATTATTTTCTGATAGAGTGTTATTGTATCAGGGCAACATTGGGAAAATAAAAGGAAAATTCAAGGCATTCTCTCGCCTGTGCGCAGGTGCCAAAATGACACAAAAATAGGTTTTTCTCTGTCACTCAATGAGCAGCATGGCATTGAAACGCTAAAATAAATGACCAAAACATGATTTAAAATAATTAATGTATTAGGCCTACTTTAGACTAGCGAGAAGATGGCGTGACGCTTACCTGTTGTATCAGAAGAGCGCGGGAAATTCCGTCAGCGCGCGCACCAAAGGCAATACATTTATGAATAGCCACATATTTTTCAGTATTTTGCGAGAAAAACAAAAACAAGCATTTTATCTAAACATACCCTGCTCTCCATTTTCAATCTCTTTCTTTCAAGCTGTTAATATTTCTGCCTGCTCATCCACCCAGAGCTTTTGTCGTCCCCCTCACTCACTCCCACCAAAGTGATGTAGTAGGCTATCTCGTTGCCAGTGGCAACCTGTTGCCATAGTAATCCATCCTTACAGGTGTAAGTGCACGAGAGAAAGCAAGGTGTGGTTCTGTCTGTGTGTTTCATGACATAGCAAATTGACAAGCTTCTGTTTGAGACGTACGAATAATTGGTTCTTCCACAACCTTATTGTTAGATAATTGTAAAATGTGCAGATTATCTCTACAAATAGAGAGATACATCGAAAACACTTAATTCTGGCGTTTGATATATTTTTTTTTTAACTTCGCTGCAAGAAACATGTAGAGAACCCTTGCACAGACTAGTATCTTGGTTTTGACTCATATCCCATTCCCCGAGTCCCCCGATAGTCCAGGCTACCAAACTATTGCCCAATACCCAAATGATTTTTCATAAATAAACAATGATGACCATGCAAGTCAGTTTCTCAATGGTCTCAATGGTCTGTGAGTAATAGGCTATATTAGACTGGTAAAATGTGATTGAATTACTTGATTCATAATATAAGCAGACCAATACTGTTTTGGGTCACAGAGAGTGGGTTATTTGACCTCAGTGTTCGATGAGCATGATTTGCTCTGAGCCAGACGTCAAGCAGTTAGTCTTCCACATTTAAGAATGATGGGTCAGACTGCTTGAAAAAAACAAATCCACGTTGAAGTTGTTCACTAATCTAAAACTCACTGATGGGCCTGGCATACAAAGCCCCACAGAGCTCTCTGGTGGTTATTTTGTGCATTGCAGTTTAAAGCACACAACGGTGACGTACGCTGAATGTATAAAACAGGAACCCTTGCTCTTTACATGACATATACTGACCAGGTGAATCCAGGTGAAAGCTATGATCCCCTATTGATCTCAACTATTAAATCCACTTCAATCAGTGTAGGAGGAAGGCAAGGAGACAGGTCAAATAAGGATTTTTAAACGTTGAGACATGGATTGTGTATGTGTGCCATTCAGAGGGTGAATGGGCAAGACAAAATATTTAAGCGCCTTTGAACGGGGTATGGTAGTAAGTTCCAGGTGCACCGGTTTGAGTGTGTCAGGAACTGCAACACTGCTGGGTTTTTCACGCTCAACAGTTTCCCTTGTGTATCAAGAATGGTCCACCACACAAAGGACATCCAGCCAACTTGACAAAACTGTGGGAGGCATTGGAGTCAACAATGGGACAACATCCCTGTGGAACACTTTCAACACTTTGTAGAGTCCATGCCAGATGAATTGAGGCTGTTCTGACTGCAAAAGGGGATGCAACTCAATATTAGGAAGGTGTTCCTAATGTTTTGTACACTCAGTGTATAAGAATATACTGTATAACCTGGTATTGAGCCTCAGGCGTTTAGTTACCGGACAGCGATGGGCCGATACCAGTGCTGCCATTGGCTCAAAGGGAAGCTGAATCTCATTCATCTACACCCTCACTGCATGCAGGCTATTATTATGCAAAAACAATACACGTCTAGGCAAACAATAGTTTATGTGCAAGTAAGAATCAAAGATTTACTCATTTGTTGATTCCTATGGAAGTTCCACTGGTAACACTTCTGTAGCCGCTGACTGTTTCTTGCTTTCTTTCCAATAGAGAACTGAAAACACAGTCTTTGATTAGCTACCCTCCTAATTAGGAGACATTTTCACTTCATGTTCTTTTATGGAAATGAATTGAAATGAACACCGTTCATATCAAACACCATTTGCATAGTTCACTCAAGAAGCTATATACTCAAGAAGCTGGCTACATTTGACCATAACACTTTAGTTCACACACCAAAATCAAACCCATATGAATTTACATTTGAAAGAGGAGCATAAATATATTTTACCCAGGGGGTATGTGGTTACAGAACAGATGAAACAATATTCAAACATGCACTCACACCATCCCTTGATATGCTTTTCATGTTGGCTACATAGTTCAGAGCTTTTAAGTCACATTTCTACTGATAAATGAGTGGGCACATGTGCATACACATACCCTTTCATGTGAAACACACAAACCACAGGAGGCTGCTGAGGGGAGGATGGCTCATAACGGCTGGATTCAAGTGAATGGAATGGTATCATACATGTTTTTGATGAGTTCAATACCATTCCATTGATTCCGTGCCAGCCGTTACTATGAGCCCATCCTCCCCAATTAGTTTTTTTTAATCCTTTTGGTGCAATTTTCACAAGTATGTGGTACATTTTTACAACTCTTAGTACAAAACTCAAAATAGATCATCAAAAAGGCAGTCGTTTCAAATCTCTAAGCACATTTTCAATTGACTAAGGCCTAGATTTGATTAGATCAAGTGTCAACTGGCAATAGCCGACACCCACATAGCTGATATTTTGGTTGTGTCATAGCTGATGTTTTGGCTGTGTCGGAGGTGTAACTGCATTGGAGATGTCAAAACCTGTGAGCAACTCCTCTTGATCAGTCACAAAGTCGTAGGACTACCCCTCCCGGCTGACATCTGATTGAACAACAACACACAAAATCATAGTCACTTTTTCACCAAACTATCAGTGTTTCAGAAATACAGTGGGGCAAAAAAGTATTTAGTCAGCCACCAATTGTGCAAGTTCTCCCACTTAAAAAGTTGAGAGGCCTGTAATTTTCATCATAGGTACTTTTCAACTATGACAGACAAAATGAGAAAAACAAATCCAGAAAATCACATTGTAGGATTTTTAATGAATTTATTTGCAAATTATGGTGGAAAATAAGTATTTGGTCAATAACAAAAGTTTATCTCAATACTTTGTTATATACCCTTTGTTGGCAATGACAGAGGTCAAACGTTTTCTGTAAGTCTTCACAAGGTTTTCACACACTGTTGCTGGTATTAAGGCCCATTCCTCCATGCAGATCTCCTCTAGAGCAGTGATGTTTTGGGGCTGTTGCTGGGCAACACGGACTTTCAACTCCCTCCAAAGATTTTCTATGGGGTTGAGATCTGGAGACTGGCTAGGCCACTCCAGGACCTTGAAATGCTTCTTACAAACCCACTCCTTCGTTGCCCGGGCGGTGTGTTTGGGATCATTGTCATGCTGAAAGACCCAGCCACGTTTCATCTTCAATGCCCTTGCTGATGGAAGGAGGTTTTCACTCAAAATCTCACGATACATGGCCCCATTCATTTTTTCCTTTCCACGGATCAGTCGTCCTGGTCCCTTTGCAGAAAAACAGCCCCAAAGCATGATGTTTCCACCCCCATGCTTCACAGTAGGTATGGTGTTCTTTGGATGCAACTCAGCATTCTTTGTCCTCCAAACACGACGAGTTGAGTTTTTACCAAAAAGTTATATTTTGGTTTCATCTGACCATATGACATTCTCCCAATCTTCTTCTGGATCATCCAAATGCTCTCTAGCAAACTTCAGACGGGCCTGGACATGTACTGGCTTAAGCAGGGGGACACGTCTGGCACTGCAGGATTTGAGTCCCTGGCGGCGTAGTGTGTTACTGATGGTAGGCTTTGTTACTTTGGTCCCAGCTCTCTGCAGGTCATTCACTAGGTCCCCCCGTGTGGTTCTGGGAGCCCCAGATCGAGGGAGATTATCAGTGGTCTTGTATGTCTTCCATTTCCTAATAATTGCTCCCACGGTTGATTTCTTCAAACCAAGCTGCTTACCTATTGCAGATTCAGTCTTCCCAGCCTGGTGCAGGTCTACAATTTTGTTTCTGGAGTCCTTTGACAGCTCTTTGGTCTTGGCCATAGTGGAGTTTGGAGTGTGACTGTTTGAGGTTGTGGACAGGTGTCTTTTATACTGGAGGACAGAGGAGCCTCTTAAAGAAGAAGTTACAGGTCTGTGAGAGTCAGAAATCTTGCTTGTTTGTAGGTGACCAAATACTTATTTTCCACCATAATTTGCAAATAAATTCATAAAAAATTCTACAATGTGATTTTCTGGATTTTTCTTTCTCATTTTGTCTGTCATAGTTGAAGTGTACCTATGATGAAAATTACAGGCCTCGCTCATCTTTTTAAGTGAGAGAACTTGCACAATTGGTGGCTGACTAAATACTTTTTTGCCCCACTGTACATGTTTCACATTTATATGAGCAACACATGTTCATATAAAGTAATTGCCTTTTACAATGCAAATCTCACATTACTTTTGACATGATTTTACTTCATCCGACTGCTCTTTATTGATGATCACTTAAACGTTTGGTGAACCTATAGATTTGACATGTCAACTGGTTTGTCTACTGCAGATTTTGAGAACGACATCATGAAAATGTATGTCGATAAAGTAGAAACATAAAAAGTTTGATATGTACTCTAATCAACTATTATAGGCTAAAGGGTGACTTGTGATTTTACTTCAGAGTAAGTTTTCAAAAAATGATATTGACAAGATCATAGATGTACTGTATGCAACAAATCCAATCAAATTAAACTTTATTGTTCGTGTATACAGATTAGCAGATGTTACAGCAGGGTGCAGCAAAATGTTTGTGTTTCTAGCTCCTACAGTGCATTAATACAATATCAATACGCAATTCAGTACTGTATACCGGAATATAAACCATTTAAGTACAAGACACTTTTATCCAAAGTGACAACAGTCCACACATTTTGGTATTTGACCCCAGTGGGAATCGAACCCACTGCTCTGGTGTTGCTAATGACGTGCTCTTATGAACTGAGACACGTACAGGACCACTACAATACATACGTACAATACTGTAAAATACAACATACGATTACAATTCAGGTGGAAGAAGTATGACTTCCATCCACATGAGCGTACCACTCTCCTTCAGGCCATGCATGATGAGGATGCAATGATTTCAATCCAGACCAGTCAGGCTTGGATTAGCCATGCCAAAAGGTTTTTCCCCAAGTACATTTACTGTGATGTTGATGAGAATCTATGAACCTATGGAAAAAAATGCTCAAAACATGCTTGATGCAATGGTGCCTGCTAAACATTGCTTCTTTAATTTATTTAATTTGATTACATTGTGAAAGTTGTCTTGAATGATGACACCTTTGATCACACATGGGACAGAAATGATGTAAATGTGATGTTAAGTCAATTTTAATGGGTAGTGCAAGTGTTTTGCCAAATGTGAAAAAGTGTCATGTACTGTAATTAACAACAATAACAAAAATTGAGAAGATATCAATATGTTTTGTTTTGGTGATTAAACCAATGTACTCACTATATTGCACAGTAAACTTACATTTTGAATCAATGGTTGTGTGGTCAAAGATGTATATAAACTAAATGAATGCACAATGAAAGGTTTAGAATGTAAGACTGGCTGTGTGACAAGTGTTACCAGTGTAGAGTTTCGAAAATTCACCACATACTTGTGAAACACACACACACACACACTCTCTCTCTCGACAAAATCAGACATATCCTCTCATGTGAAAGCACGATTTTCCTAACTATTCATCAGGCACAGCCTCAGAAGAATGACCATTTAAAAAAATATATATTTATTTTAAATTGGTGGGCTGAAATTGATTTCCTTTCATTATTTTTGTATGAATGTATGTATACTACCTGCCCAAAAGTATATGGTCACCTGCTCATCGAACATCTCATTCCAAAATCATGGGCATTAATACAGTCCCCACTCTTCTGGGAATGCTTTCCACTAGATGTTGGAATATTGCTGTGGGGACTTACTTCCATTCAGCCACAAGAGCATTAGTGAGTTTGGGCACTGATGTTGGGCAATTAGGCCTGGCTCGCTGTTAGCATTCCAATTCATCACAAAGGTGTTGAATGGAGTTCAGGTCAGGGCTCTGTGCAGGCTATGGAACTCGCTTCATGCACAGGGGCATTGTAATGCTGAAACAGCAAAGGGCCTTCCCCAAACTGTTGCCACAAAGTTGAAAGTCGTCTAGAATATCATTGCATGCTGTAGCGTTAAGATTTCCCTTCGCTGGAATCATAAAAAACAGCCCCAGACCATTATTCCTCCTCCACCAAAATTTACAGTTTGCACTATGCATTCGGGCGGTAGCATTCTCCTTGCATCCACAGATTCGTCCTTCAGACTGCCAGATGGTGAAGCTTGATTCATCACCACAGATAACACTTTTCCACTGCTCCAGAGTCCAATGGCAGAGAGCTTTACACCACTCATGTCTACACTTGGCATTGGATTTCCCGATTAACAGTTCAGTTCTTGTACTGACGTCACTTCCAGAGGCAGTTTGGAACTTGGTAGTGAGTGTTGCAACCGAGGACAGTCGATTTTAACGCTCTATGCGCTTCAGCACTTGGCGGTCACGTTCTGTCTCGTTCGGCTGTGTGCTCGATTTTATATGCCTGTCATCAAAGGGTGTTGCTAAAATTTCCGATACGTTTGTATATATAGTGAATGTGTACGTATGCGTGCATATACCGTTTAGTGGCTTTGGGGCCTGAATGGACTAGGTGTGACAAACATATATTCTATTCGGAAACATGGGTAACTCCACGTCTCTGTAGTCTGACTGATGTCATGTGTGTTTTGTAGTAACATGCTATGTTGTTGGATGGTGTTGATCTGTCAGTAAACATGTGGTCTACTGAATGTGTAGTGAAGAAAAGTGAAGTAAACCTTTGAGTCTTGAACACGAATGTCAAAATAAAGATAATTAATTATTGACAGTTCCTGCAACAGTTAAGATTGCATTTGTCCATCAAAGAGTTCATATAAGGGCATGGAAGGATGTCACAAATGGATTAATGGTTGTATTTGTTTCTATCCACAAGAGGGCAGTATACTATTACACATCTCATGTACATAATCCAAAAATGATCTTTAGTCAGACACCATTCATGCATATAGCAGTAAATAAAACATCTAAAATGTTTATTGATCATTGCCTAGATCCTGTCGAACATGGAATTTGCTGCTCTTTAAATTTGATTCATTCACAACAGCAGCCCTGAAAGTGGCTTTTGTGCCTGGAAAATATCGTGCATGTACTGTACAGGAAGGTTGACAAGTGTTTAATTTCCTGAAGTGACTGTCTGGGAGAGTTGTGGCCTCTATGCTCATCGCAGCTCTGCAGCAGAGCAGGCCCACTGTATACAACTGTAGAGTAAACCACTAAAAATATCAAAGTCCCAATCGCTCGCTCGCACGCTCTCTCTCTCTGAGTTATTACAGCATGTTTGCTGCTCTTCCATATAAATCAATGTAGAAATCACTACACACTCATCTTTAGTGGTGATGTGGAGCTGATAATGTCTGGATGCTTTTGACTTGATCCCGCTTTGTTTACAATGTAACTTAAGGGGATCACAAGCTCTTTTAAAACATATATTTTTCTGTTAATTACCATGAGTAATCAACCTTTCGATTGTCACAACATAATTCTATGATGTATCACATAATTTGAATTAATGAGGTAGAGCGCAGATACATATGGTGTGAAAACAGAAATGAAATACAACAGGAACTATCGGCCTCTCAGACAGAATCCCGATTGGTGAGGATTCTTCATCACACAAAGATTCCTCTGTTCTGTGGCCCATCTTTATTTTGTGTTCTTGTACTTTGGTGGAAATCTACTGTATGTAATATCCATTGCCAGATGAATGACGGATTTCTTTGTTTGATATTCTTTGTGAAAGTGAGAAATTCGTAATTACACGATACACACCTCCGCGTTATCAGCAGCCTCGCACTACGCACGATGGACAATGTACATTCCTTCTTCACAAAAACAAGTTTAAAAATCAATGAGCTAAGGTTTCATGATCAATTCTTAGGCAGTGCTTCTAGTCTTCAATTTCCCCCTCTCATTTTCAGTTTTTCTACCTGATGGAACTGTAGAGCATCCAGAAAATAGCCCAACTCATTTAAAATGACAAAGACTAAAATGTTACTGCTTGGAAAGAAAATCAGCATTTCTCCAAACTGTCATCTCTTAAATCTCCCAAAGACAGTAATGATCCTTAGGCTGTGCAATTTAAGGAAACAATTTGTTTGGGGGGGTGAAAAAGAAAGAAGGAATGATGTCTCGGGGAAGGATGGGAAGAGGTTCCGAATCATTAGCTCTGTGGAAGTGCCGCTGTTACGGGACTAATTGAGTGTCCGGGTGAGCCATCGTTTGGTCGGAATCAAAGCGCCGGCGTCAGCATAACCAGGTGGGCGGCTGTAAAGCTAGGAAAACGAAGCCCCACTTCCAGGCAGGAGTAATCAGTGCAGTTTAATAGGGGCAACTTTGAGCCGGTTCAGCCGATGAGCGGCATAAAAGGTCATGAAAGGCAGAGCGAGGGAGTGTATGGCGTGTTAAGTGAGGTTAGGTACACGTACTGCTGAGTTAAGC
Source organism: Oncorhynchus mykiss (assembly GCF_013265735.2). Taxonomy (NCBI): domain Eukaryota; kingdom Metazoa; phylum Chordata; class Actinopteri; order Salmoniformes; family Salmonidae; genus Oncorhynchus; species Oncorhynchus mykiss. The sequence continues at coordinate 32,083,228 of NC_048566.1, forward strand.
GATTTAATTACAATGTACAAACACCTGAAGATGTGTAAGGAAGTGGAAAAATTGTCTATTGTCACACTACACTCCCCGTTCTGTTTGATCTTGTTCATTTCAACAATGACTTTAGAATCCAGGTCACACCGCCTTTCTCAGACACTGGAACAAAGTGAACAGTGGTTGAATGCTTTATCAGGCTCTTCCCTCCTTGCAGAGTCTCGCAGAATCACCACACACGGGTGGAGGAGCTTCCACCTTTGTTAGTTGTAGATCTTAACTTTTAGGATAATAACGATATCATTCCGTTGCTTCATATCCTGCAAGTCACATAAGCCATTTACATAACTCGGTGAACTTCACGTGAAGTTGATATACCCACCATTTTTTTATGTCAAGAATTTAGAAATGGTGGTATTCCTCAAGTGCTATAATCACATAGCTGCAAGACAAGTTACCCACTGAGCTGGAAGTGGAAACCAATTTCATCATCCATTTCACTTCATCATCCACAGCTGGACAGGGCCTACAGTTGAAGTCGGAAGTTTACATACACTTAGGTTGGAGTTATTAAAACTAGTTTTTCAACCACTCCACAAATTTCTTGTTAACAAACTATAGTTTTGGCAAGTCGGTTAGGACATCTACTTTGTGCATGACAAGTCATTTTTCCAACATTTGTTTACAGACAGATTATTTCACTTACAGTGAATTATATCACAATTCCAGTGGGTCAGAAATGTATATACACTAAGTTGACAGTGCTTTTAAACAGCTTGGAAAATTCCAGAAAATGTTGTGGCTTTAGAAGCTTCTGATAGGCTAATTGACATAATTTGAGTCAATTGGAGGTGTACCTGTGGATGTATTTCAAGGCCTACCTTCAAACTCAGTGCCTCTTTTCTTGACTTCATGGGAAAATCAAAAGAAATCAGCCAGGACCTCAGAAAAAAAATTGGTTCATCCTTGTGAGCAATTTCCAAATGCCTGAACGTACCACGTTCATCTGTACAAATAATAGTATGCAAGTATAAACACCATGGGACCACGCAGCCGTCATACCACTTAGGAAGGAGACATGTTCTGTCTCCTAGAGATGAACGTACTTTGGTGCGAAAAGTGCAAATCAATCCCAGAACAACAGCAAAGGACCTTATGAAGATGCTGAAGGAAACAGGTACAAAATAATCTATATCCACAGTAAAACGAGTCCTATATCGTCATAACCTGAAAGGCCGTTCAGCAAGGAAGAAGCCACTGCTCCAAAACCGCCATAAAAAAGACAGATTACGGTTTGCAACTGCACATGGGGACAAAGATCGTACTTTTTGGAGAAATGTCCTCTGGTCTGATGAAACAAAAATAGAACTGTTTGGCCATAATGACCATCGTTATGTTTGGAGGATAAAGGGGGAGGCTTGCAAGCTGAAGAACACCATTGCAACCGTGAAGCACGGGAGAAGTAGCATCATGTTGTGGGGGTGCTTTGCTGCAGGAGGGACTGGTGCACTTCACAAAATAGATGGCATCATGAGGCATTATGTGTATATATTGAAGCAACATCTCAAGACATCAGTAGTCATCAGTAGTCTCTAGACATTAGAAGTTAAAGCTTTGTCGCAAATGGGTCTTCCAAATGGACAATGACCCCAAGTATACTTCCAAAGTTGTGGCAAAATGGCTTAAGGACAACAAGTCAAGGTATTGGAGTGGCCATCACAAATTCCTGACCTCAATCCCATAGAACATTTGTGGGCAGAACTGAAAAAGCATGTGCGAGCAAGGAGGCCTACAAACCTGACTCAGTTATACCAGCTCTGTCAGGAGGAATGGGCCAAAATTCAGCCAACTTACTGTGGGAAGCTTGTGGAAGGCTACCCGAAACGTTTGACCCAAGTAAAACAATTTAAAGGCAATGCTACCAAATACTAATTGAGTGTATGTAAACTTCTGACCCACTGGGAATGTGATGAAAGAAATAACAGCTGAAATAAACCACTTTCTACTATTATTCTGGCATTTCACATTTTTAAAATAAAGTGGTGATCCTAACTGGGAATTTTTACTAGGATTAAATCAGGAATTGTGAAAAACTGAGTTTAAATGTATTTGGCTAAGGTTTATGTAAACTTTCGACTTCAACTGTATATCTCTGCATTCAGGATTTCAGTGCAGAGGGTGAGCCTGTTTTATTGCACCTATCATCTTCAGAGACAAGTTGAGAACCGCCTCTGTTTATCACTAGGATAACGGGGCTCGCTGTGACCACCACTAACGGCCCATGATGAGAACACTCAACCTGTCACTTCCGGTTTCCTCTGGCTCTCTGTTTATGCTCCCCGGCCATTCACAGCACAGAGGCTTTAATGGGGCACCACAGAACCAACCAAACAAACAATAATCACCCTGTAAGGTGTCAAACCAGGAGGTGTTCACCACATGATGAGGCAAAACGGTCAACATACCCTCCCTGAAGACATCGATAGTTGATGTCTTGGTATTGGTGTTGGGATCATTGATTTTGGTCCGCTCTTGCCTACAACAGAAAGCCTTGGGTTTGTCTGAGGACACAGTCTAAATATAGGAGTAGGTTCCGGGGCAGCTGTGGTTGGGGTTGTATGTTATGAGTGTGTTTTTGTTTGATAGGTATCAGTGTGGACTGGACTGGATGAAGGCTGTTTAGACTGGTTGTGCTGTGGGACTTCCAGTTGGCTGACAACACTCTGGCAGGTCTGAGGCCAGCAAGTGGTGTGTGTTGGGGGTTGTAACTGGGGCGGGATGTCCTGGTCTGGACAGGTGCAGGGTGAACAGGTTGAGACAGGCAGGGAAATGGGAAGAAATGGGAGGGGCATGAAGGGCGAGGAGTGGATGGAGGGAGCGGAGGGGCAGAGGAGACTTGTCAGAAACGGACAAGCACAGGTGGCTTCTTGTCTCCGGGTGAAAGTGTCAGAAGTGCTGAGTCGAGACCTCTACTGTGCCAGAATGGGCCGGATTGAACCGGCCCCCGCCCCCTCCGCCAACTGTAGCATTGGGGGTGTGCTACGGTCCACGGGCGCCAGACGTGCCAGGCATGCCAACCATACAGCATGGCTCTCTACTGACATAAACCCTGATTGTGGCTGAGCCCAGCGCGACAAGCCTCACCCCACAGTGTAAAGGCCACGTAGCTGGAACAGAGAGTGTAGCACTGTTGATGTGGGCATATGCTTCACATTCCCCATGGAACAACATACACAGTCTTTCTCAATGGCTAGCTCACAAAGTATTAATGAAAAAGCCAGTGAACTTGAATAAAATTAGCTTACAGGAAAGTTACTATGTTTAGCTAAGCCCTCTAGGTCGAGGAAATAGGATTTTGTTTTAGGCAATAGTTGAAAATGTTGAAATAGTCCTTGAGGTCAGAATTGTGGACAGAAGAAAAAGGAAAGCAATTTAGAATAACCTGAAGATAATTATCCAATCAATCACAAAACATGCAGAAGAGAAACAGAGAAACGGTCTGGTAAACCACTACATCTCAGAGGGAGACTTGATGGTACATGGTTGACTGCTTTGCAGTGGTAGGAGGACAGAGGGTAAGGGAGGACAAGTTCAGTTTGATCGTGTTGGCCAAGCTACTGTAAGATCTGCATGGGTCCAGAGTCAGATCAATTCTGAACAGGGGCCATAAGAGGCCACTATATGGTTAGTATTAGTGTAAAAAGCCTCACCCCGTGAGACCTATAGCCTGAGAGGATTTCACCCTTAACCCATAATAGGTATGCCTGTCAATTACCATCGCATGACACATTTGTGTTGGCGAAAATGAATTTTGAACATAGAATGGATCCTATAATATCCATGTGGTGTAGGCGAAATACTATTACAGACATTTTCTCCCACATTCTTTTCAGAATGAAAGGGTCTTTCATGAAAGGCAATAAAGGAAGGAGAGCATGAAAGAGAAATTTAATATTTTTCATACTGCAATTTTCAGGAAAATAAAATGGTTTTCACCCTAGTAGAAGGGAGACTAGAGGCTGCTTGTCTCTGTGCGCTGGGTGAAGCCTTGTGTTTCTCTACCAGTGTTTATGGGCCATTTAAAAGGCTCCAAATGCACTGCGGTTTGTGGCTTACTAGTCCTTCCCAACTCCTCTCTGGGAGCGAGGCCAAACTGGGCCTACTGTAAAAACAAATACTGCAGAAATAGTGAGGAGTCTGAGTTATGGACACTAGTCTTGTGGATAGAGAGTTTTTGGCTTATATGTCTGTAAGCGCTTCCATCGTTCTGGCATCCATTTTTATTTCACTGAGTGTAGCTTCTACAGAGCTTAGCAATGATCTGGTCAATAAATGTTTCCATTTTTCAGAAGGAAATCATTCTGAGGGGATCTATTGCACATGCTCAAGCACAAGACCAAAACAAGATATTTGAGGATGTGTCCCTGTTCTTATCAAAGAGGAACATGATTAACTATGATTTGAAGCGATCTTGACTAAATGCTTTGAGAGTCTGTAAGGAACATTTGCATCCAAGACCAACGTATAATAAGCATCATAGGGTACTGGACCAAAGTAGTCATTTCAATAATCTTATCAGATGTGTACTAATGCCTTTCAAAGCATGCCAGAGTTAATTCAAAACTGACTTGAAAAAAAACCTAACCTTGGTTTCCTCATCCCCTTGTGATACATGCTGACCGAAGATAGTATGACCCTGACTTTTAAGTGAAAACTTTACGGTCAACTTCAGCAAGATGTTTCTGTTTCTAGCTTCCTCCGATCGTTTCCATGGGGGCATTCATAAACGGAGTCCTTGCATTCTACTCTCTAGAAAAAGCATAGTGTTGAATTTGCCCTCAGAAGGCTGGCGTGCCTACATCTCTTAGTTGAAGCACACATGCGCCGACGGTGAAAATAAAATGAGGAACTTTGAGACCAGAGCTTTCACAGGATGCATCATTCATCAAATAATGTGCAATCAAATAAAGTGGGTTAATTTTGTAAAGCCTGGATTCACAATAGTTGACAACTCAATCAAATGTTCGCAGTGGGAAAAGACCCGTATTTCTTTATTCTGTGGTCCTATTGGTTGTCTGGATTGTCAAACAGCAATGCTGTGGTCTGCATAGTGACAACCAGGTGCAGTGAGGCCACCTTCTTTGTTTAAGGCCAGTGACAGTGATGAATGGGACTATATGAAAGCGCCACAGAAAAACACAAGAAAGGTTGATGGAGGGAAAAGTATGAATACAAGGAAGGGACAAGCAGCATTACACGTGTCCTGAAACCTGGATCAATGTTCTCAGCGTCGTCTTTTTTTCCCCGGCAAAACCCTGTCAACTTTTCAGCGACAGTGATTATTCCACTGACAGGTCTCGCTGGTTAAAAAAAATGGTGACTGCGTCTGCCCAGCCTTTCAGACGTTCCGTTGGGAGATATGTAATGAATTCTGATGCCAGCTGTCAGTGTGCTGTCGCTAGGGTGGACACGTCGGGAATAGGAAGTAATTTTAAGGCGATTCCATGATTCCACTGGAGCTCTATTTCTTAGGGGAGGGGGAAGGGGTGGGTTGAGGGGAGTGGAATGGTTGGGGGGGAGGGGGTGCAGGTAGGTCACAATGGAATAGCTGACAGCATATAAACCTATTTAGAAGGAGAAAAATACATGGCTTGTGAAGTCAACAGTCAGGCGGATTAAGGGAGGTGTGGGACCATGCAAGGTAATTGGAAAATGTATTTTTCTGTCAATCATACGTGGTGTTTTCTTACATCGGTATTCTATTAGTTTTTCTTCGATGTAGAAAGTTGAAGGACCAATCTAGTTCTGGAATTTGCCAGAGAGTGACTTATTTTGGGGCGTTTGATTTTTCTCATCAGAAGAACAAGTGTAGGTGGTGTTCTGATCGAATTTGTTTCACATGAACTTCCAGGGGTGAAATTCCTTTATTTGAGGCCAGAAGGCTTTCTCATACACCTCAATTCAAAGACTAGACACACACAAAAAACAGTTTTCCCATATGAATTCAAGTCACACAGGTGTAGGCCTGCTTTGCATCAGATAAACTAGCTTTGCAGTTAAAAGCACCAAAATAAGGTTTATACATTTAAAAGGACAGCTCTTTCATTAAGGTGCAAAGTGGTTTAAGTGCTATGTCTCTGATAAGCCATCATAAGTTATTTCAAGGGCCGTCTACAGTCGTGGCTAAAAGTTTTGAGAATGACACAAATATTAATTTTCAAAAAGTTTGCTGCTTCAGTGTCTTGAGATATTTTTGTCAGATGTTACTATGGAATACTGAAGTATAATTACAAGCATTTCATAAGTGTCAAAGGCTTTTATTGACAATTACAGTGCCTTGCGAAAGTATTCGGCCCCCTTGAACTTTGCGACCTTTTGCCACATTTCAGGCTTCAAACATAAAGACATAAAACTGTATTTTTTTGTGAAGAATCAACAACAAGTGGGACACAATCATGAAGTGGAACGACATTTATTGGATATTTCAAACTTTTTTAACAAATCAAAAACTGAAAAATTGGGCGTGCAAAATTATTCAGCCCCCTTAAGTTAATACTTTGTAGCGCCACCTTTTGCTGCGATTACAGCTGTAAGTCGCTTGGGGTATGTCTCTATCAGTTTTGCACATCAAGAGACTGACATTTTTTCCCATTCCTCCTTGCAAAACAGCTCGAGCTTCGTGAGGTTGGATGGAGAGCATTTGTGAACAGCAGTTTTCAGTTCTTTCCACAGATTCTCGATTGGATTCAGGTCTGGACTTTGACTTGGCCATTCTAACACCTGGATATGTTTATTTTTGAACCATTCCATTGTAGACTTTGCTTTATGTTTTGGATCATTGTCTTGTTGGAAGACAAATCTCCGTCCCAGTCTCAGGTCTTTTGCAGACTCCATCAGGTTTTCTTCCAGAATGGTCCTGTATTTGGCTCCATCCATCTTCCCATCAATTTTAACCATCTTCCCTGTCCCTGCTGAAGAAAAGCAGGCCCAAACCATGATGCTGCCACCACCATGTTTGACAGTGGGGATGGTGTGTTCAGCTGTGTTGCTTTTACGCCAAACATAACGTTTTGCATTGTTGCCAAAAAGTTCAATTTTGGTTTCATCTGACCAGAGCACCTTCTTCCACATGTTTGGTGTGTCTCCCAGGTGGCTTGTGGCAAACTTTAAACAACACTTTTTATGGATATCTTTAAGAAATGGCTTTCTTCTTGCCACTCTTCCATAAAGGCCAGATTTGTGCAATATACGACTGATTGTTGTCCTATGGACAGAGTCTCCCACCTCAGCTGTAGATCTCTGCAGTTCATCCAGAGTGATCATGGGCCTCTTGGCTGCATCTCTGATCAGTCTTCTCCTTGTATGAGCTGAAAGTTTAGAGGGACGGCCAGGTCTTGGTAGATTTGCAGTGGTCTGATACTCCTTCCATTTCAATATTATCGCTTGCACAGTGCTTCTTGGGATGTTTAAAGCTTGGGAAATATTTTTGTATCCAAATCCGGCTTTAAACTTCTTCACAACAGTATCTCGGACCTGCCTGGTGTGTTCCTTGTTCTTCATTATGCTCTCTGCGCTTTTAACGGACCTCTGAGACTATCACAGTGCAGGTGCATTTATACGGAGACTTGATTACACACAGGTGGATTGTATTTATCATCATTAGTCATTTAGGTCAACATTGGATCATTCAGAAATCCTCACTGAACTTCTGGAGAGAGTTTGCTGCACTGAAAGTAAAGGGGCTGAATAATTTTGCACGCCCAATTTTTCCGTTTTTGAATTGTTAAAAAAGTTTGAAATATCCAATAAATGTCGTTCCACTTCATGATTGTGTCCCACTTGTTGTTGATTCTTCACAAAAAACTACAGTTTTATATCTTTATGTTTGAAGCCTGAAATGTGGCAAAAGGTCGCAAAGTTCAAGGGGGCCGAATACTTTCGCAAGGCACTGTACATGAAGTTGATAGTCAATATTTGAATATTTGACCTTTCTTTTTCAAGACCTCTGCAATCTGCCCTGGCATGCTGTCAATTAACTTCTGGGCCACATCCTGACTGATTGCAGCCCATTCTTGCATAATCAATGCTTGGAGTTTGTCTGAATTTGTGGGTTTTTGTTTGTCCACCCGCCTCTTGAGGATTGACCACAAGTTCTCAATGGGATTAAGGTTTGGGGAGTTTCCTGGCCATGGACCCAAAATATCGATGTTTTGTTCCCCGAGCCACTTAGTTATCACTTTTGCCTTATGGCAAGGTGCTCCATCATGCTGGAAAAGGCATTGTTTGTCACCAAACTGTTCCTGGATGGTTGGGAAAAGTTGCTCTTGGAGGATGTATTGGTACCATTCTTTATTCATGGCTGTGTTCTTAGGCAAAATTGTGAGTGAGCCCACTCCCTTGGCTGAGAAGCAACCCCACACATGAATGGTCTCAGGATGCTTTACTGTTGGCATGGCACAGGACTGATGGTAGCGCTCACCTTGTTTTCTCCGGACAAGCATTTTTCCGGATGCCTGAAAAATAGGAAAGGGGTCTCATCAGAGAAAATTGTTTTACCCCAGTCCTCATCAGTCCAATCCCTCTACCTTGTGCAGAATCAGTCTGTCCCTGATGTTTTTCCTGGAGAGAAGTGGCTTCTTTGCCACAAACTGAGGCAGCAGACTTTGACACAAATATACATTTTCACATTCTCAAAAGTACAGTCGTGGCCAAAAGTTATTTGACCACAGCAGTAGACTCCTATCAAATAAATTAACGGCTCACCTCTGTGTGAGTGGGGCCTTTTAGGCTAGGACATCTATTAATCTAACTATATACAGTGCCTTCGGAAAGTAATGATTTTTTCCACATTTGTTTACATCACTGTTAGTGAGCAATTCTCCTTTGCCAAGATAATCCATCCAACTGACAGGTGTGGCATATCAGTACGCCTAGCGCGATGAGACAAGGATATCACTGCCGGCCAAACCCTCCCTAACTCGGACGACGCTGGGCCAATTGTGAGGTACATGTATCTTCGACCAACAGATGCATATCTGTATTCCCAGTCATGTGAAATCCATAGATTAGGGGGTAATTCATTTAATTCAATAGGCTGATATACTTGAATGTCTTGGAACTCATTAAAATCTTTGAAATTGTTGCATGTTGCGTATATTTTTGTTAAGTACATACAGTGCCTTGCGAAAGTATTCGGCCCCCTTGAACTTTGCGACCTTATGCCACATTTCAGGCTTCAAACATAAAGATATAAAACTGTATTTTTTTGTGAAGAATCAACAACAAGTGGGACACAATCATGAAGTGGAACGACATTTATTGGATATTTCAAACTTTTTTAACAAATCAAAAACTGAAAAATTGGGCGTGCAAAATTATTCAGCCCCTTTACTTTCAGTGCAGCAAACTCTCTCCAGAAGTTCAGTGAGGATTTCTGAATGATCCAATGTTGACCTAAATGACTAATGATGATAAATACAATCCACCTGTTTGTAATCAAGTCTCCGTATAAATGCACCTGCACTGTGATAGTCTCAGAGGTCCGTTAAAAGCGCAGAGAGCATCATGAAGAACAAGGAACACACCAGGCAGGTCCGAGATACTGTTGTGAAGAAGTTTAAAGCCGGATTTGGATACAAAAAGATTTCCCAAGCTTTAAACATACCAAGGAGCACTGTGCAATCGATAATATTGAAATGGAAGGAGTATCAGACCACTGCAAATCTACCAAGACCTGGCCGTCCCTCTAAACTTTCAGCTCATACAAGGAGAAGACTGATCAGAGATGCAGCCAAGAGGCCCATGATCACTCTGGATGAACTGCATAGATCTACAGCTGAGGTGGGAGACTCTGTCCATAGGACAACAATCAGTCGTATATTGCACAAATCTGGCCTTTATGGAAGAGTGGCAAGAAGAAAGCCATTTCTTAAAGATATCCATAAAAAGTGTTGTTTAAAGTTTGCCACAAGCCACCTGGGAGACACACCAAACATATGGAAGAAGGTGCTCTGGTCAGATGAAACCAAAATTGAACAATGCAAAATGTTATGCTTGGCGTAAAAGCAACACAGCTCATCACCCTGAACACACCATACCCACTGTCAAACATGGTGGTGGCAGCATCATGGTTTGGGCCTGCTTTTCTTCAGCAGGGACAGGGAAGATGGTTAAAATTGATGGGAAGATGGATGGAGCCAAATACAGGACCATTCTGGAAAAAAACCTGATGGAGTCTGCAAAAGACCTGAGACTGGGACGTAGATTTGTCTTCCAACAAGACAATGATCCAAAACATAAAGCAAAATCTACAATGGAATGGTTCAAAAATAAACATATCCAGGTGTTAGAATGGCCAAGTCAAAGTCCAGACCTGAATCCAATCGAGAATCTGTGGAAAGAACTGAAAACTGCTGTTCACAAATGCTCTCCATCCAACCTCACTGAGCTCGAGCTGTTTTGCAAGGAGGAATGGGAAAAAATGTCAGTCTCTAAATGTGCAAAACTGATAGAGACATACCCCAAGCGACTTACAGCTGTAATCGCAGCAAAAGGTGGCGCTACAAAGTATTAACTTAAGGGGGCTGAATAATTTTGCACGCCCAATTTTTCAGTTTTTGATTTGTTAAAAAAGTTTGAAATATCCAATAAATGTCGTTCCACTTCATGATTGTGTCCCACTTGTTGTTGATTCTTCACAAAAAAAAATACAGTTTTATATCTTTATGTTTGAAGCCTGAAATGTGGCAAAAGGTCGCAAAGTTCAAGGGGGCCGAATACTTTCGCAAGGCACTGTATAAGTCTTGAACAGGATGATCTATTTGGGATGCAATTTGAATGAAATTGATGGAGAGGGGGGGAAACCGAGTGCTCAAGTATACACTGATTTAAAGCAATTATATTACGAGTGATAGGCTGCTAAAAAACTCTGCAGCTTCAAATATATAAAAAAGTATTCTTACAATTAAAAAGTGAAACCCGAAATATGGAGATGTGTAAATTAGATGTGCATTCAGTCCTTATATTATCCTACTGAGGCATAGGCTATGCTGCAGCAAATGTAGACCTACCTGTCACAAGAAAAATAAGTTACCATGATAAAATAATGCATTGCCTACTGAGATGCGCTCGGTCCCAACCCTGAGCGTTGATGATTGATCATGCAGATAGCAGAGAGAAGGCCGGTGAGAAGCCAGATTTAGCCAGATATAATGTAACAGTTCAATTTCACGTCATGCTGTTGATAGAAATGATTTATTACAATTTACTGGGTTCTCGCAGTGATTTATCCCGGGGAAAAGGGAGTGGGTTTGGGCGGGAAGTCTCAGTAAATCTGTTCCCGCAATTCAACCCTACTCTTGACAATGGTTTATAAAGTTCAATATTTTTGTAATAAAACAGGTAACTTCTATGTGAGAATAATGTGACACATATCAAAGTCAGTGACACACTTGCAATGTATTTTCATTTATTTCTATTATAAGAGACATACAATGGTATTCTGTGAAACCAAATTCATAGCGCCCAAAGAATGAAAACATCATGAATCAACGAGAGCCCCCCCCCCCCCCCCCCCCAAGAGAATGTATTTACACTCTGTGCAATACTGATAGCTATTAAAAGTCAAATAGACCATTCCCTTTCCCATACAATCTCAAAGCAAACTCAAATAAACTTCACTTCAACTCACCAATAAGTACTGTAGCTGCCCTTTTCCTGTTATGAGATATGGTCACATTCAAATCAAATACTGGTTTCATGTGTAATGGGAGTGATCCATAATGTCTGTGAGGATTCTACTTATGCGTGAGTTGCATCCAAACAACTAGTTTGCCTAAAACGCAAGAATGTAGCCATCTATAACTAATGTTGTAGTTTTAGCTCATGTATATATCAGTCAGTCCCAAGGTGAATTCAAGTGTGAAGGGTGAACTTGGGGTCAGACCAGCTTCAGGAATCTAGGGCATAAATACTCTTATCAGATACAAGTGTTTTTCTCTCTCAAATAATTGATCATGAATCCAGCAACCCATGAAGTAGCCCAGAAAGTGCAACAACAGAGTTCCAGTGGGAGTGGTATTTCTGAGGCCGATCTGACTGCCTTCCCTCTCTCTCCCTGAGGAGAACGCCCGGCAGACGCTTCCGGTCCCTTCCGGTCTACGCTCATCGATCAGGGAGTCCATTCCATTTCTACCTAAAACCATTTCAACATCTTCTGATCAGACAAAAAAAAACACCCACCCTTTGTATCTTTTCCGCTACCTGTGGTGTACCTGTGGTGTTGAGGTTGAGACCAAGTGATATGTAGGGAGTATCAGAGAGCCTGAATAATCTTAACATCTAAGGGACTGATGTCCCCCCTTTTAATCTATTGAGTAGCCTGCTATGCTACAAACAATCAAAAGGTAAAGTTAGCAATCAGGGAAAAAGCCAACCCAGTGAAAACACATGAAAAGGAGGCAAACAAAGAAGATGCAGCATCAAGCTGTGGTAGTCGCTATGCCAGGGCTGGCAGGCTCACAGTTCAGGGATATCAAAAACCCTAGTTAGAAATACAAATCTACAATAGATATGACACATTCCGACGACCATAAAAAATAATAATAATCTAACACCTATTATATAGCATCTTGGCGCCTTGCATTTACCCCTACCCCATACCACATACTATATTAAATAAGGCACACATTTACACATACAATTAACATTTGGCTAGTATTATTCCTTTATTTACAACCAATAGCCACAAAGTTAATAATTATAATAACTGCTGTCTGTACCATGTTGTGTTTTTTGGGGGTGGATGGTCTGATCTTGATCCTGATTCATTGGGGGTTGAGTGTCTGGTCCTCTTTGGGTATGATACATGATAATTATATTCAAATTCATGAGGATCAACTAAGCACCAATGTGATAAAAACATTCTTTAGGAATTGTAGTAGGCCCTACTTCATAGACCCGCTGTATTAAAGCCTTTCATCGGCTTCTCAGGCCTTGGTATCCATTTTCAAAAAAGAGAAACGCCTAGCATAGTTGCTTTGAGTAGTTTCCTTTGCTTGTCAGTATCCACCAGCGTGGCTCTCTTTTTGAATGTGAGTAGCAAATTCACCATGAACGTGTTAATATGGTAAATTATTACTTATTCCCCTAGTCCACATACTAACCATGCTGAAACAGGGGCAGGCAGGGCCTTGCCTCATTTCAAGAACTTATATTTGAGATGCCAAACACCAACCAGTAATGTAATTCAACATAATGGGTTCAGTTTCAAAGTAAGGCAAAAAGACAGAGCTACCTTTAAAAGGAGTTTTGTTGATGTCGCTCCACAGGATACATATACTGCATATGTATATGTATACATATACGGTGTAGATATAAAACACACATATATATACACACACATGCATATATAGAAACACGTTAGGGGGATCAGGACTTTTTGTCAACACTACATAAGAAAAAGGTAAGCAAAAGCAAGTTTCATAGGCATCGCAAGAAGCTCTAGATTGAATCTTAAGCTGTCCGATGTTTGATGGCAAACCCTTCCATAACTAAATTGCATGGTAAATCCACACTGAGGACATTGGCAGCATACTATAAGGGGGTCGCGTTTCACCAACCCCAGTCCCTCACCTTCTATAAGCAAGTAGCTGAGCAATACCAATATGGTACAAAGATATTCATTGGACAAAAAGGGGGAAATAAATTTGTTTGAGGTTTGTCGACAGCAAGAATGGCTGCCACATAATCCAGGGCACGTCTTCTCATAAAGGTCTTTCACTTTTCACCCATTGAGAGGAGAGGACGAGGCACAGTCACTCTTGTCCTGTTCTCCTCTCCTCTTTCTCCTCAGTAGTTGAAGTTTCCCTGTTGGTTGACGGGAGAGGAGGCAGGGATGAAGAGGGGTTTGGGAGGGACATCGGGTTTGAGGGAGGTGGTCCGGCGGACTATGGCCCCCCGGTGGAGGTATCCTCCGGTATCCTCCTGTTGCTCTCCGTTGTAGCTCTGCTGGCGTGTCAGGTACCCATTGGGGATGAGCGGGTAGTGGATCTCGCAGGCGCTGCCGGTGGAGTTCATTCGAGCCAGCATAGGGGGTGGTTGGTGCTGGTGGCCGTTACGCTGGCTGAAGCTTTGCTGTCGGTGGACCATCCCTCCACCACCTCCTCCGTTGGCAATCTTAGTGGCAGCGGTAATCAGTGAGTGTCTCTGGGAAGAGTGTCTCCGCTCCAGGGTGGACTGGTGGTGATGGGGCATGTCTGGAGGTACGTCCATGCGGCGGGACAAGCTGTCTCTGGGCAGGGTGGATGAGCTGTAGTAGGGCGCAGACTCCGTCTCGGGGATGTGCGGCTGGACACGGTTGGCAAAGGCTAGTTGACCCCCATGGCACCCGCCGCTGGCTGACAGGCCGGATGAGGTCATGACCTGGGCGTTCTTGCTGGCGTTGGCCTCGTGGATGTGTTTGAGCAGCTCATCCAGCGACGTGACCTCCATCACCTTCTGTGAGTAGCAGGGGTAAGGCTGCTGGACCAACATGCGCTCGGTATTGTGGATCTTGCGTTCCTCCAGGTGCTGGGGTCCACCGACTAAGGCATGCCCATTGGCCAGAGCTTGCCCATTGGAGAAACTGTGAGAGTAGGGGTAGATCTGCTGGTGGAGCTGGCCTGAGCTGGGCCTGGAGCCTTGTCCCATGTTGTGGGACTTGGGCTCCTTGGCATTGTTGCAGTTCTGGTTCTTCTCCCACTGGTTCTTGAAAGCCTTCATGTTCTTGATGGGCAGTTCAGGGGTGGAGTCTGGGGTGGGCAGACCCGAGAGCTCCGAAGAGTGGTGTAGGTGATGGGGGTGGACCTGGTCTCCCATTGACATCCCTGGGTGGTGACCACCGTTCCGTCTGGGTGCTCCTTGATGATGCTCCTTCCCGTTCTGGAAGAAGGAGTTGTAGAGCTTGGGCGAGGACACCTCCATCTTATCCTCCTTGTTCTGGCATTCCAGCAGGCCATTGAGCTTGGCCAGGCTGCGTAGGGACAGGGCGTGAGGAATGGGGGCCTCTGGGTCCTTGGCCAGCCTCTTGGTCTTGTGGCCAGTGTGGTTGCAGTAGCAGGAGACCAGAAAGCCTGAGAGGAAGGCTCCAAGGACAAAAGCCACCAGCACACAGGCAATCAGCAGGGTGTAGTGGACACTGTGGTTGGTCTTCTCCATCTCGGGAGGCCGTCGGACACCTTCACAGAAAAAGAGAGCGAGAACAAAATGGTCTTTAGTGTAATTAAACCAGAGACCTAGAAGAGACTATAATTTCTATAAGGTCAAGCAGGCAGCAGCTGGAAAAGACTGGTTGTGTTTACAGAAGCTCTACTATGTGGGAAGCAGCATTGCAGAGGTGTTGGAACTAGCCTCTTGGCTTGCCTCCCTCTCTGTTAATGAATCAATAAAGTATTTCTTGCCGAAACCTCCGCTTTCGTCGCCAACTGCAAGGAGTGGCAGAGCGCAAGAGCTCCCCAGTCAGTGAGAAATCAACTCCAAAATGAGTTTGGGTTTTAAATATTGATGGGTGCACTGGCAGGAGTCTGATGTCATTCACACTAGCTGTGCTTTCAAATGCATGGATCAGGGTGAGTGCATCTGCAATGAACTTGACAAAAAGAACCAACTCGACCAACCAGCTCATAGAATAAGTCGCTCTATATTTGAACGAGCGTCTGACTGATTCAAATGGTTGTCTGGGAAAACATCTGAACCGCCCCAACTAAGCGCCTCAAAATCTCAAGGTTATCTCAACACTATGAAAACGCCCTTGGATGGTGTGACCCTGCCACTATATTTGCCTAATGTCATCTGAGATTCAACAGGAGGAGTGCCACCTTTCTCGCAATCAGAGCTCATTTACAAAGGCTGCTGCCATCTGTGGTGTCAGGCCCTTCTCCAACCTTAATGATAGCCTCTGTGAAATTGATAAGTCTGGGGAGTCGGGGGAGGGGGTTTGGGCCACCCAGGAGCAGAAATACAGGTGTTCCAAACAGGCTAATTTCATCCCGTAATGAGAGCTCAGGTTAGGGAGTAATGGGCAATGATAGTACCAGCTTTAGACGTAATGGTGGTGATGGGATGTTGAAGATGATGAGGAGGAGGATTTAAGTGATTGGGCCTAAGAGAGACTTTTTTCTCTTTCGATGAAATTACAAAGAGCTCCCACATGCTTCAGCTTTAACAGAGTGAGGGCACTTGATTAGAAGGAAATTTCACTGAGGGGAATTTACAATTAGGCATTTAGTGGAATCAAACATCTCGTACAACAATTTCAATGACAGCAGTGTCACTTCATAGTTTATTTAAATGGGTTTTGTTCAAATAGGTTGCCAATACACGATTCTGTCTGAATAAGGAACACATTGCTGGGCCGAAAACTGGAGTCTGGGGGTAAATGCAGGCAGCATACCAATACCATTTGAAAGAAAGATATTCATTAATTTATAAGGGAAAGGGAGATGTGAATAATAACTCGCATTAATCTACAGCACACGCAGAACACAAAACGGAATGTCCTTGGATACATTATTTTTTTTAAATGCTCTTAGGTCAAGTGTGTGCGTTTGTCTTTAGGAATGTATGTGGAGAACAGGTACACACACAGTATGTCTTTAGGTATATGCTGTATGTGGAGAACAGGTACACACAGTATGTCTTTAGGTATATACTGTATGTAGAGAACCACACACAGTATGTCTTCAGGTATATACTGTATGTAGAGAACAGGTACACACACAGTATGTCTTTAGGTATATACTGTATGTGGAGAACAGGTATGCAGTGCACACGTTTCATTGCAAAACTACCATTCCAGTGTTTTACTTGCTATATTGTATTTACTTTGCCTTTACCTCCCTTCTCACCACATTTGCTCACATTGTATATAGACTTGTTTATACTGTATTATTGACTGTATGTTTGTTTTACTCCATGTGTAACTCTGTGTCGTTGTATCTGTCGAACTGCTTTGCTTTATCTTGGCCAGGTCGCAGTTGTAAATGAGAACTTGTTCTCAACTTGCCTACCTGGTTAAATAAAGGTAAAATAAATAAATAAAACATTGTAGGCTGAGGAAGTGAGTAACAAAGCTCCACTGCAGCTTCAAGCACAATCTCATCATGAATCTATTAAAGTAACAAAAGCACAACAGGGAAAACCTCGATGTGTCAATAGAGGAGCACAGGCATCAATCAGCCTTGAAGCTCCTGGCACTTTGCTAGTAACTCTAAAGGGTACTTGTCACCATTACCGTTTTTCTCTGACAGCCTCTTAATACAAACAGAGAGAATGTGTGGTAGAATTAGCATCAAACAAGACTTCGTTCCTCGGTCTTGAAGTAGCTGCCGACACGAGTGTCTCGTTACCTGGCGTTGATGGAAAGTTATATGTAGGTCACAAAGTTACAGGAGAAGTGTCTGCTCCCTGTCTCTCTCTCAGCGCTATCAGGAAGTAAAGGCTTTTAGAGCACTGCAAAGCTCCCTATCACTATCAATTGGGCCATTTGCTCTACATCAGTAAGTAGAATACTGGGTGCCATTCCCCTATGGAGAGATGCAATATACTGTACTATCACATTCTCCTGGCGATAATGTTAAATTCACAGAATATGTTTGACGTGCTGCTTTGAAATCGTAAGTTCTGTCCATTCAAGTGCTATCTCCATTGTATTTCTATGCCGTTATTTTTTATTTATTTAAATGTTCACCTTTATTTAACCAGGTAGGCTAGTTGAGAACAAGTTCTCATTTACAACTGTGACCTGGCCAAGAATAAAGCAAAGCAGTTCGACACATACAACAACACAGAGTTACACATGGAATAAACAAACATACATTCAATAATACAGTAGAAAAAGTCTATATGCCAGTGTGTGCAAATGAGGTAAGGGAGGTAAGGCAATAAATAGGCCATGGTGGCGAAGTGATTACAATATACTAATTAAACACTGGAGTGATTGATGTGCAGAAGATGCATGTGCAAGTTGAGATACTGGGGTGCAAAGGAGCAAGATAAATAAATAAATAAATACAGTATGGGGATGAGGTAGTTGGATGGGCTATTTACAAATGGGCTATGTACAGGTGCAGGGGTCTGTGAGCTGCTCTGACAACTGGTGCTTAAAGTTAGTGAGGAAGATATGAGTCCCCAGCTTCAGTGATTTTTGCAGTTTGTTCCAGTCATTGGCTGCAGAGAACTGGAAGGAAAGGCGGCCAAAGTAGGAATTGGCTTTGGGGGTGACTAGTGAGATATACCTGATGGAGCGCGTGCTACGGGTGGGTGCTGCTATGGTGACCAGTGAGCTGAGATAAGGCGGGGCTTTACCTAGCAAGGACTTATAGATGACCGGGAGCCAGTGGGTTTGGTGACGAGTATGAAGCGTGGGCCAGTCAACGAGAGTTCACAGGTCGCAATGGTGGGTAGTATATGGGGCTTTGGTGACAAAACGGATGGCACTGTGATAGGCTGCATCCAATTTGGCATGGCGGTGCTTCATGTATCCTATCTGTCCTAGGCCAGTGTGTCAGTGAGCCGAGGCAGTATGGGGGTTTTAGGAATAATAGAGGTCAGGAGGCCCATGTGTCTGTGTGGATTCTCCCAGCCTCCCTGTGGCTCCCAGCTCCCAGTTCTGTGACTCATCTGGGCCCCCTGACCAGGACCCTATGACTATTGAAGGGTTCCACATGGCCGAGGAGCTATGAGTCAAGAGCCACAGTGGGGAAATGCACAGCGGAGGAACACAGATCTCCAACCCCACGCACAACCTGTCACAACACGTTTGGGGCAGGGGTGGATGACTCAATCGGGCCGTATGCGTGACATATGGTGGCATGGTCACAGTGAAATGAATACCCACTGAATCATGGCATGTGGGAGACTGGTGTGCTGCTAGATGGCACGCAGGAGGCATATCACACAGGCCAACAGTATAAAGCATTGCCTCAATACAGTGGTGAAAGAAAATACCTTCAAAAAGGGTCAAATGAATCATTTTATGACCCAATATTGTATGACACCTCTGATAAAGAGGTGAGACAAAAAGGTTTGAGAGCTTTGCTTTAATGTAACATGTGACCCTTAATTGGAGTTGCCTGCACCTGTGTAGTGGTAGAGGCTGCATAAAAATTTTAGTAAAATATAGGTGTGTTATATAAAGATGTGGTGCCGCAGGATAATTGAAGCTACTCAAAGCAACAATAACAACCTCCTCTCAACGGTTTATATAATGTTAATAACTGAGTGTTTTTCCATGTTTGTTTTTCTCAGTTGTCACACTATCTTTAGCCATGATCTCTGTTGAACAGAGGCCTACTGTACGTGTAATGCGTGAAGAACTGGAACACACACACACATTAAGAACTCTCAGGTCTTCTAAAAGGGTAACACATATGGTTGAGAGTGGACAGGAGGGAAGGAGGAGAGAAATGGTGACAGAAAGGGAGGGGGCAGCTGGATGTATTCATGCTCAACAGGACGAGAGACAGAGAGAGAGAGAGATACAGTAAGGAGAGAAAATATAACTTCAGCAAGACACTGCCAGGCAACAGAAAAGAGAGAGAGCGGAACAGGACAGAAAAAAGATGAGCAAGAGAACTAGAGAAAATAAAATGATATAGAATGTGGCAGAAAGCTGGGGACAAAAAGTGACAGAAATAGAGTGTGAGAAAGAATGTGCAGGGAGCAGATTGTAAGGGGGAGGCTGGGAGATGATGATGGAGAGAGAGATGTGTCAAAGTGAGTGACAGATTGTCAGCCTGGTGGGTTTTGAAGCCTCGCTCTCAGAAGCAGCTGTGTTTTGGTACGTAGAAGGCCCCCGCTTGACGCTCTCATAGCCCTGCATGAGAGAAACACTGAGCGATTATATCCATAATGGTAAAAATAGACAAGGATGTGCATTATGTAACCAAGCTAAAGCTATACGCAACCTGGAGTCTGTTCTGCGTTTCACTAATTAGGTATGGGTTGCGCGAGGAGCCAAAGTTGAGAACGTGTCGATTCTGGAGTGTGAAGTGCTATTTCAGCAGGTGATTAAATGGCTCCAAAACAAACAAAAACAAGAGAAGTGAAACACAAACAAGGAAAGCAGAAGTTTTCACCTTTGACTCAAGTCTAACCCTTCTCCGAGATGCTTAAAACCGATAGTTATATAAAACCATACAGATTCATTTAGCTCCAACTGAACTACAACTGTACATACCTAAGCAGTGTTTCAGAGTCTAGCTGTGTTTTTATTCTACAGCATGTGCACCATAGAATCAGCTAGCCATCTGCAGTGTTGATGGCCAAATGGATGGTCTTGAGCATCAGGGATTTTGGATAAACTGGACATCAACCGATTATTGAACTGGGATACTACAGTGTTTATGGTAATCCTGATTGCTGATGCCTAACTATTGTGTGGAATATAGACAGCTCGACTTTGGGACAATTCCAATGTTGTTTTCAGAGTGAACTATCCCTTTAAAGATTACTGACACAATGGAAAAGTTCACTGCTCAAGATCACACTTACAGTGCCTTCAGAAAGTATTGCTACCGATGGACTTATTCCACATGTTGTTGTGTTATAGCCTGAAGGAAAAAGGAAACTGCACACTGCTCTTGATAGTATCACTGATCTTTAATAAGCTTTCGTATCGGCCTCACGCGGATTGTGCAACATTTGCCCATAATTGTTTTCATAATTCTTCAAGCTCTGTCAAATTGGTTGTTGATTGTTGCTAGACAACAATTTTCAGGTCTTGCCATAGATTTTCAAGTAGATTTAAGTCAAAACAGTAGCGTGACCACTCAGGAATATTCACTGTCTTCTTGGTAAGCAACTCCAGTGTAGATTTGGCCTTATGTTTCAGGTTATTGTCCTGCTGAAAGATTAATTAATCTCCCAGTGTCTGGTGGAAAGCAGACTGAACCAGGTTTTCTAGAATTTTGCCTTGCTTAGCTCCATTCCGTTTCATTTTTATCCTGAAAAACTCCCCAGTCCTTAAAGATGAAAAGCTTTAAAATGTAGGAATTTGTAAACATTTTGAAAAACACAATTCCCCTGACACAGAACCAAAAATCTAAATTTAATCCATTTGAAAAATAAGGCTGTAACACAACAAAATGTTGAAAAAGTCCAGGGGTGTGAATACTTTCTGAAGGCACTGTAGCTAAGCATGGGAAACGACTCCTGAGTTCTATATCTGCGTCAAGTAAAGATGTTCCAAAATAGCCTAATTAGTTTCTGTTTCTCTACAGCTGAGGGGAGAATGTAATAGTTCCATTAAGGGGTACTTCATTCCATAGTGCCGCAATGAGTCAAAATGGCCCCAGGCTTCGCAGGCAACCATTAACCCCAACTAATGCCAGAGATGTATTTTCTGCCATGGAAAACACAACAACAAATCATCGGCTGCAACACTCCAAGCACTGAGAGCGTTTTCAAAATTAGACACGAACAGGAGTCTGCTAACTAAAATTCGGATTACTTTGACAGTTCAAATAGCTGATGCTTGGGTAATGATGAACAGAGTTAACGCTCTGTGTTCGTGTGTGTGTGGTGTGTGAGTGTGTGCGAGAGGGGGTCTTGGGTGATCGTGTGAATGAGTTCAATCATGTATTCTCATTATTAAGAATATGCATAATATTACACATCAGTGCCCAACCAATTGGATGCAGCTTGATTTATGCACACACAAGGTAATATGATACGCTGTAATGTAACTGGTTCACTCCAATTGAAAAATAGTGCTAATGAACATGGCATTGTATTAGAAGTGTGCTGATGCATGTAGAGCATCAATAGGTTTCACTGAGGAGACTTGTGTTGAATACTGGTAAAAATCAAAAAGTCACAAATGGAGAGATCGAAATGTACACAATAGTTACCTGGAGGAAAATGGGGGAGCGTCATGCTTTTTCAATTTCAGTCAGGAGGGTTTAGTGTAGCAACAATATCATGGAATAAAATACAATAAATTAGTAAATGATAGTTTCCCAAATGATGATTATTATTATTTTTACAAGTGCATATACCTGTTATGTGGCAGGTATAAACAATGAAACAATGAATGGCTTTTTCTCTTATTCATTGATGATCAGATACTTCAGTTGTATCTGGTTCTGTTGCAATACATTTGAACAGTTGATATACTTTTTAGCATTGTTCCAAACTTAGACTATCCTCTTTTTTTGTGGTACTTTTACCCGTTTTTCATGATATCCAAATTGGTAGTTACAGTCTTGTCCCATCTCTGCAACTCCCCTACGGACTCGGAAGAGGCGAAGGTCTAGAGCCATGCATCCTACAAAACAAGCCGCAATGCTTCTTGACACACTGCTCGCTTAACCCGGAAGCCAGTCGGAGGAAACACCATCCAACTGGAGACCATGGTCAGCTTGCAGGCACCTGGCCCACCACAAGGAGTCGCTAGAGCGCGATGGGCCAAGGAAATCCCAGCTGGCCAGACCCTCCTCTAACCCGGACGACGCTGGACCAATTGTTGTGCCGCCTCATAGGTCTCCTGGTCACAGCCGGCTGTGACACAGCCTGGGATCGAACCCTGGGATGCTTCAAGCACTGCGGTGCAGTGCTTGAAGTGCTGTGCTGCGCCACTCGGGAGGCCAATATATCCTATTTTTTAACAATAGCCTGAATAGAAATCTGGTGCTGCAGCATGTGCTCATTCGTTGTCATGCTCGATGGTGGTGTAAAAAAATATTCTGCTGTTCTCTGGTCATTTTCGTAGAATTGCATAGAAATGCATTATAAAACGCTATTTTCTTCGCAGACCGCAAATAAGAGGATAGATTCATGTAGTGCTTTTATTATAATGAATATCTTTTCACCCCCCCCCCCCCCCCCCTATCCGTGGTGGTTTGCAAATCCACAACCTTCTGGCTACTTTGCATTGTGATGCTTACGAAATGAAGAACAGTTTCTATAACTGCATACAGTATCTAAGGCTCTCATCTGTCTTTGGAGTGAGGGTAAACGCTAGGCATGTTTCTTGATATCCACTTATAATTGTAATTATTATTTGGGGTATTGCGGAGGGTCACTTGTTTTTTTTCTCTCCAAGCATTCAGGGAGGGTCGGATAAATATATATTTTACTGAAGGGAAGGCCATACATTTTCTCCAGGTATCCCGCATTACAAATAACGTACAATACCTTAGAACCTGGCACGTAGAGACCAATTTGCCATAATATCTCAGTACATCACTCAACACTGACTTTGAAAACCAAGATATTATCTGTCAAAACATGAGCAATAATACAGTTCAAAGACACATTTTCCATTTCAAACAGCTTTGGAAGAGACATAGTTCAAGTACTGATAGCCTCATCATCCACAATCAAATCAAGCATGGCACTACATGCATTGTGGGACACATTTGACATGCAATTGCATCTGGAATCAAATAAAGAGATAAAGAGGGCATTCACCATTCAGCACCTGGTAAAGCTACTGTGTTCCAGAGCCAATCCCTAACATAACTCCCTAAACAAACATTAACTGTCTGGATAGAAAAGCAGCTCTGGAAGAACCATAGCTTTACCAAACAGTAGCCTGAAACCCACGCCTAAAGCCACAGAGAAACAACTGCTTGTAGGCAACAAAAACACACAAAGCAAAGTTTCAGTCATAGGCTTTGAAACTGGGTAGAGAGGTCATATGGGGAAAATGGGAAGAGAAGGCGAGGAGGATTCAACAAAGGAGGCAGATAAGGGTTAGTCCAACCGAAAAACAAGCAGGTTAATAGAGAACTATTCCCCAGGGGTCGAGGAGACAGAAAGGGGTAAGGGGTCGGGGTTAGGAGTCAGGACAACTGCGTGTGTGGATCTGTACACTGTGGGCCCAAACGTCACTGGGACACTCAACATTCTGATGTTGACTAACACTCTGGTCTCCATTGTGTTATCATGATAATAAAAATGTCATGGTGACACTAAGCACTCTGAACCTGAGGGTGACAGTAAACATATAGGAAGTTTCCCCAGACACAGATTAAGCCTAGTGCTGGATTTAAAAGCATGTTCAATGGAGAATCACCATCAGCCTTTTTTGTCCAAGGACTAGGGTTATCTGTGAATGGGAAACTAGCCCCTCATGTTGACAGACAGGCAAGAACATGATGTGAATAACTTCAGTATAGTGCATGTTTTGAGGTGTTCATTTTGCTGCGTATGGAAAGATGTAGTATTGTGCATGTACTGCATATGACCCGTGGGGAGGTGTACAGTACAGAGCTCTACAGTGTGTGTTTTCATAGTCAAACCTGATGTCAATCATAGCCTTCATAAAGAGCGAGTAATTCGGGCAGAGGAATTAAAGGAAACAGTGATCTAGGTAAAGTGACCTTTATTTAGTGTCATTACCACATGACTAAGTAGTGATGCTAAATTGGCTGCAACAGCTGTGGCTGAGGCACTTTAGTGAGGTGGGCAACATTTTCTTGGTTATGATGAATAGCTTAATGTACACACCCAGCTTGAGGAGAATGCTGCATAGGATTGTTGATATGCCTAAACTATCCATGTTTTTTGAGTTTATAATGCACAACTTAAAATGAATTTACCGACATAGGATGACTGATGTTGTCGTAATCAAGAAGAGAGGTGATATGAGAGTTGAGTTGTATTTATGGCTTG
This sequence comes from Oncorhynchus mykiss, assembly GCF_013265735.2. NCBI lineage: Eukaryota > Metazoa > Chordata > Actinopteri > Salmoniformes > Salmonidae > Oncorhynchus > Oncorhynchus mykiss. The sequence continues at coordinate 32,107,864 of NC_048566.1, forward strand.
ACGGGAAGTCTATATTCCTCGATCCACTGAGATATAAATAAGAGTAAGGAACTGACACCAACCCTTCTTCATCAGCAAAGAGAAGTTTAGCCCGAGTTAATTCTCTGCTATTCTCCTAGTGCTTTAATGAGTTTCAGAGCCCTGCCTGCTTGCCTCTATTATCGAGTTGTCTCCCTGTACTTGTTGGCTAAATTAGCTTTTTTTCGCCGTACCCACACAGGTGAATTTGAATATGCGGACTACCCCGGAGGAGGTCTGTTTAAAATAAGCTAAGCAGGAAGTAACACTGGGAAAACAAACAATAGGGAGGTCTAAAAGCTGGGTCTAAATAATGTGTGTTTGCGTAGGTTGAAGCATTCTGACACTACAGGGAGGTAGGCGTTCTGCCTTGATGGAAACATAGGGTCGAACCGCAGCTAAATGATCGCTGGAAATGTTCATAACAGCGAGGTCTCAAAAGGGGTGCTTGTACTTGTATTTTGGTCAGTCATAGTCTTTATATAATACATTGCTTCTATCCGTAGCTGGATGAATCATGTCACCTTGTATTTGCGTCTGTGTAGGCCTTACATAAAATATAAACAAAAGCAGTTGGGATGCAATTCTAGAGTGCTTCAGAATTGCTATTACTGTAGCTTGCGGTAAATAGTTTGTTTATTGTGCCAAAGATGTTTCAAACCTGCTTCAAGGCTAGCCTTAAACTTACATCAGAGCTAACTAGACTCTTCTCAAATGAACCTCAGTTTACGTTGGTGCTGAGCTAGAACAAAAGCCTGCACCCACAGCTGCCTTCCAGGACCAGAGTTTCTTGACCCCTATTCTACCTATACTGCATCTCTTCTGAAGTTTCCACGATGTTCCTTAACTGAAACCAATAGCATCATATATACACACACACACATACAGTGGGGCAAAAAAGTATTTAGTCAGCCACCAATTGTGCAAGTTCTCCCACTTAAAAAGATGAGGCCTGTAATTTTCATCATAGGTACACTTCAGACAAGATTAGAAAAAAAATCCAGAAAATCACATTGTAGGATTTTTTATTAATTTATTTGCAAATTATGGTGGAAAATAAGTATTTGGTCACCTACAAACAAGCAAGATTTCTGGCTCTCACAGACCTGTAACTTCTTCTTTAAGAGGGTCCTCTGTCCTCCACTCGTTACCTGTATTAATGGCACCTGTTTGAACTTGTTATCAGTATAAAAGACACCTGTCCACAACCTCAAACAGTCCCACTCCAAACTCCACTATGGCCAAGACCAAAGAGTGGTCAAAGGACTCCAGAAACAAAATTGTAGACCTGCACCAGGCTGGGAAGACTGAATCTGCAATAGGTAAGCAGCTTGGTTTGAAGAAATCAACTATGGGAGCAATTATTAGGAAATGGAAGACACAAGACCACTGATACCCTCGATCTGGGGCTCCATGCAAGATCTCACCCCGTGGGGTCAAAATGATCACAAGAACGGTGAGCAAAAATCCCAGAACCACACGGGGGGGACCTAGTGAATGACCCGCAGAGAGCTGGGACCAAAGTAACAAAGCCTACCATCAGTAACACACTACGCCGCCAGGGACTCAAATCCTGCAGTGCTAGACGTGTCCCCCCGCTTAAGCCAGTACATGTCCAGGCCCGTCTGAAGTTTGCTAAAGAGCATTTGGATGATCCAGAAGAAGATTGGGAGAATGTCATATGGTCAGATGAAACCAAAATATAACTTTTTGGTAAAAACTCAACTTGTCGTGTTTGGAGGACAAAGAATGCTGAGTTGCATCCAAAGAACACCATACCTACTGTGAAGCATGGGGGTGGAAACATCATGCTTTGGGGCTGTTTTTCTGCAAAGGGACCAGGACGACTGATCCGTGTAAAGGAAAGAATGAATGGGGCCATGTATCGTGAGATTTTGAGTGAAAACCTCCTTCCATCAGCAAGGGCATTGAAGATGAAACGTGGCTGGTTCTTTCAGCATGACAATGATCCCAAACACACCACCCGGGCAACAAAGGAGTGGCTTCGTAAGAAGCATTTCAAGGTCCTGGAGTGGCCTAGCCAGTCTCCAGATCTCAACCCCAAAGAAAATCTTTGGAGGGAGTTGAAAGTCTGTGTTGCCCAGCAACAGCCCCAAAACATCACTGCTCTAGAGGAGATCTGCATGGAGGAATGGGCCAAAATACCAGCAACGGTGTGTGAAAACCTTGTGAAGACTTACAGAAAACGCTTGACCTCTGTCATTGCCAACAAAGGGTATATAACAAAGTATTGAGATAAACTTTTGTTATTGACCAAATACTTATTTTCCACCACAATCCACCACCGCAAATAAATTCATAAAAAATCCTACAATGTGAATTTCTGGATTTTTTTTCTCATTTTGTCTGTCATAGTTGAAGTGTACCTATGATGAAAATTATAGGCCTCACATCTTTTTAAGTGGGAGAACTTGCACAATTGGTGGCTGACTACATACGTTTTTTGCCCCACTGTATATACACATATGTGTGTCCTATAGCTAGTACAGTGTGTGGGTGCATCAGAGAGAGAGAGAGGCCTTCCTTGGAACTGCCAAGCTGTTACTTCCAGAACAGTTCCTCTCTCGCCTTATCAGCCAGGTCCCCGTGCTTTTGATTGAACCGGCAGCCAGGCGACACTAGCCCATGCTGAAATAGATTGCGTTGCCCAAGTTTCTATTACGGTTTCCCCTTGTACGCTTGCCAGCTGCTGGTTATTTATTTGTTACAGGCTTTTCTCATTTGAGCCTGAGTGGCTCATCATTGCAGCCGGAGACTCTGTCGGCCTGAATGGAACCCATCACTAGCAAGGATTTATGGACTCCTGACAAGGCGCCAGAGGAGCGCAGCAAGGAGAGCCTGGGCTAAAGGAAATAGCATCAACGAACAGTCTTCCCATCCTGCTGAATATTAGGAGCTCCGGTTGGTTTCCTATTGGGAGTAATCTGGGAATGACATTCAGGAAGCAGCGCTCTAGACAGCGTGAGAAGAGAAGACGTGCTTGGTCGTGTGTGACTGTTAAAGTGTGTCCCGCTGGAGAGTGGAGAGTAAGCTACCCTAGTAGATGGACTAAATAAGAGATGAGAGGAGACATGCAGGAGTCATTTTGTTAGGACATTGTTTGGAAGAGTTAAATGGATCCAATGCAGTATCTATTTAAGTGATTAAGCCTCTCTAACTCATGGTTGCTTCATTAAGTGAGTGGATATATGGTTAAATGTTTAGTGTCCTACACACAGAGATTAGAGTGTTAGTGCTCATCTTGGTTAGTAGTGTGCAGTGAAGCTTCAGGGCCCATCAATGCAATCCAGTGCAGATCAAAGTTCAGCAGACAGGCACCCCACCTCCTTACCCTCCATCTCCACACTGATTGCTTCCGAGTCAGGTGACCCCTGGTCCCCAACTGGGACTGGAGGACTGCCATCAGGACCTGTACCTCTTTCAGAGTCACCTGCCACCTTAGGGAATGGGGCGACCTGATTGGTTGTGCTGGCGGTTGTTGTGGGTGTGGTCTTCCCTGTTGTTGTGCAGGTGGGGGAGGGGTAACAAAGTGACCCGTTAGTGAAATGGAAATGCAGCACACAAAAACACCTAAATATAATGTTTTTTTTATGACAAGGGAAGGATTCTTTGTACCTTGGAGAAAAAGATATGTAAATCCAGCATGAAAAAAAGATTACTGTCATAATTACTGTTAAGCTGATGATGACAATGAGGACATTAACATAAAGAGCGCTTTGAAGAGAATTCAACTGAATCCATGAGTGCAATAAATAAAGTAGGTAGCCTATACATCACACGTAAAGCACTCCTCCATAGGTGCAACATGACTCAGCGCTTTAGAACCAACGTTTTCCCCCACTGTTTAATGCCCTTAATAGATAAAACATTCAGGCGTTGCAGAAATTACGAGACATTGGAGAAAAACACTCAGGGCCAATATGGTCATGAGTTGGCTGCAGTGCCGGCCTTAAGATTTCCAAACCGGCTACCTTTGTTACTGAACCAGTGAGGAATCTCTTGCACCTGGCACTGCAGCACATTCTGCACAGCAAAACCCTGTTGTTGTGGATGCTACCAGCTGGTGCATGGACTCTTCCAGCACATACAAACTGTGATATACAGTTACCTTTCACAGACGATTTTCTTTACTGAGTAGTTTGACAGATGAGTTGAAATGGATACCAGTAGCTGAGGTAATGGTAGGTAATGACTTACAGCAACTTCCGGTTCTCTGCTTCACTAAACTGTTTTACAGGTAGTTACCGTCTAACCTACATAGGGAATGGTCTATGGAAAATGTGACAATGTCAACATATCCAATTAGGATCTGTACTGGTACTGTGGGGTTATGCGGTGTCTGAGTCTGTGGATCCAATAAGGGTCTGTACTGTGAGAGACCTGGCAGAAGAAAGCACTGTCATCGTCACAACAACCATCATGAGTGTCTGCCTAATTCTCTGACAGTGGATGTCCTTGAGGCCTTGTGTGCAGCACGCCGCTATTGATGTGGATGTTTCGCTAATACGCCGGCCATAATGTTAGCATACTGGAGGGTGCCAGCCCAGATTGAAAGTGAAAGGCCCGCTCTCGATGCCAGTTGATAGTTTTCACTCTGAATAAGGTGCCCTATCAGAGCACCAACTGCGCCAGGCAAATTAAAACGGCACACCGGGGGAGTTCAGCCTTGGGATGCCAGACAACAGCTCCAGGGCTGCATTATTAGTTCAATTTATCAACATTGTGTGTGTACATTGCTTTCTCCTTTCCTGAGAGAAAAGAAAGGAGAAAAGCACAATATGCAGTGGGGAATGATTTGACTGTCTACACTGCTGGGTGTTTGTCTCTCGCTGCTTTCTCTATGGGATGGGATTGTTCCATTCTGGGGAATAGTAAGAAAGAGGACTTAGGAACCAATGCACACCAGCGAGAATGGCATTGTTCAACATTATGGGGTGTTCTATTGTGGGGAAACCTTGTTCTTCAGTTTGGACTCATCAAAGGCTTTTGTCATTCTGCAAGTCTGAGTCTGAAGTCTGGCAGTGTGTGAAGTACTTCCAACAGAGTACAGAGGCATGGATGGAGTAATCGCCGGGCGGAATTAGTCAGTAGGGTCGCTCATCTAGTCCCACTGCCCACTGAGCGGCACTTCCTCCAGCAGAGAGGATACAGAAAACAAAGGCATTGTGGGAATGTGGAGGTCTGAGGCTAAGTATTGCTTGTGTTCTGAAGTAGATAGAGGCTGGACTGGACCCTGGATGGATGGTATTGTTGAGATATAATGGCCAGCAACTCTCACTAAGATGGTCTCAATGCTGTGTTTATCACTTCTAGGGAAAAGCAGCCACCATCAGTACCCATGGATAATTTGTAAGGTGACAAAGGGCAATTTTTTTTATTTGATTTTTACCAGCAACTCCTTTTGGGGAAAATGGTGGATTCCCAGTTGAATTAGACTGACAAGTAAGTTTGAGAGAAGTGAGCCTGAATGAGTTCACCAATTGTATCACTAACTACCTGACTAGTTAACTAACTAACCCACTAACTCAGCTAACCGAAAACCAGAGCTACGTAAATAAGAGCAGTAAACAATTCTGCTCTCTGACAACAAAAAAAAAACAATCATTAAGTCATGGCCCAGGGATGTCACTATCATAATTCAAAGATAATTCCACAGTAATTGTTTATTAATGCTACGTTAGACTACATCTCAGCTGAGAGCTAGCAATGTGCTTGCTGCCAGCCGCTGAGCTCTGTAGCCACCCTGCTCTATGGGAAGGCAGTGGGGAGTAACGGAGCGTTACAGGGATGATGATTCTCCTTGATAAAGGGAAGTGGGCAGCTTGGCAACTGGCGCTGCTAGCCTGTCAAACATCCATGCTGGTGCTGCTGCCGCGACTAGAGTTGGACAATAGCTCAAATGTTAAAGATAGCTGTTGAGGTGAGAGAGGTGGTGTTGCTGTTCTACGCAACAAACTCTCCTGAACTGCTCGTGTTGCATAACAAGTCCAAAAAAGGGGAATAGAGATGTTGCTTACAAGGCTTTGCTAGCGTTAGCCTGTTCGCTAACAACCTCAGACAGTTCGGACAAGTTTTAAAAATAGAGGATAAAGAAATGTCAACTGACCATATGCTGAATCAGCAAGAGTGTTTTGCTTGCGTGTGGTCGCCAGGACGTCTAGAGAAGAAAAGGGAAAGCAACAGACATATTGACAGAACAGTACATTGTGTAAGTCTGAGTAGTGGTTAAATACTCAAACTGTGCTTAGTTAAATGTATAATTGACTGCTTGTTTAACGTGCCCATCTGCAAGGAACAATTGAGAGCAAAATTCCCACCGGGGTACTCTTCAGCTAGGAAATGACAGGCTACTTCAACTTGTACCGAGTTGCTGATTCATTTCATTGTACTATCACTCTCCAAGTATGGCAATCCCTTTTTCTGTATCATTTTGGACAATTAAATGCACTTGATAAGCTTCGCTTGTTATGAAAGAGCTTTTATGATGGCTCTGTGCATCTAGTGGAGAGCCATTAAGAACAGATGATTGGTCCACCTTACCGTGGCAGCTGTCGGGGTAGTGAGGGTAGCCGTTCTCCACATCCTGCTCAAATCCGCCCCTGAGGAAAAACAAAAACAGAAGAGGACAAAACGGCCTGTCAGCGTGTATGTGTCATTCCTCTTTCACCATTTAAACACAACCTCCGCTTTCATTAACTGTACACTGTCAAGCTTTTCAAAATGAAGACAAAGAGTTAAATAAATGGTGCTGCAAAAGAAAACCATTTCATTGGTTTTGTCTCTGCAAGGTCAGGCTGACTGTTTTGTTAATGTCCAAATTCAAATGGATGTGTCGAGGTGCTATCACCTGGCAAGAATAATGTTTCACCACCAGTTGTATCCATGATGATACTCTGTTCTCTGGTTCCACTTATACAGCAAAAGAAACATTGCATTCTTGCAACACATTTAGTACCTCTAGTATGTATTTACATTTGGTTGTGCTCCAGTGCATTGGACACTTTCTTGGACATATTTCTTCTATGAATCAAAGGCTTGTGCACATTCAGAAATCATACGTTCCCCCTGGTGAGTAACGTGATTGCGTTGATGCACAGTGGAGTGAGTGGCCCCTTAGTCAAGCAGAACATAACATCAATGACACTGAATCTTCTACGACGCAGTATCGACTGAGCAGGCAATCAAAGAAAAGAACAGATGTAAATACTCATGAACATTCACACATACGCAAACACGCGCCCACACACTTGCTCGCGCGGGCAATCAAACACACATCTACACAAAACAGACGTTCCAGGCGCGGCAAAAAAACAAATTACATCTAAATGAGAAGCAGGCCTAGATGAGTGAATACAGACCCAGTGAGCAAATCAAGAGTGAAAAAATACAACAGGGAATTCAGAGGGGAGAAATAATAAACTCTAAGAAATAATAACTTCACTTATCTTTCCATGCTCAGCAGTGGGCCCACTGACAGCCGATAGCATTAGTTGTATTACCACAGCAGAGTGGGTTTGTTTGTGAGTGAATAGGTCGGCCTGGGGGATTTTGAGTGATTGTGTGTCCATGTATGTGGACCACAACTAGTAACCAGTATTACTGTATGCCTCCATTCCCTTTCTGTTTGTTTTATTCATGTATTTATTTATTCTGAGAGTTTGAGAGAAAGAGTCACGGAGAGAGTCCTAGACTGGCCTCTTTGGCACGCCGTCCCCAAGCGCTGACAGTGAGGGGAGAGAGACAGGAAACCATGGAAACAATTCACCTCTGGCTCAACCCCCTCCCCCCCAAAAAGCAGCCGGCAGAATTTATGCCACCTCTGGAGCGAGAGAGTAAGGGAGGAGAGAGTAAAGGGGATGTGTCCCCTGTTGCTCTCCGGTCCAGCCCCATTACAGCCTTTATGAGCTGTTGCATCTGTTCTGGAGGCATGGCCATGCTCGGGTTCTGACTATTTCACACCATATCACTCTCTCTCTCTGACGTGGACAGAGCAGGAACAGCGTAATAGCTCTACTGACTGCATGTATAATATTTGCCAATCTCTTCGGTTCCACTCCATTGGCTTGCTGCATGGCACTGTCCTGCTGGTTAAAAATGTGATAAATCAAGCCTCAGTCCAATTCTGATTACCTGCCCAGCACGTACACACCGCCGCACGCACGCGTACACACACATACACACACATACACACCTTTGGAATATTACATTAACGTCTGGCTGTGAAGCTATGGCAAATAAAACCCATGGGTGGCCAATCACAGGATATGCAATAAGTCGACCCCCAACAGAATAATCCATTTGAAGCAGTCCATATGACTATTAGGATAGTGGCAGCTGCCTCTGCTGTGATGTCTGTCCACCCATCCACACAAAGTTTACAGCCCATGTTTACAGAGGCGAATACCTACAGCAAGTGATTTAAGGCCACACTGAAAATCAGAGGAACAGCGACAGCCCAGTCCCTGAGTGTCAGGAGGCAACATAGGAGGTGAAATAGTGTGTTCTACTGCCTCTCCTCCTCTACCGCTCTCCTTCCCTCCCTCCGTTCGGAAGACAGTGAGGTACACACGACATGATTGAAATCTACCCAGCTGAGCATTATTTTCGATTCCATGCTACAGTGCAGAAAGAAAAAGACAGTGGGTCAGGAGGGAGTCTCAGACAGAGGAATTGATTGGCTTTTTGTTTGCACACACACACCCTGCTTGGTGCTGACGCTGAGCCAGTCGATAGCTCTAAGTGTCAAATGGCTTCCTTCCAGTTCATCAGAATGGATCAGTAAATTACATTGAGGTCATTTTGATCGATGCCTTTCAGTCCCACCCCAAGTGACGCACGGCCCCTCCAAGCAGGTATCTGGGGTTTCATTTCCGAGTGATTGCAGACGTGATGTATGTCCGCCACATAGAAATAAACAAGATGGATGCTCGTCCTATATGTGAAATGGAGCCGACAGACCAATGTTTTTACTGTATTTTAGCGGCCGTATTCATCACGTTGACAATCTGGGCAAGTCAAACTCCAGATTAGGTATCGATTATTGAAAGCATACAAGGAAGTAGTTTGCAGAGTACTATGAAGTTACTGCTACTTCCTTCATTTACTGTATGTTTCATGCAAGGTCATGTCTATGGCCATTTGATGATGATAAATTGTCAGTAATGTTACATTTTTCTGATGGAAGACTCAACACTAATATTTGACACATACTACTCAACAAAACAAGGAGTAGGGGCTAGGGATGGGTTTGGTACTTAGCCTCTTAACCTGCTGTCATATAATTGGCTGCGTGGTGGGGTGGTCCTTACGCAACATCTGTGACTCACCTGAATCTGGGCACCACTGTGACACAGCTCCCAGTCCTCTGCCACACGCAGTAAGGGTCCCTCGAGGACAGACAGCTCCTGTGAGACAGACAGACAGTCAGAGTTCGGTGTGTGAACACTATCAAAAAGTAAGAGACCAAATACATATTTTAATGAAGACTCTTTTGTGAGGCATGACCTGAAGTGACATGTGATATCTATTCACCTAACAACACCCCCATATTCTGGAGTTTCTCATTAACATCACAGGCCACAGTCACACCAGACGAAGTAAAACAGATCAGGCAAGGGTGTCATTTTACCACACAGAAAAAACCTGCCATTTCAATTTTTCAACTGCAGAGTGAGCCTAGCTTGTAACTCTCCTATCTAGGAGCTCAGAAAGAGGCAGAGATGAATATGAGAGATGGTCAACGTAGTGTGACTGGCTGTCGGTCTGTAAGGCTGCAGACAGCAGTGTTTGGTTAGAGCCCCCTGGGTGTCTGGAGCCCCCTGGGTGTCTGGTAGCCAGAGGCAGTCTTGGACATGGACTCAGTGACACAGCCCAACTAACAGGCCAGTACGTAGAAGAGATGTCGGGAGCCAGAGATGAGGACTGAGAGTTAGGTCAGTCATGCTCAACATGGTTTACAACACAGAGGGTCGTGTAGAGCGGGAGAGTGGAGGAGTCTCCACCAGACCGGCATTGACAACATGTCAGAGTTAAAAGGTAATGACCCCTATCTGTAGGGGAGACTTGAAGCATTCCTGCTGGCTCCTTTTCTCTGGGCCTGTCAGGACATGATGAAGACACAGGTGTTCCTCTCACCTATGGATCACTAGAGCTGTGTATATATCTATAGCTCTGTATGGAACCACTCATTAGAAACTGTCTGTCTGGAAGGAAGGTCCACCATGTCTAGTCTCTCCTCTCTCTGTGGTGTAAATTCACAATGTCTCCTTCCTTCCTGTGCCTTGTCAGTTTTGCTGTCTTACTGTTTTTTACTGAGAATATCACCCCGGGTCTGTGGGGTTACAGCTGACCTTTTCTGGGGGTTCTCATTAACCTAGCACTGAGGCAAAACAGTTGCAAATGTGACAGCATTTTGTAACTGCTTTAATAACTAAAAAGGGGGGAAATGAAAATGTTATGAACATTGTGTGGGTCAGACGGTTGAGACTTTCACACAACTTTTGATATCCCTTTGCCATCTTTTTCACTAAATCTCTTTTCTCTATATATTTCATTCAACGTGTTTCTGCTGTCTGAATCATATCCATTGCTGAAACCTAATAGAAACAGCAGCTGCAGCGAGAAGCGAGAGATAGAAAAACCGTTTTGCTTTGTGCCAAGATAGAGGCTACAGTAAGGTGGAGAGACAGACCAAACCAACCAAACCTCATTTGGAGGCAGACAGATGGGGAGAGGAGGATATGGGCCTGACACCTGACCCCTGCAAAGCATCATGGGGCTTAAGGGGCCCCTAATCCCTGGTTGAGGTGCGCTGGGCTGTTTCGGAGTGATCCAGCGATGGAGGGGCATTAAGCCCTCTAAAGTGAGACAGGCCCTATCCTTCTCCTCGTCGTCGCGTTGAAACCCTGGACGTGGGTTGGCCTGCAGCAAATCAGCTGGTTCCAATTTGTGCGTAAATGCTGTTGAGCACTTCTCTAAGGCTCACAATGAGGGTTTAGCATGCTACGTCCCTGTATCAAATTTAATACAAATGTTTTTCTTGGGGGGTTGGGTAGAGGCGGGGGGGAACATTCCTCCACAACCCCAAAATAGGACACAAGATTGTTGAGTATACTAGCTCGGACAAAACATCCCTGAAAAAACAAATCCCCTCCAGCAGTTGCTCTGACTGCAAGGAAGTCCTTTTCACTGCCCTCATAGCAACGTCGGCTTCTAAACCCTTGGTGATTCATATTGTGAATATAGTTTGTTGCATACAGCATATTCACAATTTGACAAACGATAGCAGCAACATTTTTTTATTTAGATTTATTTAACCTTTATTTACCCAGGTAGGTCAGTTGAAAATAAGTTCTCATTTACAACTGCAACCTGGCCAAGATAAAGCAAAGCAGTGTGACAAAAACAACACAGATTTACACATGGTATTAACAAATGTACAGTCAATAACACAATAGAGACATGATTGATTGTATGTCACACATGTGTAACTTCACATCACCATAGCAGCACTGGGGGAAGGAAGCCTCTATAGTGGCAAACGCATGAAAACTGGAATTCCACAGCAATATTAACACACACTTGGCAACTGTTAACAGTGTGGTACTAGCTGTTTATAATGGACGGGGTATCACTCACTTCTTGCAGGAGCCGTAGTCATTGCAGCGGCTCAGAGGTACTCGGACCACACAGCTGGAGAAGGCCACAAACAGAGCGTGATGTTCCCTGTCCAGCTCCAATCCCAGAACCCGTCTGTCCTCTCCGCGGACGTTACATCTAGGAAAGGGGAAACGACAAACACGTCTCATTATTTCCGAAATTTATGCTGATGGATGGCGACATCTACAGCACCCTGGGAGACTGTATGCAAATGAGAGTGGAGTTGAAAAGCTGTTCAGGACACGTACTAACAGCACCACAACGCATATCACTGTCTTATTTCAGTGGACTCTGCTTGGAAGCATCACATACAACAACTATCCTCTTACAGCGGGCAAAAAAATGACTTCTGTTTGTTGCTGAACCAATAAAAGTGAACATTATGAGAGGAGTGCACTATATTATAAAACAGATCGTTTGCATCATGTAGATGAAGAAGAACGGAGAAAGGGAGGCTGACTTGGTGGGGTTGTAGACATCGATGTCCTCCAGTAGCTGTGTGCTGAAGGAGGCGTTGAGCTGGGTGCTGGCCAGGATCTTCAGTACCCTGCCGTCCTCGCTCCCCAGGAACAGCACCGTGTGGTTCTTATAGGGCCCAGCTGACGTATCCACTGCTAGCTGGGTCAACTTGAACCTGGGTGGACACAACAACAGGGTTGTGGTTCGGGGTTAACATAATGATACCTCCGAAGAGACAAAGCATCTGCATTTAAAGATTATTGTCGGAGTGTGTGCATGCACTGCAAAGTGACAACACTGTGTAAGAATACGCAGGACACTATTGTAAGTAAAACCACTGTACAGCTGCTCTCAACTTTCCTTCAGTCCCACACAAGTTGATGACATGTTGTTTACTCAGAACATCACACTGACTGGCACTACGCTAGCTAAATGACTCAACAACGTGAGGTATTCATCGTTAAAGTTCTGTTGTTCAGCTCGTCTCGGGAGAGTTCTGAAGCAGATGTGACGTTTGGAGGCAGATGTGAGACAGACAGCGTGCCTTCCCTCCGCTGTGTGAAGACGCCTGGTTGTCTGTCAGACTGGCTCGGCTTTACCATGTAAGTCACAGCAGGGGACCGAGCTAGGTGGCTGTCTGACAGCCCTCTGACACCCATTCTACATTCAGCACCACTACATGGCTGGGCTTCTAATGAGCCACTGGCACTATTTCCTGCATTAGTCTGGTAGACCACACCCGGACGGTGTCTTTCATTGATGTGCTTTTCAGCTTTTCACAGACCCCTTCCGGTTGGATCTATAATTTTGGGGAGGCCCTATCCTTTTTGGGTCTATCTTTGATGTGGTGTTATGGAAGGCCTCATCCTGACTGCGTCAAACTTTTATATTTAATGGGCTTTTCATGTTGAGACAAGGGACCAAGTTTTCTACCCATCAATTTTCCCTTTTATCTATCCATCTTTTCATCCCTCCATCCACCCTGTTACTACCTGCTGGTTGTGCGTGTGAAGTAGGGCCGGTGGTTGACGGAGGGAACAGCCTCGTCCATCAGGGGGTGGTTCTTGATGAAGGTCAGGGTGTCGTCGGGGAAGGTCGTGGACGACTTGTAGGCAGCAGCAGAGCCGTCGCCGGCACAGCAGCCTGGTCTGTGAGACCGAGAGGAGGGGCAGAAGTTAGTCAGTGGAGTTTCAAAGTCAGTGGGCTAGATTTACTAAGAACTCACAGTGAGGGAATATAATACTGTAGATGCAAACTTTTGTTGACAGTGTTTACACTGGAATAAAGTACATTTATCTGGATGGAGGCTGTCAAAGTTCCCACTCACATGTGTTGGTCTTACCTGGGTTTGGGTACCTGCTCCTCAGGCACGGGTGTCCAGGCTGACTCACTGTTCCTCTGCTCCTTGAACTTCCCGTTGAAAGCCTTCTCAATGTCGTCCATGTAGAATGCACATACTGCTGAGCCTGTGATACTGATGAGGAAAACAACAGAGACATCTGTCATGGGCAGCACCCACCTGTAGCACGCGCTCCAGCAGGTATATCTCTCTGGTCACCCCCAAAACCAATTCTTCCTTTGGCCTTCTCTCCTTTCAGTTCTCTGCTGCCAATGACTGGAACGAACTACAAAAATCTCTGAAACTGGAAACACTTATCTCCCTCACTAGCTTTAAGCACCAGCTGTCAGAGCAGCTCACAGATTACTGCACCTGTACATAGCCCATCTATAATTTAGCCCAAACAACTACCTCTTCCCCTACTGTATTTATTTATTTTGCTCCTTTGCACCCCATTATTTGTATTTCTACTTTGCACATTCTTCCACTGCAAATCTACCATTGCAGTGTTTTACTTGCTATATTGTATTTACTTCGCCACCATGGTCTTTTTTTGCCTTTACCTCCCTTATCTCATTTGCTCACATCGTATATAGACTTATTTTTCTACTGTATTATTGACTGTATGTTTGTTTTACTCTATGTGTGTAACTCTATGTTGTTGTATGTGTCGAACTGCTTTGCTTTATCTTGGCCAGGTCGCAATTGTAAATGAGAACTTGTTCTCAACTTGCTTACCTGGTTAAATAAAGGTGATATAAAAAACATTTTTAAAAATGGGAAAGGCCCATATTAACCCAGGTTATAATGGATTGTATAGCTATAAAAACATTCAAGACTGCTGCCCAAGGTTGTATAGGACATTAAACAACAATCTTATAAAATAAGCTTTTAAAAATATACAAGGGGTAGGATATTGCAAATGTGAGCATTATCTTCTATGAAAGCATTTGGCTGTTTTTTTATTTATATTTTCTATAAAAAGAGGTACAGTAAAACCTCATTATACTCATTGTATGAGTATGTACTGTATATCTGTATGGCCGTCTGTCATGTTGCTGCCTGGTACTGTGACTGACCTGTTGGCCTGTGTAGTGAAGACCCCCAGCACGGCTGGTCTGAGATTGATCTGCAGCACGTTGGTCAGCGACTGCAGAACGTCAAAGTAGAAGAAGGAATCGCCCGGCACCGAGCAGTTGAGCCTCGCTTTGAGGAACGACGTCCAGTAACGCTCTAGAACCCTGGGAGAACCTCCGTTGTCGTTCTTACATACACGAGCCACTCTGGAGAACACAACCTGATTGGGGGGGGTTAGAGGAATATCTTTATAGGATTTTCCACATATTTTAATTCCTTTTGTGTTCATTCAGTAACATAACACAGTGTCATGACATGACATTGTTTCACATTTGACATTACATTGCAGCCTATCCAATACAATCCAACGTTATTGTCCATATGTTACAACAAAATAAGTTTTGTGTTCTCAACCCCTCCAGACAGCACATACAGTATCACACATATCATACAGTTGAAACAAGGGGAGATTCTACTAAGCTAAATGGAATTGTTTTAAGGTCATACGAAGGATCATTTATCTATTTGATTTTTAATTTTAAGACACCTTGAAGTATCAAAGAAATATATACAAAAATTATTTGGTGAAAAATTGAATTTGGCTTACTGCTATTAGCCCATACAAATGCATTGAATATCAGATTCTCTACATGGAACAACAGATAGTCCCCCCAAAAATATCAAAAAGGAAGTTTATTTTGAAGTGTCCTATATCTGAGGGGGATAAAAAAAGATCAGGAAACTATTACGTTTAAAAAAAAAAAATGTATTCGACCCCTTATTTGTGGCACTAAACTATTCAGACCCCTTCACTTTTTCCACATTTTGTTACGTAACGGCCTTATTCTAAAATGGGTTAAATAAAAAATTCTCATCAATCTACACACAATACCCCATAATGGAAAAGCCAAAAACAGTTTCTGAATTTTTATAAATTTTTAAAAATAAAAAATAAGATATATTATTTACATAAATATTCAGACCCTTGAATTACAACTGTCGTACCTTGCCAAGTGTGGTATACTCCACAGCAATCTCACTGAAGAAGAAGTACACATAGTTCCCGTACTCAATGGCATGGAGGAAATGAGGCTCTGAGGAGACAAAAGGGAGAAATATGAAACAGTAGAACTGACTGTACTACTTGGTATTCACAATAATAATGCATTAGGCAGTCAGTGTTTTGGTAGGAAACATCACTCAAGTGGATACCACACATTCATTTAGAATGAAATACCACCAATATGTAATGTACTGCATACAAATATTTCATGATACATGGCAATGCAAAACTGAGAAGAATTCAGAAGGAAGATTCAGGAAGATTGAGGAAGGTAAATTCACAAGTTGTTTCAAATTAAGACCTGAGGCCAAGGCCAGGTGCTCACCTCGTAGCCATTTGGAGTCGTACTTCACGGTACGAAGCACCGGGCTGCTCTCTCCCAGACTACGGTAAATTACCGCATCACTCGCCAGGAAGTCTGTCATGGTGGCCGAGTAGAAATCGCCACCTGAGAGGAACAAAACAACTAATTTAAGAAAGGCGTGCTTTTTTTCAAATGAACACAATTGCAGTGAAGACTAGAAACCCATGCCTCCCAATGTGTATTTTCATCTCTTGGCTACATTTCATGTAGGGGCTGTGCTGCTCTCAATAACACTGTGTGAACTATGTCTAAATGTCACTGGCAAATTGGCAAGATTGAGGGCAGGTTTACTGATCAAGTTGCTGCCCCCAGCTGACATGTCTCTCTGTCTCTGTCCAGAGCAACTCACCAGCGAAGAGGCCGACGTTGGATTGGCGAGACTCAAAGGGACAGCGGGCCTGACCCACCACTTCCTCACCGTCCTGTTCCAGTGTGGACATCTGGGAGAGAGAGGGAGGAAAGAAGAGAGGACTCAGAGAGGGAAGAGGGTACTTCATAAAGCTATTTATAGGAGTGTAACTAAAAAGAAATACTCCACGGAGCTTATATTGAAAAACCTCAACTAAAATAACTAGGTCATTGTTTGCAATTGTTAAGTTTAATATTTCCCCCTTACTGAAAAATCGATTCAGTCCAAACTTGAGTATTGTTCTGTTTTATATCAGGTTAGCTTTACGGCTAACTGCCAAGTTATAAAGTCGACCCCTTAAAGTCATTGACAGAATGTGCCTCTAGTCAATCCTGATGAATAAATAGGAACACGTGTCATAAAGATACCTTTTATTTAGTACGTTTTACACTGCATTGTAACAACAGTGAAGTCAAAAGGTCAGGAGTAACACTCCTGTCAGCCTGCTCTATGGCTGCTACTCTGGTAGCACTGTGAGGAGACAGTATCTCCTAACCACAGATCTTTAGCAGCTATTCCTGCCCCACCGTTAACAAGGCCGTAAACCTCGGCTCAGACAATACGTGTGAATCCCGCTGGGGTGGGGGAAGGGAGTAGCAGAATGCGACCCGGAGGAGAGGTCATTCTCGGCAGCTCCAGCACACCAGCCTTCACAAACACACACAGTGACAGCCGTCAACATGTGTGTTTATATTTAATGCTGTGTCATTGCTCAGTGTTCCCTATGGGTACACTCTCCATGTGAGACATCCACCAATGCTACTGTGGCTGTTATAGCTCTGATATATCTGCTAAACCATGGTTCTGGGGCTTCAATAGTGTGATTTAGACTAGAGGCTACAGGTTTTCACTTCCTGGTCTAACTACCATCTGGTCACACAACCTCTGTCTTTGATCCAGCTGGCTCATTGGGCAGAGTGTTTTGTGGCGATCAATTTACATGGAAAATGCACTCTGTGCAAAATAAAACATCTTCCACCCGTCCACACCCACAATCCAATCCCCTTCACCCTAACAGACCCGCTCCTGACCCCACTGCCCTTCTCAGTCTTTCTAAGGAATGCTGCAGACAGATTGCATGATATGATTTCAACTTCAGCACACAATTCCCAGTTCTCCGGGTAGACATCGCTCCCGGTTTTTCCGAGCCGGGAGGGAGCGGGACAGGGAGAGGAATTTGTTCTGGATAAAGTGTAAATCAACGTCTTCCATTGGGAGTCTATGGCGGAAAAGGTAAATCTTCTGCAGTGGTCTGTATGGATTTAGCCAGCTCCCCAGTGGACTTCTCAGACTGTAGACGCTACGTTCCCTCTTCCAAAAAACACACCGTGAATCATTGCCCAGAACCGTGATGTCATCTCAGCTCAACCAGACTTCTTTTGTATTGGTAGACATCCTGGGGAGTATGAGTCCATCTACGCACCATGGTCACGATTAACGTATCGCTATTTTCCTTTGTATGTTTCCACTTAGCCGAGATCTCGCTCTTGCACACTTTGGGTTGTTAATCATTTGAGCAGTCAGATAGCCATTGAGACTAGGTGGCGTGAGTTCTTTTGGAACTAAAGTAGTGGCTCTCCTGGGATTCTGACTCCAGTTTTCAAGCAAGTTTTGTTTTCTCTCTCCCCTCCCTTCTCTCGCTTTCTCCCTCCCTCTCTTTCCCCCACTCTGTCCCTCGGAGGATGATGATCTCAAATCTGCGGTTGCAGTTTATTCATCAGATGTGTAAATAAAGACGGTTATTATCATCATGGATCTGTGTTCAGTCAACAGACCGCTGCCAACCTCGGTTGAGTCAACATGTTTCTCCATCAACATCCAGGATAGCAGCACTCCTTTGAAGTGTTGATGCAATCTGGAGCCCTATCTGTGCACGACAACGTTGACTTGATGATTTTATACTGTAGATAGAGAGGACACTTTTTTTTCTCCCAAAAAGTTAGGAGAAAGTCAGTATGTCAACACCTGTAGGCATATGCTCTGAATGCAGTGCCCTTAACCGCTAAACCACCCCATGTTATGGAAAAGAGCACTTTGACATTGGTTCAACAATTTTTTTAAACTAAGCTTATTTACCCCATCTGTTAGGTTTCAGAACAGTGCTGGGTATGGAGCTGGGGGCTTTAGATCGAAAGGTGACTGAGGTGTAGTGTCCTACCTTGTAGTTGCGGCAGGTGGGGTTAAAGGCGTTGGTACCGCAGGCAAATAGCGTCTCGTCGTTGCGTGGGACCAGAACTTTGATGTAGTTGTAGCACTCATCCTGTCAAAGGGAAACGGCTGGGTTTCAGAGGACGGCAATGTGACTACTGGCTGCTGGTGTTATCACCCCACATGCAGTGTCATTGCACAGCTTATTATGCACTGAATTGCATTTTGCTAAGTGTACACACGCACACCCTCTCAGTCATACTTCTGTTCCTATTCTTGTCATTCCCATAATCCCTGTGCTGATCTCTATGGTTTCACTAGAGCTCTGGGAGGCTGACGCTGCTTGTGCCACAGACTGGTTCTGGAACTACAGATACCTGTGGTGCCGATTTTGATAAGCAATCTATGCTATTGTTAGTGCTACCCTCCCACATCAAATAACAGACAGTCAGAGAGCGAGAAACAGAGAGAAAAAGAAAGAAAGAAAGAAAGAAAAGGGAGAGAGATACTCACGCTGTTCTTCCCCCTCACTGTGCATTTATCCACATCCTTTGTCTTCCAAGTCAATTTCTGCAACACACAGACAGCCAACTGTCAGAGCAAGAAAGAGACCCTTTTTTCACCCAGCCATTCAAATGCTATTAGGAGACAGCTGTGATGAAAAAAGAGCTTCTGACAAACAAACAATCAGACAGACAAACATCTGAAACACCTGAGGAGCTGTGTCTAACTTTGTCAGCGTGCAACTAAAGACTATTGTTCCTCTCTTACAACCCATCACCCATACAATCCATCACAATCCACATGTACTTCTTAACAACAAGACATCTCTATGGATAATTCGACCAACAAGAAGATCAAGGAATCAGAAAAGAATCTGCAATGCATTCCTATGGGAAGTAGATTGCCCTGATACTAGCTATCTATGGTCCTCCTGGATGTCCTTATCTCCTAGCATTGACCCCCCGCTAGTGGAGTGAATAGGACGAAATCCATCAACTTGTTAACAAGGTCGCCTGGTTGAAGGTGGTTTAATGCACTGCCCACCAGTGCAGATCCACTGTTCCACTGCCGACTGACTGGAAGCGTGATTTACTGACCCCGCTGTCCTCCCTGCAGGAGCGCCAAACTCATCAACACCATGGGGCATGCTGGGAAATAAGATTTCTCCAGAGACTAAAGTGAAATCCCCCTTTTGGCTCAAGACTCAACTGCTACCCTTCTGGGCCTTAAAGTGGAGTGAAATGTTTCCCCCAAGGCTCTTCTCACTTCCCTATTGAAGATCCAATATGATAGGATAAATAGGATAGACGTCAGCAATATGCTAATAGTTCCCCCTAGACCTCTGGCAGAGTGAGGTGGAGTTAGCTATTTATTGCTTATACCCATCCAGGCCTTTGAAATACAGTATCTCTGAGTGGGGGATCATGAAGGGTCTGGTGAGGAGACTGGGGATTAGAACTGAAACTGGGCCATAGAAAAGGAATAGATCCATGATGAAGCAGACCCTAGGTTTTTGATTATGACTCAGCCGCACACTAATGAGCTCACTGAGACCGATAAGAAGCATGGGAAAGTCAGAAAGCCAGGTTGGTAATATGGCTGATGACCAATGAACTATGCACTATGTACTATGCAATGCACATATTCTTAGTTCTCCTAACTTCCTTTAAAATACATACTTTCTCTTCCGACAATTCTCTGCACTACACATCATTCCTCTCATGTATTTCCACTGCAATCATGTACATCAATAACGTTAGATCTCATTGATGTTGAGTGGGTCCCTTATAGGGATGACTCATGCAGTAAATGAATCTAAATACGATAGGCACAAGCAAACACAAGCCTTAAAGTGATTTTTATTTAAGTGCAATCATGTTTGACAAATGCGATTCAGATGGGAGAGAGAGAGAGCACAGCACTTCAAAACCAGGAGTGCACGACATGACTTCTATTGGATATCTGTCTGAAGTGAAATGGCTTCATATCTGCATGAATGAAGAGATTGGCTGAGTAAGAAGAAAACAACACAAATCAACTATATTTAAAAGATGAGCAGAAAAGTAGGAGCCATTGAACCACCAGTAATGCTCTTATGTCCAGCCAGCTGCAATGATACACTAGTCTATGACCCATGAGGTCATAACTCATGTAAACGATGTGTTTGTAAGACAACATAAGGCTTACCTGTTGTGGGACGATCTGCTCAGAGGAGGCGCTGAGACTGACAGCAAACACATGATCCCTGTAAGAGGTCAAACGTCAGAAAACATTTGAAGCCTCTATGTCCTGAAACCCAATCCCACCACACCACACCCAAGCTGCCTGTTCTTAGCCTAAATTAGATTGATTAGGGTCAGTCACAAAGCTCTTTAATGCAGGCTTATTGATGTAGAATGGCTTCTTGCTGAGCCTGAGGAACCTTTTAGATAATGAACCTACTGTATGACAATATGAACGTAACGGGAGCTATCCAATACGGTTGACTGATACAATGACAGAAATAATACAAAGGGATTCAATGAAGAGCTGTCAATACAGGGATAATGTAAGGCAGTCCAGTGCATTAAAGTTAGGTGAACAATACTGAGAGGCGTGTTGACTGACCTGGCTGCGATGTAGAGCATGTGGTTGATCCGGAGCATCCTCTGGAAGTCCAGGCCCAGTCGTACTGTATCGTTGTCTGACATGAGGCCCTGGAAGCTTGGGTACAGGTAGGAGTCTGCATGGGGAAGGGGAAAGAGTAGCAAGCTCAGTTCAGTGACAGTGTTCATCTGGGGAAAAAACATCTCCATAACGACAAACCAGGCACTAAAAAAATCAAGTGTGTGAATCTGAAAATAGGGTGAATTCAAGCACAAAAATAGAGATTGTTTGAGTACAAGAGAGAGAGAGAGAGAGAAAATAGGTTGTTGACTTGATAAAACCCTCTGATTGCAGTATGCTTTATCAGTTTCTATTTTGGATGCCTTTCCTTTGCCCCACATTTGCTGCAGATGCCCAGATTGCAATTTGTTTTAACTGTCAGGTGGTTGTTATTGTGGGCTATCCCATGACTCTATTCTGTGCTGCTAGAGATAATACACTTAACTGTGTAAAATAAGAGGGGGGGAGTGGGAAGCATCGCCAGACCCTAAGTTTATCACAAGAGCTGGACAAAACAAAAACACTGCAACAACTGGGACATGCTTAAACCACCTGACCAAGTCCTAAAGCAAATGGGACTCCCTAAATCTTTCTCAGATTATTACCAATCCCACAAGGGATGACTCCAAACACCCAGAAAGTGCAACTCTCCTCTATGTTATCCTCACAAATAATCCTGATCGGTATGAGTCTGGTGTTTTGTGTGTTGACCGTAGTGATCACTGTTTTACAGCCTGTGTTCGTAATGGCTGCTCAGTGAAATGGACCTGTCCTGATTTGTCATAGACGCTTGCTAAAAAACATTAATGAGTAAGCCTTCCTTCTTGAACTGGCCTCTGTAAAAGGGTATAGAATCAGCTTGATCCCGCCCCCTCTGTCGAAGACACTTGGAACTTATTTTTTTATATTTTCAGTGGTATTATTAACAAACCAGCCCCTGGTTCAGCCCCTGGTTCGACCATGATCTTGCAGAGTTACTCCACCTCAAGAATTGCATTTGGCGAAAGGCTTGGCACACGCATACTCAGGCTGACTGGCTCTCGTTCAGGCAAATGAGAAATAAGTGCACTCAGGCTATCCGGAAGGCCAAAGTTAGTTACTTTAAGGAGCAGTTCTCTCTCTGTGGGTCTAACCACAAAAAGTTCTGGAAAAGGGTTAAAGGCCTGGAGAATAAACCCTCCTCACAGCTGCACATGTCCCTTCATGTTGATAATGTGGTTGTTACTGACAAGAAGCACATGGCTGAGCTCTTTAAATCACCACTTCATTAAGTCAGGATTCCTATTTGACTCAGCCATGCCTCCTTGCCTGTCCAAAATTTCCTCATCTCCCACCCATTCTCATGCGACTAATCCTGATACTCCTCCTTTTTTCCCCCCTGCCCCGCTACAAAGTTTCTCCATGCAGGCGGTCACAAGGTGCTAAAGGAGCTCCTTAAACTTGACCCCCAAAAAACATCTGGGTCAGATGGTTTAGACCCTTTCTTCTTTAAGGTTGCTTCCCCTATCATCGCCAAGCCTGTCTCTCCTTTCTGGGGAGGTTCCCATTGCTTGGAAGGCAGCCACGGTTCGTCCTTTATTTAAAAGGGGAGATCAAGCTGATCCTAACTGTTATAGGCCTATTTCTATTTTGCCTTATTTATCAAAAGTGTTGGATTTTTTTTTGGTCAATAATCAACTGACTGGCTTTCTTGATATCTATAGTATTATCTCTAGTACGCAATCTGGCTCCCGCTCAGGTTATGGACGTGTCACTGCAACCTCAAAGGTCCTCAATGTTGTCACCATTGCCCTTGATTCTAAGCAATGGTGTGCTGCTATTTTTATTGACTTGGCTGAAGCTTTTGATACGGTAGACCATTCCATTCTTGTGGCCGGCTAAGGAGTATTGGTGTTTGAGGGGTCTTTGGACTGGTTTGCTACCCACCTCTCTCAAAGATTGCAGTGTATAAAGTCAGAACATCTGCTGTCTCAGCCACTGCCTGTCACCAAGGGAGTACCCCAAGGCTCAATCCTAGGCCCCACGCTCAATCTACTTTGAGAAATGAACTCAATATACTTTGAAATTACAAAACAAAAACTCTAAACGGTGTACAAATGATGGACCTATATTCATACAGTTTCTTGATTGTCCAGCTCGCTAAAAATCACTAGACAGTCAGGGAGCAATTTCTAGCACATTTTGACAGAAAGGAAATGTAACAAATTATCAGTGCAGCGGTGCAGGACCTCGATGAAGACCAAATGTGATCCCTGGGAAAAATGAGATCGACACCTCTGGCTTAGGCCTTCCCGTCCAATTTAACCTCTGTAATTTCAGATAGTGTCCCATTTTAATCTCCTCAGGGGAAGCATCTTTCCCCCAACTAAGCAAGTCCGGCTCGACTGTTTAAAGATTTTAACTCCGGGGCGATTGGGTCAAGCAGAGCAGTGATTAGCTGTGGGGCAGAAAGGGAGCGGGATAAGTCCACCCCGGCGAACGCTCGCTCGTTCCTTTAATTACTCCTCAGCACATTCACTTCCTTTAAAGTTTCGGCCGCCGCGTCGCCATGGAAACCACTAACCCAGTTCCTCCAATTAGCCTCTGCGAGGGAGATGATTCCGGAGGTGGAGCTGGATGTATTACCATACATTATGGACATCCTGGGGAGTTGTGAGGGGTTCTGACGCCCAGTTACCTACAGACCTGCTGATAAATGTCCCTCATTACACCTGAGATGGGCTCCAAATATAGATCTATTAGCGTGGCTATTTATGCCAATGTTCCACTCCTCCAGATAGATAAATTAAAGCGCAAGGCCTTAGTCTCTGTCACCTCTTAAATAAATGGGGCTGGCCAGGACCTCCTGACCACACGTGCCACTGACGGGCTGTACGTGTGGCCCAATCAGACACTGTATTATGTCATATAGCTAAAATGTATAGCCATTTTATTTCGATAGTGGCAAATATGTATTTGAAGTCGTCATCCTATTACTGACATAGATCTGTAAGACAACTGACAAAATATGTGTACATACAACTAGACATGATGCTGCCCTTTAACGGTACATCAGAACTTCATGCCCCCCTGAACTAAGGAGCAACATTGCATCATGATGGGCTTGCACTCACGTTCTCTCCCCCCAATGCTGATTGGCTCCAGGTCCTGGGGGAAGGGTGTGACTCCCATGGCCAGGTGAGGTAAGAGTGCTGTGAGGGCTAGAGCCAGGACCACCGCCAGAAGGGGGAGGGGCCGAGGCGACCCGGGCACCAGCCTCATGTTGGCAGGGGTTTACCACACCTCACCAGAACAGCATGGCCAACAGCGGGCACACCACCACCTAGAAGAGGAGAGAGTGAGACACAGGTTAACATAGCTACAACCAAAGTTAGCGGTACCATTATCTGTTAAAACAGTCACAGGCTAATGTGAATGACTGCAACAGTAGCGTTGGCTTCATAATGCTCACTATAATTCTGCTATCAAGTTCTACAGTAGCTGTTGGAACTTTCAGAGTTTGGATGCTAAGCTCTCATTAGCATGCGATGCTCACTGCCAGTGCGGCATTGTGATTGAGTGTTAGCTGAACTGTGATGGCAGCCTGAACACAGAGAGAGAGGGAGAGGGACAGGAACAGAGAGAGAGGTGAGGCCACAAGGGCCCCTTACTGGGACACCTGGCTCATTTACTCCCAGCCTTCAGTCTTTCACAGGTGACTTCACACAATTAACCACCGCCCCCACAGGGGAACGCGACCCCCACTGTCTGCACCAAGACACCAGGCCCAAGGGGGAGGTGACAGGTACCCACTTTCACCTAATATACAAAAATATATATATATAAATTGTTTGACTAGATGGGAAAAACGAGTGGCTCCTGTAAGGTCAGACGATTCAAGTTTGAGCAAAGTTTACTCTCTGCATTATTAATCACTCAGGTAAGCTATGTGCCAGATCTGAATTGTCTCGAAATGCTAATTTCCACATCTGCTTGATTTCTGGGATGAGAGACCAGGACAGATGGATGCGGATTGCGCAGGGATTTGTTAAACTAAATCTACAGAATGCTGTGACCTGTGTTTTGGCACCAACTTAATAAGGGCAGCGTGTCCTCTAAGGGTTTCAACTCAGCACAGCCCAGATTGATGTAGTTCACCAATGCGATCCTGCCACACAACTCTTAAATGGGGAGCTGAAAATAAAGTCAACAGAGATATGAACCGCCATCAATATTGATAACATGCTGCCTCATTCTGATTCAGAGGAGATTCGCATTTAGCGATGAGGTCAAGCGATGATCACAGTGTCATAAATCGAGGGGAGGCGGTGTCTGCTCCTGTTTACTTCATGAATTACTGCCTCCCGCGTGTCCTGCCTGGGCGATATATGAGGACATTACTCCCAATGGATTAACTCACAGGCTTTTCGGCTTCTCAGAGGAGGTAGACAGCTTGAGCAAACAGGATATGATGCGGTGGCTACCTGCCTGAGCAGGCCAAACAGCATGTCCCCAAAACACCACTGTCACCCCATCTAATCTGAATATATCATTGATGATCCAATATCTTTGTAAATGCTCTGAAGGTTGAGCAATGGCCTCAAGTTAAAAGAGTATGCTCACATTTATACTGATTATGCAAAGGCTTGAGGGATCTTGAAGTTAAAAAAAACTTGGTAAAGTCGCAGTTTAAAACATGCTAAATAAACTCAATAAAAACTACAAAATTATTTGCATAACTGTCTCCCTGCTCTCATTAATATGCATAGACTAGACCGACGATCATAAACATGTAGAGTGTGAAAATCAAAGGTTATGGAGATGGGGCAGAGATCAAATATCGACAAGTGCAGAGTATTTATCCAATGGCTATAAAGCCAGGAAAATGCAAAGACGACTCACAGCAAGACAAGCACAGTGCCTGCAGGAGCTTATGCAAGACAGACCAACAGATACACTGACCCTACAGACCCTCTGAGGCTTCTGGACCTTCCACAGACTTCCACACAAAGGCACTGAGTGGATGAGCTTCTTGGCGTGTTTATCAGCAGCACCCTGAATAGTTGCGGTTCCTGTTTGTGAAGTTCTCCACACGTTGACGAGCCTCACAGCTTGGGATGGATGTGGAGCTTGTGGAAGTGGAAAATGCTATGACGAAATGCCCAACGTAATCCAATTAAATCCTAGCTACAGTAATGTAATATAAACCAGCATAAGTCCCTTTGATCTGATGCATACACTGTTGTCCTGGGGTTCACTTCCAGACGGGTGCTGGTGGTGGGGATTTGGCAAGAGGCCTTTATCTAGGGCTTGATGACAGTGACATGGTAGAAAGAACCCTATCATGTAGGCTTGAAACGTACTGTATGTGAGGCACGTCCAGTCTTTCATGCTGAGTGAGTGACAGATGTGATGGTAAGCATCACTGCGAGAGCAGGGGCCGACTTCCGCCTCTTTAAAAGACATGCATAGACATTCCACAGTGACAAAGTCAACTTCTTCTTAAACTCAGAGACTCACTATGCCCAAGCCCCATAAAGCCACTGGCTTCATTTAACAGTCTTTTAAGATGTGATTTTACAAATATAATTTGGGGCCTGCCTTCAAATTGCCCTGCTTGTGGAGCATCTATTGTGTTCATGTTGTTTATCGCCTCAACCAGTAAATTCTTCAGCTTCTTCTCAATGGGATATTTCCATAGTGACAGGGGCATGATCTAAAACCCGATACCAAGGTCCAGCTGCTACCACCACACCGAATGCCGCCCGCCAAAACTTGCCATGTCACAAACACAAACACACCACACCTTCTCATAAACATGTTAACCATGCAGCACCCTTTAGGAATTTGTTGCTGTCTGTTTTCTTTATCTAATCAATTGCTTTTTACAGAGTGAATGGAGAGGCAGGCTGATGAGCTGACAGCTGTCGATGGGATATAAGCCACTGCTTATCCCGCCCCACACTCTCTCTCTGTGTTCTGTTTTGGATGGGATGTATGGGATCGTTTTGTTTTTAATGAACTGGACTTGTCAAGCCATCTGGGAGATACTGGCAGTTGGGCCTCTTTGTAGGGCAAGGAATTGAGGGCCGCTGGGGCCGCACATTGATTATCTGACATTCATTTGGATTAGACCACAGTGATGGTTCTGTGGTTTGATGAGATGTCTTCAGGCTGGTGGTTTGAGGGCTTTTTCACAGCACTGTGCGAAAATGAAACTTAATGATGAGAAAATGGGAGCCTTTATGAGGGGTGGATGAGGCCACGGTGTCATCTTTTAAAAGGATCCATTTTAATTCATACATAAACCTTAACAAGTCAATCTTTATGACCCAGCTTCAGTTTGGCCAGGGACCACAGTTCCATAAAAAGATGCAATTAGAATAAATGCCAATTTTATCCTCAATCAACCGCTTTATGCACCTGTCTGCTCCAGGGATGTTTATTTTCTGCACCTGTCGTACAAACTAAATAGAGGCGCATTATCCTAATGCAGACCCACCCCCTCTGATATGCTGTGACCTCACAAACTGAACACCGCTGCAGTTTCACTGGGGGGGGGGGGGGGGGGGGGGGGCGAATCCCTTCACGGTTTTGGATAACAGGGGGATAGCTAGCCAACACCCACCCCCCGCCTCTGCGCCTTGGGACGCCACAGGGCCCCAGAGAAGTAGGAATTGAATGAGTCCACCCCCAGTATACATGGGCCTACATAATGAGGGTGCATGTCCCTGGCCTCTGTCATTTCAGACACGATTAGGCACATTACCCCCTGCTCTTCATGGACCATTACCCACCCAGGGCTCTGCTGGGGACTATCACATCACCATGGCGATGAGCAGGGACAGGGGGCCAGATGATCTGCCGCAGAATGTGTGTGTGGTCGGAGTGTGTAGGCCTTTGTCGATGTGTGTCTACCTCATTTGGGAAAGGGAACACTGCGAATCCTGTTTAGCTCTCTAACCATGTATCCCCTAGCTATCGTGACTTTTCTCTGGTCGGTTTACTTTCAGTGATCCAATGATTAAGACTGTGTAATGGCCATTGTTCTGCTTGATAAAGAACCAGAAAGTCATCCAAGTGCATGGAGTACACAGTACAGGTCATTCATTGATCAATAGCAGTTCTGTGTGAAAATCTACAAGTTGATAGAAGCAGGATGCTGTTGTAATTTCTCACATTATAAGTTACTCAATAGAGTGATTAATGAAATGACAACAGGGTAACTTCACAACTCATAGCTGAGGAAGCACATTGTTTATTCAAGACTGTGGTTACCTCAGGAAATGGCACTCAGTTTTCTTTTCATTCTGACAAAGTTTGACCAACACCTTATACATTTTCTGCTGTGCAAAAACTTAATTGGAAGAAAACTCATCCGAGGAGTGACCTTACAACAGAAGATTCCGTCGTTAAGCCTGGGCAACATCATCCTTACCCTACTCTCTGAGAGTTCATCTGACTGTTGATACCTGAACACTGTCCCATGAGGCACCATCACAAGGCTGACAATTGGCTGCTGAATAGAGACTGTTTTCTAGTCACAGACAACTCTCCTCTTACCCTGAGACATCCACTCCCCTACAGAGTGCTCAGCACTGTATGCAGCTGATGAGTCACCTACGGTTTTCAGGAAGTATGATGCTCCTCCTATCACTGAATTCTCAACTCTCCGCCTTCTGTAGACTTTGTGTTAGATGCTACTTCTCAACAAGCCCCTCTTCTGCCCGAGGGCCCTTTCAACTCTCTACATGAGCCCCTCAGAAAGAGGAACTTCACTAATTAGATTTCCAATGGCTAACCACACAGACACCGCCGAGGCAAATTGGAATTGGGATCAAGGAACATTGGACAATAATTGGGGAACAGCTCCCGCAGGATACGGAGGAGATTTCTATGGGTGATTTTCAGATGACTGCTACATGCTGGTGGTGCTTGGAGTTCATCCTACTGTTGCTCATAAATTAACTTACTGGAGTCTTTGAAAGCACCTATACAAGTTCAACCACATCCAGCAAGGCCAGCAGGCTTCAGGACGTTTATAGCCTCTGCTAGTTTAACTACTTTCACAGTAGTTTTAAACACTTCTTTATCAGTTACTTCTGAATTCCACTTTCAGTTGGGGCAGGAGTGCAACAATGTTGGATGTCAGTGTCAGAGTTGCAATATCGGCAGGCTTTGACAGGCCAAGTCCTGTGAATGAAGTCAACACTTGATCTAGATGAGGGTCAGAAACTTAAACTTGCTGTTGAATAACAACATGTCAGTTGAAGTTGATGGGGAATTTCAGAGGCCCTGCAGTAGCAACATGAGAGCGGCTCAAGGGAGGCCTCAGTGACAACATTCTGAAAGCCCTATTAGCATGCTGGGTCAAGAGGGAATGACGGCTGGCTGCTTTCCTTTTGGTCCCTATAGTCCCTTAGTTCTGGAATCTGCATTTCAAACGGATGGTGGCAGTGTCGTGGAATCTCTCCTTATCGTCTTTATCTGACAGTTGCATGGGCAGGAGGAAAGAGTTTGGGAGAGGGGAGCGGAGATACGGGGCACCATGGCATCCAGGGTGAGATGTGTCTGTCAGTGGAGGTCAGGACCCTCCCTGCCATCACTGCCACTCAACTTGCCTCAAAGGGATGCTGTGATGGCCTCCTCGCCCATAGGGTTCAGACAAAGTGACGGGTTGTCCTGTGAGATGGGCCATCTATTGTCACCCTACGTAAGAGTGCTCTACGCCTTCCACATGGAAGAGTCCCCACAGATTAAAGCCCGTTTGTTAGCCACGGGCAGCGCATCAAGCCTCCAACTCATCCCCACCAGCTCCTCTCTCTAGGAATCATGTAGGGCTGAATCAAGTTGACAGTGAGAGTCAACTAAAGTTGTACGACAGGAAGAAGTGATACTGTACAAAGTCCATGCAAAGGTTCAGTAACCGTGGGCTGAGGGCTCTCTAAAAATGAGACTGAAAGGGAGCATCTAAACATTGGTTTGAAATATCTCACCAATGTTCAAGGACCCGAGAGATGTTGACAACTCAAACACACTACAGCAGTGATACATAGAAAAATAACTGGCACCCATTACTTTCTGTTTACTGGTATCAATCTCTGAGAAAAGTGCCTCTGCCACCAGTCTGGGCCTAAACCTGTAAGGCATCCTGCCACAGTGGGTTGAGCTGGCCAGACTTCAGACAGGGATCTATGCGAGACACAGACACTGAGACGGTCGTCCGATCGATCGGGAGAACCGCTGAGAGCGTCACCCATCGTCTTTCTGTCTACTTGAGATGAAAAAAGCCCCAAAGGCTATCAGCGAGAGACGGATCAGTCACACACTAAGGTTATCCTCTTCATTGGTCTGCCTCATATTCATTATTTATTTTTTATTTTCAGACAAGCCGTGTAATTCACTGGAAAATCCCTCTCTCTGTCTATCCATCTACAGTATCCATTCATCCACAGGATCCATCCACAGTATCCATTCATCCACAGTATCCATCCATCTACAGTATCCATCCAGCCACAGTATCCATCCATCCATCTATCTAGCTAGCCATCTCAATATTCCTCTACTCTTTCTAGTGTGACATCTTCGGATGAGTGTAACCCCGGGTCACCTCATCAGACCTTCTGGCAGGAAAATGCAGATGTCGTTCAAGCTCCCTCCTCGACCCTCCTTCCGTCGTCTCCACCTCATAACTAAAACTGAATGTTATCTACCTCCTCTCAATCTCCCCATCATCAATAATTCAAAGTGTTCTTGAGAAACACTACCTGAACCTCTATTGACAGAAACTCCAGCACTGTCATTCCCTCAAGGGCATCATAATTGGATCCTCAAAGTCTGCTGCTACAGACCCAGGCGGGGGAACAGGAGTCTGTGTTTACGTTTTTTTGTTGAGGTGTCATTGTGTGTGTTTGCTTCTATTTTTACATATTTATTTCAGTACTCCAAACCAGCCGCCCCCAGACCCAACAGCACACAGCAGGAGCCATCCCGTGCATAGAGTGACCTGGCCAGTCTTCAGAAATATTCCCCTCAGGGGTGTTTTAAAGGTGGGCGGGAAAGTGTTTGGTTATCTAGCACCGTGGAGAAAGGATTGTGGAGGGATTGTGGATGAGTCACATTGGGAAGGGCAGTGAAGCTCTTTATCAATTGCAGTAGTGCACTTTCTCAAACCTGGAGGGGGCAGTTGTTTGGCACAAGTCAAAAGGTGAAGAGAGTTGCATTGCAAGCAGGAGTGACAGCTTTTGAGAAGGTTAAAATTCTGAGAGCTTGATTTCACAAAGCAACAGTTTAACTCCCACAGTACATGCTTAAAAATAACAGGCTCACCAGTATGACATACAATTGTATCATAACATGCAGTATGTCAACAGCTTTAATATTTCAGTGTTGATGCGGGTGGTAGAACAAAAAAAGACACATCAGTCATAGAGCTAAATTAAGTTTAAACAATAGCAAAAAGCTGTCAGTATTGACACTAAACTTATCTTCAACATCAACGTCAGCGGTATTCAAGGCCTCGCTTTTATGCACAATATACAAATATGGCAAACTCAACGCTGCTGTCGTGCAGTGTCCTCTCCTCTGACAGGTCAACAATAGGAAGAGATAGTGCTCCCTCCCACTACGCTTTGTAGACTATAGTACCAGCGGAGCCTATCATTATTTCACCAGAACTGCCGACCACCCGGAGGGGAGAGGAGAGGAGGGTGGAGGAGAGAGAACAGCCAGATGAAGATGCTATTCAAAACACTCCTGCTGGGAAAGATGAAACGCGCCACACCAATATAAGCGAGGGAGAGTAGAACGGGAGGAGAGGATGAGGTGAATAAGCAGCGCTGTCAGTGCTCATCAGGTTGCTGATCGCTCAGTGTTCTCCAGTGGCTCTTTATTACCACCGGGGGGGGGGGGGGCTATCCCTGGCCCCTCCTATCACTTAGGACCCCTGAGTTCAGCCTTGGTGGTACAGTAAAGAGCAGCAGCGGGGTGGAGATGTGTCTTCCTGCTGGTGCCAGGTCCCCTTGGGTGGCGGTGCAAGCTAATGGGCGGGGTGACCGAGCTAAGCGGCTGGTCTGCCTCCCTGTGATTAGATTTGGGCTTGTTGAGAGTGAGAGAGTGTGTGTGTGTGTGTGTGTGGTGCTGATCCCCCTCATCACACGGCTCTGATTAGGCACTGCGGTGGTTCTCTGGCTTGGCGAGCCCTCGTTCTGCTGCCAGTGCAGAAATAAAGCCTGTCTATCAGCGCATCGGTGCCAGGCTGATTCTGAAGGACAACAATAATTATGCTCACTGCAGAGCGATGAGAAATAGAAGAAACAAAGTTTACGGTTATTGGCAACCTTGAACTGTACAGTAGGTTTAATAACTAATGTTCTAACATAACGAAAGTAACAATTCATGAAGGAGACGGAGTGTTCTTTGCTATTTTCTTTCTACCCTTCTATACCATGGCATTACAAGGAAAGGTATTGAGACTGAGCCCCTTAGAAACGGGGTCAATTAAGTAAATAAAATGTTTTAAAACATGTATGAGAGCAACCTTTCTTTAAGGCACTGAATGGTGCTTGAGCTGAGGACTGCTGTGATGATGCCTTTGTATCCGTCTCCGTATTTAAGGTGGGGAACAATGAGAGAATGCGACATCTCTATTAACAGAAAGCTCTTTGATCTCCATCTTTCTCTATGCTCTCCAGCAAATGGATCCTCCCCAGGCACCAATTAGATGGGTGCACTGTTTGCACTTCAATCTCTGCATTCCAATTCTGAAAGTTGGAAGACACATGAATTATCGAAGTGAATTTTGAGTGTCACGGTGTTCCGGAGGTTTCATTTGCGAGTGAACTTTAGAGGTAGTGAAGAAAGATGAATCAAACCCCTCAATTTACTCATCTCAGGCACATTGTGCCAATTTAATATACATCTTTCATTCTGTTTGAAGGACCTGTACCATGTTTGTCAGAGCCATAGATAGAGCCCTTAGGATGCAGGACAAGCACACAATGATACGTATGAAAACATGTAGAAAGCACCTAGTCAAGGACTCAGGCGTAACATTAGAGACAGAGTAGTTGTGAAAGGAAGATAAATAGCGTCCGCAATCACGCTGCCGTCACCCACCAGATCCATCCTTGTCACATTACCACGAAAATATAATACATTTAAAAAAGAAGTGGGCACGCAAGACGGGTTGGTGACAACAGTATGTTCTTTAGCAGCTGGCGCACAAAATGGCCGACCTCTTTAATAAATTAAAGATTTTCCAATCTGAGAAGTCGATGCTGATGAAGGGACATATAAATCAGGTGAGGAGCGGCGGAGGGGTTCTGGAGAATGCTCCTCGCTGTAATGGTATTATCATGCCTGCGTGCTTCACTGTTCCTGTGGAGATTAAACACTTTATCATTGTCTTGGCTACAAACAGTCCCCATTCCCAACATGCATCCCATAATCAAACCCCTTCCCATTCAGATCCACCAGGCTGCCACTCTTAACAACACCATCACACACTGCCTGAGGGAGAGTCAGGAGAGAAAGAGAGTGCGAGAGCGAGCGAGCGAGAGAGCATAGGGTTATCAGGGCATCCCTACGTTCGGGGTTATGGCCTCAGTGGATGAACTGGACATCATTAACTTTTTTTTTTTTTTTTAGCTTTTTGCTCCATATATCTCATGTTATTGCTGTGGCACTTCTTTCTCAGCTCAAGAAAGTCCATGACCATTGGCTGCTCATACACAGAATGTGAAGTGAGGCTCTTCTCGGTGTGCTGAAGGCTACATTGTGTCAGTCTGAAGTACTATCAAAATGCTTGGGTTGGTAGCGCAGGCCTGTCTGACAAGACTATGTCCTGGGGACATGTAGTCTAGCCCTGTTGTGCTGAGAAAGAACCAGTCGCTGTAAATGAGGATGATGTCTGTGACCTCGCAGTGCACTGATCTGGAATCAGCCAGGCAATCAATCCTCCCACTCAATCTCAGCTCAGCAGATGTACTGACAGAACCACACAACATTAAGGGGTTAAGGTGCAAAAACAACAACAGCTAACAAAACAGGCACACTAGAATAACACTATTCATGATTTTTATTTTAGGACATTTTTTATTTCTGGATAGTGTATTACAGTAAACAATGGATCTCATGACTCTAACCCAGACCAGAGCTAGAAGGGCACCAGACCAGAGCTAGAGGTGCACTAGAAGAGAAAGGAGTCATTGAGGAGCAGGACCGGCATACCAGTATCGCGATACTCGTTAGTATCGTGGCAAGGAAACAAAACATGAAGAGGATTTAACTTCTTCAGGAAAACAGTCCTAATGTTGGAAACAAACATTATGTTGTCATCCAGAGTCACATTTATTCATTTCCCAAGCTACAGCACACAATATTTTAAATACAGCAGGATTTTAAAAGGATCAAAGTGTTTTTGTCTGCTTGGTGTTTTCATTTTTGCCATGGAAAAAAATATTACGATGCTGGTATCGTCCCGGCCCTACTAGTTGGTACCAACAATGCTTTCTCTAGTCTACAGATTGTTGACTAAGGTTAAGTATGGGCATGGAGACTGAGTGTTGGAGTGTGTGTGTGTGTGTAAATGTGTCTCTGAGCTGTTAAAGAGAGCCTCTGATCACAGTGCAGATACTGTAGATCCTGCAGCCCTTAGGGAGGATAAGCTCTTATCTTTCGGCTAAATCCCAAATGTCGTTAAAGGGGCTCCGGAGTTGCTTAGAAGTCCAACTAATTAGAGTTCAAATCATTTTCGGTAACACTTTACATGACACCTAGCGTCATAACATGTAATAACACAGCCATAACCATGTCATAATAGCTGACATAACTTGTCATAATATGGACATAACACTGTCTTTACACATATTCAGACCAGTTGTGACTTATATAGCATTATTTTGTGGCTGGTTATGACATCTACATAAGGCAAAAACATTCCATTACACCATAGCCTACTTGTCCACAGTATGTTACATACAATTTTCAGATATTGACCATATTAAATTATCATTGTGATTGCACACAAATCAGACGTGCACCTAGCCCAATGCTCTGTTGCTGATGACTGGGATGAATGCATAAACAGATTTCAGGAGCAGGACAAGACACCCTCTTTTTGACTGATGACTGACATAAGGGCATGTACGTGATAGGTCTATCTGGCTCATATGATTATGATGGTCATAATGCTTCTTGACAGTGGAATAAAGTGCATTTTCTACAAGTCATCTAAAATATGATGGCGGACAAAATTGACAAAATAATTCACGACAACAACAACAGACTTTAAAAAAAGGGAGGGAAAAAAACTATTGAATAAATGTGGGTTTTGACACTTATGTAGATGTCACAACCAGCCATAAAATAACCCACTATGTCTACAGTTCACAAAGCACGATCAATGAGTTATCAACCTAGCTAAATACTGTACAATGCAGCAACCCTTTGTTTCAGATGTATAGAAAACAATAAACTAGCCTGGTCATTCTTGACAGACATTCCGTTAGGGTCGAGATGAGGTGAGAGCCGTTGTGTGGAACGCTGCCCACTCTCAAACAAAACAACAGTCACAGTGTGGATCAAAGTGCCGTATGTAGTATTTTTCTGTCGAGCCTCCCGCTGCTCCTCCGTCCAGGCACAAACACGCATCTGCAATTGTTGTCCTGAAGTCAAAAAGCGAAACGCGGCAGGCACAAAGAGAGACCAGACAAATCCACAGGGCGAGGGCGAGAATGAAAGATGGACAGAAAAACAGAGAGAGTGAGAGAGTTGGAGAAAAACAAAAGCTGTCTGTTGCTTCCAGCGTCCCCCCGACTTACCACCCCCCACTACGAACTTCTTCTCTCCCTCAGCAGCCCTGGGAAGCACAGGAGGTTGGTGGCACCTTAATTGGGGAGGACGGGCTCGTGGTAATGGCTGGAGCAGAATTAGTGGAATGGTATCAAATACATGCCAATCCATTTGCTCCTTTCAAGTCATTATTATGAGCCGTCCTCCCCTCAGCAGCCTCCACTGGTGGGAAGGTATGAGCAGGCAGCCGTAATGGAAAAGAGAGGAGACCAACAGGCCCATCTATAACAGGCTAGATAGTGGTGTATGGGTGCCGTTAAGCCTGGGCGATGGTGTCATTAAGTGTGAGTGCGTGATAAATGCACTCTGCTTGTCGTATTTGAGATTCTCATTAGTCTGTGTGCAGGAGGGAACCGGAGGCTATTACTCTTGTGGCTGTGGTGACACGGCGCAGAGTGTGTGTCTGTATCTATTGTCTGTGTTTTGTTGTGTACTGGACGTGTGGACAAAGGGAACGTGTGTGGCGAATGTACAACTGTGAGGGTGTGTAAAAGAGTTTGATAATAATCTCCTTCTGTGTCATGGTGAAATGCTCTGTAGGTGTGTACATACAGTGAGTATACAAGAACACCTACTCTTTTCCATGACATACTAACTGCTATGATCCCTTATTGATGGCACTTGTTAAATCCAATTCAAATCAGTGTAGAAGAAGGGGAGGAGACAGGTTAAGGAAGGATTTTTAAGCGTTGAGACATGGATTGTGTACGCGTCCCGTTCAGAGGGCGAATGGGCAAGACAAAAAGGCCTTTCAATGGGGTATGGTAGTAGGTGCCATGCGCACCTGTTTGTGTCAAGAACTGCAACGCTGCTGGATTTTTCACACTCAGAACTTTCCCCATGTGTATCAAGAATGGTCCACCACCCAAAGGATATCCAGCCAACTTGACAACTATGGAAAGTATTGGAGTCAATAGGCCAGCATCCCCTTGGAACACTTTCGACACCATGTAGAGTCCATGCCCAACGAATTGAGACTGTTCTGAGAGCAAAAGCGGGGGCAACTCATTATTAGGAAGGTGTTCTCAATGTTTGGTATACTCAGTGTATATAGGAAGTGAACGTGTGTTTTTGCTTTGTGTGTTGTGTCAGATTTCTCAAATGCTCCCTTCAAGGTACAGACAGCCATAGCTATAGCAGCAGCCAGCCTCAGAACGACCTGTGGGTCGTCTGGACGTCTGCTCTGCTCCAATCAATACTTGGAGGTGTCCTGTTACCCTGTCTTCCCTAAGCCTCCTCTCCCCCCTGCTCAACGGGCAGGCAGGCAGCCCTTTGTTGGCAGTTGTTCATATCAGCTCTGGCTTATCATAGAACATCACAGGAAATGTGAGAACAGCCACGTACAGGTCAGTGACACTTTTCATTTGTCTCGGGTGATAGGGTTTGTCAAACTATTCCTGGGCTGCCTCATCACCGACCGCATTTGCTCACTTAGAGGTTGACTTTCCCCCCTCATGTGAAATGTGGCGACGCTATACGGCTATCTTGACCTTGAATTGCATCATGTTTTGAATTGAATTTATTTTTGAATAGGAAAAGTCCTCCGGAATGGAGATGGCATTGTACTGCAATAGAAAGTGGTGCGACACATTCCGCACAACTAAGAAGGATATGAGAAGAGTTTTTAAAATAGATGCCCTTTGCAGTATCTGCTCTACAAATCATCACGTTAGAAAATTAACTAGCTAAATCTAAATGGAGGGAGATATTTTTAAAGCTATAAGACGACACTCTATAAACAGGTCCCTGCTTGGTGATTGTGGATGTCTAAGGAGTCAAATTAACCAATATGGTACTGGAGTACAAATTAACTTTTCCTAAATAGGTGTTCCAAATAAAGTGTGCCAGGATATTAGATTTTCAAGTTGTCATTAAGGCAACATCAAAATAGCTTTTAATGGATTGTGTACTTGAAATAACTTTCTAAATATAATTTTCACGGTTTACTTCTCAATCTGACCCAGGTCTTACATTGAATTACCAAGATAACATGCTACTAATTATTTGGATGGTCAATATTAATTTGAAAATAACTCAACATGCTATAAAACAGCTCCTTCTGATAGTTTTATTGTTTATTTACACAAATCTGCCCAACAGACTACATTAGCGCAAAGTCAAAATGTGTAAACACGCAATAAAATGTACATATCACGACTGCACCCATTTTTTCCCTCTTAAATCTTTCAAATTTGTTGTCTGGCATTCATCCAATTCAAATCCATTTGAAACTGTGCACACACACACACACACACACACACACACACACACACACACACACACGTCAAAACATTCCATGCAGTGCTACGCCTGGGCGTTAGGGTTCATAAAATCCCCAAATAGCAAGTGATGCCTTGTAAAGCGAAGGTTGACTTTGCAAGTCGGGTCTCTTACACCATAACCCTACGATAGTTCAGTTTCAATTGAAACAGACTGACATCTCTAACAAGGCCCAGGTATAGTTACAGCACAAATAAAAATGATCCAATGTTCAAATTGTCTTCCAGAGTAGAAACTATAGCAATATTATTTATTTTGGGAGAGGTAACAATTACATTTGAGTCTATCCTATTAAATGACTAATCGTACAGTAAAAAGGCAAAAGTAGCTTCCTTTGTGTTGAAATGCCATGCCAATTAAAGTCTGGAAGTAGCAATAGTGACGACTACCTTCCATTACGTTACATCCCTGTGCCATCTAAAATTATCCATGCTCATGGATTTAGTCTCTCTCCCAGGGTAGAGGTACACTTTCATCTCTGTTATTCTTTCTTCATTCCGAGGATTGGCGGTGCAGAAATCTTTTCTGTGTGCTAAAGCTCCACAGCCATATGTCACCACTGCCCTGTCCATGACACACACACTTTTAATCAGAGCTCAGTGATGGACCACATTGTGTCCTTTAGACCCGAAGCTTTGAGTCCTGGACTGATACAGCCGTGCTCTAAGCCGGTTGGCTGCCTGCATCCAGTACTGAGCTTCATCACACACATTCCTGGGTAGCAAAAAGTTAATAACTGTGAGTTCCTGTGACCCATAGGAGTTTCATTATATTTACATCTTTTAGTGGCATTTAACAAACTGAAAATATACAGACGATAGAGGGAAAGTCCTCTATCCCTATAGCCCAGGGAACATCAACTAGCGGATGGTCAGGGGGCCAGAACATAAATACAAATCATTTGTAGACAGCAAATTGACCGCAAGAAGCCCAAACAGACACACTACATGACTAAAAGTATGTGGACACCTGCTCGTCGAACATCTCATTCCAAAATGAGGTGCATTAATATGGAGTTGGTCTCCACTTCGTTGCTATAACAGCCTCCACTCTTCTGGGAAGGCATTCTACCAGATGTTGGAACATTGTTGTGGGGACTTGCTTCCATTCAGCCATAAGAGCATTTGTGAGGTCGGGCACGGATGTTGGGCAATTAAGGCTGGCTCGCAGTCGACTTTCCAATTCATCCCAAAGATGTTCGATGGGGTTGAGGTCAGGGCTATGTGCAGGCCAGTCAAGTTCTTCCACAACGATCTCGACAAATCATTTCTTTTTGGACCTCACTTTGCGCACGGGTGCATTGTCATGCTGAAACAGGAGAGGGCCTTCCCCAAACTGTTGCCACAAAGTTGGAAGCACAGAATCATCTAGAATGTCATTGTATGCTGTAGCATTAAGATTTCCCTTCAGTGGAGCTAAGGGACCTAGCCCGAAACATGAAAAACAGCCCAGACCATTATTCGGGCAGGTAGCGTTCTCTTGGCATTTGCCAAACCCAGATTCTTCCATCGGACAGCCAGATGATGAAGTGTGAATCATCACTCCGGAAAACACGTTTCCACTGCTCCAGAATCCAATGGCGGCGAGTTTTACACCACTCCAGCTGACGCTTGGCATTGTGAATGGTGATCTTAGACTTGTGTGCGGCTGCATGGCCATGGAAACCCATGCAATGAAGCTCCTGACAAATAGTCCTTGTGCTGACGTTACTTCCAGAGGTAGTTTGGAACTCGGTAGTGAGTGTTGCAACTAAGGACAGACAATTTTTACAGGCTATGCGCTTCAGCGGTCCCATTCTGTAAGTTTGTGTGGCCTACCATTTTGCGGCTGAGCCGTTGTTGCTCCTAGATATTTCCACTTCACAATAACAGCACTTACAGTTGACCGGGGCAACTCTAGCAGGGCAGACATTTGATGAACTGACTTGTCGGAAAGGTGGCATCCTATGACGGTGCCACGTTGAAAGTCTCTTTAGTGAGGCCATTCTACTGCCAAATGTTGGTCTATGAAGATGGCTGTTTGCTCAATTTTATACACCTGTCAGCAACGGGTGTGGCTGAAATAGCAAAATCCACTAATTTCAAGAGGTGTCCACATACATTTGTGGATATATAATGCATAATGTTTGACTAAAACAATAATTTCAAACCTACCTAAACCTTTCAAAGCGTACATTTATATATGATCACGTGTTTCTCTTCTTGGGAACAGATTTCTAAAATTAAAGTCACTTGTAGCTGATTTCCTGGTTGTTAGTCTGATGTCCAACAAAAAATTATTATTATTATTATTTATTTTTTTAACTTGCTCTAGCCTCTTAGGCAGCCAAGCCAAGGGTGTATGTAGTCAAGTCAATCAAGAAAGGTCAGATGTGAAACAGGCTGATGCGGATTAATGTTGACAATAAATGACATGATAATGCAGATGGCAGATGAAAGACTTCACCCACACTCGTGTTCAACATCAAATCAGAATTCCTACACTCAGAATGTACTGTACTTTAAGGACAGTGCGTGCACGTGTGCGTGTGTGCATGCATGTGCGCCCACCAATTATGTAGATTTTTAAAAGCATTCTAGGTTCACCTCCATGCCCTGCACTGAAAAAGCACAGACAAGGGGCAATGTCAAGATGACAAGTGCAAACAGCCAAAAGCTAAAAAAGGACTTCCTATTAAAACTAAAGTAGCTATTTTGGATGACAGCCAACTGTCCAAGTAAATCAATTTGAATTTGTTCAGGAGTTATCTGAAGGGTGAAAGTGATGTAATTTTAATAAGCAAATATGAACTTTAGGATGATTAAATGAATTTAGATGTTTTCCCTCAAAGTGAACATTGTTCAATAGCTGAACACATTTGCATACATGAAGTTACATTCCAAGAAAGCTCAGTACATGTCTTAAGTCAAATGGCAAAAACAAGCAAGTCCCATTACCTTACAGTACATAGTTAAAGGCAAACCTGCATTCATTAATCTACTGAATTTTCTTTCATTAGTTTAATGTAAAACATCGCAAAGGCTTTAGGACTTTCTAAATCTGCAACTTTTAGAGCCAACATGCATCATATAGCCTTCTGAAATGAGAACACTTTCAGTATTTATTTAGACCTCAAACCAAGAGGCTGGCAAAGAATCACCCTGGGAGGTGGTTTAGTGGGGTATAGCAAAACACAATCAGGAAACCTGAATCTCCTACCTGACTGATGTCTTCATCCAGACCTGACCGTGTGGAGAGGAGAAAAGGAGAAGAGGAGAGAGAGTAGGACAGAGGGTAGTGGAGGTCAGATAGGCCATACATAACCAGCCCTGCTGTTGACATTGTAGAACTCATCCTGTGGTTGTAGAGGCATTTCTCTTCCATTTTGGTGAGAGGATTTATTTACATGTCTCTGCCTGCAGCTTTCATTTGGCAAGATTTTACGGAGTGAGCGAGTCCTAGGGTTTGGGGGAGTAAGGTCTGCAGATAGTCTTGTTGACAGTAGAGCTGTTATCACAGAAGGAGTGCTGCTTGTCTCCTCACAGCTTAAGTACTTAAGGGTGTGTGTGTGTGTGTGTGTGTGTGTGT
This sequence comes from Oncorhynchus mykiss, assembly GCF_013265735.2. Lineage (NCBI taxonomy): Eukaryota > Metazoa > Chordata > Actinopteri > Salmoniformes > Salmonidae > Oncorhynchus > Oncorhynchus mykiss. The sequence goes on from NC_048566.1 coordinate 32,149,748, forward strand.
GTGTGTGTGTGTGTGTGTGTGTGTGTGTGTGTGTGTGTGTGTGTGTGTGTGTGTGTGTGTGTGTGAGAGAGAGAGAGAGAGAGGTTTGGATCGAACCCTACAGCATGGAGTGTCTGAGAGGACACCTCATAAAAAATTCCATGCTGTGTGAAGTTCATATTTTTTCAGAGGAACGTTAACTGGATGAAGAAGTTGCATCACTTATTTGGCCCCTTTAACATTCCATGTGGAAGGAAAATGGTCGCCAAGTTACTTCGAACTCAGCAAAGTACAAAAGCAGAGCATGTCCGTAACTACATATGAGGACACCAAGGGTTGGACCTCACATTTTTGCAATAAAATAAAAATATATATTTTGTACACAATAAAGAAAATAAATTATGGGTAAATTACGGGTCAACATCTAAATATTGTTCCTGGCACTCATCAAAGCTCAGAAGAATAATTTATTTGAACATTCTAATCGCGCCTGCCTTTGCGAACAAGTAGAATTGTGAACAGTGGTTTGTTCGTTATGATAACCTGCATCCCCCTGATTTGCCTCCCAGATTTGCCTTTTTAACAGCACATTCACCACTCTCACAAACAGCTAACTCGGCCCTCTTGCGGCACAGGCCGGGGGTCGAGTTATTTTACTTATTCCACATTTTGTTATGTTACAGCCCGAATTCAAAACTTACACACAATAACCCATAATGAAAAAGTGAAATTTTTTCAAATTTTAACAAATTTATTGAAAATGATAAAGAATTACCTCATTTACACAAGTATTCACACCCCTAAGTAAATACTTTGTAGAAGCACCGTTGGCAGCGATAAGGCTGTAAGTCTTTCTGGGTAGGTCTCTAAGAGCTAGACAACCACTAAGGTCTTGCCATAGATTTTCAAGCAGATTTAGTCAAAACTGTAACTCTGCCATTCAGGAACACTCATTGTCTTTTTGGTAAGCAACTCCAGTGAAAATTTGGCCTTTTAGTTTATTGTCCTGCTGAAAGGTGAATTCAACTCCACCTGTCTGGTGGAAAGCAGACGGAACCAGGTTTTCCTCTAGGATTCTGCCTGTGCTTAGCTGCATTCCATTTCAATTTTATAATGAAAAACTCCCCAGTCCTTAACAATTACAAGCATAACAATAACATGATGCAGCCATCACTATGTTTGAAAATATGGAGAGTGGTACTCAGTAATAAGTTGTATTGGATTTGTTCCCAAACTTGGGGTCAGGGTCCCATGTGGGGTCCCATGAGAAAATCTGTACTAATCTTATCAAACAAGTTAGGAACATAAAAAAGAGGATATGTTGCAATATGAACATCTCCACATGGCCTATCTTCCCTATAGGCCTGCATTAAAATGCAATCAAAATGAAAACACAGTTGAAAGTTTTCGCTTCGTCGCTATTTAATTCCTTGAGAGGAAGAACACACAGAGGAGATATTGTGAACGCTTCTCCAGCCTAGCTCGTTTCTTTCTCACTCATCTCCACTATGTTGCCTCCCATGGTCTCTAAGGACCAGCCGAGGTTGGGGTGCATTAGCATTCCCACACAGAAGATCCCACAGATGCTCAGGGGAAAGTCCCACAGGATGCAATGATCTGTGGATCAATATCTGGAGCTTAACGCATTGTGTTCACAGAATATTAAGTCATCGTGGGAAAGTTATCCCATCACGCTCCAGGTGAAAAGAGCCAAAGCCCACAATTATCCTAAGCCAGCCAGCCACCCACCCACCACGCTACGGTTCGAGATGATAAATGCAAATCATACCAATGAACAGAGGAAAAACTACTTTGAGGCAGGAGTCTGTCGAATTACAAAATACGAAAGCTGCATCTGTAAGCAAAATATTGACGCATGAATCAAAAGTAGGCAACATGCATCAACGTGCGTTGAAACATAGGAACTGGATTTATTTGAAGTGTCCACAGGGACTTCGGACATTCAGACACAAACTCGTTGCTCAAATGTCAACAACGGTAACTGTGTAAACAGAACATCTCGTTGTTGACATCCTGACATGTACAGTGCCTATATTGCTGTAAACCCCAGAGTCTCCTAGACCTACCATTAGTCTGACTCGTCTATGTCAAATCCCTCCTTGTCCCTTCTTTTCCAGGGTAGCGGAGCGGAGAGCCTGTGACAGGTTACGCGCGCATCCACTGCACACATCATTGATAGTAATGGGGGGGGGGGGGGGGGGGGGGGGGGTAAAGTAGGCAGGGAGGGGTGTGTGTGAGAAAGTTTGTATGCAGGGGCGTTAGCAAGTCAGGATTACACAAGCGGAGCATGAGTTCCGCTCCGCGAGATCAATTTATGTCACCAAACGGCATGACAACCAGTCCCCTCCCAGTCACCATCTGCCTTGTCCCCAAGCCAATTTGTCACAGCACATTCATGTGTGGTGATGCCCTCCTTTAACATTGAGGAAGATGGCTGTGGGGAAAATAAGAAAGGAAGGAAGGAAGGAAGTAAAGAAAGGAGGAAGGGGAAAATAGCACTGGCAGCACACTTATTGAGGTACTACTGGTATGGACTGGTGTCAGAACTTAGTTCGCACCCAACTGAATTAGAATGACCTAATTGAGGTGAACACTCTCCAGCATTTTCTCACGTAAGATGGCGTCATTCTAACATGACATACAGTTGCCAGGAGCCATCTGTCTAAACAAACGTGGAAGAATCATCTCTAAGAATCATGATGACCTAACACTAGTTCCTAATTCTCCACTCTCCGTAGCTATGATGCACTGGCTACTACGGCAAACAATGCTCGATCAGCTGAGCCAACCAGTGAATGGCCATTAGAGTAGGTCGTTTGCCAGCTTGCTGATGAAGTTGTTCGGCACCAAAGTTATGGGACTGTTTTAAGAAATTAGCATGTGTCTGACTGACAGCTGGCACTGTGCCTTGCTACTTTGTAACATTTGGCCAATGCCATAACGCTGCGAAAGAGTGGTCAGCTGTGCTGCAGAACTCAGCCCACTAGTCACGGCAGAACAGAAACTGCCTTATCATGAAAACTCACTAGTGCTATTAGCTAGAATTTCACTACACTAGCTAACGGGAGTATTCAGCAACGAATGTGTAGTGAGGGCCAGCCAACGAGAGCATACAGGTCACAGTGGTGGGTAGTATATGGGGCTTTGGTGACAAAACGGATGGCACTGAGATAGACTGCAACCAATTTGCTGAGTAGAGTGTTGGAGGCTATTTTGTAAATGACATCGCCGAAGTCAAGGATCGGTAGGATAGTCAGTTTTACAAGAGTTTGTTTGTCTGCATGAGTGAAGGATGCTTTGTTGCAAAATGGGAAGCTGATTCTAGATTTAATTTTGGATTCTTAATATGAGTCTGGAAGGAGAGTTTGCAGTCTAATCAGACACCTAGGTATTTGTAGTTGTCCACATATTCTAAGTCAGACCCGTCCAGAGTAGTGATGCTAGGCGGGCGGGCAGGTGCGGGCAGCAATCGGTTGAAGAGCATGCATTTAGTTTTACTTGCATTTAAGAGCAGTTGTATGGCATTGAAGCTCGTCTGGAGGTTAGTTAACACAGTGTCCAAAGAAGGGCCAGATGTATACAGAATGGTGTCTTCTGCGTAGAGGTGGATCAGAGAATCACCAGCCGCAAGAGCGACATCCTTGATGTATACAGAGAAAAGAGTCGGCCCGAATCATCTCATATGTATTTGCTGTATTCTATTTAATGCCACTGACATTGCTCGTCCTAATATTTAAATATTTCTTAATTCCATTACTTTTAGATTTGTGTGTGTTGTTGTGAATTGTTACAAATATTTCTGCACTGTTGAAGCTAGTAACACAAGCATTTCCCTAAACCTGCAATAACATCTGCTAAATGTGTATGTGACCAATACAATTTGATTTCAGCCAGGAAGCAGGTCGCTAGTTAGCTAGCAAATTTTTGTGCACATTTAAATTTTCATACTGATTCTACAACCACAAAACACCTTTAGCTTTATGTAGAATTAGGTAAAGACTTTCTCATGAAAAAAACATCAATATCAGCTACGGGTTTATAGTGTTTGGTAAGATTGGTAAGATTAACTGAGTCTTAAGGATGAAAGGGGGTTCAGTTTTGAGGATGAAATTAGTGTTTTCTAGTTATCAGACAGATCAGTGAAGACCCTCCAGTGGCAATGGAAAAGGTTGGATTAATGTCTTATATGAGCTGTTATAGAGTAGTGAGGTTTTGGACAGGGCAATAAACTGGTGCCAACCAAGGCATTAAAGGAGTGTACACTACAAATCAGAGCTTATTTCTTACCATCTTTCACTAGAAAAAGCAGTGAAACAACCTTTGCAGCGATGCATGGAAGATATGAATAGAATTTCACACATTTGTGCCAGTGTGTGAGGCCAGTGGGACGGGGACAGTGCTTTATTGCGAAATGACTGGGTGACAAGGTATGAAAGCAATGTGAGACACAGTCCTCTCATATACACACACACACCGTTTGCTGTGACAAGTCCCGCCATTCAGTGCTCCGTCTGATCACATTACATGCCTTTGCTCCCACTGACTGGTGTTCCTTCCCATTTTACCGTTTGTGGCAGCCATAATGAAAAGCAGAAAATGGCCAACCATATCAGAGCCAGCTGTAGACACCCAACTACTCTGCAAGTGACCAATTGAGCACAACACCTATATCCTCTTTCTACATGGCCTGCACACCAAACCCTAATGCATTGTTTGCCTGCTAACATATTTGACAACAATGGAAGTGGCTGGCATGCACTCACTTTGATTGATGCACAACGCTACACAATGGCCCGTGATGTTTGTATACATAGCCGGCCAAAAGAGGGCTATCAGTACAAAGCCAATGCACATCAAGGGGTATGAACGCAGGTGTGTCCAATGTGAACCCTCGTCCCGTCAAAACGCTGAAAATACGGGCAACAGGGAGTGAAAAGGGTGACAGAGACAGAATTGCAGCTGTGTTGTTATATAAAGCATTGAGGGCGGTTGTCCAACAAAGCCGGGCCTATACAGATAAGGTTTCAAATGAAAGTCCTGAAGGGCTCATTTCCACTGCGGACAACAATCACTTCATGATGTGAGGGCTCACGTAGTCAGCTACGGGTGTTATCCGGAAGGACATTGAAACATCAACAGCAGGCATCATAGCACACCACTCGGTGACCTTTGAGCTATAGAACACCAATTAGATACGAGTCAGCATTTATTACAGCCAGCATGTTTGACGTCATACTCCATCTAAACCCATGGGTTAGACTACTTTGGATCCTGTTTCCAAGCCAAGATTCTATGTCTGAAATGTAGACATGAAGAGGGAAGAATAATGGTGACAGTACTCACTTTCTGTATCAGTACAGATGGATGGTTATTGGTTACACCGTCAAATGGCCCAGTCGATCTTTGGTTCCTCCCAACAGAGGTGAAGAATTCAGAGGGTCCGATCCGATAAGTACGGAGGGGTTGTGCAGTTGGGGGAGGGTCAGGGGGTTGAAACCCCCCTCAGATATTTTCACAATTAGTTTTGCAATCCTCAGCAAACTTCCTGTGAGAGAAAAAAAAAACAAGAGACGAACAACATGAGCGGTGTGCTGCAGCAGTGATGGCCCAGTACGTAAACAACGGGAGGGAGAGCACAGCTGAGCTGCAAACACACAGGCTAATAACCTCTGCCTTTTCAACGCACAGCCTCGGCAGGATACTGCAACGGGCCGCTGACCCATGACTGAGGAAGATGTGCGGAGGGGGGCAAACATCCTCTTAGCATAATCTCCTCAGTCGCTTTACTGTCATAACATAGCAGCATAACACAAGCAGATGAGCTCTAAATATAACCAGATGCGTGGGGCTCCACAGGGGTTGAGGCGGTGAGGCGACAGAGAAGCTGCAGAGCTACAGTATAGTGTGAGAACTTCTCTCTATACTTATCCATTTCCCATAGTCTCAAATTGTTCAAACAGCCTACAATGGATGTGGAATATAGACACTAATGGAAAAAAGAGCTGTCAATCATCTAAGGTTGTTTGTTACATAGTAACGCTAACAGCCTACTGGTACTTCATATAAAGTTGCTGCTAACAACTCTGTGTTACAAATGGCTATTCCACTGAAGCTTGTTTATGAGCTTCAGAACCATCTGGGAGATTGAATTATAACCGGCCTTGTCAGCTAACTGTATCATCATGGTTTTACCATCTCTCCTAAAGAAACCCCCTTGCAGTGATGGGAACCCGTGACAGATAAACTTCCCTTCAATCCATTCCAGACTAATGGCATGTGGTCGATGACTCTTGCGCCCATCGCTAACAACCAGCGCTGACTAATGTCATGTGGTCGATGCGTCTTGCGCCCACAAATACGCCCCCGCCGCACATCCATTCATGCGCACAGGGTCGCACACAAATGGCTGCGGATTGCAGGTCGTGACCATGGAGCTCTCCCTTACATCCTGTAATTACTAACGTATGTCCACTCACTGAACTGACTCACACAGCCCAGCGGATGGAGGACATCAGTCTCTCTGACCCCCCTGGATATTAACCCAGCTGACTGCAGCTGCTATAGACTGCAGAGTGACTCAGGAGCCTAACCAACAGTGGTCTAATGCCCCCATGAATAAGGCTATAAACCCAGAACCACCCCAGCATTCTCCACATTAACTAGGCTAGCGTGGGTTCCTTGGCATAACGACCCACAGTGACTAAACCTATGTGGTGAAGAGGGGGACGCAAACCTTCGCTCACACGGTGTGGGTCGGTAAGTGGATGCGTGTTGGTCTTCATGCCAAATGACATAGGTTCCCAATCATGGGACACAGAAGTTTGCTGTACACGATTGATGTCAGTGCTCAACTACAAATACCCTCTACAACTGATTTCCATTTTCACATAGTTAAGACCACAGTGGTCACATTTGGCACAGAGCAGCCATTTTGGAGTGACACTAAACCATCAGAGGCCCTGTCAACATCTGTTGAATAGCTAATTTAGCAGCCTCTGACACATAGGATAGCTCAAATTATGGTCAGCTGATTTCGTTGGCACACAATGTGTCTTTTCAGAGTAGAGACCAAGAGAAGTATGAGCAAGGCGTTTTGTTGTTTGTGCTTGCTTGTTTGTTTGTTTTCCCCAGCCCAACATGGATTGACTTGCAGTATAGATTTCACGAAATTAAAACTTCTAGACGTGGTCTTTACTTTTTTTTTCTTAAAACAAACCATACCATGCCCTGGAACCGAAGTTGAGAGAATTGGTTTTGGTGCACACATAAATTCATCACGTTTTTACTATTCAGATTTTGTCCAATAATTTCGAATCTTATTGGCTTGGATTGGCTGCACTGAGCCTCCGTTTCCCCTGCCTTAAGGACAGCTAGTCCAACTTGGTGTCACCCCCCCAAAAAAATTACAAATATTTTCACATGAACATCCCTTTGAACTGAAAAAAAAGATTTATTAATGTGGATATTGACTTTGTCACATCAGCATGCTTTTGTGACTCAGTCGATGCCAATGCAGGGCTACGGGCCAGAAGGTTAAGGGTTCGCTGACCACAATGGACGAGCCACTCCCCCTGCCATTCTCATTACACCTACACTACAATCATAACTGGCTGCAGATAATGATCAGCTAAGTGGAAATCAGATTTTCAACATTTTGATGCTATATTTATAATCATATAAAATATATGCAACAAATTTCCACCAACAGGTTTCTGTGCCAACACATCAACCAATAAGCAAAGCATACCGACTTTCGCCGCGTTAATGTCACGGTTTGAGATTTCAGCACCACAATCTGCACAGTTTGGAGACTGGAATTCTATTTTGGACTAATGTGCACAGGTATCCTACAGGAGATTTCTGAAGTAGTCTAAAACATTGTGACTAGGGCTGTGACAATACCAGTATCGCAATATTTCTTCCATGGCAAAAATGAAAACATAAAGCAGCCCAAACTCTTTGGTCCTTAAAAAACCTACTGTATGTAAAATATTGTGTGCTATATCTTGAAAAATAAATAAACGTGACTCTGGATGACGTCATAATGATCCCACTGGGCACAGATGTCAGTTCAAAATGTAGTTTTGATTTACATTTGGTTGAGTGAACATGAATTCAACAACAAATATGGTTTTAGGTTAAAAGTCAGGTAAAAAAATAAGACAAAATGCCCTTGATGACTTTTTGCAAATCCAATCAGTTTTCCACATTGATTCAACGTCATCCCTTTTAACATTGTTGTAAAATGACCCGTAAGTAAGCATTTCACTGTTAGTCTAAAACGGTTGTTTACTAAGCATGTGACAAATTCATTTTATTTGATCACATTGATTTTCTTGGTTGAAATGATGTGGACACTAGGGATTTAACATTTTATTACTGTTCAAGTACTCGCATGATTTTTTTTGGTGTACGAGTCAACTGGTGATATTATATTGTGGAAAACAATCTTCAAAAAAAGCAGTAACCTCAGCAGTGGGGTTTGCTTGTAGAAGCCTATGACGGCAATGGCATAGCTTTGCTTTGTTAATATAGCAGGCCTTATCTCCTGAGCCCTTATCACAGTCAAGACACCTATCTCACCTATCTAAGTAAAAAAAAAAATGTTTTAAACATGTAAAATAACAGCATAAAATAGAACATAATGCCAGGGCGAAGTGATGTGCATCTCGGGTCTGGAACAGCTATTCTCAAAGAGTGATCATTTGAAACGGGGCTCGATACGGCGAGTTGAAATATTTTTTCCCAGGGTTACAAACCGAGATCTATCTTTCAATATACAGATGTTCCATTTAGAATATTCAAACTGTTCTTTGGAATTTTCCAAATGGATGAACAATTCCACATTGAATACTGCATGGTGATAACGTATGGCCATGGCATCTGTTTGGTGAGCAGGTTTGTGTATTTTCAGTGTGAAACCCATCTATGTTTAGGCTAACCAATTCTAAAAATGGATCATGGCTTTCACCTGGTCAGTCTACGTCATGGAAATGTTTGGTACACTCAGTGTATTTTCCTACTTCAATCAACCAGTCCATTTTGAATTTGTGATAAAACTTTTGTCATTTGGAAAGGAATGTAGCTTGTGTATTCCATTCGTTAGATCCGTTATTATAGGCATTTATTTTTGTAAACCTAACAGGAGCATGTGTGTGCAATCAGCATGCATGTGTTTCGGGAGCGGTCAGAACACAACTGAGCGAATGAGACAGGGAGGGGCAAAGGGAATTTAGGGAGAAGGACTGTGTGATGCTTGGCTTGGTTTCTTCTTGGTTGTGCCCCGCAAATGCACATGAACTTTGTGAAGAATTTCACTTGCCATTTTGGGCATCCACAAAGCACAATCCACCAAATAATCTCAGGTTCAAATTTGAGCTTTGACGTCCATTCGAGTACTCATGCCCATCCCTAGTGGAAACAATGTTGATTCCACCCGTTTTTTCCCCAGTGGGATATTTGTTTCCAACATTAGGGCAGATTTCATAAAGAAGTTAAATCCACTTTGTGTTTTGTCTCCTTGCCACAATACTAACGAGTATCGCGATACTGGTATAGTCCAGTCCCCTAATTGTGAATGGTTGTGTTTATGCCACACATGAAAGGTAATACATTTTAAAAGTTAAATGACAAATATTTAGGGTATATTAAAGCTTTATTGGTTCTACGTGCGTAAGGAATATCGGAGAGGAGGCAGACCACGCGTTAAGCTTTCCTGAATAACTGGGCCTGCTGGGAGCATATGTGGCCACATTTTTATAGGACGACTTGAGAGAATGATGATCCACAACAGACAGTGCATCTCAGTATCACAACTTAAAATACAGCCAGACTGGCTTGCTACTGTGCCTTTCTATGCCTTATAAACTGTTCAGTAGACCCCCTGATCCAAATGGAATGAAATATTCAAATCACAGGGCACTGTTATTCAAATGATATTTTCACTGCAGTTTACAGCCTAGAGTAGAATGTTGTACTCACTTGAAAACAATACTGAAATTATTCATTGTAATGTTGTGTTTTAGGTTAATCTAGGTAGGATACTTGTACTGTTCCTAAAGAGCAATAAGGGAGCTGCGTGTCTCATGTCTTCACTGTTCTTTCCACTTATATTGAAAATTAGTGCAGCTTTGAATGATTTTACATGTAGTATGATTGTCCAGATCTGCAATATGCAAACTAACAAACAATCCACCTACCACTATTGTCACTATGAATGGTGGATAAAGGACAGGATAGACAGACTGGTAAGACTATTGACCTGTGTGGTATAGTTAACGTGGGAAGTACTCATGCCCCCTCATGCCCAGTTCGTCTCTGCGCTCAAATCCCTCCTTCCCTTGCAGGCTCCTCACCTCTTGCCTCCTTTCTTTATCTCTACCACTTCCAACCTTCACCTCCTACCATTTATGTGCAATTCCTCCCGCCTTCCAAAAAACCTCTTCAGTATCCTCCTTAAAAGTCTTTGCAAACCCTCCCTCCCTCCTCCACATCCTCCCTCAATCTCTCAGATCATTCTTCCCTCCAGATATCTCCCTCTAGGCATTGCGCTGGTTCGCTCTGCTGCAGAGGTGATCAATGGCCCCTGGCGCCTCGGGGCCCCTGGGCTCCTGAAATGCAGGTATTAATAATGCAGGGCCCGGCTGTCATTTCCTCCATTAGCTTGGGGGAGACATGGGGCCCGGATGGCTGATTGATTACTAATTGGATTAATTGCAGTCTTTTAGGGGAGGAGAATGTAGTAGTCTGGAGACCTAGCTGGCAACTGATAGGGGAGTGCATTTGACATGCTGGCATTCAGAGATAGGGATACCGAATGCTGAAACGGGTAGCGTAAACTGTGAGGGGGTTGGGTAGACTGGGGTTGCCTGTTCAGTTTCTTTGGTTGACGCCAGGGTTGAGAGGGTATGTCATTTGAGATACAGGAACATTTGTGCAACATGCACTTGGTAGAAACGAGGAATTGATCAAGCAGCTTCTCAATAGAGGCGTTTTCCATTATTGCACAGTGTGTGTCTGCTGAACGAAATTAACTCAACGCCTTGTACACCAAATCACCCATCCTGATGACATCGTTACTTTCATTTGCTAGGTCTTTCCTCCCATTTCCTTTGGAGGTATCTTCTTAGCCATCGACATCTGGCTACACTCTTTGATAAGACAGAGATGTAGATTAGGTAAATGTGCAATGATTGTTTCTGATGGACAACACTTTCTGTAATCTTCTAACCTTCCTTTGAGATAAAGTTAATAAACCTCATTACAGCCATGGCACACTGAGATCTGTATTCTCCAGAAGGGCCCATTCACCACATTGGAAAAGCCTAAAACATGCAGTCATGTCAATGCCTTTCCGTATAGGATTTTAATTGTTGACCTATCCATCGCACTGATCGCAGACATGTGCAAATCAAAAGTTTATTGGTCGCATACAGTTTAGCAGATGTTATAGCGGGTGAAACAAAATGCTTAATTTACTAGTGCCTAACAATGCAGTGAAATGTCAAAAAGTACACATATAATCAAACAAATAAGAAATGTCCAACATGTCCAAATCCAATTAACAATCCAAATAGCCTGTAACAGTACGTCAAATGTAATCCATACGTAGATACACTGAGTGTACAAAACATTAAGCGCACCTGCTCTTTCCATGACAGAGACTGACTAGGTGAATGCTATGATCCCTCATTGATGTAACTTGTTAAATCCACTTCAATCAGTGTAGATGGAGGGGAGGAGACAGGTTAAAGAAGGATTTTCTAGTCGTGAGACAATTGTGACATGGATTGTGTGTGTGCCATTCAGAGGGTGAATGGGCAAGACAAAATATTTGTATGGGGTATGATAGTAGGTACCAGGCGCACCAGTTTGTGTCAAGAACTGCAACTCTACTGGGTTTTTCACACGCAATAGTTTCCTGTGTGTATCAAGAATGGTCCACCACCCAAAGGACACCCAGCCAACTTGACAACTGTGGGAAGTCAACATGATGAACGCTTTCGACACCTTGTAGAGTTCATGACCTGATGAATTGAGGCAGTTCAGGGGGAAAAAGGGGTGGGGTGCAACTCAATATTAGGAAGGTGTTCTTAATGTTTGGTATACTCGGTGTATACACGATGAATTTACACAATACAGTTGAAGTCGAAAGACTACATACACTTAGGCTAGAGTCATTAAAATTAGTTTTTCAACCACTCCACAAATGTCTTGTTAACAAACTATAGTTTTGGCAAGTCGGTTAGGACATCTACTTTGTGCATGACACAAGTAATTTTTCCAACAATTATTTACAGACAGATTATTTCACTTATAATTCACTGTATCACAATTCTAGTGGGTCAGAAGTTTAAAGGCACAGTCAACTTAGTCTATGTAAACAGATTGGACAATTCCAGAAATGTCCTGGCTTTAGAAGCTTCTGATAGGCTAATTGACATTATTTGAGTCAATTGGAGGTGTACCTGTGAATGTATTTCAAGGCCTACCTTCAAACTCAGTGCCTCTTTGCTTGACATCATGGGAAAATCAAAAGAAATCAGCCAAGACCTCAATTGTAGACCTCAAAAAGTCTAGTTCATCCTTGGGAGCAATCTCCAAATGCCTGAAGATCCCACGTTCATCTGTATAAACAATAGTATGCAAGTATAAACACCATGGGACCGTACAGCTGTCATACCGCTCAGGAAGGAGACGCATTCCGTCTCCTAGAGATGAACGTACTCTGGTGCGAAAAGTGCAAATCAATCCCAGAACAGCAGCAAAGGACCTTGTGAAGATGCTGGAGGAAACCAGTACAAAAGTATCTATATCCACAGTAAAATGAGTCCTATATCCACATAACCTGAAAGGCCGCTCAGCAAGGAAGAAGCCACTGCTCCAAAACCGTCATTAAAAAGCCAGACTACGGTTTGCAACTGCACATGGAGACAAAAATCATACTTTTTGGAGAAAAGTCCTCTGGGCTGATGAAACAAAAATATAACTGTTTGGCCATACTGACCATCATTATGTTTGGAGGAAAAAGGGGGAGGCATGCAAGCCGAAGAACACCATCCCAACCGTGTAGCATGGCAGAATCATGCTGCAGGAGGGACTGCTGCACTTCACAAAATAGATGGCTTCATGAGGAGGGAAAATTATGTGGCTATATTGAAGCAACATCTCAAGAAACAGCCAGGAAGTTAAAGCTTGGTCTCAAATGGGTCTTTCAAATGGACAATGACCCCAAGCATACTTCATAAAGTTGTGGCAAAATGCTGTGGCAAAATAGCTTAAGGAAAACAAAGTCAAGGTATTGAAGTGGCCATCACAAAGCCCTGACATCAATCCCATAGAATATATGTGGACAGAACTGAAAAGGCGTGTGCGAGCAAGGATGCCTACAAACCTGACTCAGTTACACCAGCTCTGTCAGGAGGAATGGGCCAAAATTCAGCCAACTTATTGTGGGAAGCTTGTGGAAGGCTACCCGAAATGTTTGACCCAAGTTAAAAAATGTAAAGGCAATGCAACCAGATACTAATTTAGTGTATGTAAACCTCTGACGCACTGAGAATGTGCTGAAAGAAATAAAAGATTCTCTACTATTATTCTGACATTTCACATTCTTAAAATAAAGTGGTGATCCTAACTGACCTAAAACAGGGAATTATTACTAGGATTAAATGTCAGGAATTGTGAAAAACTGAGTTTAAATGTACTTGGCTAAGGTGTATGTAAACTTCAGACTTCAACTGTATAACCTAAGAATGATATGTACAGCAGTGGATATATTACATTCCGTAAATATAAAACACACACACACACACACACACACTAGTACCGGGTTGGACCCCCCTTAGCCTCCAGAACAGCCTGAATTCGGGGCATGGGAACGTTACTCAATTGGTATCAAGGGACCTAATGTGTGCCAGGAATACATTCTCCACCCCATTACACCTCCGCGAACAGCTTGTACCATTGACACCAGAAAGGATGGGGCCCATGGACTCATGCTGCATACGGCAAATCCTGACTCAGCATGACGCAACAGGAACTGGGATTCGTCGGACCAAGCAATGCTTTTCCACTCCTCAATTGTCCAGTGTCAGTGATTGCGTGCCTACTGGAGCCTCTCTTGTTTTTAGCTGATAGGAGTGGAACCCAGTGTAGTCATCTGCTGCAATAGCCCATCAGTGACAAGGAGTGCCGAATTGTGCATCCCAAGATGCCGTTCTGCACTGTTTACTTGTCTGTTTGTGAGCCGCCTGATAGCTTGCACCATTCTTGCCATTCTCCTTCGACCTCATCAACGAGTGGTTGTTGCCCACAGGACTGCCGCTGACTGGATGCTTTTTGTTTGTCGCACCATTCTCGGTAAACCCTAGACACTGTCGTGCATGAAGATCCCAGGGCTCCGTCCGATTCTGAGATACTGAAACCGGCACACCTGGCAAGGACGATCATACTACGCTCATAGTCACTTAGGTCACTAGTTTTGCCCATTCTAATGTTTAATCGAACAGTAACTGAATGCCTCAATGCCTGTCTGCCTGCTTTATATAGCAAGCCATGGCCATGTGACTTGCTATCTGGAACCAGGTGGGTGTATCAAATAAACTATCAAGAGTGTACGTATGTAAATGGTGTGTATAGACAGTTGGGACAGTATGTGAATAGAAAATTAGTTATATAGGGTGAGCCATGACTAAAATACAGTATATACTGTACATTTAAAGTGGGTTAAACAATATGTAAACATTATTAAAGTGACCAGTGTTCAATGACTATGTACAGCAGCAGTCTCTAAGTTGCAGGGTAGAGTACCGGGTGGTAGCCGGCTTGTGACAGTATCTAAGAATCAGGGCATGGTAATGGGCGGAGGCCAGCTAGTGGTGACTGTTTAACAGTCTGATGGCCTGGAGATAAACAGCTTCTTATCAGTCTCTTGGTCCCAGCTTTGATGCACCTGTACGGTCTCCGGGTTCTCGATGGTAGCGGGGTGAACAGGGCGAGGTTTAGGCGGCTAAGGACCTTGATGATCTTCTTGGCCTTCCTGTGACACCGGTTGCTGTAGATGTCCTGGAGGGGAGGCAGAGTTTCCCCTGATGATGCGTTGGGCTGACCGTACCACCCTCTGGAGAGCCCTACTGTGCAATGTTTGCATGTATGTGCATATTAATGCGTCCAATGCTGTGCTTATGTGTTTGTATGTGTCAGCCTTACGTGTTGCCCTTGGTAACTGGTGGTCAGGCATAGATCATGGTTGGAAAAACTCATGTGTGTGCACGCTGGGAGTTTTGTGTGTATACTGTATGTTTTTACAACACGCCAAAACCCACAATAGAAACAAATCCACTTATGCATGGATCCGACACATATCATTGTGGGTGCGTGGATGCGAGCATCCACATGAAAGCATAGCAAGTCATATCCTGCCAGCTGGAGCACAGAAACCTCAGGAGTGTGTGTACAGTGTGTGAAACAACATACTGTAGTGTCCTACTTCCAAACTCATCAGGTTATTTTGAAGGGAAAATACAATTTATTGGCCAATCCAGAAATCACAAATGCAACTCATTATTCCTGAATACAGTGCAGCCGGACTGCTTCATCCTTTCCCAGGCTGTATCACATCCGGCCGTGATTGGGAGTCCCATAGGGCAGCGCACAATTGGCCCAGCGTTGTCTGGGTTTGGCAGGTGTAGGCCGTCATTGTAAATAAGAATTTGTTCTTAACTGACTTGCCTAGTTAAGTAAAGGTTAAGTAAAAAACGAAAAACAAAAATCCCCAGTATAGAATGTCAGAGTGATAGACTACTATAATGGGATTTACAGAAGAGGTCCTTTGTCTGATCCTTGCTCTTCTCCTCTCAAGTCTTATGAATCATTAGAAGACCCTCATCAGGATTTTTGACAGTATGAGATGTCATTACGCTTTCTTCCCAACGAGGTGTTGTCAGGATTTCGTCATGGTTTCAAACAGTAAGCCTATCTCTACATTTCACTCCCGAAGCCCGCACACACACACCCTTTGCTTCCTTCCAGGCAAAAGCGTTATTCCTTGGGCAGTCGGGGACAAGCACGACTCTCTTTCTCGCGCTCTGTCTCTCTCTTTCGCGCTGTGCTGCACCTGCTCCCCTTCACCCACTCCTCTCCTCACCCCTCACCTCCTCCCGGCCCCTGTGGCTAGCTGCAGAGATGGCCCGCTGCGCTAATTGAAAGCGACCCTGACTCGTCCTTTCCCCGAGGCGCTCCAGCCGATGCCCCATTGTTTTCTTTCACCGGCGGTTGACAACTGGCCTTTTAGCCATGGCGCGCTGCAGCGCAAACTCTGACCACAGCGCTCTGTCCTCGCGCCCTAACCCCTCTCTCTCCCCACAGACCCTTTTCAGGCCCATGGTGAAATGGAGAAACTGCAGAGTTGCAGATTTGGTTGTTGTTCTGCTTCTAAGGTAAGAACGGTTTGTCAAAATTAGACAGAATCGCATGTAAGTGGATTAAGTCATTTTGATTATGGTCCATTTATTGGAGCCAGCAGCCCAAGAGGTGAATGAGACAGTGATGTTAAAATGCTTTGAGTGCTGATGATAATAATTCACTACTTCGCCTTTCTTAGCAAGACTCCCGAAAGGATAAAGGATAAAACATTTAATGGGAACGCTGATATACCCACAAGACAGGCAAATGTGCTTGGATACAATTTCCTTCAGATGGCACCTTGTGAAAAAACTGCAATGTCCCCCTGAAATGAGGCGCGTGAACGGGGAGTTTTCCCATGGCTGTAGGCTGTTCTTATCACCCACACGGAGCAGAGCTGGAGCCCATAATCTAATAGCCTCACAGCACTGTCATAAATCACCCTGAGAGACTGCATGCTGCAACACACTGACACTTCCAATCTGGCAACCTGTGTCTTTATTAAAGACCACATTATACGGGGGAGACACCCCCCCCCCCCCCCTTTCCTCCAAATATCCTCCATTGGAAAAGCATACATCCTGTACACACACACACACACACGAACGTTAACACACACAGAGATGCCATATATGCCGTGTAAATGTATGACCTGCGAACTGAGAGGGGAGGGTGATGAATGCTAGAGTGATGGCTGTAGTCAAGAAGCACATTTCAGTCCATGCGTGCGTGTTTGTATGTGCAGAAATGCACACAGTAGGGATGGTTTTTGCCTGGCTGCCTGCCTGCCTGTGTGGGTCCATGCATGCATTAGTTTCCTTTCAGTCATTTTGACAACTTCATTGGAAAATGCCAATGTAAACATGGATTCTGACAAACAGTAGCAAGCTTAGATTCTGAGATAGCCAGCTTAGGCTCTCTCGTTTCCTTCTTAAATATAATTATAGCACTGTCACACAGAGAAATTACAACATAGCACATCCAAAATGGAGAGAGAACATTGGCTTATTGATGTAATAAAACTAAATGAACAGGCCACAGGTCTAGCTTATTGAACCTGAAGGACCAGCAGGCCTATTTTAAAAACATTAACATTTTGAGGAGGAGATAATGATTTTTGTAACAAATCCACAGCTATTCTGTGCACTTTCTATCTACGAAAGCTTTCTCTTCAAAGTTCACAGGAATGACTCACTGAATCTTTGTCAAGACACTAGATCCATCGCTCAATGGGGAAAATCAAGCTTATTGTACCTTTACCAACCCTCACAGAGTTGAACCAACTTTGGTGGAGAAAGCTAAAACTGCTTGAACTCACTGAGCGATGTATGCACCAACAAAATGAAACATGCAGCTTTCACTGCCTGTCTCAGTACTCAACCAAAATAGTGCAAATTCCCGAAAGGAGAGACCTCCCAAATCCCTACCCCCCGAGCCTTACTGTGGAAAGACATCACTGAAGACATGATATTTAAGTAGCAGTTGTTATTCTGTAGCAATACACCGTTGAGGAAGTGGATTATACAAAGACAAGAGTCAGAGGTGTTCTTGGGTTTTTCTGTAATCCATTTCACTGTAATATGACCGGTAGTTCTAAACCACAAGAGACAAGTCTCAGAGGACCTTTCTCACACACAGAGCTACAGTGTAGATCTTTATTACACCCTGCCATGCTTCAGAACCAGACACCCTCAGTCTCTCTGCCAGCAGATACCCAGACAGCAGCCTCCTCACCTGTGTCAATACCACACATCCTCCCAGACCCACCGTGGAAACCTGGGCACTGTGCAGTCTGGGCAACTCACAACCAACTGCCGCTGCTGTGCAGATGTTGCAGAGCCATATCACAGAGAAAAACACTCACACAGTGAGTCAAAGTCTTGGCCGGTGTCGTTATCTCTGCTGACGTGGATCGTTGACACAGATGACAGAATCGGACAGGTAATCCTGGATTACAGTCCAGACGTGTCATATCCTGGATGCCCTTTAGACGTGGGCGTAACCTCATCCATCCTTCCATCCTCTCCTCTGGTGCCCATCAACGGAGCACCGTGCCCCTGCATAGATGGAGGAATAATGAGCTCTAGTTGCCTTGTCAACGCTGTCCTTTCTACCACTGTGCTCTAAGCTCCCATTTGGCCATTCCCTCCCCACCAGACTCTTTTGTAATCATGGGGATCCAGGAGGCAGATGAGATTTCATATTGTCTGAAATCCCTCAATCTCTGATTGGAAACCAGGAATGGAGCTTGCATACTCTGGCTGCATAACTACGTGTGTAGATTGGCTTTTTAACAGCTTCTACCCCCAAGCCATAAGACTGAACAGCTAATCAAAAGGGCTACCCAGACCCCTCTTCTACGCTGCTGCTACTCTCTGTTTATTATCTATGCATAGTCACTTTAACTCTACCCACATGTACATGTTACCTCAATTACCTCGACTAACCTGTGGCCCCGCACACGGACTCTGTACAGGTACCCCCTGTATTTAGCCTCGCTACTGTTATTTTACTGCTGCTGTTTAAATATTTGTAACTTTCGTTTTCTATTTAACACTTATTTTTCTTAAAACTTCTTAAAGCATTGTTGGTTAAGGGCTTGTTAGTAAACATTTCACTGTAAGTTGAACCTGTTGTATTCGGCGCATGTGACAAATTCAATTTGATTTGATTACTTCCACGCAGATGACGATTATAAGGGGATCATGTAAAATGCTCCTCGGGGGGTGGGGAGAATCACGCTTTTCCTCAGATCTCAAAGCCATCAAACCTGGCAATAACAATGACAATGGATGGGGTGTTTTATATCGGAGTATTTAACAGCCCTTTATATTGGGTGGACCGAACCCGAGCAATCAAAATGATCTCGTCCTCAATTGGGTGACTCACTACAGCCAGTTTACACCAGTAAGCTCACCGCACAATTGTCGCTATAGGGCGGTATCCAACCAACTTCCCTAAAGTCATACATCAAAGGGGAGAGCGCATTGGCTTGTAATTATAGAGGTTGGTTTCTGGTTAGAAGAAGTGGTTGACTTTCTGGTTTTGCTTCAAGCCCTCTTAGGTTCATCACTCTACTTGAGAAGACACAGTATAGCATGACATTTCCTGTGGGGGAGCATTCTGCTCCATGTCCACGTAACAACATGGTGTCAACCACACTCCAAAACAAAAACTTTCCATTCAGACAAACTGAAAAGTTGTGTTTCCTCGTGATGTAGGCAGTGTGCCGTGACTAACGAAATGTCTTTAAAAGTATGTAGAATGAAATGCGTGTGATGTGTTGGTATTACGGTTCAGAGAAACATTTACAGGTTGAGCTTTTCAGCATTTTCAACCTCTAGGTAACACAAAACGTCCTCATGACTCAGGCTAATGCTCTACTTTTTAACTCAGCTTCTCTTAAACCTTCATATGCATGACAGAGCATTTTTCAGACTAGCTTTTCGTATATTCATTGCTTAAGTGATTCTTACTTCTAACTGCCTTCACCTTGTGAATTAAACATGACTTTAAAAAAAAGGTCAAACAGGAATAACTAGTATAGACTTTCTCAATATTTACTCAACCTATGTTGAGTTTAAAAAGTTCTACTAAACCCAAGGGTGTGTGTAACTTCATCTACAGTCCCAAAAAGTCATTAGGCTACTTCATACACTTCATCCCTTCAAAACATCCATTGGGGTTAATGCACTGCTAATTTAACAGTTACTGTAGCAGAGACAGACTTCTAGTTCTGGCAGCAGGGTTGGATTAGCTCATGTTTCTCTCCCCATAACTGACTCATTAGTTATATTTGAACAAAAAAAAAATAGAGATCTGTTCCTCAACAAAAGCAGCTGCTCAAACAAAGAGGAAAAACACATGCTGACATTCAGAATAACAAAATGTTTCTTTACCGAGCTTGGTTAATTAACGCAGGCAAGCTAACCTCTCACCCAGTAGAGAAAGAGTTCAAAAGAAAGAGGACTTGCTGAGCAGTGAAATTCTTACTCAAAATCAAAATCAACACAAATTGTCACACATCCAGTTGGAAAAGGAGCATGTTTCCAATGTAGGACATGATGACACTAAAATGCTCTGAGATCTCTCAGAAATGACATTTCCCCAGCCTTGGATATGGAGATGCCTCGTGTTTCAATAGCTGTTGTATTTTATTATACGAGGCAAGTCAGTTAAGAACAAAATCTTATTTACAATGACAGCCTACCCCGGCCAAACCCTAACCCGGACAACGCTGGGCCATTTGTGCGCCACCCTATGGGACCAATCACGGCCAGTTGTGATACAGCCTGGAACCGAACCAGGGTCTGTAGTGACGCCTCCAGCACTGAGATGTAGTAATTTAGACCGTTGCGCCACTCGGGAGCCCAAAAAATATAGATTACATTTTTTTTAAACAAAATAATAAATGATTTTTTGACAGCCACTATAAACCATTACTCGTGAAATGTTTCAGAAAATACAATACAAAAAAACAACAACTCACCCTCCTGTTCTTGAACCATTGGAGGGTGCACATAATGACCACACTACTCTATGTCAACATGCTGTTTGGATGAATGGATGCAGTGAGTGCCAGTGGGCAAGGGGTGCCCATACACACTGACATGTCGTGGCCTGGCACGAGCCAGTGTTCTGGAAGGAGACTCATGGAAACCAGTGGGACACGGGCCGCCAGGCAGGCCTGCTACAGGAGTACTCTGGTCTGCTAATGGTCCTCAGGGTTTGGGACTGCCAATGTTGGCCCCACTGATGTGAGTGCCAGAAGGACCAGCCTCTTTCCATCGCTCCACCAGAGGAAAAATACTGCAGTCCCGCTGGCCAGCACTGCACAAACACACACCCACTCATAATGATCAAACATACAAACACACGGGCATAGACATAGAATACTGTCCACAAAAGTTTGTGTGGATGTATTGCACATGGAGGAAGAGACTTGCAGCAGAATCTGTACTAACACAAACTAACCCACATACAAAGAGAAAAGCAACTTGACAAACTCACCGCACCGCGTACCTGATACTTCAACAGCAGACACTGCCCCAAAAACTGGAAACAAGATGGTCTGTTGAGATGGCAAGAATCAGAACAGGCTATGTTCCCAGCACATTATGAAAAATTGGTCACTCTTTCGACTGATCTGTATTCAAGCCAGGCAAACGGGATCCCAACAGGAAGCACGAAACCTCTCATGAAGAGAAAGGGGGACGGAGAAACATGAGTGCAAGAGAGGGAGCAAGCTAAGGAGAAATAAAAGGAGAGAGCTAGAGAGATTGTGGGGCCCCGAGTGTGCCCCGTGGTGGGCCATTTCACAGTCCCACAGACTGACTAACACAGACAGGTCAGCTGGAAGACTCGCTGCCAAGAGAAACCCACAGCGGAAAGAGCCAGGCACAAGGCTGCACACACAGACCACACCTCCCAGCACAGCAAAACTATTTCCTTCTCAATCTGCCACACAATAACTGGGCCGCTGTTTATTGACCTTTTGCATGGGCTTTCATCAGGCAATCAGTTCCCTGCTCCAGGTACAGAAATATAATCTAAGCCCTCTGCCCTCGGCTGTAAACTCGCCACCTTCCAGTTGGATGGAGCTGCTAACCCTGATTCTCCATTCACATCAGGGTATGTCAGGGATGTTGGGCTGCGAGCGCCTACGGGACTGTACGTCTCAGTACTGCCAGCTGTCACACCTTTCAGAGTTGATAAAATCATCATGGGTGACAATGAGATATCATATCGCAATAATTAGTGGAATAACAAATCAATTAAGCGTAATAATGGAGCTGAAAGGCTCCATACACAAGGGGGTCTGAGAGACAATGTCTGAATGCAGCGCACACTGTTTGAGTACTCATATCATGTCCCTTTGATTGCCATAGGAACACACATCATTAATTTATGGGTTGAATGTCAACATTGCATATTATGACATTGTGAAATTGCAATCTACTTCCTGGTCTATGAGATACTGAATCTTTATAATAAATAACAATAATTTAAAAAAAATAACAATAGGACAGAACTTTCCAAATTTTAGAACTACAACGTTTCAGCATCACCCATTCTCAGTGTCAAACTTTAGGCAAAGTTATGGCAACAAGCTTTTGGTTTGACAGTTGACAGCAACACTTGCACGAGCGCGTCCAAATAAATGACTGAATTATTATCATTCAGAAAGTTCTGTCCTATTGTTTAAAGACTATCTTGGCAACACAAGCTACTTCGAACATACCATCGCTGTGATGCATAGGATCTTCAGCCATGTGGACAAGGGTTTTCTATTTTCAGCTCATTATTTCCATTAGCGTCACTATCTGTGTAGTAGGAGAAGGAGCTGCTCTGTTGATTTGGACTCTCACCATCTTACTCTCTGGGGCAGGGGATTAGGCGATGGGGGCTCCATCGCAGTAGAAACCTGCCCGTCCCGCGTGAAGAACGGTGACAGTGCGAGTCCCGTTCGACTGACGAGCGGCAGGAAGCCAGGCGGGCAGGCAGCGGCTTATCTGCCAAAACAGCTGGAGTGCTCCGTATCCCCAGCTGTGAGCGCTGCCGCGACTGAACGACCCCACGCAGAGAGACAGACAGAGAGGGGGGGGAGAAAGGAGGAGAAAGAATGAGAAATAGTGGGAAACGGTATAAAAAAAAAGAGGAAATTGGAAAGCATGGAGAGAAAAACTAGGTGGGAGGAATCACACTTTTGCTCTACTTTTTGCGCTCCCTCACCTGGAGATTACACTAGCCTCGTTCCGCTGTTCACTCATGGCTCCGTTCCACCTCCTCTGCTGCCATTTCAATATAGTCCCAATGTAACACATCCGGAACGCACAGGAATTCCATTTGGGGCAGCGCTCTGTGCCAAACTCATCTCCGGAGCCTGTGAAGTGTTGACTAAGCATGGGGGGCCGCTGTCGGGGAGCTGTCCTGGACTTTGTGGAAGGTGTGAATGTGAGACCCAGGTGTCACTTTAATTGAGACTGAGACATTGCTGTAGGAGCAATACAACTGAATTGTGGGTGGACATTTTAACTTTGCAACAATGTATAACCTTACTGAGATAGTGGGGCGAATAGCTTTTGCCTCCAAATAAACTGAAAGTGTCTCATCCCCAGTCACAGCCATAGACCCAGAGAGGGTTAAGTCTCCAAACAGCAAAAGGAAAACAGCGGTCTGTCAAGGAGTCTGTCTGCTGCATCGGCACACTGGCTCCTCTTTCTGCCGTTGTAATGAAATTACAGTGGGCCCCGTCTGATTGATGAAAGTGCCATGTCTGCGAGTGCCTCTTTTACATAAAAGGAGAGGCTCTCCCACAGACTGCAATTCATCATCTGGCAGTCGGATGGCTCCATTCGTCTTAATTCACGCCGGGCCCAGGTCATGCAGCCCTGCCTCAACTCCCTGTTCGGGTTGGGTAGGGGTTGGCGGGGCTATTAAAAGGAGTTTAACCTTGTTATGTACTGCCACTCTGAGCGGCCTTAAGAAAGCTCAAAGTGTGTATGCATTTTTCTGGGTCAAGAAAAAGATGGAGACAATACAAACAACAAAATGAATACTCAGATCCTGTGCTCTCTACATATTCCTATGGCAGTCCCTCCAATCTATATGAAGACAGGCCTACACCGCCCGAGGGTAGTGATGAGGGGTCATTGCAATAGAAACCTATTCATCCCTCAGGACCACCCAGACTGCAAGGAACTTTCCCATCCAACATCTGCCAATAACTCTGCTACTTTTTACCACCGCCATACTATACACAGAACTGTCAACCTCCCCAAATAGACTGCCACAATTACAAGTGAATCCTGATCCAAATACTCACCGGCAGATATTACCCTCTATGGTGTGACTACACACTACAGTGAATCCTGCTATCCAGGGCGAGGTAAGAAAAACCCTACCAGCCCAAAAAGAGGAAGTCTCAGCTCTCTAACTGAGGGTAAACTGCTGGTCAGTGCAGTCTGGGATATTTGGGTTGTCCTTACCCTAAATCCTAACCATCACCCCTACCCTAAACCATTTTCACTTCAATGGGGGGTAGTGACATTCCAAGGATCCCGGAGAGCACAGAACATAAACTGCCAGCCTTACGCAGTTAGGCTTTGTTTCTTTCACATGTGGCTTGGCCTATGGATGCAGTCCATAACCTACCACGAAAAAACATGGTCATTACATTGCGTGACTGTTTCTTTTGAGCCATTTAGTGAATAGAAATGATGCTTTAGAAATGTGTTTGCCTCAGCAAGTGAGCAAATAGCTCTATTTTTTTCTCTCTTTCATTGTTCTTGGCAAGTCAGCAGGGGTAATTGGCATGCATGCCCTGGCAGTGCACTCGACGAGCCAGGTCTTGAGTTTGGGCAAGGAGCACAACGGCTCCGCTATGCCCACGTAATTTGTTTAAAGCTATGATTCAGCTACAGGCAGCGTCCTGTAGGGCTCAACTGATGCAATCCATCACTGCAAATCCATTTCGCTGGGAAAACCACCGATCCACACCGTTCTCTCCCCACACAACCCCCTGCAGCCAGTTTCCACTCCTTACCACTCCTTCAGAGTAAACAGCAGGAATGAGACAAAGCTAAAGAAGGCTGGGCGGTGGCTAACCAGCCACTACCCCTACAGCCATGATTCAAGCAGCCGTGAGAGAAAAACATTGGTGGTGATAAGGTGCTGGGGATGAGGGGGGAGGTTTCAAGGGGATCACATCTTCTCATTAACTTTGGCCAGGCCTGGGGAGTGTGGGAGGATGAGGTGGAGGGAGGGATTGGTTTAATGAAGACTCCTACCGTGAAGGTCCGTCTCCCGACTGCGCTGCCCTGTGAGTAAGCTTGGCCGACAGATGGGCTGAGGAATTGATCAGTAGAGACAGTAGAGACCTGAGCTGACAGACGATACATAGATATATACACACACACACACACACACACACACACACACACACACTTGCTCAAAAAAATAAAAGGGAACACTAAAATAACACATCCAGGATCTGAATGAATGAAATATTCTTATTAAATACTATTTTCTTTACATATTTTGTTGTCAGCACATTCAACTCACACAAGAATTATCAATGGAAATCAAATTTATCAACCCATGGAGGTCTGGATTTGGAGTCACACTCAAAATTAAAGTGGAAAACCACACTACAGGCTGATCGAACTTTGATGTAATGTCCTTAAAACAAGTCCAAATGAGGCTCAGTAGTGTGTGTGGCCTCCACGTGCCTGTATAACCTCCCTACAACGCCTGGGCATGCTCCTGATGAGGTGGCGGATGGTCTCCTGAGGGATTTCCTCCCAGACCTGGACTAAAGCATCTGCCAACTCCTGGACAGTCTGTGGTGCGATGTGGCGTTGGTGGATGGAGCGAGACATGATGTCCCAGATGTGCTCAATTGGATTCAGGTCTGGGGAACGGGCGGGCCAGTCCATAGCATCAATGCCTTCCTCTTGCAGGAACTGCTGACACACTCCAGCCACATGAGGTCTAGCATTGTCTTGCATTAGGAGGAACCCAGGGCCAACCGCACCAGCATATGCTCTCACAAGGGGTCTGAGGATCTCATCTCGTTACCTAATGGCAGTCAGGCTACCTCGGCGAGCACATGGAGGGCTGTGCGGCCCCCCAAAGAAATGCCACAACACACCATGACTGACCCACCGCCAAACCGGTCCTGCTGGAGGATGTTGCAGGCAGCAGAACGTTCTCCACGGCGTCTCCAGACTGTCACGTCTGTCACGTGCTCAGTGTGAACCTGCTTTCATCTGTGAAGAGCACAGGGCGCCAGTGGTGAATTTGCCAATCTTGGTGTTCTCTGGCAAATGCCAAACGTCCTACACGGTGTTGGGCTGTAAGCACAACCCCCACCTGTGGACGTCGGGCCCTCATACCACCCGCATGGAGTCCGTTTCAGACCGTTTGAGCAGACACATGCACATTTGTGGCCTGCTGGAGGTCATTTTGCAGGGCTCTGGCAGTGCTCCTCCTGTTCCTCCTTGCACAAAAGCGGAAGTAGCGGTCCTGCTACTGGGTTGTTGCCCTCCTACGGCCTCCTCCACATCTCCTGATGTACTGGCCTGTCTCCTAGTAGCTCCTCCATGCTCTGGACACTACGCTGACAGACACAGCAAACCTTCTTGCCACAGCTCACATTGATGTGCCATCCTGGATGAGCTGCACTACTTGAGCCACTTGTGTGGGTTGTAGAGTCCGTCTCATGCTACCACTAGAGTGAAAGCACCGCCAGCATTCAAAAGTGACCAAAACATCAGCCAGGAAGCATAGGAACTGAGAAGTGGTCTGTGGTCACCACCTGCAGAACCACTCCTTTATTGGGGGTGTCTTGCTAATTTCCTATAATTTCCACCTGTTGTCTATTCCATTTGCACAACAGCATGTGAAATGTATTGTCAATCAGTGTTGCTTCCTAAGTGGACAGTTTGATTTCACAGAAGTGTGATTGACTTGGAGTTACATTGTGTTGTTTAAGTGTTCCCTTTATTTTTTTGAGCAGTGTATATCCATCTATCTATATGTGTGCATCCACGGTTATAGAAACAAAAACAATGGTTTCGGGATCTGCTAATCAACAGTAAAGGTTGTATTTGAAGTGTATGCACAGCTGAACTTGAGGGATGAGATTTTTACTCAAGGTGCACCGCATCAGAAACACTTCCACTAATTCTTTATCAAAACAGAAAAACAGTGTGTGCAGGAGTGCAGGAGACTGATGAATAAACATGTCTGTGCAGGTGTGCTCAGGTCAGGATTCCCCACGAATTAAGAAAGAACTGTCTGATATTAGGTATCATTCCTGCCCTGGCGCTGTCACTCCACTGTCCTTCTGAGACCTGTCCTACTTTCAGCCTCTGTGTGACATCCATCTTTCACAGAAATTACATCCCCCCCCCCTCCCTCCCCTCCAGTCTCATTCTTTTGTTCAAGGCTCAGAGATGGAACCCGGCAATTCTGTCATCTGCAAAAGCTCAATACCTGCCTGCCGCACTGATAAGCAGACAGGTGCTAGTCGAGGCAGAATACAGCACATGCAGTCACAGGGAGGGCGCCTATTTGTTCCATATAACCCAAGCCGAGCATTTTGATTCAAGCCCTGAGGACAGGGAATATGGCTTTTCTTTGTAGCAGCCCAGAATTTCAAGCCTGCTTGAGTGACCTCTCAGGCTAAAGCTTCCCGTGTTATTGCAAAAATCATGCCAAGGGGATATAAGGACAGTTGGGAGAGAGTAGAGCATCTGAAAATGTTCATTTTGTTTAACCTATTGGTAATCTCATTGTAGGTATAATTAGTGTCCCTTGGACAGTGAGCAGGTCAGATATGCAGGCACTCTCACTTCTGTCACTGTTGAAAACACATGCAGACACAATTAGCATAGCACAGAAGGATAAACGTGCTACCACACCACTAATTTGCCCTGTATTGTGTGCGTTTGTCAGTGCAGACAGTGTTCCGTTACCTCATTTTTTGTCCAGACTAGCAAATATGAGATGAAAATGTATTTTCTATTGACGTCAGTAGATGCTTTTTCTTACATCTCTATGACCCTTTAAAAAAGTCATTGCAAGGAAACAAGGGCTGCTATGCGCCCAGATTCAGATAGCTCAGTGGTACTCCCTGGGGGCTCTGAAACCTCTAGCTGTTCAGAGCACAGTCACCATAGTTACTACTGCTTGACGCTGCTGGCAAATAGACTGACCACAATGGGGCACATGGGAGGGCACTGCCAAACACGCTAAGGGTCTTCACACACAAAAAGCTAGAGGGCACCAGAATCGCCCTTCTAATGCCATTCAGGGAATGCCAGTTAAGGTTAGTACTTTCAGGAAGTTGCCCGAATGCTCTTTTAGGGGAAATGGACAACTACAGGGGAAGGACTTGCAGGCTGGGTGCCTCGGTCTCTTGGCACAACGTGGAATGTTTAATTAGGCCTTGAAAAACAGGGCATAGCTCTCTTAAATGTCACATCCTTGTGAGGAGAATGGGGATGGCGGCGAGTTAGATTGACTTCTGTGAACTGATTGATGCCAGTGTTTATTTACCTTTCCCTTGGCAATTCATGCTCCCCATCCCCGCCTTTCCCTCCGAATCGCTCTTTCAGCTTGCTCTTTCAGCTCACTCTCTCTCGCTCCCTCTCTCACTCTCCGTTCCGCTGTTTACCTTGTGATGTATGGCTTCATTTCAAGTTGGGCTTTTTTGCCAGAATGAGATTACAATCTGTGCAATTGTGCGGAAACAAGATAGATCTAGCCAAAAAAAGGGGGGGGGAAAAGGGAAAGAATGGACAGCAGTAGCACTTTTATAAATCCTTCCCTTTCTGATGTACAATATTCTCTCCTTACCAAAACATGTCCTGTTGCATTGAACTTAAAAGTGGAGGTTCCGATAAGGTGCCCTGCAGACCAGACAGTGCTTAAAACTGAGACCATGGAAGAAGGTGGGAGGAGAGATGAAACACATATCAGAGGGGTTTGTAATGAGAGGTGACACTTGAAGAATGCAGCCGGCAGCGGCCTTTTAAATGGCAGGCCTCGTTACCGAGCTGGTTTCATACCGTCAGAAGGGCAGAGACAAAGATAAGGGGAGCATCGTTAATGGATGGGGAACACTAAGGGCTGACATGCAGCGAATGAACTAGCCAAACTCGCAATGTCGCGGAGGATACATGACAAAATACCACAGTCCATGGATACGTATTTGCGTTCATTTCCTGGTTTTGTCCTTGACATTGCTTTGTAATAGCGCTACTTTTCCTGAGTTATGTCTAGTGATACAGTATCCCAAGAGTAGCTTGGGGTACTCATTGAATAATTAAGAAATGCAAAAAATTACTTGAAATAATAATTGCCTCCCTCTAAATTCCCACCAAATTAATCAAACAGGCACCAAAAAGATTGAAAAATGAACCATTCCTTACCAGAGGTGAAAAGACTATGACTGACTCATAGCAATGATCCAGGGGCAATTTAGCTGTCATGATGGTTAATGCTTGGGTGGGGAAACCATTTATTTTTTACAAACTTTGAAGGAGCAAATTCATCCCAAAATGTGAGATTCCAGATTGTATGCAATGGCTTTTCATGAAGTGAATACAGGAGTGGAGCAAAAAGTATAAAGCCTGTCAAAGCAATGACTCAGGGGTATGTTCCCAACCCTCCCAACAGAGGGAGCTCAGCAATTCACACACACCGACAAAATGCTTTAACATTCTCAACTAAATGTCACGGGGAGCATCTGAAAAGATAGGGAATGAGTCTTATAAGGAAGAACAAAAAAATATGTCCAACTCCTCAGAGCTTCAATGGTTTACACGCTGGCTGCCAGCTCGCGCTTCGTCTTAGTGTTACAATTTGTTTGGAGACCGTCACGGACAAGCTAAAAAGAGAGGGCCCACTCCAAAAGCCTTCCCAAAGGCTGCAGACTTGCTAAACATCACTCACAATCTTTCAGCCAACAGGGAGGGAGAAAGGGAGAGAACAAGAGACAGAGACAGAGACAGAGAGAGCGAGCCTCATGCATCCTAATCCGTGCCTCATGTGGTGCTTGCGGTATAATCTGAAAAAAAAGACTGTAGAGTTCAGGTTTCAAAGCTGGGAGATGTCGAGGGATTGGACCTGTTTTCCATTCCAGCCAGGCACACAAAAATAACAAGAAAACAGAAGACAAGTGTTTATAGAAGTCTCCAAAAGTTCACTTTGCTGTTTTAGTTGATGAGGGGTTTGTGGTGTTGCGGAGGCCTGGTTTGGTTTCTTTAGTTTGATTCAGTCTAAAGCCCTGCTTATCTCCATCTCACTTCCACCAGCAGTGAGGAACGTGGGAACGTTTCCATTCATTCAGTGGGGGTGGTAGAACGATCCGGAATGATCAACCGGTGCTTCAACCTCGCATCGACATGTCAGCTAACTGCTCAGAAGCAGAATCATTTGACTCTACAAGTTGGTCTCGTCTTTCGCTCTACCCAAACGGATCCCACAGGCGCTGAAAACCACTCTATATGCAAGACAATGTTCTTCTGTATCGGAGAGTCCACACATTTTCTGTTTTGAGGGTTGTTCCCTTCCCTTGGTAGTCGCAATTTTACTTGTTCTAATTTTGAATCAAATTGGCTTGCATACATTTTTCATTGCCTAGCCCACACTGGTATAAAGGGCCATGAGCAAGAACCAATGACTGTTACAAAGTTATCCCTATCTCAGATAAATATCAATCAGCTCTTGGTGGCATTCAGCTGGTCCTGTAAAAACAGTGTCTGCAGGTGTTTTGGCTCGCTCAAGAACCAGGCGCTAATGTTGAACATGCAATCAAACTTCAATGTGTTTTAAGCATCAAATTCAGTGAATGGCAACGTGGTGAAAAGCCCCTTCTCTTGGCTGACATGGCTGATTTAAATATCAAAACATGATGTAAAACGGTGATTAAAACTCAATTATAGCACACCGATGAAAAGTCAATTAGCGCTTTAGAGGCTGGGAACAGGCAGTTCCCAATGTGAGGATAGAGGGAGAAGAGAAAAGAAATGAGAGAGATAGAGAAAAGGGCTGGAGGAGTGAGTCGGAGAGAAGAAAAACCAAGAGACCGATACAGTCGCTGAGGGAGCGACAGAGAGCAGCAGTGAATGAGTCCGATAAACACAGCCTCTTGAATTCTGGAGTCAGACTGCGAGCACAATTTACAGTAGAAAAGGATTTATGTCAGTCCCTTCACAAACCATCCATAAATTATGACCAATTTGCATCAGGAGGCGTTCAATTAAGAGCCCAATCCATTGTGGGACAAGCGGGGGCCTTTTCTGATGAGGGCCCCAAAAAACAAAGGCCCCTTATTCAAATAACTCCATTATACAGTCCCTGAGCTTCCCTCCAGGCCAGGTTCATTCTGATTGATCCTGCATTACTTATTTATGCACCCGTAATGACTGTTGAATATTTTAAAAAAAGATGGAGAGAGGGAGGGGAGGAAAGCTCAGGCTTGGTGCCATGCTGGGCTTCTTGATCACAAGTCTGGAGCCCGCAGGGGAGCGGTGTTTAAATACAGTAGTGGTGACACACCGGCGCAGGAGCCCCGTCGCCATGGGAGAGCAGACTGAGGTTTAACAGCATATGTGGCACAAATCAGCCGTCACATAGAGCCCCTTTCATGGCAAACCAGCCTGCGTCCCCATGGACTGCCCCACCGGAAAATAAATACATAGAAATGAATATGCGGCAGTAGTGCTGCTTAACCCGTCGCATTAATTATTGAAATATGGCTGAAATTAGTGATACACACAAAGCTCTCGTGCTGAGGATTTTTTTAAGAGGGTAATGAGAGGGTTAGGACAAGAGGAGATCATTTCAGAGAGCTGCCAACCTGGGGCTGACATGCTTCAAGTGGATATCTTTTGAAGTGTTTGGCTGCCTTTTAAACAGTCCATGGAGTGGAGGAATATTTCAGGAAAGCTGAGAAAAGCACCACAGCACACATTGCATTTGCTTGTTACTCAAGATATTTGGCAGAATCCAAGATGTCATACACACATACAAGCATGCATACACACACACACACAAAGTCCACACAGGGCAATCAACTGATGCACGCACCCCCAGCAGGACTCCGGCACACACACACTCACTCAATCGTCACCCAGTGAAAACAACCACAGGGTGAAATGTTTACTCTGAGCATTTTTCTCAAGATCTGAGGCCTGGAAAGGTCTGGGAATTCAGAACAGTGTTATCTGAAGAAAAAGTATAGGATATCAATTAGGGTCACTGACAGTGCATGGTCCTGACAGTCAGCAGTTTCAACTGTACTCTCGCCAGCAGCGCCAATGGCCATTGCCTCATCTGTGTGTGTGTGTGTGTGTGTGTGTGTGTGTGTGTGTGTGTGTGTGGTTAATAGAGAATGAAACACTCAATGGGCATGAATCACAAATAGAGCAAGCCTCAAAAGCTGTCCTCCCTCCACATTAGTCTGTGATTGTTTTCTTGTAATGCTGGGATTATTCTTTGCTTCTCTTGGTATTTTTGAGATGGTGTGTGGGTGTATAAGACATGTGAGTGTATTTACATGCAAATTAGTTATTCCCTCCACTCTGTTTTTGTGTGTGTGCAAATTTTAAGCCACCACCCAATTACCTCAGGGGACCAGACTTGATAGAGCACGAAATGGTTGGCTTTTGGCAAAGTCCATCCAGAACCCACAAGGAAGAGTCATCCAAGGATTCAAGCTGTTTATATTACTCTACAGAAAATTGCATCAGCTTCATTCATCATGGTTTGGGCATTAGTCAAGGCAATACCAGCAGAAAGCTGCATAGGCATCAGCTGAATAAGGTTCATGGCTTATCTGGAATCTCCTAAATGGGGTGAGTGCACAGAGAGGACAACACAGTGCACATGTTTTTATTCAGCCTTCACCTCATTACTGCAATAACAATAATCATAGACCCTGGGTGTTGTGGTGAAAACCTGGAGCCATCGCTAAAATGATTTAGCAGAGACCAGATTCCCGGCGGTCAATGCCTTGGAAACCCTGCGTGAGCGCCCATAAAGGAAAGCTTTTAGGAGTAGAGTCGACTCTCGGCCAGGGTGCTCTAACATGTTCCCGCAGCATTACCATTTAAAAAAAAGGGAGGAGAGGAACACACCAGGAGAGAAAGAAAATGACACGAGAGAAAGAGAGACGGAGAAAATAGGGGGGGGGGGGGGGGGGGGGGGACTGTGTTTTTCATCCCACTGACTTCTGGGAACCTATAGAATACAGGCCCAGTCCAATCCAACAATTTTTTACTGTATCTTGTGTGCGTTTCAAAGTTCCCGTTTTACCTCTTTGAAAGGTGCGAACACGCAGGTGTGATCATTCTACAGTGATCCCTGCAGCGTACGCTCAAACCAGTGTGATTAGAACATCTCTTTAGAACGTCCAGTTACGATTGACGCAACAGTCAGACTTTGAGCTGACCACACTTTTTTCACAGAAACATTTTTGCACAAACACAGTCTTTACAATGTTATGTCCTCAATGTGAGCAGTTTATTTTGGGATGCAATGTTCAGACATTCACAGAAGTAGTGACGGCATAACACAATTCTCATCCAAACCGGAAGATGTAGGCCACATTAGTCCTAGTGCTGAGGAAAGAATGACCTAACCCAAGCGGTTATATTTAGCTAACTCTCGCCTGACAGAAACCATAATATGAATTAGTTAATAGCAATTACTATTTACAATTCATCACACCACGGGTGAGCTTACTAGTGATCAAAATAATTGAGTAAAACCCTTTCTAAAAGTCTAAAGTAATCTGACAATGGGTAGTTTGTGCGCGCCGCCATGTTTTTTTTCCCCCCACGTCAACCAAAGATAAGAGGTGGCAATATGAGTTGGGTCTGTTTGCAGTATGCATGTTGAAGTGGGTGTGATAACTTAGTCCCTTAGGGAAGTTTACTTGAAAGACGAGTGAACCATCCCTTCACCTCATTTTGTTATAACATCTTTAGTCTGACAGACGTTTACGTGACAACCAGAATGCATTGTTTGATGTCAACAAACATGGTGCCACACATAGCTGGCAAATAGCTTAGCATTAGCTCATCATAAATCAGTACAACCTTCAAAAAAAGTGTATAAGAATGCAAGAACCAGAATGCATGATTTGCCACCCGTACTTGAAAACATCTGAATACAACAGTAAATGCATTATGCTCCATACATAAATACAGTGTGCTACAGTAGAAACAACAACATGATATACATAAACTATAATGATAACGTAATAAGGCACTTACTTTGATAGGAACACACACATGTCCAAAGCTATCATTAGTAAGGAAAACATCAATGAAGGCCATGCGGGTACCAGGGGGAAAAACGTTCTGTTCTGACTAAAAATACGGAAATGTCTGCATCCTTGATCTGGGTAAACACTAGGATGTGCTTGGGCTCTTGAAGAGAGAAGTTTGTCCGGCTCAGTAATGTCTCAATTGTACACAACAGTGAAATGGGTTACTTCTATGTGAATTAATTAAGTGATAATGCCAAAGAAGCCGGTGTTTGGAGGATATATTGGCACTGGTGTTGTTAGGCCCGAAACAATGTTGAGGGCCGGCAAACCAAATAAATATATCCTCCAAACACCAGTTGAGGGCATTATCACTTTTATACAACGGGTTACGAACATATTAAAATAATTATTGACATATTTTCATTAAAAACTTTATTTTGATGAATTGATTCATACTATTTCATCCTTGCACAAGATATAGTCCCGAAACAAAACTTGGGTTGCTACCCAAGCCAGCTGGTCGTTCATTCTATAGGTTTGGTTGCCAGAGACGTGACCCAGTCGTTTAGTCTTTTTGTTCTGTATGTATGGAAGCAACCCAGTCGTTCATTCTAAATGGTCCATTGCCATACTGGCTGGCAACATTCTTATGCCTTGCTTGCTAGCTAGCCAACTACGGCTAACTTACAGTCACGTCAAACAGTGCAGCCAGAATAACAGTAGCTGCGTTTGTTTAAGCTGTTTTCTAGTGACATTTATTTGGATACATCCGTAACAATGAGCTAATGAGGCACGATTTCGCCTGGCATAGAAAATGTGCTCTCTCGTTAGGACACTGCTGTTCAGAGGAGCTAGCCAACAACACAGCTAACACAATAACTTTAAACTGAAGCTGGGAAGACTGAAAACTAGCTGCACTTTGTTTTGTTCACCTTTTTTTCATTTGACATTTCTTTGTATATATACATATATCCATAAAAATGACACCAGCTGACTCACGATTTCGACTGGCTGTGAAAGATGCCTGTCCCTTTCTCATCCTGACTACCGACCCCTACACTTTCATTACTATGGGACAGCTGGAGATCAAATTTGAATATTGAAACCATGTTGCAAATGTCAGAGAGACAGGCAGCAAGGTTTATACAAATCTACACTGTTAAAAACTAAATGTTAGTCTAAAAGAAATGTGAGAATGTCTAGATGCTTTTTATAGTGAAGATCAAGTTGATAACTTCCCTGCCTGTGCTGACAAACAGTGGATTGCGCAGTCAGATGGAACAGAGTAAATAGGCATTTTAACGTCATAGATTTAGCAGGTGGTAACTTGTGAAATAGACACCAGCTGGAATGCACTTTTAACCAATCAGCATTAGACCCACCTGTACGATAATGAGGCGGAACACACCTCAATTCAAACTGTTAGAAAATAAAAGCTTTTAGAAAATAATTTGAAATTGACAAGTTGAAACATAGCCCATAGATAATTAGCAGGCAGTGTGCCTTGGTTTGATGGCAGTGCAGGTAAACTGTCCTGCTGCATAACAATCACATTTTGGAACAGTTTGTGCATTCTGACATCACCCGCATGAAAAGAAAAACTCACACTGGGGCAACCGTTGGAGATATTTGGAACTCCCACGTGAAAGGTGCATTCAAACATTTGACTGGAAATGGAGGAAAAAAATTCTGAGATCTGTAGCAGAACCACTTAAACGGTCTCTCAAACTTTCCTTGCCAGGTTGAAATGGCACTGTTAGCTGAGCTCTGTTCTGTTCTTCCGATCCAATCTATACACCGTTCACCACTGCATTGTAGCCAGGACTGGTGGGAAGTGTTTTGAGATGGTGTGAAGAGTCCTGCATCCGCAGTAGACCGGTGTTATCGATTTCTCAACCTCTTCACACTCTCTAAGAGACACTGGGAAGGGCAAAACATTGAGTGTAGGGAACTCCTCTCAATGAGTCACACACATCTGTGTGTTGGTGCCATCATTTAGCTAGTTTTTCTGAGAACTGGTTGGTCCTGGTTGGTCTCCTCCACCCCAGGACAGGTGCCTGCAAGCAGGTAGTGACACCTGTTTCCACTTGCTATTATTGGGCGTTCTCCACCAGCAGTTCCACCCGCTTTTCTTTTTAGTTGTTCAATGAGTTCCACCCATTCAACAGCTGGATGCAGGCACCCACACATACACACTCACTGACAGATCGAGAACAGCTATTTCACGACACACTGAAGCACAAACGCTATCCATAAAGACTGAGGAATGGCTGTGGCTAATTGTTTCACTGGTCTAAGCGAAACAACTTTGCTTGTTTTTTTTCCCCTAAATCCCTTGGGATTCAGTTTTGGGTACGGCTGTAATGGAAAAAGGTGACGTTTCTCACATACAGTAAATAAAATGCCAAAACCCATTCTATGGAATAAGCACAAGCAACATATCTCCGAAAAAAAGGCGATCGTAACTGGGAATCAGATAACCTTGGGGAAAGTGTCCCCCGTCTACCTGCTCTGCCCAATGGCCAACTCTTGACAGCTTGATCCCATGTTCTATAGCTTCATGCACTGGAGGAGGCCAGGAGTCAAAGACCGAACAAAACCTCTGCAAAAGTGTGCTTAACAGGGCAATCTGAGAGTAACGTAATTGAAGTTCTCCACAGAGAGTGGAGAATCTCCATGGAAAACCAGCTTGCGGCAATTGAAAGCCTTTTGTTTGGAGGACATTAGGTATGGTGCCATTTTGGAAGTAATTTCCTTCAGAAGTGTGAAAAACCCTGCTTACATTCTGCACCTCACTTACATACTCTGATCTGCAAGGTAATCATGGCAGCCACACAGTGAAAGAAATCCTTAGCGGTGGGTGATAAAGGCTGGGAGATTGTCAGTAGGCAGCATAACTTCCGAGCTGCTTGTTTCAGCAGTAATTATGGAGAGGGAACGGTATACTGTGGCTGGTGCTAAAGAGCTTACAAAGCCTTTTGCTTGTGATGCAATGTCAACGAGCTACTGGAGGGAAGTCAATCGAATAAGTAAAAGTGACTATTAAGCCAAACAAAATGTCTTAAACAAAGACATAAGTGTTGGAGGGATGCAGAGGGTGGGAGGCAGGGGAAAGAGATGTGTTCAGAAGACTATGAATAGGGATGAGATTGGAGAGCACACCGCATCAGTGAACCAATCACAGGCATATTGAAAAATCTGGAGAGAGTGGAGATAAGGAAGGAGAAAAAGAAAGGAAGAGAAGATGGGAATAAATAATGGAGTGGATGAGAGGGCTAGCATAGTCACGGGAGCAGGTGATTGAAAATAACCACCAACAGGATGAACAGATTGACAGAGATATGCTGACAGAGAGCAAGGCTCTGTGTGTGTGTGTGTGTGTGTGTGTGTAAGGGGTTGCAGGTTGCTCCATCCTAATACCCATCACAATGTACATGGAATCTATCACCTCCCTCACCCCCCTGGTCTGCCCTAAGTAATCTCCTTTTCCCCTCCACCTCTTCATCTGCCCTCGTCTCATCAGTCTGCACTCATCCTCCTCTCTCTGTGTCATACAGGTGCTCGTAAGGAGGGCGCTTAACCCCTCTCTCAGGCTTGACCTGGCAGATATGGAAGGAGGGTGCTGGTGGAGCATGGTAGCAGCGGTAGGTACACAGTGTACAGTACCTATAGAGTCTACACCCCCCTTGGATTTCTTCACATTTTATGTTACAAAGTGAGATTAAAATAGTAATTGTATGTAATTGTAAATGTAATTGTCATTTTTCTGTCAACAATCTACTCAAAACATCAAAGTGAAGATTAATATATATATATATATATATACATACATACATACATTTTCAGCAAACTTAACGTGTGGAAATATTTGTATGAACATAAGATTCAACAACTGAGACAAACTGAACAAGTTCAACAAACATGTGACTAACAAATGGAATAATGTGTCCCTGAACAAGGAGGGGGGGGGGGGGGGGGGGTCAAAATCAAAAGTCACAGTCAGTATCTGGTGTGGCCACCAGCTGCATTAAGTACTGCAGTGCATCTCCTCCTCATGGACTGCACCAGATTTGCCAGTTCTTGCTGTGATGTTACCCCACTCTTCCACCAAGGCACCTGCATGTTCCCGGACATTTCTGGGGGGGAATGGCCCTAGCCCTCACCCTCCGATCCAACTTGTCCCAGACGTGCTCAATGGGATTGAGATCCGGGCTCTTCGTTGGCCATGGCAGAACACTGACATTCCCATCTTGCAGGAATTCACGTGCAGACCGAGCAGCATGGCTGGTGGCATTGTCATGCTGGAGGGTCTTGTCAGGATGAGCCTGCAGGAAGGGTACCACATGAGGGAGGAGGTGGTCTTTCCTGTAATGCACAGAGTTGAGATTGCCTGCAATGACAACAAGCTCAGTCCGATGATGCTGTGACACACCACGACGGACCCTCCACCTCCAAAATCGATCCCACTCCAGAGTACAGGCCTCGGTGTAACGCTCATTCCTTCATCAATAAATGCGAATCCGACCATCACCCCTGGTGAGGACAAAACCATGACTCGTCAGTGAAGAGCACTTTTTGCCAGTCCTGTCTGGTGCAGCGAAGTGTCCATAGGCGGCGTTGTTGCCGGTGATGTCTGGTGAGGACCTGCCTTACAACAGACCTACAAGCCCTCAGTCCAGCCTCTCCCAGCCTATTGTGGACAGTCTGAGCACTGATGGAGGGATTGTGCGTTCCTGGTGTAACTCGGGCAGTTGTTGTTGCCATCCTGTACCTGTCCCGTAGGTGTGATGTTCGGATGTATCGATCCTGTGCAGGTGTTGTTACACGTGGTCTGCCACTGCGAGGACGATCAGCTGTCCATCCCGTCTTCCTGTAGTGATGTCTTAGGCGTCTCACAGTACGGACATTGCAATTTATTGCCCAGGCCACATCTGCAGTCCTCATGCCTCCTTGCAGCATGCCTAAGGCACGTTCATGCAGATGAGCAGGGACCCTGGGCATCTTTCTTTTGGTGTTTCTCAGAGTCAGTAGAAAGGCCTCTTTAGTGGCCTACATTTTCATAACTGTGACCTTAATTGTAAGCTGTTAGTGTCTTAACGACCGTTCCACAGGTGCATGTTAATTAATGATTTATGATTCATTGAACAAGCATGGGAAGCAGTGTTTAAACCCTTTACAATGAAGATCTGTGAAGTTATTTGGATTTTTACTAATTATCTTTGAAAGACAGGGTCCTGAAAAGGGGACGTTTCTTTTTTTTGCTGAGATATATATTTTTATTTGTTATTTTTTGAGATGAATGAAAAACACTAATATACCTTGATTAAATAAGTATTCACCCCAAGTCAATACATGTTAGAAACACCTTTTGCAGCTGTGAGTCTTCTTGAGTAAGTCTCAAAGAGCTTTGCACACCTGTATTGTGCAATATTTGCCCATTACTATTTTCTAAAAATTCAAGCTCTGTCAAGGTGTTTGGGATCATGGCTAGACATCAATTTATGTCTTGCCATTGATTTTCAAGCAGATTTAAGTCAAAACTGTAACTTGGCAACTCTGGAACATTCACTGTCTTCTTGGTAGGTAAGCAACTCCAGTGTAGATTTGTATTTGTGTTTAGGTTATTGTCCTACTGAAAAGGTGAATTCATCTCCCAGTGTCTGGTGGAAAGCCAACTGAACCAGGTTTTCCTCTATGATTTTGCCTGTGCTTAGCTCCATCCTGTTTCTTTTCATCCTGAAAAACACCCCAGTCTGTGTCGATGTCAAGCATACACAGACCATGATGCAGCCACCACCATGCTCAAAAAAAAGGAGGCTCAGTGATGTGTTGTGTTGGATTTGCCCTAAACATAAGGCTTTGCATCTAGGCCAAAAAGTACATTACTTTGCGAGTTACTTCAATGTTGTTGATCCAACCTCAGTCTCAGTTCTCCAATCACAGCCATTGAACTCTGTTGCAGTTTTAAAATCACCAACGTCCTCATCTACAATGGAATGGTTCAAAAATAAACATATCCAGGTGTTAGAATGGCCAAGTCAAAGTCCAGACCTGAATGCAATCGAGAATCTGTGGAAAGAACTGAAAACTGCTGTTCACAAATGCTCTCCATCCAACCTCACTGAGCTCGAGCTATTTTGCAAGGAGGAATGGGAAAAAATGTCAGTCTCTCGATGTGCAAAACTGATAGAGACATACCCCAAGCGACTTACAGCTGTAATCGCAGCAAAAGGTGGGGCTACAAAGTATTAACTTAAGGGGGCTGAATAATTTTGCACGCCCAATTTTTCAGTTTTTGATTTGTTAAAAAAGTTTGAAATATCCAATAAATGTCGTTCCACTTCATGATTGTGTCCCACTTGTTGTTGATTCTTCACAAAAAAATACAGTTTTATATCTTTATGTTTGAAGCCTGAAATGTGGCAAAAGGTCGCAAAGTTCAAGGGGGCCGAATACTTTCGCAAGGCACTGTATGGAGGACAGAGGAAGGGGGTAGTAATTCAAAAATCATGCCAATCCCTATTATTCAACACATAACTTACGTGATTTGTTAAGCCAAATTTGACTTCTGAACTCATTTTAGGCTTGCCTAAACAAAGAGAAGGGAAAGGAAAGGGAAAGGGGGATACCTAGTCCAACTGCATGCATTCAACTGAAATGTGTCTTCCGCATTTAACCAACCCCTCTGAATCAGAGCGGTGTGGGGGGCTGCCTTAAATCGACATCCAGGTCTTCAGCACCCGCGGAACAGTGGGTTAACTGCCTTGCTCAGGGATGAATACTTATGCAATGACAATTTTATCGTGATTGAATTGTTATTAATTAGACATTATGGAGTATTGTGTAGATCAATGACAAAAAAAGAATCCCACTTTGTAATGCAACAAAAAGTGAAAAAACTTCAAGGGGGTGTGGACTTTCTATAGCCACTGTACATGATCTGGAAGAAATTGGATATTGAATGCAGGAAGGGACGAGGGCCCTGGTGGAAGATGAATGAAGATGAACTCATTTCACCCACCCACACAGGGAGCAAGGGCTATGAATGAGCAAGTCGATAACATTGAGTATGGGGAGGGGACTCCGGACCAAGAGGTTTAGTGACCATGTCCAATCCACCGGTGTCGGCATCCATAGAGAGGTCATTCATCATGGGACAGACAAACGGAAGTGGGGGATGGCAGGTTTGCGATAAGAATGGGAAGTTCTGGATTGCACTACAAACTGGCTGCTAATATGCAAGGTCGTGGTTCGGTAGAAAAGGTAACAAGATAATGAAAAGCACTATAAAACAAGGAATTGGAAAATGTTGTGGGAAATGTCATTGAAATGTACAGCCAAGTCCTAATGGAACTGAATGGGAGGAGTCAAAGAAATGTGGAGAGAGGTCAAGTAAGGGAAAGCAACTATTTTATTGTCTATTTATTAATGAAATGGACTGGAAGTACTTCCATATAAATAAACTCCATTAAAACACAAGCAGAGTGCATTTATATTCCAGCAAACTGCTTGCAATTACCTATTTAGAAGACATACGTTGGTAATTAATACAGCAATCCCTGTAATGCTGTACCTAGGGAATTTATAAACATCAAATATATTAAATAGGAGAGTCAATGAGATAGAACTTGTAGCCTGCTGCAGCAGTCACAGCATGACACCATTACCAGTAAACATCCCCCTCAACGCTAACAAATGCTCCACTGGACAAAACCATCCAACTCCACCACGTATTTCTCCAAGAGAAATCCTGATTGTTGGTATTTGTAGTAGATCACAAAACCCCCAGTCTTCACATTGTAATAACCCAGAAGTCCCTTGACAGATAAAGAAGGGATGAAGGAGGAGGAAAAACAACCCTGCCACTGTAAATCTCCAAGCCCTGCTCCCCTGTCAATATCGCTGATCAGACTGGTTCTTCCACATGATGCAGACATCTCTAAGCCCTGCTCCCCTGTCAATATCGCTGATCAGACTGGTTCTTCCACATGATGCAGACATCTCTAAGCCCTGCTCCCCTGTCAATATCGCTGATCAGACTGGTTCTTCCACATGATGCAGACATCTCTAAGCCCTGCTCCCCTGTCAATATCGCTGATCAGACTGGTTCTTCCACATGATGCAGACATCTCTAAGCCCTGCTCCCCTGTCAATATCGCTGATCAGACTGGTTCTTCCACATGATGCAGACATCTCCAAGTCCATTGCTGCTTACAGTATCAGTCTTTCACATAAACCATCCGTCTCATGGACCAGATCAATACAAGCTGTCTCTCCAGCACCCTGGCAAAGGGTAGGCACTGTTTTTGTGGACGCTGGACAGAATACACTCCGAAACACAAGGCTCTACAGTGCGACCATTTTATTCACATATGTGCCTAAATAATTTGCTGTGCGACCTGGAATTTATATTTAGGAGCACCAGTACACCTAAAATCAGCCAGATGATAATTGTTGCAATGATTACTTCACTATACCGCAGCCCGAGTGCCACTGAGAATACACAGAGTGCAGATTCATGACCGTCTTGCTTGCACCATTACTACAAATAAATCATTTTGTTACTTCAAATATTTTTCATTGTGCTCCTAAATGTATTTGTGTGCTCCAACATTTTTTCAACTTAGGTGGACACGTGCTCCTTGTTAAAAAGGTAAGGGCAGAGCCCTGATACACAATACAGCACAATAACTCTAGTCGCTGTATATTATCATCAATGGAAAGTCACTTTACCCCTACCTACATGTACATATTACCTCAATTATCTCGACTAACCTGTACCCCCGCACATTGACTCGGTACCCGTCCCCCCTGTATATAGCCTCGTTATTGTTATATATATTTTTTTTAACTTTATATTTTTTAAACAAATATTTTCTTACTTAAAAAACTACCTCTGCATTGTTAGTTAAGGGCTCTCAAGTAAGCATGTCAAGGTAAGGTTGTATTCAGCACATATGACAAATACATTTTGATTTGATTTGATTGAGATGTTTCAAGTCATGTTTCTGAAATTTCAAAACTGACCTAGGAATCAAGTATTTTTTATCAGAAAAAAAGAGGTAAAAGGTATGTAAATCAATCTGTAGAGAAAGATCTGCACTAAATAATAGGCTAGGGTTTGCTAATTGAATAAGCTGAATGAATTGCAAAATCACATCTACTTATGAATCCGTAGTTAACAGAACCTCCTCATTATTCTACTGAACCTTGCTGACCTCTAACACAGGGTTAGCCCAGGGCAAAGCTGTCTCAGAGCATTAGGGCTGAATCCCTCTCGCCACACATCCCAGCACTTTCCTGGTCGGGAAGGCAAAAAGCTTCATCCGGAAGCCGGGGAGTCCACTTAAGCTAATTACCAGGTT
Organism: Oncorhynchus mykiss; assembly: GCF_013265735.2. Classification (NCBI taxonomy): domain Eukaryota; kingdom Metazoa; phylum Chordata; class Actinopteri; order Salmoniformes; family Salmonidae; genus Oncorhynchus; species Oncorhynchus mykiss. The sequence goes on from NC_048566.1 coordinate 32,193,302, forward strand.
GCACGGGCACGCTGCATTCGTTAAACAAGCGAGCAGCCAAGTTAACGTCAGGAGTAAAGGAGTCCCTTCACTGTAATCATTCCTTTATTCTAATCAAAAGGTTTAAATTGAGCAAAGCCCTCGCAACCGTCCAAGCAACAAAGACTTCTGATTACATTCAAGTAACGAGACAAATAACTCAAGACAAGAGGAGGGCAAATATTTGAGAAAACTGGATTTCCACTTAGTCGGACTAACAAGCACATGGGCACAAACATTTGTACTTAAATGCTTTGAATTTGAAGCCCACAAGATTAGTCATGCCAATTGAAATAACCAGTATGGTATTGTTAAATTATTTCTAAGAAAGGGTGACAAGAATGAATAGAAAACTCTGAAAAATGCATGCAAAGAAATGATCACATGCTTGTTAAGACAGTAAACTAAACTATTGTTGATCACAAAAAAATAGTATGTGCAATGACCCTGAAAGTCCTACAAAACTGGCATGAATCCTTGCTGCTCCAATCAAGCAAATTGTTATCTGAGAATCTAACTGGGTATGAAGACCCAAAAATAATGTACATGGTAGTTTTTGGAGTGATTCTTGGAAAAGGAGCAGCAGTATTCTGTAGAATTATAAACAGTGAGATGTCTCACAATTAATACATCCAGAGCCTAAATCCTGACTCACGATACATCCTATACATAGATAGGCTTGTTACGGACAGTTCAATGAACATAATCTGACATGATTGCACAAGGCAAAGGTATCATCATACCTATAAATGATGAGGATCAATCAAAATTCCCATATTCAGAATTAGGAGTTTGTCAGTTCAAGATTGAAAAATGCTTAAAAGGAGAGCGGGGTTTTCCATTAATAATTCCCCCCCTGCATTTCACTTTCAATTTGGCAGCAGCTCTTCAAATTGCGAAGAATAGCGTCACTGGCCTGCCATCCTTCTGTCAGGTTTCACATGTTATGGCCAGAGAGGGCTTCCACATACACATCTGACAAGCCAGCTATCCCCCACCCAGTACCCCAATTAACAAAGCCATCACCTCGAGAATGAACTTCTCTGTGTTGCCTTGGGGAAAGTGCATAGGTAGGTGACCCTCGGAACAGGTTTGCTCACAGCAGACCTCATTCACCGAGCCCACTTTCTCAAGTCTTGTATCGTTGTGACTTTGAAGTCTGGCCAGAGACGGGCTTTGAAAAGCCAGCAATCTCCCCACCATGACCAGGCACAGGATTAGCAAATCCCTGTAGGATTGGGTAGGAGGACAGGGGGTCGTTTTTGGGGGGTAGTGTGGGCGCAAGCATTTCCCCTCCGGACAGAGCTGGGGATTAACAAGCTACTAAGGAAGCAGAGAACAAGGAGCCAGCCTCTTTCTTGAGTTCCTCGGAAACCAATTTGTAGTGGGAGAAACTAAGAGAGGCAGCTAATTCTGCCCGTGACCTCTCTGCATCAACTTTCTCTTGTTTTGCTGCTCAGAGTCGAAAACTATTTTCTCAGGAAAAGAGAGCTGTGTCCAGGCTGCCAATGTCCCTCTGCTTGACAGTGGCTTTGAAAACAAGCCTCTACAGTGCACGGCAGAATAAGAGCCTGAGCGAAGGGGGGACTTCAATGACCGAGCATTAACAATTTAGCATTTACTGTGTGAAGAAAATAAAAACACATTCATCCAACTGACAACGTCACTGAAAAAGTGTCGTGTCAAACTGGCTTTGAAACAAATAAAAAAGCCCTGAAACTACTGAACACACTTGCATATTAACTAATAGGTTGTTAAATAGATCTGACAGAAGCATATGTTTTCAACTGGAACTGTGTCAGAGGAGAAGACAACCATTTGGGACACATGACCATAGATAGCTTTCCCACTAGCGTTTGTAGATTAATGAGGTCTTTGTCTTATCTCTGATTGAAAGGAGCCTGAGGAGTTTGCCCTCTATGTCTTTGTTGAACAGAGTCTCTTGTGGAAATGGAAGATTGGCCTGTATGTGTGGGTGTGTGGGAAAGCGAGGTGGACGGGCCACATCGGAGTTCAACTGACTTAATAAAGCTTCTCTCCATCTACCCCGAGATCTCCTCACCCCAATTATATGCCTGACACCTCTAACCTCACCCCCGGTCCCCAATTCCACATCCAGCGCTTGTCCTGCCCCTCCCTTCACCGCTCTTAAATCACTCAGCAGGGCTGGCAAGTGTCGGGCTGATGGTGGCAGTCATTCCCCAGGCTCCTCTCACTCTGTTTCTGGCTATTTGAATTGGGCCAGGGTTGGGGCATCTCCTCTGAGAGCCCTGGATGGTCAAGTGGCAGGTGAGATGGGAATTATTGACAAGCTGCTGTTTAAGCGATAGAGGGTGCAGAAATTGCTATAATTATGCCTGTATGTCCTCAAAATGTAAAATAAATGTAAAATCACTCACTAACAGACACCAAACCATAACAAAGTACTGTAAAAACGGGTCTGAGACTAATATTATGGACATGTTTTTTTAGACATTTGCACAGGTTCTACCCTCAGATTGGTCCAAGGTCACAGCTAGATTGCATCTGGCCAACCATCTGTTCAGACCTGTCCCGTGAGATGGCCTGTCACCAGCACACCTTGGCCCTGTCCTCTACTGTCCATGGTCATGGTCACCAGGGACTGCCAAACCAGACAGGATGGGGGAATCCATGCAGTTGTTTTTTCCAATATCCGCATGACTTGCGGGTTGGCCATCATGCAATTTAAGCCACTTTCCATCACGGCCTATACCTCAATCTGCTATTGTCATGCTAATAAACACATAACATGATAATATGCATCTACTTCTACAAAAACAAAAAGCAAGGATATTTCAAATTTATGAATAGGAGTTACCCCCTACATTTGCTCATGGAAATTACTCAGCTCTGTAGATTGATTAAAGTATTTTATAAAATCTAATGAATAATATAGGTCATTACAATGTCTTAATAACCTTTCACACTGCTTCCATTTATCAATCTGTCACTGGGTGCCTCCAGCCAGCAGACCTTGCCCCTATCCTATCAAACCACTCTTATCCCGAATTATTACAGATCAAACAAAGAAAGTTCATAGCCAGAACTCCCAATCAACATTCATCTCGCTGCAATTAAAATTCACGACATTCTTACCTTAACTTTCGACAAATTTGACTGCAGAGATTCAGCCAGCTGACACGGATAGATGATTGGCACTAGCTGGTTAGGATCGTCACCCCGAGTGAAGACATCCACAATCTAAACAAAAACAAGAATAGGAATGATTTAAAACGGGCAAATTCAAGAGTGACTTACAGTTAGACATTCACCATATGTAATGGTCTAGGCAAGAAATAGAACATCTGCTCACTCTGTTTGGTCATTTTAATTAAAAAAAACGGCTTTTCGAGCAAATTAAGATCTTCACACCTTGGAGGTCCTGCTTGTCACATCAATCAAATCCCTCTGCCGCTGTCATGCATCAATTAATATATTGTGAAGCAGGGTTCCTATCTGGTACATAAAGTTCCTTTAGAACACCGACACAATTATATTAACGAGTGGACTATTTCCTAAAAACAAGATGCAGCAGATCAATAATATTAGAAGGTGATATGTACCAACCCTGCATAATAATTATGTATCGGTCAACCTATTTCCTCGCCGTCAAAATGTGCAAGTAATTGTCCTCTATACATAGTTTTGGAATTTTTCTGTGCTCCCTGACTGACTACATTTTTTTCAGTGGTTATTAGCGAACTAGACAGCCAAGAAAATGTATGAATGAAGGGCTATTATAATTTCGAAACAGTTGGTTTAAGTAATTTAGAAAAGTATATATAGATAGAGATCTCTCTGAGCGAGTGAACGATAGAGAGATAGACACACTATCGCTCAAAAGTTTGGGGTCACTTAGAAATGTCCTTGTTTTTGAATAAATGCACATTTTCTGTACATTAAAATAATATCAAATTGATCAGAAATACAGTGTAGACAACTATACGTTTGGCAAGTCGGTTAGGACATCTACTTTGTGCATGACACATTTTTCCAACAATTGTTTACAGACAGATTATTTCACTGTATCACAATTCCAGTGGGTCAGAAGTTTACATACACTAAGTTGACTGTGCCTTTAAACAGCTTGGAAAATTCCTGAAAATTATGTCATGGCTTTAGAAGCTTCTGATTCATTCAAATGATGACAATTAGCCTATTGGAGGTGTACCTGTGGATGTATTTCATGGCCTACCTTCAAATTCAGTACCTCTTTGCTTGACATCATAGGAAAATCAAAAGAAATCAGTCAAGACCTCAGAAAAACAAATTGTAGACCTTCACAAGCCTTGGGAGAAATTATAAACACCATGGAACCACTCAGCCGTCATACAGTTCAAGAAGGAGACGTTTGTCTCCTAGAGATGAACATACTTTGGTGCGAAAAGTCCAAATCAATCACAGAACAGCAGCAAAGGACCTTGTGAAGATGTTGGAGGAAACTGGTACAAAAAGTATCTATATTCACACTAAAACGAGTCCTATATCGACATAACCTGAAAGGCTGATCAGCAAGGAAGAAGCCGCTGCTCCAAAACCACCGTAAAAAAGCCAGACTACGGTTTACAACTGCACATGGGGACAAAGATTGTACTTTTTGGAGAAATGTCCTCTGGTCTGATGAAACAAAAATAGAACTGTTTGGCCATAATGACCATCGTTATGTTTGGAGGAAAAAGGGGGAGACTTGCAAGCTGAAGAACACCATCCCAACCATGAAGCACGGGGGTGGCAGCATCATGTTGTGGGGGGGCTTTGCTGCAGGAGGGATTGGTGCACTTCACAAAATAGAAGGCATCATGAGAAAGGAATATTATGTGGATATATTGAAGCAACATCTCAAGACATCAGTCAGGAAGTTAAAGCTTGGTCGCAAATGGGCCTTCCAAATGGACAATGACCCCAAGCATACTTCCAAAGTTGTGGCAAAATGGCTTAACCTGTTGAGTGTTAGGGGCAGTATTTTGATGTTTGGATGAAAAAAGTATCCAAATGAAACTGCCTATTTCTCAGGTCCAGAATCTAGAATATGCATAGAAAAGATTATGATAGAAAACACTCTAAAGTTTCTAAAAATGTCAAAATATTGTCTGTAAGTATAACAGAACTCATATTGCAGGCGAAAACCTGAGGAAAATCCAACCCGGACGTGCTGTTTTTCCTGAAAGCTCTCTGTTCCATTGCCTGCCTTTGCTCCATTTAAAGGGATATCAACCAGATTCCTTTTCCTATGGCTTCCACATGTTGTGAACAGTCTTTAGACGTAGTTTCAGGCTTTTATTTTGAAAAATGAGCGAGAAAGATCACATCGCGTCATTGTATGGCTGGGTGCCAGCAGTGTTTTGAATGCGCAACAGCTTGGAGCAGACATTTTCTCTCTCTCTCCTATTGAAGGTACAGTCCGGTTGAAATATTATCAATAATATATTGTAAAAACAACCTGAGGATTGATTATGAAAAACGTTTAACATGTTTCTATGAACTTTACGGATAATATTTGCAATTTTCGTCTGCCCGGTCATGAGCCTGTGGATTTCTGAACATAACGCGCCAACCAATTGGAGGTATTTAGGATATGAAAATAATCTTTATGGAAACACTTTTTTGTAATCTGACATGCCAGGTGGATTAACAACAAGCTAAGCTGTGTTTTGCTATATTGCACTTGTGATTTCATGAAAATTAAATATTTTTAGTAATTTAATTTGAATTTGGCGCTCTGCAATTCAGCGGATGTTGACGAAAATGATCAAGAAGTTAAGGACAACAAAGTCAAGGTATTGGAGTAGCCATCACAAAGCCCTGACCTCAATCCTATAGAAAATTTGTGGGCAGAACTGAAAAAACGTGTGTGAGCAAGGAGGTCTGCAAACCTGACTCGGTTACACCAGCTATGTCATTTGGAGTGGACCAAATGTCACCCAACTTATTGTGGGAAGCTTGTGGAAGGCTAGCCGAAACGTTTGACCCAAGTTAAACACTTTAAAAGGCAATGTAACCAAGTACTAATTGAGTGTATGTAAACTTCTGACCCACTGGGAATGTGATGAAAGAAATAAAAGCGGAAATAAATCACTCTCTACTGTTATTCTGACATTTCACATTCTTAAAATAAAGTGGTGATCCTAACTTGCCTAAAACAATTTTTACTAGGATTAAATGTCAGGAATTGTGAAAAACTGAGTTTAAATGTATTTGGCTAAGGTGTATGTAAACTTCCGACTGTGTGTGTGTGTGTGTGTGTGTGTGTGTGTGTGTATATATATATATATATAAAAACTCAATACTATAGCCAGGTTTATAGTGGAAGGCAAACAATGATTATTGAAGTAAAGGAAAGACCAGAACAACCAATGCAACTGTAAAGTACTCTGGAAATAACAAGAGCTGCAGCAAAAAACATGCTTCAGATGTCAGAAGAGAAATTACATTAACTAACGAAGCAGAAGAAGACACGTTTCTTGACTGGTTCTTCTCTATTCAGAGAAAGGGAAGTTAACAAAAGTGCACTTAGTTTACATTGATAAATGGGCAGATTATGAATAAAATCTGTTGACAAATCCTAGAGAGAGTTGGAGATGGCCAAATCACAGGGCATCTCAGAACACAATCTGTTCTGGCAATCTGCTTAAAGAGAATTAGACTTCACTTTGCCAGTTCCCCTTTCAGCACAGAGTGGTTTGAGAAATATTTGGATTTCTCTCGTTGAATTCTCCACTCTCTGACAATATGGCAAAGAGATCTTTCAAACAATGAAAAAGAACAATCTGTTGGTTTCCTAAGTGATTTTGTTCCTCTGGATAGGCTGACACCTAGATTTAGGTCCAATTTTTAAATGATGCCAGAGCATTTCCATGCTCTTGCAGTGCACGGTTCATGTTGTGAATTATAGCATATTATGAGGGTAATCCAAGTCCTTGGCCACAAAAAATATACACTAAAGAAATCCCAAATCGGGACAAGGTCTTGCTTAACATGAGGGCCATCAATCACAATTAACATTTTGGAAACACATTAACCTGGTCATTGTTCTGGAAAATTCCTCCTGCCAGTCAATTCAGCAGAGCCTCAAGAAAGTTCATTTTCCCTCCCATTGCAGTGGCTATTTATAGTTAGACTGAACTTGGTCGGTCAAAATCATCTGCGATTGAACATTCTTGGAGCCATGATTAGAGGCCATTGGCATAAATCCAACACTACGACCTTATCTATTCCAGACAAAGCTAATTGTGACAAATGGTGAAGGTTGGGTATGTGACCTAGTTACCCAAAAACACAGCAGGTATTTCAACCTGTAAAGACTTATTTTTTTTAAAAGAAGCCACTGGACTAAAAAAAAAAAAAAGACCAGCTGGCAGCCACATGCTAACGCTGGTTCCTCTATTGTCTCAAATTCTATAATAGCTCTGTTCATTTGTACTTTGTTCTATTTTCTCTATGCCCCCAGTATGAGAGAAAAAGGCCAAGAGCACAAAGAGAGAAAATGTAAACTGTAGTGTATCAATAACAGCCTATTTGTGGGTTGCGTGATATGCGTGGGCTTCTGGCCAATATTCTATTGTTTTGCTCTTTTTTGGTCTGTAGCAAAATGTTGATCGATGAATGCTGGTACTTGCCATCTGTAAGAGCTGTAATGGATCAGTTCAGAATTCAAAGCACAGCCTGGGAAAGAACAACACAAAATAATAACATATTCAACGCTTGTGTGCAATGGAAACCAAATTCCATTTCAAGTTCAACAGCAAAACATGATTAACTCCATAGCACTAAAAGGTCCCAGACTTCAAATTGCTCCCAAATGCCCAGTAGATTTATTTTAGAGGGTAGGGCTATGCATTTTATTTTCCTTCGGAAAGGAGGGGAAGGTTGCACAGTTTAATCAACACCACAGATCAATAAGCCACCTGTTAGGATGCTCGTACTATCTGATTGGTGCACTGCGATCAACTCGTCAATGCAATTTCAAAATATATTTTCCTGGAGTTCAGTAAACTTTCAAGGCTCTTAATATATTGTATGTGGAGCTCAATCTTATTTTCCTTCAATTTAAAAGTACGGTACGCAAGCCAGCATAAGAGTAGCATATGCTAAACACCTAAAAAAAAAAGAATGGAAAAATGGAAATGTAAAAAAGATCTGAGACAACGGTGCTAGCATAATCTCTTCTGATTGGGTAACATGAGTAGAGGAACGATTCCACCACTAGAGCTAAGGTAACAAAACTGGCCAGCCTGGGCTTTCTCTCAACTCTGAGTTAACATGAAAACACCATTACACAATCCACTGCTCGTAACCACAACTTGGTACGTAATCATGTACAACTCTGGCAGCTGAAACATTTTACAGGATGTTTGTTTTATTTGCAACTTTATTCTACTCTTTTCAGGTGCTTCCATATATGGTTGGAAGGACAAACAAGCAGCTCACACACCTGCATGTTAACATGTGTTAACATGAGCATGTGCGATTCTGCATCGATTCAGAATATGGATCTTCAACAGTGAAAGAGGAGATTCCACAACCACATCTCCAAAGGAACCAGAAAAGCTTCATTAACCAGCAAAATAACACAAATGACAACAACCACAGATCTCGCCAAGAGGAGGAAGAGATGAAGGATAGGGGTGGCGGTTAGGAGAGGACAGCTATCTTCCAAATCCTGTGTCCCCCCCCCCCCGCCACTGACCTGGGAGCAGTTTGATTAATCACAGAGACTAAAGCGGGAAGACTTAGCTGCTCATTATCCCGGATCAGGACCAGGGCTCGGAATTAAGATATTGGGATCATCTACAGCTGTGGACCACCATGTCACCGCGGGTGGTGCCCATTGTCCAACCCCTCCCCGGAAAGTTTTAACACAGGGGCTCCAGAGTGGTCGTTGATCAAGCATATGTTTCAAGCTCCCCTAATTTCTGTTACAGTCAATATTAGCAAATATGTAGTAACAACGGTTTGCAGTTCAATGTCACGGACCACCTCAAACTACTTAAAGTGAGAGTGCCAGAATTTCTGTTCTGACAATGTTGATGATATCTCTGATTACTTGAAAAGAGGAGAGACATTTAAAACAGTCAATTAAAATGTAGACTTTGGGCAGATAATTGAGCCCTTCCTCTAGAAATGCATCAAGAACCATCCATATGTGAGCAACAAATTGACACTCAAAGATCATCCAAATATCATCAGTTGAGTTCAAGCTAAACCCTAGAGCGCTCTTGTGCATGTCATCCCATTGTCAAAACACTAGGAGAAAATGCAAGACTAGCAAGGGAGTTTTTCAGCTCTACATCAAATGTTAAAAGAACTGACCACAGAGATGAGCATTCCTACGGAATACCAAGAACATGTTCATCGGGCACATAGGGTACCCTGTAAAGGTCCTTCCTCCTCTCAGCTGTCCATTATTGTGGGTCAGTGTAGTATTGTGGGTCAGTGTAGTATTGTGGGTCAGTGAGAGTGAAATCACAAGGAGCACACGCACAGTCCAGCAGAAGGGAGAGAGGCATGTTATGACTACTCGTCTCTCACCATTCCTTCACCAAATTCCCATCCTCTATGTCTTAACAGTGGGTAAGGTAAATGACTTGACCTCCCTCCTCCCCCCTAACATGGCCTCCTTCCCCAGATAGCCCCAAAGAAATTCAATCAGTATTCAGGTCAAGGCCAACACAATCAATCCAGCGGAGGAGTTCAAGGTGGTCTGACCCACACCTAACCCTGATGCTGAAACCATGGCGACAAGCTCAGCCAATGATTTTCCCATCAAACCCCCACCGAGAGTGTCTAGAGAAACAGTCCAGGGTATGCTCATGTTTCAGGGCTGGCACTGGAGGACAATTACTATAATTTTTTTAAATTAACTTCGCTCTAGTTTCACTCTATCTAGAACAACGTGACACAGCACAGTCTAAACATGAAGGCTGAACAACCCTGCTGCTGGTATAACTGGGGACCAAAGGGAGGGTATTAGCATAGCATAATTACACTGGGGAAAGATTCATGGAACAATAGTGTGGGACACCAGAGAGCAAGACATAGCCCACAATTTGCCATTGTGCTCCTTCCCCCTTTCTTACCCCATTGATATTGGAGAATAATGGCGGAATTCAGACTGTTAGTTTAACCAATGGTGCATTTAGTATAATAACCAGGCGGAGCACAGGGTTAATGTGATTAGCAACCCTGTGCTGACACCTCACCACCCTCCACCACTGGGGTATTATCATGCTAACCTACAAGAGAAAAAAATATATTTGAAAGGAAAATATAGGAGAAGGCAGGGACCTCGGAAGCCAAGTGAACACAATGCCTGCGAATTTCAGCCTAGTCTGCCAAGGCGAGTGGGTAGACAAATGGACATAGACATAATGCTAGCTGGTTAATTAAAATAACATAATTAAAAAGGTCTTGTGTGTGAATGGTCGTCTCAATGCAATCACTGACCTGAGTGTCCGATATATGTCCCTCAGAGTGCAGTCAGTCTCTCTCCATTACCGACTCCATTAGACATCTAACCAGACATTTCTTAGCACTTTTTTTCCAAATCAGACAAGCGTCTTGAGATACTGTTTGTTGGAACCTTATTTTTTGTGACCATCTAATGGTCACGGACACAGACTGTGATTATAATAGTAGGTAATGGAACCATGCCTAGAGTGTGAGTGGGAGGTAGGGGTCATTTCCGCTGTGTTGGCTATTTGGGTCCCTTCAAATTAGGTGACTAAAGATATACCCGGTTTACTGTACCTCTCTCCATCGCTCACTCCTCTCCCACTCCTCCCTCTGAGACGAGGCATTAAAGCAGAATCAGGCTCTGCAGTTGGAGACTTGTTTACCTTGAGTTGTCTTTCATACCGTCAGTCACTAGTGATCACCCCTCAGGGAGAGACTGTCGAGGCAGAGAGATAATATGGGAAAGCAATAAAGGAGGATCAAATGAAGCCGCCTTGGAGGCACTGGGCAGGAGAAAGAGAACCTGTAGGAGTGCTTTGTATGCGTCAACACAAATGTTTACTGTATCTGTGTAAAAGACGAAACACATGGTAAACATCGTAACAGCCGTTATAACACACAAATACCCACCACACACACACACACACACACACACACACACAGCTGCGTGGATGAGTCACCACATGGTTAACTAACACACCAGTGGAATGGGACGATTGAAGTGAGAAGGGGGGGGGCAATTGTACGCACCCTGGTAGAATTATATGACACTTACCCCCTGGACCTCTACCCCCACAGACCGGTTTAAAAATAACCCTGATTCCGGCGAAAGGGGCTGGAGTTCAGAGAAACCCAGGAAAATGACTGCGATAGGAGTCTGTTACTGAACTAATCTTGCACCTCGTCTAAACCAAACGACTGATAGCATTATCACCACCCAGAGATGTAGACTTATACTGTAAAAACCAGCACATACACATGCAGAAACACACACACAGATGTTAAACAAAGCGAGGACTAGCAGACACTTGAATGCGATCCATTCTCATCCCTTCCCTAAGTGCATATAGTACAGTACATGCTAAGTCTTGATAGACCCCGGACAAGTTTCCAGTAACAAGGTCGAACAAGACAGCTATTTATGGATAGTTGGGAAATTCGATGCAGGGTTTTGAACAAGCTAATAAAAACCCAACTGGCAGTATGCATGTCATTTAACACCAATGTGTGACAGACTAATATATGTATTTTTCTGTAGTTGCATGATACCATAAAAAAATAAAAAGAGGTTTAATCAAAACACTGTGTAAATGAATACCAGTCACCTTTTGAGTGCATGCAGGGCCTGAATCGGGTATGATGAGGCATTACTGCATGAAGCAGCGGCTTTAAGCGGGAAAAACAATCTTAGGTTTTTAATTTCCTGCTTCATTTCACGTGTCGGGCCCATAAAAATTATAATTTCCAAAAACTGCAATAAGCTACTTTGAGACATGATCATGACTCAGAATAAGTTCTCCAGTAGCAAAACTCTAAATAGATTTTTTTCCCCCCATGAGGTTATTGCTTTGCGGTATAGGCTATATCTGTGAGAACAGACACAATAACTGTGCCACAGATTTTAAGAACACAAACAAAGACTAATAGGGGGGAATTTCGACCAAAGTTAAGCGTGCATAAAAGGGAACGTAATTTTATTTTTATACGCTTTTCTCTATATACGTATTCTGATGTTACGCATGAGAATAGCATGCTATTCAGCCACTATACATTTGGGGTAGAGATCAAAGAAATTAAGGAAGTGGCGGTGGAGGTGGTGTATTCCGGCGTTGACTTCATTTCGTCTTAATTCCAACACCTTCATGCAAAATGAAATGATGAATAAGGTCAAGCAACCTGTCGGTTCCAAGTGCAACAACAACTTTCTTTTTTCGAATAGAAATAAACACTATTCTCCATGCACTAATTTACAGAGCTATTTGAGTAATCCGTTTGGATAAGGGAATTGTACATATAAATGGCAATTGTTTAAAATCTATTTTAGCTTATGATCGCCGGTGACTAATGTAAAATCAGTCATATTTCTGCAAACTAAAAAGCATGTCAACATGACAGGTATTTCGTACTCTTTTCCAAAGTGAAGTATAAAATAGCTCTGCCGTTATTCAGAATTCTAATTGTAGGCTTAAGGCTTTATAATTTGTGGGTCTGAAATTTGGAGACCCAAGCCGAGGCTGTAGCCTGTGAAAACCAGTACACACTGACAGTAGCGGCGAACCTACCGAGTTGATGTATGCACTCTAGAATTATTTAATTATCTGGCTGGACATTTTGTTATTTTTTGTTATTTTTTTACAATTTCAATCATATTAAATATTAGCCACTATCAGTAGCCACCATCAGTAATACCCAGAGAAATAGGCCTACAGTGCCTTCAGAAAGTATTGACACCACCCCTTGACTTTTTCTACATTTTGTTGTGTTACAGCCTGAATTTTAAATGGATTACATTGAGATTGTGTCACACAACACCCCAGAACGTCAACGTGGAATTATGTTTTCAGAAATGTATAAAAAATGTCAAAAGCCTCCCGGGTGGCGCAGTGGTTAAGGGCGCTGTACTGCAGCGCCAGCTGTGCCATCAGAGTCCCTGGGTTCGCGCCCAGGCTCTGTCGTAACCGGCCGCGACCGGGAGGTCCGTGGGGCGACGCACAATTGGCCTAGCGTCGTCCGGGTTAGGGAGGGATTGGTCGGTAGGGATCTCCTTGTCTCATCGCGCACCAGCGACTCCTGTGGCGGGCCGGGCGCAGTGCGCGCTAGCCAAGGTTGCCAGGTGCACGGTGTAGCCTCTGACACATTGGTGCGGCTGGCTTCCGGGTTGGATGCGTGCTGTGTTAAGAAGCAGTACGGCTGGTTGGGTTGTGTATCGGAGGACACATGACATTCAGCCTTCGTCTCTCCCGAGCCCGTACGGGAGTTGTAGCAATGAGACAAGATAGTAGCTACTACAACAATTGGATATCACGAAATTGGGGAGAAAAAGGGGTAAAATTCAAAAAAAATATATAAAATAAATAAATAAATTTAAATAAAAATAATAATAAAAAAAATGTTAATGTCTTGAGTCAATAAGTATTCAACCCCTTTCTTATGGCAAGCCTAAATAAGTTGAGGAGAAAAAGAGTTTGCATGGACAATAATAATAGTGTTTAACATGATTTTTTAATGACTACCTCATCTCTGTACCCCACACACATACAGATAATTGTAAGGTCCCTCAGTCGAGCAGTGAATTTCAAAAACAGATTCAACCACAAAGACCAGGGAGGTTTTCCAATGCTTCGCAAAGAAAGGGACCTATTGGTAGAAGGGTAAAAATAAAAAAGCAGACACTGAATATCCCCTTTGACCATGTTTAAGTAATTAATTACACTTTGGATGGTGTATCAATACACCCAGTCACTAAAAAGATACAGGCGTCCTTCCTAAATCAGTTTCCGGAGAGGAAGGAGACCGCTCAGGGATTTCACCATGAGGCCAATGCTGACATTAAAACAGTTAGTTTTCCCCTGTCACAGCCATTAAACTCTAAGGATGGATCAAAAACATAGTTACTCCACAATACTAACCTAAATGACAAAGTGAAAAGAAGGAAGCCTGTATAGAACAAACATTCCATAACATGTATCCTGTTTGCAATAAAGCACTAAAGTAGAACTGCAGAAAATGTCCTGAATACAATGCATTATGTTTGGGACAAATCCAACACAACACGTCTGTGAATATATTTAAGCATGGTGGTGGCTGCATTGTGTTATGGGTATGCTTGTCATTGACAAGGACTAAGGAGTTTTTTCTAGGATTAAAATAAACAGAATAGAGCCAAACAGGCCATTTCCTAGAGGAAAACCTGGTTCAGTCTGCTTTCCAACAGACATAAAACACATTGACAAATATTCACTGGAGTTGCTTACCAAGGCGACATTGAATGCTCCTCTGTGGCCTAGTTACCGTTAACTTAAAAATGTCTTGAAAAATCTATGGCAAGTCGTGAAAATTGCTGTCTAGCAACGATCGTGAACAAATCCAGGTGTACAAAGCTCTTAGCGACTTACCCAGAAAGACTCACAGCTGTAATTGCTGCGAAGGGTGATTCTAACATGTATTGACTCAGAGGGTTCAAGATTGTGTTTTATTTTTTATTCATATTACACAAATGACACATTTTGCATCGTTCCCTTACATTGTTAGTTTACCTTTCTTTTGTCTGTCAAGTCCGTGAGGTTGTTCCTGAGGGTCAATAGTGTTTTACATTAGGCTAACATATTACAAGTTGTTCCATAATTTGGGACATGTAGCCTATTTGAATCATTCATGGAGCACAGACCATACAGAGTGTCTTGTGAGGATCAGATGGTTCAGATCAGCTTGGCAATGGTTGACAATAGAGGTCGACCGATTATGATTTTTCAACGCCGATACCGATTATTGGAGGACCAAAAAAAGCCGATACCGATTATTGGAGGACCAAAAAAAGCCGATACAGATTAATATGACAAATTTCTTTATTTATTTGTAATAATGACAATTACAACAATAGTGAATGAACACTTATTTTAACGTAACATAATACATCCATAAAATCAATTTAGCCTCAAATAAATAATGAAACATGTTCAATTTGGTCAGAATGATGATATGATAAGAGGTAATGATTAATAAGATGACTGTTTATCCATGAAATATATATATTTTTTTATTTAACCTTTATTTAACTAGGCAAGTCAGTTAAGAACAAATTCTTATTTAAAATGATGGCCTACCCCGAACGATGCTGGGTCAATTGTGCGCAGCTCTATGGGACTCCCAATCACAGCCGGATGTGATACAGTCTGGATTTGAACCAGGGACTGTAGTAATGCATCTAACACAGATGCAGTGCTCTAGACCGCTGCGCCACTCGGGAGCCTTAGAGTTTAATTCGGGGGATGGTAACTCTTTAAACAACCTGTTCTGTGGTGCCCCAAATCCTAATGAGTTAATTGTTGCATGATTAATTTAAAAACTGAGTAACAATTAAACATAGTTAGTTGATTAAATAAATAACAGTCATTCGATTAATGAAAGCAAAGTCACGACAATAGCAGTTTAAACCTGGAGCATGGTTCATGACGACGGGATCGTTGTCATCACAGTTCCGGAATTAGTGAGGATAATTAAGGTATATTGATAAGACTGCTGTTCAACCCCTATTGTACCCTTTTCTCACCTTCCAATATTTCATGAATTGAACATGGAAACATTCATGATGAATCAAACCGCTGTTGCCTACAATGCTTTCCACAGTTGTGTCAAGTTAGCTGGTAGTGGATCTCTACTCTGAATAGATCATTCCATCTCATCCCACAGATGCTCTATTGGATTGAGATCTGGTGACTGGGTGGCCATTGCAGTAAACTGAATTGACCGTCATGTTCTTGGAACCATTCCTGAACAAGCCTTGTGGCATGAGGCATTTCACGTGCTGAAAAAAAATGAAGGGATGCACCTGATTGGCAATGACGTTCAGAAATCCTGTGGCTCACTTTTATCAAGAGGCCCAATACGTGCCATGAAAAAACACCTCACATCACACCACCAACCTGCAATGTTGACGCACTGCATTATGGATGCATGTACTCATGTGGTTCTCCATACCCTAGTCCTCCTGTCAGCGTGAAACAGCAGGAACCGGGATTCATCAGACCAGGCAATGTTTTTCTGATTCTCCAGTGTTTTCTCCATTTAGCACACTTTGTTTTTTGCTGAAAGAAATGGAACTCCGTAAGGTCATCGACCTCCATACCCCATTCGTGTCAAGGTACAATGAGTTGTGCATTCTTTTATTGGTCTTTGGGCACCAATGTTGTACTGGACTGTTAGTTGACTAGCTGTAGCCCATCTGTTGCTCTGCACATTTTGTGTCAGCCTCCTTTGTTGAAGTAGATTTAACAGATGACATCAATAAAGGATCATAGCTTTCAACTGGATTCACTGGTCAGTCTATGCCACGGAAAGAGCATGTACACATGTACAATGTTTTGTACACTCAGTGTAAATTCTAGTGAGTCTGTCAAGAAAATTCTAATTAAAAAGTGAAAGTATTTAAAGGGATGATTTCAGATAAATGTACTGAAAACGCTATTGAATGAAAACTCCACAAGACAATCTGTTGGCCAGCAAGTGGGAGGGTTTCCAGAGATTGAATAAATGTATTTTAGCGTCCGCAAGGGAATCACACCTGATAAGCCCGTTATGCACCTGCATAAGATATGTCTGAATACCAACTACTGAGAAGTGCCTAGTAAAGGCGTGCGTAAGAAAGGCGTACATTCCCTAAGTCTGAATCGGGCCCTAAATGCATAAGGATTACATGTATTATATGGCATGAAGGATGGATTTTAAGATGATCAAATTACATTTTTTGTTGATGTTATTCTCCTACTTACCCTGCCTATTTCCAAATCTCTCTCCCTCTTTTACTAATGTCCTCCTCTCACACATTTTCTCTCTGAAGAACAGATCTTTCCTGCACGCTAAGAAATTGTGGGTCGATTTCCAAGAACAACAAGCTCCAGCACGCACCCACATTTCAATTCCTGGGATGTGGTTAGGAGATTCAGTTCTGCACTTTAATTCTAGCCTAAAAATAAAAATATATATTTTGAAATCATGCAGGAACTAGATGGTTTTCAGCTACAGTGAAATCCATTGTATGATCACAAAAATAGACTATACAAAAACTGTATGAATGCATCACCAGAAACAAAATCAACTTAATAAACCCATTATGAGGATTTTGGATACAGCTAAGCCAAAACACCAGTGAATCCAAAGTAAACATTCAGTGAAGTGAAGGGACGGATCGCTTCAGTTTCAACATGGGCAGCTAATCAATGAGGCAGGATGGCGGGAGGCTACCCTCATTATGAAAGTGATTAAGAGATCATTTGGAACAAAAACCACTGCACCTTTAGCCCCTCTAGGACTGCGCCAATCAATAATGTGTGTGTGGCCAGCAGCAATTCACAGGAGGGCTTGTTTCGTTAACCTGCATTCTATGAGAAGATGAGCAGTAGGGTAAAAAGATCGCTGCAAAATATACACTGCTCAAAAAAATAAAGGGAACACTTAAACAACACAATGTAACTTCAAGTCAATCACACTTCTGTGAAATCAAACTGTCCACTTAGGAAGCAACACTGATTGACAATACATTTCACATGCTGTTGTGCAAATGGAATAGTCAACAGGTGGAAATTATAGGCAATTAGCAAGACCCAATAAAGGAGTGGTTCTGCAGGTGATAACCACAGACCACTTCTCAGTTCCTATGCTTCCTGGCTGATGTTTTGGTCACTTTTGAATGCTGGCGGTGCTTTCACTCTAGTGGTAGCATGAGACGGAGTCTACAACCCACACAAGTGGCTCAGGTAGTGCAGCTCATCCAGGATGGCACATCAATGCAAGCTGTGGCAAGAAGGTTTGCTGTGTCTGTTAGCGTAGTGTCCAGAGCATGGAGGAGCTACTAGGAGACAGGCCAGTACATCAGGAGACGTGGAGGTGTGTCTGCTCAAACGGTCAGAAACAGACTCCATGAGGGCCCGACGTCCACAGGTGGGGGTTGTGCTTACAGCCCAACACCGTGCAGGACGTTTGGCATTTGCCAGAGTACACCAGGATTGGCAAATTCACCACTGGCGCCCTGTGCTTTTCACAGATGAAAGCAGGTTCACACTGAGCACGTGACAGACGTGACAGTCTGGAAACGCCGTGGAGAACGTTCTGCTGCCTGCAACATCCTCCAGCATGACCGGTTTGGCAGTGGGTCAGTCATGGTGTGGGGTGGCATTTCTTTGGGGGGGCCGCACAGCCCTCCATGTGCTCGCCAGAGGTAGCCTGACTGCCATTAGGTACCGAGATGAGATCCTCAGACCCCTTGTGAGACCATTTGCTGGTGCGGTTGGCCCTGGGTTCCTCCTAATGCAAGACAATGCTAGACTTCATGTGGCTGAAGTGTCAGCAGTTCCTGCAAGAGGAAGGCATTGATGCTATGGACTGGCCCGCCCGTTCCCCAGACCTGAATCCAATTGAGCACATCTGGGACATCATGTCTCTCTCCATCCACCAATGCCACGTAGCACCACAGACTGTCCAGGAGTTGGCGGATGCTTTAGTCCAGGTCTGGGAGGAGATCCCTCAGGAGACCATCCGCCACCTCATCAGGAGCATGCCCAGGCGTTGTAGGGAGGTCATACACGTGGAGGCCACACACAATACTGAGCCTCATTTTGACTTGTATTAAGGACATTACATCAAAGTTGGATCAGCCTGTAGTGTGGTTTTCCACTTTAATTTTGAGTGTGACTCCAAATCCAGACCTCCATGGGTTGATAAATTTGATTTACATTGATAATTTTTGTGTGATTTTGTTGTCAGCACATTCAACTATGTAAAGAAAATAGTATTTAATAAGACAATTTCATTCATTCAGATCTAGGATGTGTTATTTTAGTGTTCCCTTTATTTTTTTTGAGCAGTGTATATTGCTTCCTGCATTAAGTAGCCAATGGGAAAATGTTTTGATTCAAGTTTACTGATACTATTATATACATACAGTACCAATAGGCATCTCAATGCCTGAATATTGCATATAGGCCCTTGTGTTTGTTATGGTTCATTGGGGGCTCTGGGGGATTGTGGGTGTCGCAGTTAAATGTGAGTATAAAAAAGGCAACCGTCTTAGTCATCGCTCAGTAATCCTCAGTGATGAGACTCAATGTGCAAATGAAGTAGCTACCTCCTCAGATGAAATATGCATGAAAGGGAAATAAGTTTAATCTCAACAGGATGTATTTCTTGCCCAAAACTCTTCTCCCTTACCAGCCCTGAGTGTACTGGGCAAAAACTTCCCATCACACTAATCAAACAGCTGTGTGTGTGGCCAATCTCTTTTGAGGAAGACAAAAAGATAATGGAATCTAAAAGGATTACTCAAATGCAGATTGAAGCACCTTCCCAAATCACCCAATTACAAACAAACATAGACAAGCCACTCAGACAGCAGGATTTACATACTAATATAACACAAATGAAGTTGGATGAAAACATGTTCACATACAAAGACTAAGGGTTGGGAAACCTTTACTGACCTGAATACATAAATATGATACTATCTGCTGACACAGGTTATACTGCCCTCTGTAATTGCTGGAACCCTTCCACTTCAGTTCATGGAGCTTAACCAGACAGTTACCCAGCATTCTCGGCCCGTGGCTGCTGCGGGTTAGCTGAGCAGCCTAAGACCATGTTTGACAAGGGGTTAACACTGCTGAAAAAGGCTTTATAAAACCACAAGAAGACAGCCAGTCTGGAAAGGAGGACTGAGGCCTGTCACTTGTCCAGAGTGTGGTCTGCAACCTTTTTTCTTTTTTTCCATCCTACCCTTTGGTTGAACTCCGCTCTTTTTCCTCCCAAATTCACGCACTCATCAGCTCTGGGATAATTACCCGTACTGTGCTAACCGTGGCTGTGTGACAGGAGGGCAGCCATCACTCGCCTGTTTTTAGAATCAGAGCTAATTACTGCCCTGTCAAGGACTCTATTTAAATGACTGCTACTGATGGGGCTAATAGGATAAAACAGTGTCAATATTGAACACAGTCAATTAAATCAGACATTTAGTTTGGGCACCAAGGTCCTGGTGTGCTGAAATGAACACAGATATACAGAAAAATACATTAAAAGAGATGATATTCAAACCTGGAAATCCAATAAATCATGAAAAATCTATGATGACCAAATACAGTGAAGCTTAGCATTGTAATGAGGACTCAGTAAAAAAAAGTTTCTGCATTGTGAAGAGCAAACAGCTAAAACACAGTAAAGTACATTTCCCCTACTGGTCCCGGACAATGATTGAAGCCCCCCTTCAGCTGCCATGGCAAAGCCACGAGGCTTTCCTCAACCCACCCTTTTTAATGCAATATGTTCATGTGATTTTCCCCCAATGTCCATTGGAGGGGCCAAACCTGAAGGCCAAGGCCTGGTGGTCTCAGCAGATAGCTGGGACAGGCCTGTCCCATGTCAGCCTTGGGTTATGGATGATGGGGAGGCTCTGGGGCTGACAGGTAATAATTCACTCCCCAGGGTTCAGGAACCTGTCGCTGAACCGAGGCAGGCAGACAGGGAGGGTGGAAGACGGCACGGCCTCGCAAAACCCTCCTTTCCTTACTTTCCCCACTAAGCCAGATATGGGGTCCCCATTGGCTGCCCAGTTGCCATGGATAACAAACTACCATCAATATGAAATATGAGGTGCCACAGTCCAGTGCTTCACTCCGGTGTAGGGCCAAACAAAGTCCCATATGCTGAGGGTGGGAGCCGAAGATTAACTGTTGCTCCTTCAAGCCAAACACAGTCACACTGCCCATTTTTTAAACTCCAGCAGCCCTCCAGTGCCGTAGGTAGTAATTCAGAGTCACCGCAGACAGATGGTTACTGTCAATACTCCACACTTACAATGCTTTTAAAGAAAGATACTATAAAAGTCAGATTGATCTCAAAATGGAAGTTATCAACACAGAAGGGGCAGATTGCAGTAATTCAACCACTGCAATTGATATGTGCCAGGGCGTCTGGGCTATATCAGGATCCTAATCGAAACCATTCAATATAATACTATGGATAGCATAATGGTACCACAGTCTTCTGCGGAAGACAGTTGACTCAAAAGACAGTTGCTTCTCTAAACAGTACAGTAACTTGAGTCTGGGCCAGTTCTGAATCCAGTTCTCCAACTGTTGGAACAGTTGGAGAGGCAGCAGAGTTGGATGAGGGAATATCTGCATCACAGGAGTGACCGTGGACTGGGAGGTGTAGGCTGTACTGTACGTCCCACAGGACCATAGTCCTGGGCCCCTGGGACAGAGCCTATTTCTGCCCTCATTACCCCGCGGACCATTAAGGAGACAGCCATCCACACATCACAGCCCAGCTCAGCCCTGCAGCAGACCTCCTGTCATTTAATACAAAAACTACAGCACCATCGGAAATAGGAAATAAAATTACACCGTGGTCTGAATGCACCATTAGCCATGCTAACCGAGCGCCGGCTCTTTCAGGGCTGAAATGAGAGCCGGACAACATGCAATTTGGGAGCCGACGGAGAGGGAGCGGGCTGCCGACACTCGCCTCTCTCAGCTCCAGTCATTTACAGCCATCACCCACCAGCATGCAAGACCTGAGTTACTTATTGAATGGGGTTGGGTAATAAGAAAGCGGAGATGTGTGTTTCTGGAGGTAGGAAATGAGAAAGAGAGAGAGAGCGAAAGAGAGTGAGCAAGGTAAAAAGAGTTCCGAGAGGGCATAATGGTTGGGTAGGAGTTACAAATAATATAAACATATTATTCAAAAATGATAAATCCAGAAAAAGCAACAAACCAGTAGGATATTCCAACTCTGTTGAAGGGAAGCAATAGCACCGCTTGTTGATTAGGCTATGACATCTAAAACACCTAATGTATAACAGTATTGTCATTTTCTCTGACTGAGCAGCCTAGCCCTGACGACAAGCACCAGTAAAAAACTATGATACCAACTGCAACTTTGGTTTCCTTTTTAACATGTAAAAGATGGGGGTGAATATTGTTTTTAATAAAATATCTGCAGCAAGAAACATTTAAAAAAGGAGAAAAACAACCTTGTTTGTACTGTAAGATAACGAACGATACCCTAGAGTCAGTGAGTTTTGCACCAAATGAACATGAATATTTACATTTCTTCTAAAACATTGGAATATAGACGCAGTTATCACACATCCACATCACCAAAACTATTATGGATGGGAAACATGTTAGTTGTGCATGCTGCCAGTGGCGGCATGCCCATAGGGGGCACAAAGGCAAGTGCCCCCTCAGATGTCGTGTTGTGAGATGTTTCAGATGTTAAATTAATTAGTCATCTTAATTTTTAAGCCCATGTTTTATCCGAATCATTTATAAAAAAGATCTGTCAGCAGCAGTTTGCAGAGGGGCCACACTGACTGGACTAGGCAAAGAGTACCCCCCCGCCCCCCATAATTCTCCCTAGTAAGTGGTCCCTTCCCAAGTGCACAGAGAAAAGAAAGGCAGGCCACTATACTCTAGCGCGTGGAGTATCGTCAGTGGAAGGAGGAGAGTGTAGAGTGACACACAGCGTTTTATTTGATTTTAGCTGATGGTGTTGGACAGGAGGTATGTTTATAAATGAACGTGATCAAGCTATGTAACCTATTGATTTCTTCTTCATGATTAAATAAAACTAAAATGTTTTGTTGTTTGTCTGCTTCTACATCTGCATTGCTTGGGGTTTTAGGCTGGATTTCTGTATTGCACTTTGTGACTTCTGCTGATGTAAAAAGGGCTTTATAAATACATTTGATTGATAGTACTAACCTTGCAATTGTATGATGTTGGCTTTAGTTAGCCAGCTAGATAGACTCCCAATCTCACCATTTCAGGCTATCAATCAAGTTGGATTAGCTTGTCTAACCTACCTGCTGGCCAGGTTACTAGACTTGAGAAAAGCAGGCAATTACTAAATGTACTAAATAAGACTCACATTCCTTCCAATCCTTTAACCAGATTTGAGCAAAATCCACCCCACACACACACGTTCTTCATGCCATACTTTGGTCAAGATATTTGACTTGCAGATATAAGCCTACTAAAAGCTTCTCTCTGTTGGGCATAGCTGAGAGTGGTTCTAAAGAGCATAAAAAGAGCCAATTTTTGTCTCAATCCAGGTCTGTAGACTACACATCCAGACCCGTACCTTCTCAATGTCCTCCCATCTGGAACTATTGGACATTATTCTCGCTAATTCGAAACAATATTGGCTATTATATTTTGGCTAGTGTTTACCAAAACGCATTAAAAACTGCATGAAAAAACGAATATCAAAAATGTAATTCGAATCACTGTTATTGATCGCCTCGAGCTGTATTTTCAGGCTATAAATATGTGCACAAACTCAAAAAACATAAAACAATTTAAGAATCAGCCTAAACATACAATCAAAGGCATCATCATTTGTTTCATTGCACTATGACAGATAACCAGCAGGTCACAGACTGCAGTTGTTGTGGAAAATTCAAAGTCATCCACAACTAAAATCACCCAATGCGCATTTTAATTAAGCAGCTGTCAAAATGACAAGACATTGCTCTATAATATAAAGCTGGTGAACCAAGTAAGGTAAATCTAGGCCTACAACAACAAGTTTGTCATACCACACAAAGGACTGCGAAATCTGTGAAATCACCCAACTCGATACATCTTGGATACATCCCACGCAGCTATGCATTTCAACTTACTCTTTAAGACTGGCAACAATTTTCTTGTATTCACCTTGTTCAAATGACCCATTGAGATTATATAACAGTGTTTGAAAGACATGTATGGTTGCAGGTCTATTATATAGACCATTAAAGTCTCGTTTAAATTTCTGTAAACTATAGCCTACATAAATACAAACAGACGTATGTCTGCACAACGACAAAAACACAGTCATATAGCCTATCCAAAAACGGATAGAGTATTCCTAGTATACTATTTTTGGCATATTTATTTGATGACAAATGCTCTTTTCGCATGCATTTAGCTGAAAATATGATCGAGCTGAAGCCAATGGTTTCCCAATCTCGGTCTTGGGGCCCTTCCTGGGTGCACGTTTTGGTTTTGCCCTAGCACGAAACAGCTGATTCAAATAACTAACTCCTTCAGTAGCCGACTGTCTCCGTGGCTGCACCTACATTTAACTTGCGCATTCGGAGTATTTTGTGTTGCCACAAGTTTGCCCCAGTATCTACATAGAGGACATTGGGCTATTTAAAACGATGTCGTATTCTAGTTAGTTATAAGTAGGTACTTATAGGAAGTCCTACCATTCATAACATGTTTGGCCAGTTTATACCACCTACCCGTTTTGGTTTTTGCCCTAGCACTAGCGGAATCAAATAATCAACGCTTGATAAAGAGAAAGTGCCGTAGTATAATTCTTACCTTTTTCTTTCGTTTTGGCTATCTGGTTTCGTTGACAATACTTTGATTCTAGCAGGACAGAGACCAGTGTTACAGAAGCGTAAAGACGGGATGAGTTATTTTTTCCAAAAAGGCTTGTATTCCCAGAGCGCGAAAGCTGCGAAAGAGCGCCCCTTGTCATGACAGAGACCCACGCACGCTCGAGCTGGACTGCAATCACAACATACCTCACCCAGCGAAAAGCAGCATAGGATAATACACGCCCTAGTGTGTTGAATTGGCAGGCAGTCGGTCCAATGACAAGGGGAGGGACAGCACCAGACCTCGTTTGAGACGGGTTTTTTAAATTATATAAAAAAAAAAAACCTTGTTTGAGACGTGTTTTGTTCAAACCTTTTCATTAGACTCCTCCCTCAACATCTCACTTTTGTCCAGTTGTTGGATGGCTACACATCTGGATCCTTGCAACCCGAGCCTGCAGCCAGTCTCTCCGCCAATGAGATTTCAGACAAGGGCATTTAAATTGATATATCATTAACCTTCTTTCTGAGGCTGGTTACCTTGCTCCACATATAAGATAACCGAACAAAATACTTTCATTCTGTCGACAAGTTTCTCTGTTGTCTTCAGTTATTAAAATTAAAATCCATGGACCTAACTTACTCCATGTTTTGCTTGTACCTCCCTGTAATTACATACATCATGCCATTATAATAGCATTTTCAGTTTTCACATAAAATACTGTCCTTTTATTGTAATAATGGTTCAACAATAAAACTGTTCTTCAAATTATCAAATGAAAAAAAGCAGCTGACTTAGTACAGGCTTCACAGAGCCAATAGTCTATGCATTTCATTTCTGTTTTCAGTAGGCCTTTTAGGTTCAAAATGTATGCAGCCTAGCGTACAGTATGTCAAGGTGCTAAGTAGATATGTCCTGTCTATGTTGACAGGCAGAGAATTAGGCAGGATGAAGACAGAGAGCATAATGAGGGAACCAGTAGGGTTAATTGGTGAAGGAAAAGTAGTTATACTGTATGAAGCTATTGCTCCCATATTGGGGGATTCTAATGAGATATCTGCATAGGAGAGCCTTGCTGATCATTATAAATGATCCAACTGCAAATCACTGTCTAGTGGAGATAGTAATCATGTAGATAGACATGATTAAATAGCTAGTTATCTGTCATTTTCAATAATTTTTTTTCTGGCAGAAATATTCCGGTCACATCCTGTCTTTTAAATAAAAATGTATATTTTTATCTACCACAGATGTTAGTTGTTAATGTCAGCTGTTAATGAGCTGTTAATGATGTCAGCTGTTAATGAGATTGTATTTTTTTTATAGCTTCTTGGTTAGAAGCAAAGAACATTAACTTTATTTTTATTTTTATGTTTTGTATTCACTCTTAACATGTTTAGTCATGAACATTCCGTTGGGTTCAGGACGGCTGGAACCACAGACAAATGGCTGGTCATTTTTGGTGAGGTTAGGGTCAATGCTGATAGATTTACTCCAGTCATTTCTCTTGGCATTGAAATTGTCTGTGAGCCCGGCCATTGAGGTAAGGTGCCTTCAGGAGTAAGGAGAGGACAAGCTCCCAAGTCCACGATCTGAGTGGACACCCTAAATCTCAGTAAGCATGCGTTCAGTGTCAACTTTGCCAGTAGGGGTTTACTGGTTTTGGCAGTCTGAAATAAAATAGCTGTTCCACTTCATTTTCTCATTTTTAAGTTCAATAGAGCACCAGCTGAGTTTCATAATAATGTGTAATACACACATCCCAAATATCTTCAGAGCAGGACAAAATGTACATGACAAATACAAAATTATTACCTCCTCACTGGCACAGTTCTCAACCCAAACCAACTCACTTTCTTGCGGAAGTAGGCAACACATTCTGGGTAAAGTTATTAGAGAACTAGGTTAAAGATATCCAATCAATAATATCATGCTATCTTGCCACACCACGGGCTTGCAGAAAACAGACACACTGTATTTTTCCTATGCCAGCAGGCAAAATAAAATAAAATAAATGCCAAGGAGCACTGGCTGTTATCAAAAAGACAAGCATTCTTAAACTGACCCAGCAACATAATGACTATTTTTCCCACAATTTAATTGCAGTGAGCCAATGGGTGCTAAGTGAGGAGAAAGCATGTGAGTCCATCAGCACAATAGCTTAATTCATATAGACTTGTGAGTCCATGGGAATGACTAGAGGACTCTTGTCCCCATGTGATGTATCCATGTTACCATGAGGCTCTTTCAGAGGGTTGAGAAAGCGAATGGCATTGAAAGTAAAAGTAAAAGGTAATGCATCTCGAACAATGCTGATAGTGATATCCAAAAGGACACTGTGTTTGCATGCTGTCAGGACTGAACACCTAAGGTTCTTCAAATCTGCCAAGGAACAATGCTATTTGAGTGTCAACTCTGTCATTAACAGCAAATGGGTGCAATGCCAGCTAGTTTATACTGTCCAGAGCATATGAGAGCAGTCCGAATGGACTGGGATTCTTCTCCCTCTCCCTCTCCCTCTCCCTCTCCCTCTCCCTCTCCCTCTGCCGCTTCCTGTCAACACCTCCAGTGCCTGGCCTCAAACAGCTTACTGCTGGTCTGGGTCTGTCACAAGACATCATCCCCATGCTGTTTACACACACTAAAACATATAGACACATGAACTACTACACGTGAACATGTATGTTTTTAATTTATACATAGGAAAATATGCTCATGCATGCCGCCACACACATACAGAGTAAATACAATTAGTCCTGTTACAAACAGGGTATATCCTGTGTTAACACATGACAGGAACATACACATGCACGCACACTCCAATCAATCCTTCTGTGGATCCATCATGTGCTCACCCTCCCAGGAGCCTGGTCGCAGTGAACAGCAAAGTGACATTGTTGTCAGAGTAGGGAGTGAAAACAAGGGGAAAATACTAACTGTCAGGCTTATCTTTTCTCGTTTGTGTCCAATCACCAGAAAAGAGACAAAACGTATACTATAGTGCTTAACGGTACAGGACAGTAAAATGATACAATTCAAGCACTTATCAAGAGAACATCCCTGGTCATCCCTACTGCCTCTGATCTGGCGGACTCACTAAACACAAATGCTTCAATTGTGAATGACATCTGAGTGTTGGAAATAGATAAGAAAACAAGAAAATTGTGCCGTCTGGTTTGCTTAAAGATGAACCACAGAGTTTCTAAACCCAGAGACACAATTTTTTTTTTTTTTAAATGTTACCTTTATTTAACTAGGCAAGTGAGTTAAGAACAAATTCTTATTTTCAATGAAAACCTAGGAACAGTGGGTTAACTGCCTGTTCAGAACAACAGATTTGTACCTTGTCAGCTCAGGGATTTGAACACGAAACCTTTCAGTTACTAGTCCAACGCTCTAACCACTAGGCTACCCTGCCGCCCCAACATGACAAGACTTCCGGGAATGCTTGCGAAGCAGACCATGCAGATCAGGCTGGGGTTTGGGCTTTTGAGAAGTCAGTGAGAGAAGTGAAAAATTCTTTGTTGGCTATTAATTATCTCGAAATCTAAAGGCACAACCTAGATTGTCTTAAGTAGTTGAACATGATTTTACTTCAACCTCGCGAAAGTGACAAACTGACAGGTCAAAACAAACTTCATATCGAGGGAAGGCCTTTGATTTGATGGCCTGCACATGCGCAGTTCGATGCGAGACAACTATTAGACCCAATGACTTGTTTCTGAGCATGTTTTAGCCTGTCTTCATACTGTACTGTTTTTGGATGCACTATGTAGAAATCGCTCTGCCATTTCCTGGTTGCTAAAATTGTAATAGTTTTTATAATTTCAGTTTATGTGACAAAACAAGCAGTCACCATAGACTGTAGAGAATCATTGTACCATCTAAACCACTGTGAAATGTATTTTCCTTTACCAAAAATATTGTATTTTCAGCTGTTTGAAACTGGTGTACAAAAAACTGAAAGTAAAAGATGCAAAAAGGAAACTTATGAACGATATGGTAAGCATAGAAATAGCTTACATAGAACAGATCTACAGCTTCCTAGACTTGCTTTTGTGAGAATGAAAGACCTATAACTCACATTTCTATGTGAATTTGGTCAGGCGCCTAAGTTACATATTGTAGCTTTAATATAAGGAATTTGAAATCATGTATACTTTTACTTTTGATACTTAATGTAATTGCTGAAATATACTTCACTTTTGATACTTAAGTAGAGTACCAGTCAAAAGTTTGGACACACCAAACCTTTCTACATGATTCCATGTGTGTTTTTTCATAATTTTGATGTCTACACTATTATTCTACAATGTAGAAAATTGTCAAATAAAGAAAAACCCTGGAATGAGTAGGTGTGTCAAAACTTTTGACTGGTACTCTATATTTAAAACCAGATCCTTTAGACTTTTACTTAAGTAATATTTTACTTGGTGACTAACTTTTACTAGAGACATTTTCTATTAAAGTATCTTTACTTTAACTCAAGTATGACCATTGGGTACTTTTTCCACCACTGACAGAATGACGTAACTATTGAAGTCTTCAGATATAATTTTGCCTCCTCAAAAAACAATGTGATAGCTGTGAACAATCAAAATGATCCAGCATGGGACTTCAATAGAAACAATATTTGGATTGGAAGCACATCAATTGTCTTGTTACACCCACAATCACATGCTTTCTCATTCATTATTTCGCAGAGTAAACATCTCTTGAAAACTGTGGTCCCATCCTAATGTCCAATTAATTTGCTGAAAAAGCTTCCTTTTACAAGAGGAAAGCAACCCAAAATTGTATTTTGGGGAGAAAGGCACAATGAGAGAATTTGGCAATAATCTTGGTGAAAAGTATAATGCCAATTATGGCATTAATGACAGAATAGAATAGATGGATACAAACTGAGGATATGGGATGATCTCTGAAACGTCAATGCTTCAGAAAAGCATCCACTTTGCAGCCAAGAGCCAATTTACGGCTTGAGGTAGAACAGGGATTATAAACCCAGCATCAAGCCTTTTTGTGGCAGAGTAGTCAAGACCACGCTCCACACAGCACAATTACCTGGCGATGAAGGAAGAGTCAGGTCACTGAGGAGAGAGGAGAGGAGGGAGGAGGGGAGAATGAGGAACCAGCTTAGTAAGGACCTGTCTATTATTTTGTCTCTAATAGTTCAGATGAATGTGATTTCACTCAACTGCCATTTATTTTGGGTCCATTTCGAAAGTTAAAATCAAAAGTGGGCAAAAGTTGTTGGAGCCTTTAGAGAAAATGACCTATTCGTATTCGTTAAACTACCCATCCGCTCTGCTCATCACCATGATGGTAGCTGGCTCAGAGACAGAGGCTGGCCTGACACAGAGGACGTTGGAGCCGTCTCCGTCGGGCATGTGAATAACAATTAGGGAGGATTTTTTGGGAGGTTGGTATGGATGTTAGGTTAGATCAGTTGGGCTGCTGAGCTGTGCCCCGTGGGTGAGGGTCGTGGTTGTGTGAGCAGCCTGGATGCCCTGCCCTGGGGTACTACTGGCCAGGCTCCGATGCTAACTTTGGGCTGACCTCTGCCTGCTGGCTCCTCTGCTCTTTCACTGGTGGGCAGTTAAATGCTGACTCATATTACAAAACAAGCCTGAAACCCCTTGGCCCTGGGTGGACATAGGGCGGTATTTTAAACAGATCAGATCACACCATCGCGGCCGTCGTGGTGTTCGGTGAATAAATCTGGGCCTTTTAAAGAGCGGCGATAAAATGTTTTACTGGGTCCGTCTGCTGCGACTCCGGTTGGGGACTGGTATAATCCAGAGAAATTAAATAAAATCCTGGTTTTACTCAGCATTGTTTAATGGCTTACAATGTTGACGGCTTTTTGCTCTGTAGATGTCCTCCTGAGATGTCCTGAGTCAGTTATTGGCCATGATATTAAAGCCTAATTCCACCAACCTTCATTGTCTGTCTCGGAAAGGTTAGCTAAAGCTCCTATTTGTATAGAACTAAGAGAAGTCCTTGCAGATGAGCAGGGAAATTGCTTTTTGTTATGTCAAGAGAACATTGTTTAATAATTTAGAGGACCATGTGATTTTACAAAGATAAATGCCTCATACCTTACTACACTGCAACATGACACTTTTCTCTACCAGCAGCTAAACAGTAGGCTTGTTTACATGGAGCAGACAGCAGGAAACAAACAGCAGTTGGTGTGGAAGGAAAGAGAGGGCTGTAGATGGCATCGTTAGAACAACAGTGGCTTGGGTTGGGAGCAGTTGGTGGCATGGTGTTAATCAAGACAAGGTGGCAGTATGGGAGCAAGGGGAAAGAGGGGGGAGAGGTAGGGAGGGAGGGGTGATTAGTAAGAGTCAGGGCGTTGATGACCCATAACTCAGGAGAGCATTTCCCACTCCCCACCCCATTCTAACACTGTATATGTGTTTACACACACACACACACACACACACACACACACACACACACACACACACACACACACACACACACACACACTTTACTGCTCAGAGCCTGTACTAAATAAGACTAATTAGACTGTCAGAGGGACAAGAGGGGGGCTCTACCCCACCCCCCTCCCCCAGTGAAGTGACAGCAATTAATTCCGTGCTGAATGTGGCTGTGATGGCAGCCCCCCTCCTGGGGGTGACAGGCACACTGACACCTCACAGTACCCAAACTCTATTCTGTCGCCCGTAGTGGAAAACAACAATAACAACAACAACAATAAACATAAAAGAGAGACGAGGAATGAGGCGTTCTAGGTGCCACATATTCCACTGCTGTAAATTTGGTACACTGAATGAGTTCACCCTAATGGAATTCAAACACCCCACAGACAGAAAATCTGTGCAATCTGACAAATGGTCTGAAATTAGTGTAGCCTGCCAAATGATTATGAATGACCATACAGTAAATCTAACATAAATCCACACTGTTAAACCAGCTATCATAAAATCTGACAAATAGTCTAATGGCAGCATATTCAGACAAACTGAAATAATTGGATTCTAATTATAACATACTGAAATATAAATGCAATCTCATCATCTGAAAAAGGTAGGCAGATGAAACTGTCTCTCACATGCACAAGTGTCCACAGTATCTTGACAGTTGCCCTCTGCTACTGATCTCCTCTCCTCAGTGCTCCATTGAGAGGCGCCGCACGTACCCTTCCACCCTGTTGTACCTATCGTCTCGTATAATACCTCAGTGACTGTATTAAAGCGGGTGCCCCGTGTATTGTATTTATCTGCATAACAATATGGGGCCTGTTATATTGCTGTGTAATTTCCGTCAGATCCCTGACCTGATTCATCTAGCGGGTCCGCTGCTTTTCCGTAATTGTCGTCCTTGTAACAATTACCTTGGGTGAAAGAGGGGCCGTTGCATGAGCTAACACGTGTAGATAAAATAAAGGTTAGAGAGGAGAGAGGGAGAGAGGAGGGATGGAGAAAGAAACAAGGCAGGCCTACTGTTCATCTCAGCAGGCTCCATCATTGTGTGATAACCAATGTATTCCTATCACGTCCTTTAACTGTTTTAGTACATCCTAAGATGTACTTACTGCAAGGTTTCAAAGCAAAACAACAGCAAGACCTCA
This sequence comes from Oncorhynchus mykiss, assembly GCF_013265735.2. NCBI lineage: Eukaryota > Metazoa > Chordata > Actinopteri > Salmoniformes > Salmonidae > Oncorhynchus > Oncorhynchus mykiss. The sequence continues at coordinate 32,225,477 of NC_048566.1, forward strand.
CCCAGCATTCACACCATCTACAGCACTTCATGGCTGAGAGCATGTAGCTTCTTGTCGAGGCATAATTCAATAATATCGACACAGCAACATGCTACGGCCGGTCGGCCACTCAATCGCCTGCTGCCCATTCTCCTCATTGGGAGATGAGAGATGGTGATTGCACTCTGTCACTTTCAGTTTCGCTCTCTGGAGAATTACAGCGGGCCAGCCAGATGTCTGCGTTTGATCAAATCAGACTCTCGCAATATCCCCACGCCGCTGGCATTTGAATATTTCAGACATGAGGAGGAGGAAAGGGAAGAGGAGTGTCAAAATGGGGACATTTAACTAGTGTAGGTGACATCCCTCTGCTCACAGCTTTCCTTTCAACTTTCCTGAGGGAATGAGGTGGGGTCAGGTGAAGCAGGTTTAGCCATAACACTCCTTCCACCTCCACCAACTTCCTAGATCCAGGAAGACGGCAAGTTGAGCCATGATCCCCTCACCTCCGCCTCCCTCTAGTACCCGGTTTTGGCCAGTAAGACCCAGATCAGGTAATGACCTGCTAGGTGTATGCAGAAATATGGATAGAGGCAGAGAGCAGGATTGCCCATTTTATCCAGGGGCCTCTAAAGGCACACGGGGGGAGAGATAATGACCTGCTAGTCTTATCCTAAACAATAAGGGGTGATTCTGCAGTGAGATTTAAAGACAGGACTTAGACCCATCTGCATAGGAAAAACTAAGATAAAGCCCTATACTGTCATATTCAGCTTTCTATTAAAGGTTTCGTGTAGGCAAACAGCTAACGTGGCTGGAAGGTTATGTGAAAACAAACAGCTAACGTTCCTGGGCCCGGTTATGAAGATGTGAAGATGTGTATCTGTCTTTCTGTGACCGCAGATAACACATGTGACTGTCACACCCTGGTCTGTTTCACCTGTCTTTGTGCTTGTTTCCACCCCCCTCCAGGTGTCGCCCATCTTCCCCATTATCCCCTGTGTATTTATACCTGTGTCCTCTGTTTGTTTGTTGCCAGTTCATGTTGTTTTGTGAAACCTACCAGTGTTTGTTCCACTGCTCCTGTCTGTTCTTGCTCCTGTTTTCCAGTCCTTCCCGGTTTTGCCTGATCCTTAGCCTGCCTACCGTTCTATACCTTGCCCCACCTCACTGGATTATTGACTCCTGCCTGCCCTGACCTTGAGACTGCCTGCCGTTCTGGACCTTTTTCATCCTCTCAGGATTACTGACCTCTGCCTGCCTTTGACCTGTTGTTTTACTGCCCCAGTACTAGAAATACACTTTTGAATCTTCGACACTGTCTGCATCTGGGTCATTCCTGAAACCTGATAGTGACAGTGACAATAAAAACAAAGCTGCCAATTTCTTTGCATAATAAGCGAAGGATATCAAGACGCTTCAAATGTGTAAAAAAGGAGATGACTGTATTAAAATATAAATACATTATTATCTACATAGACCTACAGTACCAGTCAAAAGTTTTGACACACCTACTCATTCATTGGTTTTTCTTAATTTTTCTTATTTTCTAAAATTGTAGAATAATAGTGAAGACATCAAAACTATGAAATAACACATATGGAATCATGTAGTGACCAAGAAAGTGTTAAACAAATCAAAATATATTTTCGATTTTAGATTCTTCAAATGAGCCACCCTTTGATGTGATGACAGCTTTGCACACTCTTGGCATTCCCTTAACCAGCTACACATGGAATGCTTTTCCAACAGTCTTGAAGGCGTTCCCACATATGCTGAGCACTTGTTGGCTGCTTTTCCTTCACTCCACGGTCTAACTCATCCTAAACCAACTCAATTGGGTTGAGGTTGGGGGATTATGGAGGCCAGGTCTGATGCAGCACTCCATCACTCTCCTTGGTCAAAGAGTCCTTACACACCTTGGAGGTGTGTTGGGCCATTATCCTGTTGAAAAACAAATGATAGTCCCACTAAGCACAAACCAGAGGGGATGGTGTATCACTGCAGAATTCTGGTTAAGTGTGCCTTGAATTCCAAATAAATCTCTGACAGTGTGACCAGCAAAGCACCCCCACACCATCACACCTCCTCCTCCATGCTTCATGGTGGGAAGCACACATGCAGAGATCATCCATTCACCTACTCTGCATCATAAAAACACGTGGTTGGAACAAAATTTGAAGTTGGACTCATCAGACCAAAGGACAGATTTTCACCGGTCTAATGTCCATTGCTCGTGTTTCTTGGACCAAGCAAGTCTCTTCTTCTTATTGCTGTCCTTTAGTAGTGGTTTCTTTGCAGTAATTCGACCATGAAGGCCTGATTCACACAGTCTCCTCTGAACAGTTGATGTTGAGATGTGTCTGTAATTTAAACTCTGCAAAACATTTATTTGGCCTGCGATTTCTTAGGCTGGTAACTCTAATGAACTTATCCTGTGCAGCAGAGGGAACTCTGGGTCTTCCTTTCCTGTGGCGGTCCTCATGAGAGCCAATTTAATCGTAGAGCTTGATGGTTTATGCAACTGCACTTGAAGAAACTTTCACAGTTCTTGAAATGTTCCTTAATGATGGACTAAAGTAACGATGGACTCTTTGCCTATTTGAGGTGTTCTTTCCATAACATGGACTTTGTCTTTTACCAAATGGCTATCTTCTGTGTACCACCCCTACCTTGTCACAACACAACTGATTGGCTCAAATGCATTAAGAAGGAAAGACATTCCACAAATTAAATTTTAGCAAGGCACACCTGTTAATTGAAATGCATTCCGGTGACTACCTCATGAAGCTGGTTGAGAGAATTCCAAGAGTGTGCGAAGCTGTCATCAAGGCAAAGGGTGGCTACTTTGAAGAATCTCAAATGTAAAATACATTTAGATTTATTTAACACTTTTTTGTTACTACATGATTCCATATGTATTATTTCATAGTTTTGATGCCTTCACTATTATTCTACAGCGTAGAAAGTAGTAAAAGTAAAGAAAAACCCTTGAATGAGTAGGTGTGTCCAAACTTTTGACTGGTACTGTATGTATTTCAATCATATTAAAATCAATGTCATGTTCAATCAATTGTTCTATTTCGCTACAGTATTTGTACGTTACTGTCCCTCATTTTTGCTTCAATATATTTCATGATGTGGAACAAGTGCAAACTTATGTGGCAAATTTTGATTTCGTGCATTATTATGGGGTACGCATTAGAATAAGACACGCTAATATCTGTAGCCATAGGTGATATCTCTCTAGGAGCTGATGCGTTGTCAGTATTATGGAATAATTCTAATGTTAAGTTAAGATTGGAAAGGGAGAACCCTGATCCAAGAGCAGTGCTTCCTTTCTTTTGATCCTATCAGTATGGACACATGCCTCAACGATGCACTTATCAAACATTCTCTCTGCCTGCGTGGTGTTTTGTAAAACGCGTGTTACATCTTCGGCCGCTGTAGGAAAGATGCATCATTAAAACATACGTAAGCCTAAGCTTCAGTGCTATTGGGAAACTGGCTCTGGACAGTTCCATGACCGCAAACAGCTAACATTCCTGAAATGTTTGGTTACAGAAGTCAGCTCCTATTTAACTATCTAGTCATGTAGGAAATCTAACAGAAGGAAACAATGCTGGTGCAAAGGATTATGGGCTTTTGTCTAACCTTTTGGCCTACTGCCCCTGTGTAGAGCAATGAGGATCTCTCTCCAGAGCAGAGTAGGAGACTGTAGCCAGACTGGCAATGTTCAACACATTAACAATATCCAAATTCATAAAGGCGTTCAGCTGTCACCTGTTTTCCATTGATCTACATTTGTATGTGGGAAGCTGACAGATGTATGAGGATGCGTTTAGTCTTCAAACGACACTGAACTGCCCTGAGGCGGCACAGTGGGTAGAGAGCAAAACTCAAAGTTAGTCTCTGTCTGGGCCACTCACCTGGCTGTCAGTGATCACTAAACAATGTCTCCACTAGAACATTCATTGAAGCGCTCACTTGAATGGCTGTATTGTATTGGTGTGTGTTTAGATGAATATTCACACGCAATCCAGTGATCCTCTGTGGCTAAGATAGTTAGCCACAGTGAAGCTGTTGACTACTCACCTTCCTGTAATTAGTGATTCTGAAAGGTAGTAAATGGGAATGGGTTGATTGACCTGAAATTTGTCTCCTCTCATTTTCAACCAACAGTGCCTTTGGCTCTTAACTTTGAACATGTGACAAACCACCACCCCGCCCCCCTTCCCATCTTTCAACATCTAGACACCCAGTTCACCTTAACTGTGATAAAAGTCTGATTAGTAATTACCAACAGGGCCTCATGTATTTGGTCTTAATTAAGAAGAATATATTGTAAGAGGAAGGCAGTGGAAGAGGATATCGTCCCTTCTTGATTGGCTTTAAAGGGGTAATCAGCTGTTGAAACAATAACAAAAGCATATCTCTGCAACTGTTTTGCTAAAAAGCTGAGAGATAAGGCTGAAGAAATGCCACCATTTACATGATATCAAAATGTACATGGTATACATTTTTTTGTCTATATGTTGTTTGTTTACATTTACATTGTTTACAAACACTTGAGTAAAAGCATTTGTATTTTGGGTTCTGATGGGGTACGACAGTTGAACTAAGCTTATGAGGAATTTATACATTTCTTCAAGAATTAAGGGGTACATATTGTTAACTTATATGTCCAAAAATGGATGTAGCAAGTGCAGATTGTCCCTTTAAGTATTTAGGCATCAGGCTGTGACTGAGTCTGAGTGATGGTAAACTTAGTGACACTTTACGGTTACTTAACTTCAGCCTGAGGACCATTTTCTGACAGACACATCATTGAGAGTGGGCAAAAAAGCTCTCCCCAACTTCAAGGATACACCGGAAGGTCAAATAGCATTTTAAAGGGTGCACTGGCCTTGGGCACCAATTATGGAAAAAAATCCCTAATTTAACCTTCCATCAGAATCTGAAGCTTTTCAACTCCCCAAATGTGGAAGTGATCAGACAACATCATATGTGAATCTGCTAACCCCAACTAGACCCTCTCAAATATGACTGGCTTCAAAGAGGATGTGAACTGAAAAAGAGGACTCCTCCAACAGGGAGAGAATCACAAACCCAGAAACACACTCCGGGTGTGAGGTTAACAACATGTGTTTTGCTCAGAATAATGAATTCATGTCACCCACTCCAACAGAGGTTATAGGGGTGGAATCATTAAAAAAGTATCTAGAGAGTTGGAATACTACATATACATAGGTACAGTGAGCTTTGATACTTTCAAAGTACTTGAAAGACATTAAAAATCAAATATTGGGCTTGCTTGGTACTCCTTGTTGTATTCCACATCCTAGTACTGTAGGTGTCGGGACTGATGATTTGGAGACGTGAGATCGACTTTGAAGTAAAAAAAACTATCTTGCCTTTAGAGAACTTTACCATTATGTGAATGTCTTCTCTGTTTCATCAATACATCACTGTTTGGAGAACATCAGAGTTGCAACAGAAAAATGTAACCTTTATTTAACTAGGCAAGTAAGCTAAGAACAAATTCTTATTTACAATGACCGTCTACTCCGACCAAACCCTAACAACACTGGGTCAATTGTGCACCGCCCCATGGGACTCCCAATCACGGCCGGTTGTGATACAGCATGGAATCGAACCAGGGTCTGTAGTGACGCCTCCAGCACTGAGAGTGAATAAAAAGTTACCTACATAAACCACTGTGTCTCATGGTCATATTGGGACTTTTTGTGATGGATAATCTAATGGTTCAACCTTATTCTTTCCCTTTCAATGGCACTGTAGGCATAAAAGCAACACTTCAAAAATAAGAGATATTCATTTGTTGGTAAGGCGGTGAAATATGGTAATGCTGTTTCTGTTTATGCCGTATGGATGCGCTAACCTTTTCCGCCCACACAAAGGCTGTTTCTCCCAGCTAATGTGCTTAGTGAGTGTCGCTGTTTATGTTTCTAACCTGCAGGTTCTCATCTCTATATTAAATGGTCTCCATTTCTAAAGAATAAGTGACATTCTTTTAAATGGCAGGATACAGCCTTTCATATTCAGAAATAGCCACAGATCTAATGACATGAATGTAGGAGTGTGCCAAATCCATTGAGAGAGAGAGAGAGAGAGAGAGAGAGAGTGAAAAGGAAAGAGAGAGAGAGAGATGGAGAAAGAGGAAACAGTCTTTTTTATTGAATCTTTGAATTTTTCTTTTCTTTTTTTATTTCACCTCTATTTAACCAGGTAGGCAGTTGAGAACAAGTTCTCATTTACAACTGAGACCTGGCCAAGATCAAGCAAAGCAGTGCGACAAAAACAACCACACAGTTACACATAAACAAATGTACAGTACATAACACAAAATAAAATAAAAATAGAAAGATCTATGTACAGTGTGTGCAAATGTAGAAGAGTAGGGAGGTAGGCCAAAGAGAAATAGTCCAAAGAGCCGAAAATAATAAGAATTTAGCATTAATACTGGAGTGATATATGTGCAGATGATGATGTGCAAGTAGAGATACTGGGGTGCAAAAGAGCAAGAGGGTAAGTAATAATATGGGGATGAAGTAGTCGGGTGTGCTATTTACAGATTGGCTGTGTACAGGTATCGTGATCGGTAAGCTGCTATGACAGCTGATGCTTAAAGTTAGAGAGGGAGATATAAGACTCCAGCTTCGGACATTTTTGCAATTCGTTCCAGTCATTGGCAGCAGAGAACTGGAAGGAAAGGCAGCCAAAGGAAGCGTTGGCTTTTGGGATGACTAGTGCAATATACCTGCTGGAGCATGTGCTACGGGTGGTTGTTGCTATGGTGAACAGTGAGCTAAGATAAGGCAGGGCTTTACCTAGCAAAGACATAGATGACCTGGAGCCAGTGGGTTTGGCAACGAATATGTAGTGAGGGCCAGCCAATGAGAGAATAGAGGTCACAGTGGTGGGTAGTATATGGGGCTTTGGTGATAAAACGGTTGGCACTGTGATAGACTGCATCCAGTTTGCTGAGTAGCGTGTTGGAGGCTATTTTGTCAATGACATCGCCAAAGTCAAAGATCGGTAGGGTAGTCACTTTTACGAGGGCAGCATGAGCGAAGGGGGCTGTGTTGCAAAATAGGAAGCCGATTCTAGATTTCATTTTGGATTGGAGATGCTTAATGTGAGTCTGGAAGGAGAGTTTACAGTCTAACCAGACACCTAGGTATTTGTAGTTGTCCACATATTCTAAGTCAGAACTGTCCAGAGTAGTGATGCTAGTTGGGTGGGAGGTTGTGGGCAGCAATCAGTTGAAGAGCATGCACTTAGTATTACTAGCACTTAAAAGCAATTGTAGGTGTTGTATGGTGTTGAAGCTCGTTTGGAGGTTGCTGCAGGGGGTGCAGGGGGTGCTGAGGTGTTGGCCGGGGTAGGGTTAAATTTCAGGATTTTTGGTGGCCTTCCTAAGCCAGGATTCAGATACGGCTAGGACATCCGGGTTGGCGGAGTGTGCTAAAGCAGCGAATAAAACAAACTTAGGGAGGAGGCTTCATGAAACTAATGCTTTTACGGTTACAGAAGTCAACAAATGAGAGCGCCTGGGGAATGGGAGTGATGCTTGGGGCTGCAGGGCCTGGCCTAACCTCTACATCACCAGAGGAACAGAGTAGGATAAGAGTACGGCTAAAGGCTAAAATAACTGGTCGTCTAGTGCGTTTGGAACAGAGAGTAAAGGGGGCAGGTTTCTGGTCACGGAAGGATAGATTCAAGGCATAATGTACAGACAAAGGTATGGTAGGATGTGAGTACAGTAGAGGTAAGCCTAGGCATTGAGTGACGATGAGAGAGGTTTTGTCTCTAGAAGCACCATTTAAGCCAGGTGTGGTCACTTCATGCGTGGGGGGGTGGAACAACAGGGCTAGCTAAGGTATATTGAGCAGGGCTGGAGGCTCTACAGTGAAATAAGACAAACATGACTAACCAAAACAGCAATAGACAAGGCATATTGACATTAGGGAGAGGCAGGTGTAGCTGAGTAATCATAGGGTCGAGTGAGTAGCTAGGCGAGCTGGAGGCACGAAGATTCAGACAGCTAACAGGTCGGGGAGAGCATCAGGCTAGCAGATGGACCTCAGAGGGACGTCGCAACGGGGGAGCCTGTTGAAACCCCCTCGGGCGGTTACGTCGGCAGACCAGTCGTGATGTATCGGCGGGGCTCCGTGTCGACAAACATGACACGGCAGCAAAGGGTCCAGGCCTATTGGCAAAAGAGGTAATTGAAGACCAGGAATTGCTTGATAGATCTCTTCGGCTAGCCGGGAGATGGGCCCAGATTCGAGGCTAGCTCCAGGCTAACTGGTGCTTTCTTCGGGACAGAGACGTTAGGCAGGAGTAGCCACTCGGATAGCAGCTAGCTAACTGTGATGATCCGGAGTAAAGGTTCAAAGTTTGCGGTAGGAATCTGGAGATATGGTGGAGAAAAGCAGTCCGATATGCTCTGGGTTAAAATTGTGCTGTGCAGGCTGGCAGGAGTTGACAGCGCTGAAGCTGGCAGATGTTAACGGTGATGTCTAACTGACTACTAGCAAGTAGCTAGTTAGCTGGATGGCTTTTGAAGGGAGTTACAGTTCTAAAATATAAAAAATAGCAGATCCATACTGCATTGGGGTTTGCAGGAGAGTATGTTCAGTCCGTAGATGTAAAAATGAGATAAAAATATATACAAAGAAAGAAATGATATATACAAGGGACAGGACAAGACAATAAAAACATCCCACTGCTACGCCATCTTGGATCCATCTTGTATCCATTGAATGAGTTTGAGGTTTGAGGAGTGAAGCTGTCATTTATTATACATGGACTGTTTTATTTGATTTTGCGAGGTCACATTTAATTTTATGGTCAAATGTTGATATAGAATGAATGCTATTACTTTGTCAAATAGAAGTGGAGGAAGTGATTGTTTCAATGCCCCCAAAAAGCCAAGGGATATTTTATCATAGAAGAATGATACAGTGGACTCTAAACTGGTCACTAGAATCTACCTATTATACACACTGATTCTTATACACAAGCCCCAGTTCAACTCCCATTATCTCTTTCTCCCTCCATATCTCTCTATCTGTCTGCATCTCTCTCTCTCACTCCTCTCTGTCTCGCTCTGTCATGGTTGACCACCGTTGCATGTGAATGAGCTGAAGGTGGCATCAGCTTAAATCTTTCCTGGAGACGCCGCTGGTTCCTATTAGAGAGAACATAAATCAGGCTGGCGCTGCATGGAGTGGTACGGAGCCCCTGCGGGCATGGTGCCAGGCTCATGTGGCAATGGCACCCACACCCTGTGCTCATTACTGTCACCATACAAGCTGTCCTAGAGGGTTCCTGTCTGCAGACAGCTAGGCTGGAATGATGCTCTTAGTCTATTCCCTGACATGACCAAAACTGTGCCTAGGAAACCACTGCAGACATTATGGTGTAATGTTGGATTGTCACAAGACTCTGTCCACCTTTCAATACCTGGGCATCAGCTTTGATGTTTATCCCCCTTGGATAATATACACTCAATAACACAAACCTGTAGAAACAACTGTGTGTGAATGAGACAACATTCCTGAGTAAAGAAGATTATTAGAATTGTAACAGTCTTCTCTGCCTGACAGAGGACAAACTGAGATTAAAAGTCAAAATGTCTGCATGCAGATATTAACATCAATTTTTTCTGCTATTGGCCACACCACCCTGTATCCCTCTGCTGGCTTTCATCTGAAGCTAAGCAAGGTTAGACCAAGCCAACAGTTGGAGGTTGCTGCTGAAAATGGTGTTGGAGGGTCAGTAGAGGTGACTCATCCATCTGGTCTGAAGGAAACCCTGAATCACACAGGGCAGGGATGAGGACCCTGTCCTGCAAAGAACTTTCAGGTCCTGTTCCCAGCCTTGACAAGACTTGTTGCACATACAATGTGCTATAGTTCTAGCAAAAACGAGGAGGGTGCATTTTCAGAAAGAAAAGTAATGTGGTGTTGAAAGGTCAGCAGACCATACCAAAGCAAAGAACCAGTCTCTTCATCACGTAACCTATAGAACTAACTTGAATCCTCCAAGTAAATTGCTAGGATAAATAACACTAATGCTGTCACTTCTACTGCGGCTGCTAATGCTGATCATTATTGATGAGAGTCAACGCTTTGAAGATGACATGTCTTTAATCAAGAATTTGAGCTGGGTCTTGCAACTTCTGGGCTATGTGCATGAACATGAGGGTGATCAAGCCCAAAAGTTGACAGCACACTTAGTTACTTAGAGACTGGTTCTTTGCCTTGGTATGGTCTGCTGACCTTTCAACACCACATTACTTTTCTTTCTGAAAATGCACCCTCCTCGTTTTTACTAGGACTATAGCATATCGTATGTGCAACAAGTCTTGTCAAGGCTGGGAACAGGACCTGAAAGTTTTGCAGGACAGGGTCAGAAAGAAAAGTAATGTGGTGTTGAAAGGTCAGCAGACCATAGCAAAGCAATGAACCAGTCTCTTCATCACATAACCTATAGAACTAACTTGAATCCTCCAAGTAAATTGCTAGGATAAGTAATACTAATGCTGTCACTTCTACTGCGGCTGCTAATGCTGATCATTATTGATGAGAGTCAACACTTTGAAGATGACATGTCTTTAATCAAGAATTTGAGCTGGTCTTGCAACTTCTGGGCTATGTGCATGAACATGAGGGTGATCAAGCCCAAAAGTTGACAGCACACTTACTCTGACACCCCCCCATCCACCCCAGAGACTTCCTGGTGAAATAAAGGTTAAATTGCTCAAGTAAATAAATAAAAGCCAGTGGTGCTTGGTTTTAACAGGCGGCTGCTGCCATTGGCTGTAAACTATGGAAGCTTTAACTCCCTCTAAACCCCTCTCTGGTGCCCCTCTTCTCAAAACTGGTTTTGATTTATAGAAGCAGGGAATTTCTCTCCACAACCCCCTCCTATAACCCTACCACACACTTTTCCTGCCTTACTCTCCCACAGTCAAGTCCCATTAGCAGTGGGGCTAGCGTGTCTGTACAGCCCCAGGCCCACCAGTAAATTATTTCTAAATGAAGACCAAATGTTGGTTTAGGGGGGAGGAGGGGGACGGCACAGAAAGAGTGGGACTTGGTAGTTCATTTGGGGAAATAAGCTGGGTGTGAGGGTTAGGGGAGGTGGGGAGACCCAGGGGGTGATTCTATAGATTTGGGAATATCGTGGGAGTGCGGGGTGAGGAATTATAGCTCCTAAGTGTTGACACACTGAGAGGCGGGTCATGGGGAGAGAAGAATGTGTCTCTTGTTCAACATACGTACGTGCTAATTATACGAGAAGCTGTGTGTGTTGCTATGAATGTCTATCAATAGTGTACTGTACACTACATTCATGTATTCTACACATCTTTTCAAAACACATGATACTTTATCTAAATGTATGTTTCCCCTGTAAAACTTTAGCTGGAGGTAGTTCCCTGAACACATTTACAGTAAGATGGGAAACTTCACTGCATGCAGTTTGCAATGAAGTGTAGAAATTCAATGTGGTCCCACTTTTATTGAATCGAATGTCGCCTGCTATAGTAAAGGAAAAAGGAAGGATCTTGAAACATTTACCGCACCACAATAATATACTGTATGAATATTGCCATCATAATTCATCCTAATTTGATATTACATAAAGAACTTCTGTGAAGACATTTTTACTAGAAAAACTGTGCAGAAAAACAACTATTATATATAATAATACATTCATATCCAGACATTCCACAAAAAGGAACAAGTACATGTTAAAAAGTATAATGCCTCAGACAGTTGTAACGTCTGCTTCCAACTCACACTCTCAAACACGTAGATCCCCTGAACGCAGCTCACTTTCCAGCCCACTTTCCAGCTCACACTCTCAAACACCTAGATCCCCTGAACGCAGCTCACTCTCCAGATCCAAGGCACCTGAATTCTGATCACCTGTTCACACTGTCATTGTCACACACTATTTAGTTCCGTTCTTTGCACCCCATCATTGTGAGCTATTGTTTGTTTTGTGACACACTTCTATTCGGAGCGCTGTCGTCACCGTAATTTAATCCTCCTGTGTATGATTGTTTTGGCCTGCCTCACTAACGATGCCTTTTGCCTATCAGATTTCCTGTTCTCAACCTATTGCCTGATCTACCAGACGATGTTACTAGCCTTTTCCCTGCCTGTACTGTTGCCCTTTTGGACCTTCTGTGTATGACCTTCTGCCTGCCCTGGACCCAGCTACCTGCCTCCTCCTGTGGTCCTTTACAATAAACATCTGCTGCGCCCTGCGCTTGAAACCAGCTCTCTGTCTACCATCATGTTCATTACAACAGTCAGTAATGACAAAGAGTTTAAATTGGAATAGATGAACAGTAATGCTCGCTTTGTCAGTCACACCACAACTCACTGCCAATATCTTCATGCCAGAGGGGATGTATCTCTACGAAGGGCTCCATCTCTGCATGAAATGTAAACTGTGGTGACTTTTCTACTCAGTTTGGGACTGGGGATGTGACTGTTACAGGGGACTGAGCCAGACACCAGCCTACAGGTTTATCAACCCCAACTATCCAGCTCAGTATTTTATTGGATGTTATTCAGCAATACAATACTGCTTCAGAGGAATCACTTAGCTTATTTGAGTTATCTTGCACATTATGGCAATGATAGCTCTAATAACTGACTTTCCATAGACTTGAATACAAACGAATCAATGGACCATTATATACCAGGCAAGTTCATCAAGTTCTTTGAAAAGCAACCAAGCTGACAGGTTCCCAATTTGAGTAGCTCTGCTATTGGTCTAATGTTCTAAGGAGATGTACAAGAAACCACAAGTATTCATAAGTATATGGGAGCGATAAAGAGTCTTCTCAGAGCTTCTGGGGAGAGAGAGCAATGTATAGGGGTGACTAGCTGAGCTGAGGGAGAGGCTGCCTCAGAAAGAGAAAGAGTGCATGAATCAGAGTGCACCCTGGGATAGATAGGGAGACAATAGATGGTTGTGGGTGGCGACCATGCCAGGCTGTCAATTGGTCCACTGGTATATAATCAGATTTTGCTGCTAAAAAAAAAATCACACCAGGAAGGAAGTGACACCTACCTGTCATGACAAATTTTCAAACCATGGTTGTCGCCGAACCCGAGGCGGTCCAATTTAATGGCGAGTGGCTTTTCCTGCCTTACTCTCCCACAGTCAAGTCCCATTAGCAGTGGGGCTAGCGTGTCTGTACAGCCCCAGGCCCACCAGTAAATTATTTCTAAATGAAGACCAAATGTTGGTTTAGGGGGGAGGAGGGGGACGGCACAGAAAGAGTGGGACTTGGTAGTTCATTTGGGGAAATAAGCTGGGTGTGAGGGTTAGGGGAGGTGGGGAGACCCAGGGGGTGATTCTATAGATTTGGGAATATCGTGGGAGTGCGGGGTGAGGAATTATAGCTCCTAAGTGTTGACACACTGAGAGGCGGGTCATGGGGAGAGAAGAATGTGTCTCTTGTTCAACATACGTACGTGCTAATTATACGAGAAGCTGTGTGTGTTGCTATGAATGTCTATCAATAGTGTACTGTACACTACATTCATGTATTCTACACATCTTTTCAAAACACATGATACTTTATCTAAATGTATGTTTCCCCTGTAAAACTTTAGCTGGAGGTAGTTCCCTGAACACATTTACAGTAAGATGGGAAACTTCACTGCATGCAGTTTGCAATGAAGTGTAGAAATTCAATGTGGTCCCACTTTTATTGAATCGAATGTCGCCTGCTATAGTAAAGGAAAAAGGAAGGATCTTGAAACATTTACCGCACCACAATAATATACTGTATGAATATTGCCATCATAATTCATCCTAATTTGATATTACATAAAGAACTTCTGTGAAGACATTTTTACTAGAAAAACTGTGCAGAAAAACAACTATTATATATAATAATACATTCATATCCAGACATTCCACAAAAAGGAACAAGTACATGTTAAAAAGTATAATGCCTCAGACAGTTGTAACGTCTGCTTCCAACTCACACTCTCAAACACGTAGATCCCCTGAACGCAGCTCACTTTCCAGCCCACTTTCCAGCTCACACTCTCAAACACCTAGATCCCCTGAACGCAGCTCACTCTCCAGATCCAAGGCACCTGAATTCTGATCACCTGTTCACACTGTCATTGTCACACACTATTTAGTTCCGTTCTTTGCACCCCATCATTGTGAGCTATTGTTTGTTTTGTGACACACTTCTATTCGGAGCGCTGTCGTCACCGTAATTTAATCCTCCTGTGTATGATTGTTTTGGCCTGCCTCACTAACGATGCCTTTTGCCTATCAGATTTCCTGTTCTCAACCTATTGCCTGATCTACCAGACGATGTTACTAGCCTTTTCCCTGCCTGTACTGTTGCCCTTTTGGACCTTCTGTGTATGACCTTCTGCCTGCCCTGGACCCAGCTACCTGCCTCCTCCTGTGGTCCTTTACAATAAACATCTGCTGCGCCCTGCGCTTGAAACCAGCTCTCTGTCTACCATCATGTTCATTACAACAGTCAGTAATGACAAAGAGTTTAAATTGGAATAGATGAACAGTAATGCTCGCTTTGTCAGTCACACCACAACTCACTGCCAATATCTTCATGCCAGAGGGGATGTATCTCTACGAAGGGCTCCATCTCTGCATGAAATGTAAACTGTGGTGACTTTTCTACTCAGTTTGGGACTGGGGATGTGACTGTTACAGGGGACTGAGCCAGACACCAGCCTACAGGTTTATCAACCCCAACTATCCAGCTCAGTATTTTATTGGATGTTATTCAGCAATACAATACTGCTTCAGAGGAATCACTTAGCTTATTTGAGTTATCTTGCACATTATGGCAATGATAGCTCTAATAACTGACTTTCCATAGACTTGAATACAAACGAATCAATGGACCATTATATACCAGGCAAGTTCATCAAGTTCTTTGAAAAGCAACCAAGCTGACAGGTTCCCAATTTGAGTAGCTCTGCTATTGGTCTAATGTTCTAAGGAGATGTACAAGAAACCACAAGTATTCATAAGTATATGGGAGCGATAAAGAGTCTTCTCAGAGCTTCTGGGGAGAGAGAGCAATGTATAGGGGTGACTAGCTGAGCTGAGGGAGAGGCTGCCTCAGAAAGAGAAAGAGTGCATGAATCAGAGTGCACCCTGGGATAGATAGGGAGACAATAGATGGTTGTGGGTGGCGACCATGCCAGGCTGTCAATTGGTCCACTGGTATATAATCAGATTTTGCTGCTAAAAAAAAAATCACACCAGGAAGGAAGTGACACCTACCTGTCATGACAAATTTTCAAACCATGGTTGTCGCCGAACCCGAGGCGGTCCAATTTAATGGCGAGTGGCTGGCGGCGTGATTCAGAGGGAACTCAATGAGGTTGTCCTGACCTTGCAGAGGCTGTGTGTGGTTTTGTATTTGCGTCACTGAGGGAACATGACAGGATTAGTGTCCTAGCGAAACGCAGGAGTCTGTGGCAGAACGTAAACAGTCTAACCCTCTGTTGGCTACTTAGCCTGCATGACAGCAGCAGCAGCATAGGGAGGGAGAGTCTCATGTGGTAACACATCGAGCCATGAGCTGAATGCACTGCAATTGAAGATTAACTTTCTCATTCAAAAGGAATCAAAGCTTGAGCAAAATATCCAAACTTGTGAATTATGAATGAAACAACGGCCGTTGCATGGGTTCAGGCGATGAAACATCTTTCAAATAAAACTAAAACTCAAGAATAGGGTCAGCTCACATTACAACAAAGCATGACTGTATTCTCAGGTGTCCACGTTACTACACCTCCAAGGTCACGTGACAGGCATCATCATTCTCAACTTCTGTACTCTAACACTAAGTTAGACTTTAGTTGAGAATCCTGTTACATGTAACTGAACAGCCAAACATTACAGTGACAGAGGTTCATCTGGTCAGTCGTTCATTCTGTATTGTGGAAACCATCAAGAGACTATTTCACACACATCTCATTACAGCTAACCATTTATGTCACAATTATCTACAGTGTTTCCCTTTCATGACCTGCTGGAAGCTTTCAATATTCCTACCTGTTCTTTATAATTTCCTGGAGACTCATAATTTCCAAGCTTTTATAAAGCTAGGTGTTTTTGCCTTTAAAACATTGTGACCGATTTACAGTCATTATTAAATCCTGCTTCCGAAATTGCTGCACTGAGAGATTCCATTTCATTCCTGGAAAAAGGTGGATATTTTTCATATTGCTCTGAAAAGAGAAATTCATGTGGACATTGGTCTGTCTAGGTTGTCCTTCTCCAAGGTTGTCCTTCTCCAAGGTTGTCCTTCCTCTACTCTTCGTTCTCTTTCTCCTTTCTATGCTCCCTCTCTTCACAACACACACAAGAGGAAGTGGCAAGTGTCTATCTGTCAGAAATCTTTCCTAAATAAGGGTCCTTGACTCTTTCAATCGTGTCCTTCAGCCTTTGAAATGGCTTTGATTATACTCACTATAATGCTCAAGAGATGATATGATTGCAGGGCAGGTAGGAACCATCCTCATCACTCTTGATAATCTAAAGGAGATGTGAGGAAGTGAACATGTCAATGGTGTAAATGTACGGTGTCAAGGTTGTGGGCGGATAGTATATTTGTGTGAGTGTGTGCGAGTGTGTGAATAATTGTGTGCTAGTGCGCACGAATGTGTGAGTGAGACAACTTTAACATAATTGTAGAAAGCCAAAACACCACCCTCCCTATCCTACCACATCCCCTTCAATGACAGAGGTCATTACTAACATAGAGAGGGTGACAGGAACAAAGAGCCGGATAAAGAGAGAGAGAGAGATTAAGGGGATGAGGAAGCAAGAGAGACAGCAGGAGAAAGAGGGAAGGAAGGGAGGAAGAACAGAGGCTGACAGGAGAAGAAAGGAAAGATTGAAGATGAGGATGACAGCGGGGGAAGGACAGAAAATGGAGGCAGACTTCAGGAGTGATGATGACTTAGAAATAAAGAGAGGAAGGAAGAAACCAGGAAGAGAAACACGGGCATTAGTAACAAAATGGGGGTGACCTTTTGTCTACGCCCAACCATTAACCTCATCCGGTCTGAGGACCCCAGCAAAATTCAGCGTTTTTTTCACTATTTTAATTTATTTGCATGTCCAGCACTTATATTTAGCATCACAATTAAGTGTTTTACAATGGTCTTTTCAGCCCAACCAGAGCTACAAGTAAAACACAAAACAATGTGACAATATGACATAAACAATTTTATTAATGAGTTTTATTGACAAATAAAACATTTATAAAAATAAGGACCGACGTTAACGAGCATTACTGTTCATCTCTTCCAATTTAAACTCTTTGTCATTACTGACTGTCTTAGGCGTTATACTTTTTAAAATGTAATTGTTCCATTTTGTGGAATGCCTGGATAGTAATCTATTGTTATATATAATAGTTGTTTATCCGCACAGTTTTTCCAGTGAGTTTGGAGTTTGTGACCGCAACTATGTGAGCTTATTACAGTGTTATAAACATTATGTCCTGGGATTTCCTATGATGTTCCAAGAACTCCTCACCTTCTAACTACTCGTGTGGCTTGTGAGCGTCATAGAGCCAAACACATTACATGTACACTACCGTTCAAAAGTTTGGGGTCACTTAGAAATGTCCTTGTATTACATGAAAGCATACATGAACTGAGTTGCAAAAGGAATAGGAAATATAGTCAAGACAAGGCTATAAATAATGATTTTTAATTGAAATAATAATTGTATTGCATTCGTCAGAGAATCCTCCATTTGCAACAATTACAGCTTTGCAGACCCTTGGCATTCTAGTTGTCAATTTGTTGAGGTAATCTGAAGAGATTTCCCCACATGCTTCCTGAAGCACTTCTCACAAGTTGGATTGGCTTGATGAGCACTTCTTACGTACCATACGGTCAAGCTGCTCCCACAACAGCTCAATAGGGTTGAGATCCGGTGACTGTGCTGGCCACTCCATTATAGACAGAATACCAACTGACTGCTTCTTCCCTAAATATTTATTGCGTAGTTTGGAGCTGTGCTTAGGGTCGTTGTCATGTTGTAGGAGGAAATTGGCTCCAATTAAGCGTCGTCCACAGGGTATGGCATGGCGTTGCAAAATGGAGTGATAGCCTTCCTTCTTCAAGATCCCTTTTATCCTGTACAGATCTCCACTTTACCAACACCAAAGTATCCCCAGACCACCACATTGCCTCCACCATGCTTGACAGCATCCAGCATCTTTTCTCATTTTTTCTGCGTCTCACGAATGTTCTTTTTTTGTGATCCGAACACCTGAAAATTAGATTCATCTGTCCATAACACATTTTTTCCTATCTTCCTCTGTCCATTGTCTGTGTTATTTTGCCCATCTTAATCTGTTATTTTTATTGGCCAGTCTGAGATATGTATTTTTCTTTGCAACTCTGCCTAGAAGGCCAGCATCCCGGAGTCTCCTCGTCACTGTTGACGTTGAGACTGGTGTTTTGTGGGTACTATTTAATGAATCTTCCAATTGAGGACTTGTGAGGTGTCTGTTTCTCAAACTAGACATTCTAATGTACTTGTCCTCTTGCTCAGTTGTGCACCGGGGCCTCCCACCCCTCTTTCTGTTCTGATTAGAGCCAGTTTGCGCTGTTCTGTGAAGGGAGTAGTACACAGCGTTGTACGAGATCCTCCGTTTCTTGGCAATTTCTGGCATAGAATAGCCTTCATTTCTCAAGACAAGAATAGACTGACGAGTTTCAGAATAAAGTTATTTGTTTCTGGCAATTTCAGCCTGTAATCGAACCCACAAATAGACCAGTTTTATTGCTTCTTTAATCAGGACAACAGCTTATTTATCCGATCTGTGTGGGGCGAGAAAAACGTGCGATGGGGAGAAATAGAGAACAGATGCTTCATATCACTACCTGAAAATACATTTCCTTCAGAGAGTTTTCACACCCCTTGACTCTTTCCACATTTTGTTGAGATTTTGTGACATAACGTGTAAGTGGAATATATATATATATATATATATATATATATATATATATATATATATTTTTTTTTTATCGGATAAATAAGCTGTTGTCCTGGTTAAAGAAGCAATAAAACTGGTCTATACAGGCAAAATCCTAGAGGAAAAACTGGTTAGTTAGTTTTCCAACAGACACTGGGAGACAAATTCACCTTTCAGCAGGACAATAACCTAAAACACAAGGCCAAATCTACACTGGAGTTGCTTATCAAGACGACATTGAATGTTCCTGAATGGACTAGTTACAGTTTTCACTTAAATCGTCTTGAAAATCTTTGGCAAGACTTGAAAATGGCTGCCTAGAAATGATCAACAGCCAACTTGACAGAGGTTGAAAAATTTGAAAAAGAACAAGGTGCAAATATTGTACAATCCCAGTGTGCAAAGCTCTTAGAGACTTACCCAGAAAGACTCACAGCTGTAATCACTGCCATCTGGGATCTGTTGATCTGTTGATGTGCCCTTGGGCAGGATGCTTGACCCTGGTTGCTCCTGTGGGTCGCTTGGATGGGAGTGTCTGCTAGATGACTCAATGTAACGTAAATGTTGAGCTTCACTGCAGGGAGATTGTTTTAAAATTAAATTTAAAAAAAATAATATTTTTTTTAAAATAACATCTTTGTTACATTGAACAAATAAAGAGTGACACTCATCTCCCCACCTAAAATGATGTCTAGGAACATTTCCCTCACATTGCTACTCAACCATGTAAAAACCCACTCACTCCAAGCTCCCCATACTTGGACAGGGAGTGGGAGGACGTATGTAATTGGCTATTAGATAGATTCCCGCTAGGTCGGCTCATTACAAGGGGAAATGGATGAACCTAAATGCGATACTTTCTCGCCCATTTCCCAACCTTAAAGAGCTGCTACAAATGCTGCAATTCCAACAACTGGCAATCACAAATGCCTGTCAACATCTAATGGCTAGAGTGCTGTGTGTGTGTGGGTGGGTGACTTATTTTTTTAAACCTACCTAGTGGGGGAAATGTTGTTGTTGCCGGTGTGTTTTTAGAAACCATATCCATAATATGCTAATACTGTAGGTTGTGTCAAATGCATAGTGACCAGGGTACTAATTACAGCAATTTCACCAACACAATAATGATACTATGATGCAACTCAAAGAATATCATTTGAACAGTAAACAGGGTCTAAAATTATACTAATTACAGCCTGTGGTGGCTTGACAAGTAGCAGGGTTATTTCCTTTACTACAGTCGCGGCCAAAAGTTTTGAGAATGACACAAATATTAATTTTTACAAAGTCTGCTGCCTCAGTGTCGTTATTTTTTTTTGTCAGAGGTTACTATGGAATACTGAAGTATAATTACAAGCATTTCATAAGTGCCAAAACCTTTTATTGACAATTACATGAAGTTGATGTAAAGAGTCAATATATGCCGTGTTGACCCTTCTTTTTCAAGACCTCTGCAATCCGCCCTGGCATGCTGTCAATTAACTTCTGGGCCACATCCTGACTGATGGCAGCCCGCTCTTGCATAATCAATGTTTGGAGTTTGTCAGAATTTGTGGGGTTTTGTTTGTCCACCCGCCTCTTGAGGATTGACCACAAGTTCTCAATGGGATTAAGGTCTGGGGAGTTTCCTGGCCATGGACCCAAAATATCGAAGCTTTGTTCCCCGAGCCACTTAGTTATCACTTTTGCCTTACGGCAAGGTGCTCCATCATGCTGGAAAAGGCATTGTTTGTCACCAAACTGTTCCTGGATGGTTGGGAGAAGATGCTCTCGGGATGTGTTGGTACCACTCTATATTCATGGCTGTGTTCTTAGGCAAAATTGTGAGTGAGTCCACTTCCTTGGCTGAGAAGCAACCCCACACATGAATGGTCTCAGGATGCTTTACTGTTGGCCTGACACAGGACTGATGGTAGCGCTCGCCTTGTCTTCTCCGGACAAGCTTATTTCAGGATGCCCCAAACAATCGGAAAGGGAATTCATCAGAGAAAATGACTTTACCCCAATCCTCAGCAGTCCAATCCCTGTACCTTTTGCAGAATATCAGTCTGTCCCTGATGTTTTTTGCTGCCCTTCTTGACACCAGGCCATCCTCCAAAAGTCTTCGCCTGACTGTGCGTGCAGATGCACTCACACCTGCCTGCTGCCATTCCTGAGCAAGCTCTGTACTGGTGGTGCCCCGATCCTGCAGCTGAATCAACTTTAGGAGACGGTCCTGGCGCTTGCTGGACTTTCTTGGGCGCCCTGAAGCCTTCTTCACAACAATTGAACCGCTCTCCTTGAAGTTCTTAATGATCTGATAAATGGTTGATTTAGGTGCAATCTTACTGGCAGCAATATCCTTGCCTGTGAAGCCCTTTTTGTGCAAAGCTGATGACAGCACGTGTTTCCTTGCAGGTAACCATGATTGACAGAGGAAGAACAATGATTCGAAGCAACACCCTCCTTTTGAAGCTTCCAGTCTGTTATTCAAACTCAATCAGCATGACAGAGTGATCTACAGCCTTGTCCTCGTCAACACTCATACCTGTGTTAACAAGAGAATCACTGACATGATGTCAGCTGGTCCTTTTGTGGCAGAGCTGAAATGCAGTGGAAATGTTTTTTGGGGGGATTCAGTTCATTTGCATGGCAAAGAGGGACTTTACCATGAATTACAATTCATCTGATCCCTCTTCATAACATTCTGGAGTATATGAAAATTGCCATCATACAAACTGAGGCAGCAGACTTTGTGAAAATGTATATTTGTGTCATTCTCAAAACTTTTGGCAACGACTGTATGCAGTATTTGTGCTTCTGGCTGTGGTCGACTTGAATTGAAATTACTGGCACCAGGTTGTTGCTGGAGGTAGTTGAGACCAGTGTCCAGTACCAGTAAATTAGTCATGCTCCAAAGATGGGGTGAGCATGCAATACATCAAGCACTTCTCAACACCACTTTAAAAACAAAAATATACCAATCAATCTGTGCTAGGGAACATACTATATGACACGTTTTCAGCACCGCAATTGCACTCCACAAAACATCTAATTTACAATAGCAGTCACTTTCTCACACCGTTGGCCAGCTCAGGCCCTAATACAACGTATTATTGTGGACAATGATAGAAAACATTGAATGTGAATCGTTTCAATGGCATGTCCTTCAATGTCCTTCAACTGTCCTAATTCAATTATTTGTCCTGGCTAATACAATTGTTCAGCTATTTCGTTTTATTAGTGTCAATGAAAGCATAATCCTTCTTCATCCTCAGCCTGGACAATTTATTTGTTTAATTGTTTTATACATTTATTTGGAATTTACCAGAAAGGTAATCTTACCAGTGTGAAGGATAGAACACAGCAGTGTTTGTGAAGTTCTGTTTGCATGGGACAAGGGGGAGTGTTTGTCCATGTGTTTGAGTGTGTGCGCGCGTGCATTTATAAATATGTATGCTTGCGGCAAGTCGCTGGGAAATTAGGGGACAAGCCTGTCTGTGTTTCACCTGACTATTTAATTTCCTAATCTCAGTTTATCGATTGTTTGGCTGCTCAATCAATATTTGTTATCCGTGGCATGTTTTTCTCCCAGTAAGCATTTCAAGCCATGATTTCACTGGGGTCACATCTACAAAGCAAAGGATTTCTTGCCGAAACTCTTAGAGACATTGGAGAGCAAATTTGTACAAATCTGCATTGCTTGCTCATTGGGGGTTGTAGGCTGGTTTTCTGTATAAGCACTTTGTGACATCTGCTGATGTAAAAAGGGCTTTACAAATACATTTGATTGATTGATTGATTGATATAGGGAATCGCCACTCTGGAACATGGGCAATATCTCCTTCTCATGGTTGGGTCCTCAAATATCTCCATATATTTGGTCATAAATAATGTGATCACAGGTTAGTGTAAGCAGTAATATCTGTGCTCAACATCCTCCTAATGTACAGATATTTTTGAGCTGCTTTTATGTTGGCAGAGAATCAAGGCCAGGCGAGCTATTTAGATATCCCACAGAGAACAAAATAACATATTTTTAGCTCCTGTTCCCCGTAGTGGCTCCATAATTTCACTCCTGTCTATTTTCTTACTGACATAACAGAGAGAAGAATTACTACACAACACAATGTCTATAGGGCATTACCAAATGATCTGGCTGCATTTGTTATAAATGTGCACATCATTTCAAACTGCTGAGTTGTTTTGAGCTCTAAATGATCGAGATAATTGACTCATTATCAGCAGAAGCAAGAACAATAATCTAGATATACGTGCATTTATACACACATGCCTAATATACGCACACTCACATGCACACTCTACCTAAACTTCCATTTAAAACCCCAGAAGGTAACCCAGGTTGTACTATTCCTAAGGGACGGTGCTACTAAATACAGTACAGGTCATTAACATTCCGCCCCCTCCCTATTCCAATATCAGAGGCACCGTCTTGGTTTTCTACAAAACACATTCCCCGCTAATCTGTCTCCTGAGCAAACCTTTAGAACTGTCAACAACAACAACCACATCTTTAATGATGACTAATTGCATCCAAAACTCATATCAGTTTTGCCCCCAAATGAATAGACAAAGAAACCTTCAGAACAACAAAATGATGATACGTAGCTAATCATTTAGTAATTAGGGAAGATGGATTAATTATAGTACCTGCTGAGAGGGTGAGAATACTAATGTTTCAGAAGAAATCCCAATGCTGTGTCAATCTAGCCTTAACAGGTGTTCCAAACTTTGTACACAGTTATCTCTGCTTCTTGGGTTATAGGCCATTGGGTAGATTGAAAGGAAATGCTTAAAGGCTTACAGACCAAACAGAGAAAAGTGGTGTGGATAAAATAGTGAATTTCAACAGTACTCCTATGTACTGAACCACTTAAGTAGTTGTTGGTGGCATCTGTACTTCACTTTACTATTTATGTTTTTGACAACTTTTACATTTACTTCATTACATTCCTAAAGAAAATGCTGTACTTTCTACTCCATACATTTTCCCTGACACCCAAAAGTACTCGTTACATACAGAATGCTTAGCAGGACAGAAAATAGTCCAATTCACACACTTATCAAGAGAACATCTCTGATCATCCCTACTGCCTCTGATCTGGCAGACTCACTAAACACAAATGCTTTGTTTTTAAATGATGTCTGAGTGTTGGAGTGTGACCCTGTCTATCCGTAAATTAAAAAAAAAAACAGGAAAATTGTGCCGTCTGGTTTGCTTAATATAAGGACTTTTAAATTATTCCTACTTTTACTTTTGATACGTAAGTATATTTTAGCAACTACATTTACTTTTGATACTTGAGTATATTAAATCCAAATACTTTTAGACTTTTACTCAAGTAGACTTTTACTGGGTGACTTTCCCTTTTACTTGAGTCATTTTCTATTAAGGTATCTTTACTTTTACTCAAGTATGACAATTGAGAACATTTTCCGCCACGTCTCCTATATGGAATTCTGGAAGGAAACTGTATCAGAAACAACAGACATTAAATCATTTAATTACAAATCACTTAAATTGTAATGCCCGGGGTGTAGTGGAGGAAGAAGTCAGGCGCAGGAAACAGAGAGTTCAGGGTAACGATACTTTTAATTCACCACACCGGTGAAAACGACACCAACCCAAACAAATGCCCCAAAACACGGGGAACTAAACAGTTCAGCAAAACACACATACACGGACAACCGTGACTTACAGTCGTGCACAATCGTACACTGAAAATAATCCCGCACATCCAGCAGGCAGGCCGGCTGGATAAAAAAGCCCAACCAATTAACCTAACTAAACACAGGTGTAACTAATAAACAGACAAGGGGGGAAAAAGGATCAGTGGCAGCTAGTAGGCCGGTGACGACGACCGCCGAGCGCCACCCGAACAGGAAGGGGAGCCACCTTCGGTAGGAGTCGTGACACAAATATAATTTAAAGACTGTGAAGACCCTTTCACTGAAATGCTGTATCAAAAAAAGAGACTAACTACACAACAAATTGTAAAATGAATACAGAGATGATATTGATTTGTTGGCTGCACATGGCCCTCTCACCACCTTCACAATCACATCAACCTCTTCAGTATAGCCCCACAACACATTGTATTACTCTACCACTATCTGACAGGAGGCCTTAGAAAAGGGTTGGGAGACAAAGTCAGTGACTTTTCCATTTGAAAAGCCTGACATCTGACCCAGCAGAGCTAGCCCCTTATCAAAGAAAAGACGATATGAGGAATTCTTGAAACTGACAAAGGACCTGAAGAGTAAGGAGTACACTGTAGCTGTGCGCGTGGGAATGCAGACAATATCCGCTTTGACGATGGGGAAACCTAGAACAGTTGTTAAAAAGGTATGTCAAGTCATAATCCTCTGCTTACTGCGAGGAAAAATGTACAGCCTTTCTAAGGACTGTAATTTAAGGCTAACGTAGCCTTACAGTATAATAATTGTCCTATTCATGAAATTGTCGGCTATGCAGTCCATTATTAACTGTGAAATATGCCATGGAACCTCGAAACCTTTTAAGATTATGAATAAACTTTTGACTTTTCCATGGAAGCTCCATCCCTACATTGAGAAGGAAGGATTAGAGCAGAGTAACTTTGCAATACAGTGAAAATAGTATGTACCTAAATCATAGTGCTAGGCTACCACAATTCCCAATGGTTTCCTGGACACAGGAGCACATTCAATGGAGAATCTCTATTAAACATGCATTTTAGTGCAGGACAAGGCTTAATCTGTGTCCGGGAAACCTTAGAAGCAAATATGATTCTATTGTGTTCATGTTAGTCAAGCAGTCTCTGCATTTGACTGTGAATAAGTCACATTATTAAATTGCAATTGCATGGACTTCAAGCATCTGAAATACAACTACAGTCAACTGTGCTTTTCCATATTATAAACATTAAAGCGAGAAAAAAAAACATGTCAGTAAGTCAGTCAATCCATCACTTACTCACTGACATAGCACAATAACTCTCCACTAACTACTGAGCTCATTTCTCCCCTGAGTCGTATGGTTGGCAGGGCATGGCGTGTCAGACAGTGTGGCTGGGCTGGGTGATGCCAGTGACAGGGGCATGCCCCAGACTGTCACCAGCCTGCGTGGCACTTCCAAGGGACAGAGCACGAGCTAGAGGAAGAGTGTGTAAGTAAAACGCCCTTCAAAGTCTGTCTGATGATACAGACATACAACACCTCACTAAACTTTGTCTCAGAGCCTCCCTGATGACATGCAGCACCAGCTTTACATACAGTATGGGAGAGTAAGCACAGAGAAACTGTATCAGACTATTGTGATCTGGAGAATTTAGTTAATGTTATGATAGATTTTATTGCACGCTTTCACATCTTTATTAGTTTGCATGTTACATTGATAAAATGTCAGCCACAGTGTAAACACAAGCAGCCTGGTATCATAGACTAGACGTACCATAGTGAATATAAATCCGGTACACTCAAATTAGTATGACATATACCCACATCAAAAGTAACATAAGACAAAAGGTTACTCAAGGTAAAAACGAAAGGAAGGTTGGGTGGTTGGGTGGGTGGGTGGTTGGGTGGTTGGGTGGGTGGGTGGTTGGGTGGTTGGTTGGTTGGGGTGGATGGGTAGATGTATAACATGAACGTCTAGCAACCAAAGGTTGTTTGTTCGAGTTTATTACGGACAACTTTAGCAATTTAGCAAATTTGCAACTACTTACTACATTTGAGCTATTTTGCAGCTACTTAGCATTTCAGCTAACCCTTCCCCTAATGCTAACCCTAACATTTTAGCCTAACTCCTAACCCTAACTTTAATCCTAACCTTAACCCCTAATCCCACCTAGCTAATGTTAGCCACAACAAATTGGAATTCGTAACATATTATACCTATTCTAAATTTGTAACATACTGTACAAATTTTAATTCGTAACATATCATATGAAATGGATGATGGACGTCCACAAATTAACACACACCATACCAAACGGAACATATCATACTAATTTGAGTTTACTATGTTACGTCCACCCCTAGTCCAGGTTGACACAGGATATGCTTCAGGTAATTCAGTGGTGTTCCACTCTAATATCTCTGAACATTTAGCTGTATAAAATCAATATGCTCTTGAACCACAACTTACCGCTTACTGCAAAGTAATGTTTGTAAACGGGGCTGTTGTTACCATGAGCGAATGAGTTAGGATTCATAAGTAGCGATTAGAGGTATTTAAACAAAATGCTGTAATCTAAAAGACTCTTCGGGTTCTTCTGCCCTTTGGCTTTGAAACACTTGGGGTCCCAATTAATCGTTGGATGCCTTGAAATGGGTGTAGCTATGATGTTATGAGAAGAGTGGATTCTGAGAGAGCAGACATATCAGGGAAATAGCTGGCCCGAGGCTAGATAACACAATTGCAGCACTCTCATTCTCTCCACAGCTGATAAAGGCTTGGGCAGTCTGTGTCTACATAAAGGAGTGTAGCTGCCTTGTCAGAATGGGAGAGATGCTCTGGCTTGCAGGCAGGAAGCTGTTCATTAAAAACCATGCAGAATGTGACACAAAGCAGGAAGCTAAATGTGCCCCAGTGGATGGGTGTTGACAAATGAACAGCTGTTGGCTTCATCGAACAATACCAATCGATTAGATGGCAGGATATGTATCCCTGTGCCTGGCAACGCTAGGTGTGTATTTTCTCCTGTCTGGTTGAAATTGGATTAGCATTTTTGGAAAACAAGAGTTTCCTCTGTGTGTGTGTGTGTGTGTGTGTGTGTGTGTGTGTGTGTGTGTGTGTGTGTGTGTGTGTGTGTGTGTGTGTGTGTGTGTGTGTGTGTGTGAGAGAGAGAGAGAGAGAGACACAGAGAGGTGTGTATAAAGCGTTAGATTAGATGTTGCCCCAGTAACAGCAGAAGTTTTTAGCCCTGGCCCGTGCACATCGTTGTCCCAATGTAACATTATGGGATGTTATTGCTCCTTTGCTCAGCTGTTTCTCTGTTTTACTCAACTGTAAAAGCACTTTAAAATCGTTCCATTTAAGCTGAACTAAACCCACAGACTATAACAGGAACTTGTATTATCTGTATGATAATTCTGGACTCCCGAAGCGACACACTATGTCACTTGAAATCACTGTAGCATCTCCGGAATACCAACCAGAGGATTAGGATGGGAGAGACGATGACTTTTAATAAATCCATTCATATTTTCCACCCAAAAAGAACAAGTGATGCAAAAAAAGTTGTCTCCACCCTCTCTCGTCAAGCAATCCACAAGCCCCACAAGACGCGATTACGCCTGAGATAAGAGGATTTGGGCTATTATTCACAAGGAGATTGTGTCTTTTTTGGACTGCAAAAATGAAAATGGGTCTGCTGATCAGAATCCCCTATTTGTGTCTCAGTGGTTGCTAATCCATGATGATACTGAAGATTGCACACTCAGGTGATCTTGAATATATTTCAGAGAACTACGTCAAATGAACATGGGACCATGCCTTAACATGGGAGAAATGTTAAAATGCCTATTGCTCTGTGATCCTGTCTAAATGAATCCCAGTAGGGTTGGCCAGTTCTAAGACAGATGCACTATTTGTTGTCACCACACTAATAAACGGTCTCTGAAACATTCAGCCAAACACTGCCACGTTCACAATCCATCAGTGCTATTTAAAGGGTAAATAAATTACCATGTCTAATGCCTAAGACATCCTCAAGGCCTCAGAGATATAAGCATATTCTAATAAGCACCCAGATAGTCAGGGTAGAAATTATAACCATCTGGACATTTCCATGTCTGTCTCGTCAATCTCCATTAATTGTCCTTATGACTGGCCCTGTTTTCTGAATCTGTTCCAGCGGTATGAGACAGCCAAAGGACAGACATTCTTTGAGAGCTCTCTTAGGGTTCAGGCTGCAGACAGAGAAGCAGTCACACTATGGGCCATTTTCTCACTGTAGACACTTAACCCAAGTCTAAGGGTGAAAAGTTGATTGTGTCTATGAAAAGAGGGGAGGGAATGAGGGACGGAGGGGGGAGGGAAGGAGTAAGGGAAAATGAAGGCGTAAATGAGAGCAATAAACAAGCCGAAAATAAGAGCAATAAGGAGAGAGGATTGGCACACATATTCTTGTAAAATAATTGAACAACTGTGATCTGGATACATATCACATTAAGAAGAACATGTGGAAAATGTCATTTCCTCCTCTCGCTGAATGTGCGTATTTTGGAAAATAACATTGTCTAAAGACCTGCAAACACTTAACTTTAAACATACTAGGGTCATTCCACCAATTCGGTGCCTTCTGAGATGTGTAATTTGGTGAGAAAAATCCCCATCTGATTTCACTACATTCTGTCATAAAGAGCACATGTTCAACTGAATTTTGACAGTTTAGCAAAACATTTTTTATTGAATTCTCCATGAGGTCTATTTTACTTAATTGACTATAACAGGCTTTTAAATGCAGTATTGGTGCACAATTTCTACTTAAAATATTAAAGGGGCACTCATTTCCTGGAACGACCCAGTAATGTAAAATACATGTTGGGTATTGGTTTCTATTCAGCTCTGATATTCCCTCATACAGTATGGGCTACAGTCAAGACACATTACTGGCAATGTTGTGCTCAAAACACTGGAATGCCATTCAAAACCAACATTAACAAACAATGCATGCATGTAAAACTGACAGCCATCTAAGCTGAATCTGCAATTCCATCAACACTGGCCTGCTTTCACCACTGAGCTGAGGCAGTATACAACCAGTATCAGACTCCAGTCTGAAGCCATTAAAGGTGGCCATCATACCACCCATAAAAAGCAAGTATCACCAGGCTTATGGTGACACATTGGAGTTTTGAAGCCCAGTTGTGGTTGACTGGATCAGTGTGTAAAGTCAGGAAATCACTCCAAGCTGGTGCTGAGGCGCCATAATGATATAATGGGGCTGTGGTGCATTCAGCAGAGACGTTTTGGGCCATGATACAGAGGAATGGAGCCATAAACCTGGATCATTGACTTAACGTACCGGACTAAAGCTATACACTACTTAATCTGAGGAAGACTTGTCTATCACTGTTATGGAGTCGTAGTACTTACAATACTTTGTAAGAGTATAAATCTGGCTGTGTTTTTCAATTAAAAAGCACCTAAAGATACTGTGTTACTACAGTGCACTCACAGTCACAATATACACATCTACCCTACACTATGCAGTCAGGCTTGTGCTTTGCTGTTGTTGAATAAACAGATGTGTATTCTTGCGAATAATCACGCACAGATGATATCAGTACTCCATACTGCTACAGTGTGACTCATTACAAAGGTGCGCCTTGACAGAAGAATACTTGATACAGAAGCCAACCTGCTGCCACTGAAGTGCAGAGGACACGAAGTGTAGTCATCCATCTTGTTCCCTGTAAGCCAGGGTTTCATCTCACAGGGCTTTTGACAGATGGCTGCAGGGAACTGTTTCCCTGTGAAAGGTCAGGATCTCTCCAGATCTCATGTGTGATGTAGACTCTTCATGTAGCACATAGACATGAGAGGGGAGAAAGGTGATGCTATCAGATACAACCTAGCTTTATGTGATGTCTACTAAAGAAATGTTGGATATGATCAAATGGAATTCATAGTTCAGACACAGTATGTTTCTGAGATGGGGTAATAACCTAATATTGGAGAATTACTTATTCAGTTCAAGTTTATGTAGCCTATTTTCGTCGGTCTCGCATCTATCCTGTTGCATAATGGAACCCTTCTCTCTCCTGTGCACCCCGTGAACATCATCACCACCCCTTACCACCTCACACAAGCCGAGAGACACTAATTAAAAAAACAGGTATGGAGGGTGGCGTCGCTGCCGAGCGAGACACAGTCACAGCCGTCAAAAACCTCATCTTGGTAATTACACCCCTCAGTTCCGTAACATTGACAGCGTGGCACTAATTGCTTTTTCTGTAATTGTGTTACTTTTTTTTTCCCCCTGTGAGAGATAATGAAGGAGAAGTCATTGGCCATCTGTGCCAGAGGTACCTGATAGAGCCTGGTAGAGATGGGAGGATCAACACTGTATGCGTTTATAATACATTGACAAATATGGGACCATTTAGCAATGCTACGCAGCTGAGAAATGACTACTTTATTATGACGACAAGGTGCACAGGTGAATTATGGGTGTTTAGCCCAGCACGCCATAGGCGCGGTGCCTGGATTATCATTTTTTATGCTCACAATTTAATTACATTCCTGTAACCGATACAGGACTTTTGATGAATGGTTTACTAAGAGAGTAACTTCAGTCACATGCACACTGATGCATGCACATACACACACACACACACAAGAGCCCTAATACCTTGTTCAGTTCCTTCATACTAAAGTGGCATTAAAACTCAAATTTGTAATTGCGAACCACTTTCCTGACAACATCTTTGAAGTGATGTTAAAAGGGTTTCATACCAATAAGAGTGGAGTATCTAAACCGAATAAACAGTTTCTATTTTTTTTTACTCAAATATGAAGTGCTAAATCTGAATGAATATGAGCTAAAAAGAAATAATGTTTGGAATTCTACCCTACACGGACAGAAGCATTTGGAGTCATTTAGACTTGGGTTTCTTTCATGTTTTGTGTTCAAGTCCTTTTCTTACTATTCTTCCTATGTTACCATTACAAAATGTGCTGATAAGGCTCTGGCTCTGTGAGCTTATTCAATCTAAAATATATATTTTTAAATTCTTAGAGCTTTCCTTGGATATTAAGCGTTTCATATTAATGAGAATATCCCACATCAAAGTTATTTTTGGATTGGGGACAGAAATGACTGTCGCACAAGTGAGGTGCAATGTGTAAGTGAAGTTTGGCTTACATCCTGCAACCGTATCCCTCCATATAAAGAATAAGCTGACGGATCATAAAAAGGAGAGGGATTTTAAAGTTCTGGAGCATATCCAGTCCAGCGATTGGAACTAATAAATGATAAGTTATAATAAGGTCTTTGAATCCCCTATGGCTCTCTCTCTCTCTCTCTCTCTCTCTCTCTCTCTCTCTCTCTCTCTCTCTCTCTCTCTCTCTCTCTCTCTCTCTCTCTCTCTCTCTCTCTCTCTCTCTCTCTCTCTCTCTCTCTCTCTCTCTCTCTCTCTCTCTCTCTCTCTCTCTCTCTCTCTCTCTCTCTCTCTCTCTCTCTCTCTCTCTCTCTCTCTCTCTCTCTCTCTCTCTCTCTCTCTCTCTCTCTCTCTCTCTCTCTCTCGTTATGGGACAGTGCTCACTGTTTTGTGCGGACTGCTGCCTCAACATTACATCGTGCTCAACTCAAATGAATTGTCTGCCTGATAACTCACCCTGATTTTTAACTCAACAAAAACAAAGAATAAACTCATCCAACACTTGGCACAAGATGTTCATTTCGTCATATATTATAACATACAGTAGCCCACTGTAAGTTAATTTGCCATCAGAATATCCATGGTTTAGCTTTCTCACCACTGCACCTGTCACAATATTATGATGCAATTTATCACATGATAGAAATGCCAGTTGATGTGCCATATTGTGAATACTATTCTGTGGATATTTGAAAGCAGACTTTCAACATAAATACTGTGACATACACTACCGTTCAAAAGTTTGGAAATGGCAGCTTCATTAAATAGTACCCGTAAAACACCAGTCTCAACGTCAACAGCGAAGAGGCGACTCCGGGACGCTGGCCTTCTAGGCAGAGTTGCAAAGAAAAAGCCATATCTCAGACTGGCCAATATAAATAAAAGATTAAGATGGGCAAAATAACACAGACACTGCCTAGAAGGCAGTTGAGACTGGTGTTTTGCGGGTACTATTTAATGAAGCTGCCAGTTGAGGACTTGTGAGGCGTCTGTTTCTCAAACTAGACACTCTAAAGTACTTGTTCTCCTGCTCAGTTGTGCACTGGGGCATCCCACTCTGGTTGGAGCCAGTTTGCGCTGTTCTGTGAAAGGAGTAGTACACAGTGTTGTACGAGATCTTCAGTTTCTTGGCAATTTCTGGCATGGAATAGCCTTCATTTCTCAGAACAAGAATAGACTGACGAGTTTCAGAAGAAAGTTCTTTGATTCTGGCCATTTTGAGTCTGTAATCGAACCCACAAATGCTGATGCTTCAGATACTCAACTAGTCTAAAGAAGGCCAGTTTTATTGCTTCTTTAATCAGAACAACAGTTTTCAGCTGTGCTAACATAATTTCAAAATGGTTTTCTAATGATCAATTAGACTTTAAAATTATAAACTTGGATTTGCTAACACAACGTGCCATTGGAACACAGGAGTGATGGTTGCTGATAATTGGCCTCTGTACGCCTATGTAGATATTCTATGAAAAATCTGCCGTTTCCAGCTGCAATAGTCACGTACAACATTAACAATGTCTACACTGTATTTCTGATCAATTTGATGTTATTTTAATGGACAAAAAATAAGCTTTTTTTCAAAAAGAAAGACATTTCTAAGTGACCCAAAACTTTTGAACGGTAGTGTAAATCCTGTGACCTCCACAGAGGTCAAACCGATCAGGAGCAGAGTTTTATCTCCAGTACTAACGGTCAATGGCTTGTGACTGGCAGAGTTGCCATGGAAATAAGGCAGCCTTCCAAAACCTAATGGCTCTTAAGAAGGTCATTGCTTCACACCAAAACAATCACACTCGAAGTCACACTTGAATGTTTGATTTCATTAAACACAATGCATTGCATACCTCATTGCTGGTTTAATGTACCTCAGCTTTTCCTCCTACACATTACCAGCTAGGTAATGGCTGTAGGGAATACGAAATTGTACAAATCCTCCAATGACACAATTAGCGTTGAAAATGTTCTCCCTCCAGAAGGACAGAAGAGCATGTCCGGTAACAGCAACTCAAGATGATCAGTTACTGATCATAACCTGGACAATTACATTTGTTGACATGCCAATGAATGCTAATGGCATTCTTACTTTTAGAATTGCCACAGTTATCGGGAAGTACTGAATTATTACACAAATATGCTAATAAGTTGCATGTACATTAGGAATAATTAAATTGTTCATATAGCCTTGCTGCTTAAGGTACAGTATGTTTTATTGTCAATATTGCAAGGTCTTTATCAGATGTACTTGCAGACAGCCAGTTTGTCACCTGTTCTGCAGTGATTCAATAGTGCTTACCATCTGTGGTAACTTTGTGGCAGCCAATTCTCTCGGTCAATCTCTTTTCTCATTAACATGACCCAGATAGGTCTAGCATTTAACTTTTGCCGCTTTTGAATATCAACAAGGAAAGTAGTCTCGAGACTACTGTTAAGGGGCTCATGCTAAGCTGTGAGAGCACTTACAAGACCTGCTGTATCGCCTCCATTTAATAAACTAGTCTCACCATGGAAACCACCATCTCACCATGGAAACCACAGCGCCAGACTACAGACCTATTACAGTGCTGAACATTGATATCAACCCCAAATCAAAACTGAAACTCTCCTGACAATCCTGCCACAGTGGCTCTTCTCCCGGACGATGAATCAATACAAAGAAGTCCCAATACAAGATGGAGAGGTATATGAATGCGTGGTGAAATGATAGAGGAGCACATAAAAACATTACCAAAGAACATTTCAAGCAATATCTAGCTCTCCGCACCCCTTGTATATAATAAGGTTTTGCCTTTGACTAGTGTAATCATACAGCACTCTGTAGTGGAGTCTTGAAACAGGCGGTGGGCAGAAATCATTATGCCGTCTCATCAGGGATTACCCATTTTAATTACTTCCCCCCTCTCAGCTATTGACGTCTGCCTCAGTCTGGATGGGCGACACGCTATTCAAATCAATTGCTGAGATCTGCACAATGTTTGCATGATAAGCTACACTGAGGTATTTTCTGGGCTTTGTAATCCAGTTTGCATTGAATAGATAAGGTTTATTGCTTGCTAGGTAATCTTTAGATGTCTGGCACCATTCCGACTTATTCCAATTAGTTTGCTACCAAAAGCGTCCAGTACAGCAAGACCAATGGATAGAGCAAATAATTAGCATGTTTTGATATACATGCTAAAATATATCATGTACTTTTAAGTTACCCTACAATACCAGGTTGAATCATTACACAATTGTCTTTTCCCACACTGACTGCATACTGTTTATGGAAGGTTATGCTGTGCCTCAAACAATCAATCCAGTCATTGGCTCAAGACAGCAATTGCTGATGCTAGCGATAGATGCCACGGCCTGAATATGTAAGAAAACAAGGCTGCTGACAAACACATGCCCAATGCAAGATGTATTGTAGATATGCTGAACAGAAGATCGATCTTCTTGACTAGGAGTTATATGAGTGTGTTGGTGGACAATATTCTCTTCCAAAAGTATGATCATAGCCTAACTACTGGAGCTAGTTAGGAACACTATCCCCAACACCTGATCCAACAGCTAGCAGAGGTTTGTTAGGTCTACTTCAAATCAAAGTTTATTTGTCACGTGCGCCGAATACAACAGGTAGACCTTACAGTGAAATGCTTACTTACAGGCTCTAACCAATAGTGTGGAAAAAAAGGTGTGTGTGTGTGTGTGTGTGTGTGTGTATGTGTGTAGGTAAGTAAAGAAATATAACAACAGTAAAAACACATTTGAAAAAAGAGTAGCAAGGCTATATACAGACACCTGTTAGTCAGGCTTATTGAGGTAGTATGTACATGTAGGTATCGTTAAGGTGACTATGCATATATGATGAACAGAGAGTAGCAGAAGCGTAAAAAGAGGGGTTTGCGGGTGGTGGGACACAATGCAGATAGCCCAGTTAGTCAATGTGCGGGAGCACTGGTTGGTCGGGCCAACTGAGGTAGTATGTACATGAATGTATAGTTAAAGTGACTATGCATATAAGATAAAGAGAGAGTAGCAGCAGCGTAAAAGAGGGGTTGGGGGGGGGGAACACACAATGCAAATAGAAGTCTTATGGCTTGGGGGTAAAAACTGTTGAGAAGCCTTTTTGCCCTAGACTTGGCACTCCGGTACCGTTTGCCATGCGGTAGTAGAGAGAACAGTCTATGACTGGGGTGGCTGGGGTCTTTGACAATTTTTCGGGACTTCCTCTGACACCGCCTGGTGTAGAGGTCTTGGATGGCAGGCAGCTTTGCCCCAGTGATGTACTGGCCGTGCGCCCTACCCTCTGAAGTGCCTTGCGGTCGGAGGCCGAGCAAATGCCATACTAGGCAGTGATGCAACCGGTCAGGATGCTCTCGATGTTGCAGCTGTAGAACCTTTTGAGGATCTCAGGACCCATGCCAAATCTTTTTAGTTTCCTGAGGGGGATTAGGCTTTGTAAGTGCCCTCTTTACGACTGTCTTGGTGTGTTTGGATCAATCTAGTTTGTTGTTGATGTGGACACCAAGGAATTTGAAGCTCTCAACCTGCTCCACTACAGCCCCGTCGATGAGAATGGGGACGTGCTCGGTGCTCCTTTTGCTGTAGTCCACAATCATCTCCTTAGTCCTGGTTATGTTGAGGGATAGGTTGTTATTCTGGCACCACCCGGCCAGGTCTCTGACCTCCTCTCTATAGGCTGTCTCGTCGTTGTCGGTGATCAGGCCACTGTTGTGTCGTTTGCAAACTTAATGATTGTGTTGGAGTCGTGCCTGGCCATGCAGTCGTGGGTGAACAGGGAGTACAGGAGGGGACTGAGCACACACCCCTGGGGAGCTCCAGTGTTGAGGATCAGCGTGGCAGATGTGTTGCAACCTACCCTCACCACCTGGGGGCGGCCTGTCAGGAAGTCCAGGATCCAGTTGCAGAGGGAGGTGTTTAGTCCCAGGATCCTTAGCTTGGTGATGAGCTTTGATGGTACTATGGTATTGAATGCTGAGCTGTAGTCAATGAACAGCATTATCACATAGGTGTTCTTTTTGTCCAGGTGGGAAAGGGCAGTGTGGAGTGCAATAGATATTGCATCATCTGTGGATCTTTTTGGGCGGTATGCAAATTGGAGTGGGTCTAGGGTTTCTGGGATAATGGTGTAGATGTGAGCCATTACCAGCTTTTCAAAGCACTACATGGCTACGGACGTGAGTGCTACGGGTCTGTAGTCATTTAGGCAGGTTGCCT
Organism: Oncorhynchus mykiss; assembly: GCF_013265735.2. Taxonomy (NCBI): domain Eukaryota; kingdom Metazoa; phylum Chordata; class Actinopteri; order Salmoniformes; family Salmonidae; genus Oncorhynchus; species Oncorhynchus mykiss. Next base: position 32,262,603 of record NC_048566.1, read on the forward strand.
TCGTGTTCTTGGGCACAGGGACTGTGGTGGTCTGCTTGAAGCATGTTGGTATTACAGACTCAATCAGGGACATGTTGAAAATGTCAGTGAAGACACCTGCCAGTTGGTCAGCACATGCCCCGAGCACACGTCCTGGTAATCTGTCTGGCCCCGCAGCCTTGTGTATGTTGACCTGTTTAAAGGTCTTACTCACGTCGGCTACGGAGAGCGTTATCACACAGTTGTCCGGAACAGCTGATGCTCTCATTCATGCCTCAGTGTTGCTTGCCTCGAAGCGAGCATAGAAGTGATTTAGCTCGTCTGGCAGGCTCGTGTCACTGGGCAGTTCGCGGCTGTGCTTCCCTTTGTAGTCTGTAAAAGTTTGCAAGCCATGCCACATCTGACGAGCGTCATAGCCGGTGTAGTATGATTCAATCTTAGCCCTGTATTGACGCTTTGCCTGTTTGATGGATCGTCGCAGGGCATAGCGGGATTTCTTGTAAGCTTCCGGGTTAGAGTCCCGAAAGCGGCAGCTCTACCCTTTAGCTCAGTGCGAATGTTGCCTGAAATCCATGGTTTCTGGTTGGGGTATGTACGTACAGTCACTGTGGGAACAACGTCCTCGATGCACTTATTGATAAAGCCAGTGATTGATGTGGTGTATTCCTCAATGTCATCAGAAGAATCCCGGAACATGTTCCAGTCTGTGATAGCAAAGCAGTCCTGTAGTTTAGCATCTACTTCGTCTGACCATTTTTTTATAGACCGAGTCACTGGTGCTTCCTGCTTTAGTTTTTGCTTGTAAGTAGGAATCAGGAGGATAGAGTAGTGGTCGGATTTACCAAATGGAGGGCGAGGGAGAGCTTTGTACGCGTCTATGTGTGTGGAGTACAGGTGATCTAGATTTTTTTCCCCTCTGGTTGCACATTTAACATGTTGATAGAGATTTGGTAGAACTGATTTAAGTTTCCCTGCATTAAAGTCTCCGGCCACTAGGAGCACCGCCTCTGGGTGAGTGGTTTCCTGTTTGCTTATTTCCTTATACAGCTGACTGAGTGCGGTCTTAGTGCCAGCATCTGTCTGTGTGGTAAATAAACAGTCACAAAAAGTATAGCTGAGAACTCTCTAGGCAAGTAGTGTGGCCTGCAGTTTATCACAATATACTCTACTTCAGGCGAGCAAAATCTAGAGATTTCCTTAGATTTTGTGCACCAGCTGTTGTTTACAAATATGCACAAACCGCCCCACCTCGTCTTACCTGTGCTGTTCTATCCTGCCGGTGCAGCGTGTATCCCGCAAGCTGAATGTCCATGTTGTCATTCAGCCACGATTCCGTGAAGCATAGGATATTACAGTTTTTGATGTCCCATTGGTAGGATATTTGTGATCTTAGTTTATTGTCCAATGATTGCACGCTGGCGAGTAATATTGACGGTAACGGCAGCTTTCCTAGATGTCTTCTGCGGGTCCGGACGAGACATCCGGGCTCTTCGTCCTCTGTGCCGCTTCCTTTTGCGAATAATTGGGATGTCTGCCCTGTGGGGTGTTTGGAGAATATCGTTTGAGTCCTGCTTGTTGTTGTTGTTGTTGTTGAAGAAATCTTCTTCTAATCCGAGGTGAGTGATCGCTGTCCTGATATCCAGAAGCTCTTTTCCTCCGTAAGATATGGTTGCAGAAACATTATGTACAAAATAATTTACAAATATCGCGGAAAAAAAAACACATAATAGCACAATTGGTTAGGAGACCGTAAAACGGGGGCCATCTCTTCCGGCGCCATTTTATGGTTATGGGTATATAGTTGTTGTTACAGTTGGAAGTAAATAAATAATGTTGATGAATTTGGCCATAATATGCATTTGGCCTATGATTAGCATGGAGACTGTTAAATAACTGTTTATAGCAACAAGCACAAACCACCCATGAGCCGTATAGACACCTCCATACGAAGGAGACTGGTCAAACTAATTGTTAGAGTGGAAAAGGCTCATTAAGGGTTTCAATGGTTCTAATGGCACTGACTACGCTCTGAAATACTTTAGTGGTCTCACCAACAGCAGCTCCACTGACTATGAGAGAGAGTGGGGAACAAGAAGAAGAACGAGAAGAGCAAGAAGAACAAGAACAAGAGATAAATAGAGAGACAGAGGGTGAGACAGAAAGTTAGCTTTAAAAGTGTCAATGGGGTATAGAGTGAGACGGAGAAAGAAAGAAAGAGAGAGAAGCTCATCAGTGTTAGGGGTGTTAGGGGAGCGTTAATGAGGGTCACAGCGAAGAGACTGAACTCCACCATGTTAACATTGCTGCTGTGCATTAGTCCAGAGATGGCCTTATTTAAGTAGCAGACAGGATCAATTGGGCTCCCTAATGCAGCACAACGAGATGGCCGCCTCCAGCAAGACAGGGTCAAGCACTTACCGCAAGTCTGGCGAGCACATCTTAATTTGAGTTAATAATGTATACGGAGCTGGGCGATGTGGAGCCTACTCACGTAGCATCTGCAGATAAAAGTGTATTTGTTTTTGAGCAGTGTTGTCGTTAAGCACAGAGGCTGTTTTCTCAATAAATCACCCCACCATATTGGTCACCATGGAGGTGGGTGCCAGGCAACTGTGACCATACTCGAAAATGTACAAATGTGTCCCTTCAGGGAGTGGTTTGACAGATGTGCTTTGTTTGTTGACAGTTGTAGAGCTCAAGCTAACGGTGCCAACGTCAGGAATGAGTCACAAAACTTCAAGTGCCAGGTTCATTGTTACCGATCAGACAAGTCTGCTGTAAAGATAACGTCATTACAGTTCCTTCAGAGAACTTAGGAGAATAGTCAGGCTCATTTGCGGCCTGCTTTGCTTTGGTCTGCGTGATGTGTGAATCCGATCACTTAGCCTGTGCCTTTACAAGAGCTCCTTACACAACTATGATGTCATTGATGACCCATGAGGCACATCTGCTGTCTGTCATTTTCCAATCAAAGTAGAGTCAAAGAAACGAAGGACAGTGATTGTTATTTACTTACTAGAACATTGTGCTTCTCTGATGAACATCAAACAAACAATGCTGTATAGCAAATTAGAAGGATTAGAAGGATTTCACAAGATTTGTATCTATTATAATTGCCACTTATTCAAATATTTTGACTTTGTTTCAGGGTACATCTATTGTAATTATGTCTACATTCATGTTTTTGGGATTTGCAACATTTTTCTCTTTTTCTTGGAAGGGCAGACCAAAAGCAAAATATTTGACATGCCTTTCTTGTGTAAGTGAATAGTCTGTTATTACATCTCTCTAAATGCTCTCTTTTCTCATCTTTAATCATATTAGGCCCCGCAAATTGCTTTTGGATATGATCTTCTCTGATATATGACCCTCATACGAAAATAGTTGTTTATCTGGTGGTGGGTGATGGTAACTTTATGGAGTGTTAATTAATAGATTGTTCTGAACATCTAACATTTAGATATTAAACAAGAAATGAGGCATTACACAATCAATCAAATTATGAAACGCTGACAAATGAAATGTCACAGAAATGCCAGCTGGTAAATATGTAATAGCCACTAAGCCAAATCACAAATAATTCACACACAAAAGATACCTTTTCATCGTCTATTTTGACTCCAGTCCAGCACCAGCCTGAAACTGTTTCATGTCACTTAATATTATCTCTAATGAATCCCTTTGATTAAGGAACAGTTTGAAAATTATTCATAAAATCTGGCATCCCGCCCGATGTCCACAAAACACGACAGGGAACTTACTGGAAGAAGTTCTATCCATATCAGCCCCTCATTCGGTTTCCCAGAATTCACTACTTTTATGACAGCAAGAAGCCTGAGTTAGCGCCTTCACAAAATCTGTCATAATCTTTCAGCAGTAAACAGAGCATGAATGAGACGAGGTCTCAGTAGCTAGCGATGACAGTGCATCAGAACAGGATAAACCAAATCCCCTGTGGCAGAATAGCCCTGTTGGATTGAATAAATTGCAGAACAGCGGGACCAAACCATTACATGTAAGGGCATTTTCTATGTATCATCTACATGGGATCTTGATCTAATTCTGTGTTCCAAGGAGGTTGACAATCCAATAACTGGGAAGGGATTCAGAGGAGAAGTGCAGGGACATGTCTGGAGGCAGCAGACAGTAGGCTATCACAATAGCATTGCCAACCTCTTTATAGTTTACATTTAAGGCAGCCTTTAAGTTACCGTACAAGGAGTCAAGATTTCACAATGGGGTCAGATTTGAACAACTACCATATCTCTGCTGTTTAAAAAACAGCACAGGGCCTCCCGGGTGGCACAGTGGTTAAGGGCGCTGTACTGCAGCGCCAGCTGCGCCACCAGAGACTCTGGATTTGGACATACCTACTCATTCAAGGGTTTTTCTATATTTGTACTATTTTCTACATTGTAGAATAATAGTGAAGACATAAAAACTATACAATAACACATATGGAATCATGTAGTAAGCAAAATATTTTATATCTAAGAGTTTTCAAAGTAGCAACCCTTTGCTTTGACGACAGCTTTTACAACAGTCTTGAAGGAGTTCCCACATATGCTGAGCACTTGTTGGCTGCCTTTCTTTCACTCTGTGGTCCAACTTATCCCAAACCATCTCAATTGGGTTGAAGTCGGGTGATTGTGGAGGCAAGGTCATCTGATGCAGCACTGCAGGTGTGTTTGGGTCATTGTCCTGTTGAAAAATAAATGATAGTCCCACTAAGCACAAACCAGATGGGGTGGCGTATCGCTGCAGAATGCTGTGGTAGCCATGGTAGTTAAGTGTGCCTTGAATTCTAAATAAATCACTGACAGTGTCACCAGCAAAGCACCCCCACACCATCACACCTCCTCCTCCATGATTCATGGTGGGAACCACACATGCGGAGATCATCCTTTAACCTACTCTGCATCTCACAAAGACATGGCGGTTGGAACCAAAAATTCTTGAAATGTTTTGCATTGACTGACCTTTATGTCTTAAAGTAATGATGGACTGTCATTTTTCTTTGCTTATTTATAACTGTTCTTGCCATAATATAATCCCTCTGAGGAAGACATAATGATCGTTGTGCAGAAAATGAAAACATCCAGTATACAGTACAAGTCAAGTTTGGGCACACCTACTCATTCAAGGGTTTTTCAACCAAATAGAGCTAACTTTTGCATACCACCCCTACTTTGTCACAACACAACTGATTAGCTCAATCGCATCAAGAAGGAAAGAAATTCCACAAATCAACTTTTAACAAGGCTCACCTGTTAATTGAAATGCATTCCAGACTACCTCATGAAGCTGGTTGAGAGAATGAGAAGCGTGTGCAAAGTTGTCATCAAGGCAAATGGTGGCTATTTTGAAGAATCTCAAATCTCAAACACTTTTCATGGCTACTATATGATTCCATGTGTGTTATTTCAGTTTTGATGTCTTCACTATTATTCTACAATGTAGAAAATAGTAAAAAATAAAGAAAAACCCTTGAATGAGTAGGTGTGTCAAACTTGACTTGTACTGTATACTGGATGTTTTCATTTTCTGCACAACGATCATTATGTCTTCCTCAGAGGGACCATTTTTAGTGGTGTGGGGGCGTAATATATTATTTGGAGATGTTGAAATATATTTACACTTTTACTGGGTCTTGAATTGGGAGGGAAATGTGATCATGGCTCCTTATTGACGAGTTAACCCCACTGCCTGTCTGAGTCTCTGCAGTCTACCACATTAAAAAACAATCTGGTTGCTCGGATACACTAAATGTTTATCCCAGTTCGCCTCAGCAGCTACCTACACAGTCCAGCTGGAAGCCCCAGGCTTGGCAAAAAAAACATGCTGCTTTCTGAGGAGAGAGAAAGTTCCGTCTGATTGAAGTGGAGGACAAAATGAAGTGGGAGGGTGCTTACTTGCCTAATGGTGGCGGCAAAGGTGTTACAAATCCCGTCGGAAGGGTTATGTAGCTGTAGGTTGTCCAATGATGAAGCCAAGCAGGCAGGAAGGGATGCTGATGTGCCACCAGTGGGAATAGAAGCTACAGCCCAGCTACTGCACTCAGGGAGCTGGTGTAAAGGGTGCCCAACTCAATATTGATTTAAGGGCCTCAGAACATTCCCAGAACATTTGAAAAGGTTTTAGGTTTGAAGTAAGATAAAGGAAACTTCCTCAATGTAGGTTTTAGAGCTGTTATAGGGTAATGTTTTCAGAGCAGCAAAATGCAACTGATGGAACTTAATAGGAGTGTTACCTTATTGGGGGGGGCTTCAACGCCAACACGCCTCAGTCGTGTTCCTTCATCAGTCGCTGGCCTGGCTGGATAATCCCCACCAATCAATTGCTCTTCACAGGCAAAGTCAATCAGGCAATGCTGGCAGGGGTTATTTCATCAGTCGCTGAATCAAGGGAAAAATGAGGGAAGCATTTAAGCGCAACACATTCATTCCCCAACGCTGTATGGCTTGCTAATGGAGCTTCGAATACCGCTGAATCCCATGTGACCCTCGTTCAGGAAGTGATGGATTCAGGTGGTTTAATGGTGGTCTCCTGCTTTCATTTGTTCTGTTTTGGCCACTTCTATCCTAAATCGGGCTATTTATTATAATTGGATGTCAGGCTCGATGCTGTGAAGAAAGAGAGCTATTGCACAGGCTTGGAATAGCAACTCACAAATTACTGATATTGTCCTCAGTTTTTGGCCCCGGCCTCAGAAGTTTGTGAAGAACTAGTAAGTAGTGATTATTACATAAGTCACAACATCACACTTGATCTTTCTTTAAGTTAACCAGCATCAAAGTCAGAAGGACACCTTTTAAATACAAGAGTTCCCTTCCACTATTTGTCTTATCTTCTAAATCCAAAACAAATCCCCCAGTACTTTAGTGGAGTCTACAGGGCTTCAGGCAACAAACCACCATAGAAATCTAATAGCGATAACATCTGAGGACTCAAAACTGTGTGCTCCTTCAGGCATAGTTGCTCTGTATTTCGTAACCATTAAGAAATAAATAATGTTTATTACCCCCATTGTTGGCATTCAATGCAATCTCTGCCAGTTTATTCTACAGATGATACCACCACTAAACTAATAATTAAAGAAGGGAAAATTGCTACTCCCAAAGACTCTACAGTGACCCTCAAGGATTTATGTGTGTGTTTGTGAGTGTGTGTGTGTGTGTTTTTGTTTATTACTAATCATTATGTGAATGAAGGATAATGAGGAGGAATATACAGTGGGCTCTGAAAATATTGCCACCCTTGATAAAAAATTAGCAAAAATGACTGTATAAAATAAATAATTCCAATACTAAGCTATATTGGATGTTTTCAATACCTTTCAATACCTCACTTTGTGAGGATAATGGCACAGACTTTTTCTAAAATGTTATATGAGATTGGCGAACACATTGGTAGGGATCTTAGACCTCTCCTCAATACAGAATCTTTCCAGGTCCTTAATATCCTTCGCCTGCGCTTATGGACTGCTCTCTTCAATTCAAACCACAGGTTTTCAATGGGATTCAAGTCCGGAGTCTGAGATTGCCATTGCAAATGTAGATGTTTTGGTAAATTAACTATTTTGCTGTGGGTTAATGTCTTGCTGGAAGATCCCCTTGCGGCCAAGTTCCAGCCCCCTGCCAGAGGCAACCAGGTTTTTGGCTAAAATGTCCTGGTACTGGGTAAAGTTAATGATTCCATTGACCTTAACAAGGGCCCTAGGACCAATGTAAGCAAAACAGCCCCATATCATCAACGATCCACCGCTATTATACTGTAGTTACAGGTTTTTTATCTGCTTATGCATTCTAAATTCAACGCCAAAACCACCACTGAGTTCTATTTTGATGTCATCCAAGAAATGTAAACACCTGGAGTTTGCTAAACGGAATTGGCGCTTGGCTTGAAACCCGGTGCTATGGTCAGATAGATTACATGAAAATAGAGCTCTTTGGCCACACACACCAGTGGTGGGTTTAGTGTCGAAATAAGGATGCATAAGAAGAAAAAATATAATAATCTGATAATACAATATATTAATTATTTATTTTATACAGTAATTTTATACAGTAATTTTTTACACAGTCATTTTTGCTCATCTTTATCAGGGTTGACAATATTTTCAGACACCACTGTACATTACTTAGAATTACTTATACAATATTGGACCTTTCATCTGTGTCCCACTGTTTACATTACAGTGAAGAGTAAGGGATTTCAGTGAGTCAGTGAGTCGGTGATTTCTGTAAAATGGTGCCTTCCACCACAATGCTCATCGTTTTCCCTTGATACACTGCAATCTTGTAAAATCATGTCAAGCAGACTCTCTGTTCTCATGACATGTCCCCCTGGTGGTCTGCCATGACAGATGACTGATCGTGTGTGAATGTATTTGTGCATGTCAGCCACATGAACGTCTGTGAGAGACATAGCATATGAAATTGTGCGTTGCCCAAAACATCCCTGCTCCCTAGGACAGAGCCAACATCACTTCATTAACACCCACCTGAACCTACCTGAATGGACCAGACTGCTCCAATGAGGCAGCAAAAGGAGACAAAGCACTCATGTGGGTTGGGAGCAGAGGGATGGAAGGGGGTGGGCGTGTCACTCTCCTCCGCAAGAGACAATGAGTCGTTTTGTGGGGGCCGGAGGCTAAGATACAAGCCATTGACCTGCTAGAGTTGGTAACTGAGAAACCAGAGCTATTGTTCCCAGGTTCGTTTTGGGGATGTTTTGTCATAAAAGGGGATGAGAAGCTCTGTGACAATGAGCTTGATGGATGCCCATGTCTCTACCCCTAACATCTGTGGTAAATTATTATTTTTACAGCGGCTCGTGGTTTTGTTGGATAGTGACAGAAAGGAAAGCCAGATACTCCTATTGTACAAAAGAAAGTTCCCAAAAAAGTTCTCACAATTGATGGAACAGCTCAGAATATTTTGACATTGTCATCCTCTTCTTGGCGTTTCAACTTACTGCTTTCAAAACAACAGCATACCAACTAGCCTGGCACAGTAGCATTAATAATAAACCATCTCCTAATTTCACCTCCAAATAGCTGAAGTGTTGGTGCTGCCTCAAGACAATATTGGTAACTGTAATTGGTCTACTCTTTGAGATATGCTAATCAGATCAGAGCCATTAATTTATTCAATCATGCTGATGGTTGTGATTGGGCCTACACTCCAACTGATTATGGGTCTGATTGGATAAAAACAAGAGTAGACTTAGCGGTAGCATAAAAGAGGTAAATGAGTTAATCATACTTTCTGAAATGTTGCCTTTGCCCTTGTAATCCACTCTGTCTCTGTCTTTATATCATGAAAGTGCCTTCATCATGTAACCGGTAATCGGTGACCACGTCCAGTTTGTCATCAAAGGATCTATGAATGACAACTAAATCATAATGATAGGGAGCATATCAAACCTCTTCCAGGCTTCAATGTTTTATTTGAATTGATGAGTAGGTGTCAGGAAGAGAGACGGCGGCACAACACAGTGGCAAACAACGTCATTGCCTTTGTGACACATCTTACTGAGATGGAAAGTGCTGAATCGGACTTTGTCAGTTCTCCCTTTGTGCTTAATCAAGTCCAATTATATGTTAACCCTTTCTTAACCCTTTTTTTATGCTTTCCCCCACTAGCTTGTATTAGCATACGGTGTTATAGGTATTTTATGAAGTTCTTTACATGTTATTTAAAAATACATATAAGGTACCAGTCAAACATTTGGACACACCTACTCATTCCAGGGTTTTTATTTTTTTAAACTATTTTCTACATTGAAGAATAACAGTGAAGACATCAGAACTATGAAATAACACACATGGAATCATGTAGTTACTAAAAAAGTGTTAAACAATTCAAAATATATTTTATATTTGAGATTCTTCAAAGTAGCCACCCTTTGCCTTGATGACAGCTTTGAACACTCTTGGCATTCGGTCCCAGTCGCTCTGGATAAGAGTGTCTGCTCAATTACTAAAATGTCAACGTGAATGTAAAACACAATCATAGAAAACAAATACATTCTTCAATGAAAAGCTCTTCAATCAGCCAACCAATAAATCCAATTTTAGAGAACCTTGGAAATGATTCCACAAGTATGGCGTAAAAAAAACTCTAATCAGATTCACTTAAATCAGTGGAGATTGAAGTGATCTCCAGATTTAGCCATCCCTGAGACCGGCTCTGCAATTTTGTACATCTGTCTATAAGTTAACAGTGAAGTAAGGTACAGAGGAAGTTTATGCAGGAGGGCTTAACAAAAGAGTGCAATGCATCGATTTACGATATTTCAAAGAGGGCCAGCATACTCTCGGTACAGAATGCCGTGATGTGCACTGAGCCTATTTCCCATAATAAAGCACAGTGCGCAGTGATAAACTTTGCCCAATGGCTTCAATACAGTGGCAGCTGCATTCAGGAATGAATTAAAAAGCTGTACAAGCAGGTAATTAAGTTTCACAGGTCTCATCGAACTATATGAATATGTCTTGAGGAAAGTATATGAAAACAACTATATAACAACTTGGGCCAAAGTTGGTAAAGTTAGAGAGGTACTCGATTGAGTATTTTAAGTCATCTGTTATGTGTCACATGCCCCGCAACGTACCCAAATGCATTATCATGAAGATGTATGCATGCATTCTGCTTTGCATTGCAATCTCATTAGGGTCTCAGTAAGAAGCGGACATTACCTTCATGCTCCATCGGTGGCGAATGGCACCACACTTAAAGCTAGTTGTTTCTCATGCATGTGTTTTGGTTTATTCATCATTTTCAGAGAAACAGCACATTATGCAAATGAGGCAAAAAGGATCCATTCAGCATATTCCCAAAAGCCTTTTCCTGTTCTTTATTCAATGTCCGTTGTTGCGCATTGTTTTGTGTTTTTGATGAATCAAGCGAAGCCACAGGCTATACATCACTCCATGTCTGACAGCAGGAAATGAATGGTTATTTGTAGCCGTATTTAAAGCTTTTGTCTGACATCCCCTTTAAGATAGGAAGGAGACCAATGACAACAGGGGATGGGATTGATCAATGATAGTACAATTCAATATGCGTTAACACATGGCTGTGACTGTGTGCGGCAGTAAAGAATACACTTCAGTTGTTCCAGGAAATGGTCTACGGAAAAGGTACCCCGAAGATAAATCAATTGAGACCATTGAGGTCAGTCACAAATGAATAAGTGCTGAAATAAATGACAAGTTCATTTATTGTGCACTTCTACTGTAGACAGGAAAAATTATCAAACAAAACCATCAGTGTAAATCTATGCTGGGTTTGGACATATTTTGTGTGCTATATTTCTATCCCTCCCACCACCTTATCGTTGTCTTCCACACTCTCTTCCTGAAGGTCAGATGTTCCATGTGTCCATCCCTCCTCCCCTTTCACACACCACACAACCCCCGTCTCCATCTTGCTAATCTGAGGGTCAACATTGGATGTACAGCCCCTACCGTGTACCTAGAACACAAACACACACACACTGGAAGCTGAGATAGTCCTGACTGAACATGTCTGTAAATATACATTGGGAATTAGGGAGAGATTGCGATGGGAGACAGTTGAGTCCCCTCTCTGCTGCTCTCAATCAAGCTTCACTGATGACACGTGGCAACAATCCCAGACGAACAGACAGGGACTGTAACCGTTTCTCTGGCTATTAGGTTGCTAAACAACATTGATATGCTCTTGTTACTCCCCACCAGTATATACATTAACACAAACCTTTATTGTTCTGATATACTTGTTTTGTTGTGTATTATTATAGAGTGAACATATTGGAAATAACCCTAAGCATCTTTGTATTCTCATGTTACTCTTATTGTAGGACCAATGGCCTGGAGACTATATAATGCAATCCAATGTCAGTCTGACCATGTCTGACACATACAGGGAAAAGGCTAGTAACGTAGCCCGGGAGATCAGGCAATAGGTAGAAAACAGGAAATCCGATAGGCTAAGGTACAGGCAGGGAATAGGCAAAAAGGCGTCGTTAATGAGGCAGGCAAAAACTATCATAGACAGGCGGAGTAAATCACAGGCAACCCAGTGCTCTGATAGACGTGTCACAAAACAAACAATACCTCACAGTGATGGGGTGCAAAGAACGGAACTAAATAGTGTGTGGTAATGACATACAGGTGTGTGAACAGGTGATCAGAATTCAGGTGATTGGGATCTGGAGAGTGAGCTGCGTTCAGGGGATCTAGGTGTTTGAGAGTGTGAGCTGGAAAGTGGGCTGGAAAGGGATCTACGTGTTTGACGGTGTGAGTTGGACGCAGACATTACAATATCCATACTGAATCACTGTAACGTCAGCCACTGTAGCACGCGCCACACACTTGGAACTGCAACAAACACACAGTCACAATCTCGCTCGCCTTCTGTCTCACATTAGAACAGATATCAGTGCTTCAAGGTCTCAAGAACAGAATTTCATGCATACATAAAACATGAGCACTATTCCCTTATTACTGCAATGTTCAATTAGCATTATAATGATTTGCCATTTATTTGCTTTTACAGCGATGTGAAAGAATTGGGTTCATTAATTATTTGTGAATGTGAAATTAATTGAAAGATACTGCCATAGCAGCTGTGTGTGTCCTGTTTTGCATAGGGAGGCACAATTAAATGACGCGTCTCTGCCGTGTCGAAATGTGACCTGGGTTTGAAGACCAAGGAGGAGGTGGAAGAGGGGGGGCATGGAAGAGACAACTCACACTGATAGATTAATGTGGCCTGTTAGGCTTGGCTACTGTCATTGTGTCATCTCTCACAGCACCTTTTTGTTGTTTCCCACCACAGTGCTGCATACTGATTGGCTCTCTTGGCTCCCAGAGAGAGAGAGATAAGGTAAAGTAAAGAAATCACCTGTCCTCTACAATACTGCTGACAGCTGCCTTCCCTTTGCCATAGAGCTGTTCTCCTCCCCTCCCTAACACCAGACCTTGAGGCTGATGCAATAACTATGCTGCCCACTTTTGATATAGACGTATCACAGATATCAGCTCTGCATCTGTCGAGGACAATATTAGAGGTAGATATTACAGTACTAGAGTAGCTTGGTTTCATTTTTCAACTGAGCCTTTTTAAAGAATAAAGCATGTTTACACGGGTAGAGGTAATCTGGGATACAGCCGGCAGAAGTACACAATCCACCATATATTCCTAGAAATGTGCATGAACATTATATGAGAAAGCTATACAGTACACAACATGTATTGTTGCTCCTCTACTTAGGGTGTTTGGATATAAAGTTGACTAAGAGTGTAGTATATCTGCACAGTCATTGTGTATCAACAGCAAGAATGTGATGGAGAAAAAAAATCACAGCTCAATCAACATTAATAAGCGAATAAATGAGAGGAGGAATGAGAGCCCATGTCTACCTGTGCTGTTTCCCAGACAGTGAGTCCCTCTGAGCAGCTAACACAGAGGTAATACCCAGCCCTGTCCCCCAGAAGGTCTAAAATGCCCTCCCCAAATCCTTCTAACACACACTGCATTAGGCGTGAGGGGTAAATCATAAATACCGTATACCGGGGTATTTGGTATTAGCCACGGGATGGTTTTTCAACACCGTCAATAGAGTTTAAACTATTTACTTGATCGTTTTTTAGTAAATGTGAATATTTGTAGCTACTTTTTAAGAAAATACATGCAGTCAACTTGTGCACTACCTTAGGTTCTTCATTTCACCTGTCACATAAAGAGTTCATTATGAAGCTTACCAGTAGTCCCCAGTCACGTGGTGTTTGTTTACAAGCATACAGCGACGAGAGACCAGAGCCTTGTGAGTCACTCGCCATTGCGCAGCACGTGCCAAGTGATCTAGTTACAGTATGGCATTCACAACCAAATGTTTGCCATGTAGATATCTTGTAGTTATTAAGTTAACTGTCTAAAATGTGCTAGATACCCTGTCGTTGGGCATTGGGCTCCCGAGTGGCGCAGCGGTCTAAGGCATTGCACCTCAGTGCAAGAGGCATCACTACAGTTCTTGGTTCGAATCCAGGATGAATTACATCCGGAAGTGATTGGGAGTCCCATAGGGCGGCACACAATTGGCCCAGCATTGTAAATAATAATTTGTTCTTAACTGATTTGCCTAGTTAAATAAAGGTTTAGTAGCTAGTTACGGTGTCTAGCTAAGTGGTTAGCTTCATTCAAAATCAAGTTTTGTAACAGCAGAGAATTCCCTCCTGTAGGGTGTTCACCCATAAAAGGATTCATTCATTCAAGGTTTATACAAATATGTCCATTCAATAGGAAATCCAGTCAGAAAAACAAGTCTCTACCATGGTTCAAAAGTTAGACGATTTATTCTGAGAATTTAGCATGTTTAAAGTGAATGGAATGTCATCACAGGCATGATCAAAAAGTGGTCACTGTTCAATAGAACTCTGTGGCACTGCTCCGTGGCAGAACGGCGCCAACTTCCAACTTCAACTGGCAAGCTAACTAGTGGTTGCAGGTTCATGAGTGAAATCCGTTGAATACAAAACAAAATAGGGACTAAATATGTATTTATTTACAAAGCTAACAGACCGAATTTCAATATCCACCCTCCGCAAAGACAATCTGTTGTGTATTTCTGAGTCTTTCCCTTTAAATCGCCATAGAAATTGCCCTTCTCAACGTATATTGATCGCCAATATACAGTAGGCAATGAAAGCCTAGCAGTAGGCAATAAAAACTAGCAAGGATCTGGAGGTATAAATGACGGAAGGACTTTGTTAGTCCCGGCACCTATTTGCCCGGATCCGGTACCTTTCATGGCATTTCACACTGTTCGCACTGTAAACATTCTAATAGAAACGATCAGCGTTAAATCTAGTTGCATCCTCGTTATTTCTCCCGCCCCCCCAAAACCACCATCATGTAAAAGCGCGGTGATCCTTCTATATAATCATCCTATCCTGCCTCACTGATTCCAGGCCTGCTCTCTTATTTGTACATATAGGTTATGGGGAGGGCCAGTAGTGTAAGTAACTGATCTTGACACAGGTCTTGGTAGTGGTGGTCAGCTAGTGAAGAGGTCCCCACGTATTCACATCACGTAGCCTAGGATAGTAATCTCCCTACTGAATTGGAAACGTGGGAAAGTCAAACAGAAAATTGATAGGAAAAGGCAATCGAGTTTTGATAAATCTTTTCCTAAAATCCTGAGAAAGATGGTGAATCAAACCCAGAATGAGCCAGAGAACTGTCAGTGCCGGAAGAGAGGAGTGAGGGGCAAACTGTTCCTGACGGCAATAACTTCGCTAACAGCGCTGCTAATCCCGCCAGTTCAGCATCACCACCGACATCTTCACTAGCTAGTAGGCCTTCTATCGAGTCAGACTCAGCGGGAGAGGGTGACGGGAAGCAGGCAAAAGTACTCAGAGCAGGTACAATTTGCAGTTCAAGAACAAGCAAACATATAAGCCCTGGCTTGTTATGCAGAATTCAAAGTTGGGCTGTACAACACACAAAAAGTTAGGGAACTTGGGTCTAGAAACAACTGGAGGGACTAAACTAGCAAACGAGTGGGTGGAATGCACAGTAAGTTAACATCCTCTGCCTCAGACGTTGGCCCTAGTCTATGGATTTCACGTGACTGGGAATACAGATATGCATCTGTTGGTCACAGATACATTAAAAAAAAAATTGGCCTCACAATGGGCCTCAGGATCTCGTCAAGATATTTCTGTGCATTCGTTGTCTGTAACTTATGCCTGCCCATACCATAACCTCACCGACACCATGGGGCAGTCTGTTCATAACGTTGACATCATGCATTTTTATTTTTGTTGAGTATATTTAACACTCAAAATGAAAAAATAAACACTACAGCCAGTCTTCAGAACAGCCTTAGAAGGAGGCTAAACATCACAGCCACAGGTCCTCTCATGGCTTTGAACAATAAATTGACTGTCATGAGTTAAATGGACTTGACATGGGGAGAGTCATTGCGGGAGGTTTTAAAAACGAATGAAGGAAAACGTTTTCCTGTACAAACTAGTTCTGTACTGTGAAGCTAATCTGAATATGTGCTTCATATTATCACAGAATACCTATATATTCTCATGCGTGTGTTATATTCCGATATTGTGATATTTGTTCTAGTGCCACATTGATGTCTTGAAAATGATATGAAATGTGGGTCTTGTAAGCCCCAAAGCTAAGTATGTGTGCATATGCATATGGCGGGTGTTCTGCAGTGAGGTCTAAAAATGTTGCTGTACATTGATGTCTACAAAATGAGGCTATAAGAAATTCAAACTTAGCTGCAGTGCTTACCCAAGAACGGCGTAGTCTAAACTACCAACGGTCACAGCAAATTAACATTCTTAAGCTTATAATATTGTATAGAACAATCTAATGATTCATTCTATGTCATTTACAATGACATGGGGCAAAGAAAACTACGTGTTGACATACATTTCATAGCGTCCTCGTGAATTACCACCTGGATCAAGAGCCTTGCTGTCTAAAATTTTTTTGGTGTGTGCAGCAAACTGTGTGTATCATTTTTGAGTTACTTGTTTATTCATAAATGTATACATAAAGCCAATTCTACATCGGCAGATGTCACAAAGTGCTGTACAGAAACCCATCCTACAACCTCAAACAGCAAGCAAAGCAGATGTAGAAGCACTGTGGCTAGGAAAAACTCCCTAGAAAGGCAGGATATTAGGAAAAAACATAGAGAATAACCAGGCTCTGAGGGGTGGCCAGTCCTCTTTTGGCTGTGCCGGGTGGAGGTTATAAGAGTACATGGCCATTAAGACCAGATTATTCTTCAAGATGTTCAACCAGTCATAGATGACCAGCAGGGTTGTAGAGGGTGCAACAGACCAGTACCTCGGGAGTAAATGTCAGTTGTCTTTTCATAGCCGAGCATTCAGAAGTCGTGACAGCAGGTGCGGTACAGAGAGAGAGAGTCGAAAACAGCAGGTCCAGGACAAGGTAGCACGTCCGGTGAACAGGTCAGGGTTCCATAGCCGCAGGCAGAACAGTTGAAACTGGAGCAGCAGCATGACCAGGTGGACTGGAGACAGCCAGGAGTCATCAGGCCAGGTAGTCCTGAGGCATGGTCCTAGGACTCAGGTCCTCCGGGAGGGGAAGGAGAGAGGGAGAGAGAGAATTAGAGGAAGTATACTTAAATTCACACAGGACAATAGATAAGACAGGAGAATTGCACTAGATATAACAGACTGACCCTAGCACCCCGGCACATAGACTATTGCAGCATAGATACTGTAGGCTGAGACAGGGGGGGGGGGCCCTGTAGCCACATCCGACGATACCCCCAGAGAGGGCCAACCAGGCAGGATATAACCCTACCCACTTTGCCAAAGTACAGCCCGCACACCACTAGAGTGATATCAACAAACCACCAACTTAGTACCCTGAGACAAGGCTGAGTATAGCCCACAAAGATCTCCTCCACTGCACAAACCCGAGGGGGTGCAAAATCAGATAGGAAGATCACTTCTGACTCAACCCCCTCAAGTGACGCACCCTTCCTAGGGACAGCATGGAAGAGCACTAGTAAGCCACTGACTCAGCCCCCGTAATAGGGTCAGAGGCATAAAATACCAGTGGAGAGAGGGGAGCCAGCAAGGGCGGTTCATCGCTCCAGTTCCTTGCCTTTCACCTTTGCACCCCTGGGCCAGACTACACTCAATCAAAGGACCTACTGAAGAGATGAGTTTTCAGTAAAGCCTTAAAGGTTGAGACCAAGTCTGCATCTCTCACA